>NC_090334.1:58521013-59194659 GCF_035084215.1 Heptranchias perlo
CTGTTTGAGGCCCCCTCTGCAATATTGTTTTGCCACTCAGGAAAACCAAGTCTACATATATCCAAACAGGTGGTCCTTAATACGACCGTTGTAGACTGCCACCAGAAAAATACGGTTGTTAAAAATACTTACCTGAATGTGTAATTGCGAGGAGCAGGAGTGCTCCTCCCAACCTCACATTAAAACAATGGGCCGCTGCTGGCCACTGCTCACCCCCACTTCCGATTGCAACCTCAACTCCTCCTAATTGTCCCAGCCACCCCCCACCCCCCGATCCTGGCCACTGCTACCCCCATCCAGGTCGCCCCTCTCCCGATCATCCCCCTCCCGGTCGGACCCTCTCCCAATCATCCCCTTTCCGGTCGCGCCCTCTCCCGATCGTCCCCCTTCCAGTCGCCCCCTCTCTTGATCGTCCCCTTCCCGATCGCCCCCTCTCCTGATCGTCCCCCTTCCAGTCACCCCCTCTCATGATCGTCCCCTTCCCGGTCACCCCCTCTCCCGATCATCCCCCTCCCGGTCGGACCCTCTCCCAATTATCCCCTTCCCAGTCGCCCCCTCTCCCGATCGTCCCCCTCCCAGTCGCCCCCTCTCATGATCGTCCCTTTCCCGGTCACCTTCTCTCCCGATTGTCCCCCTCCCAGTTACCCCCTCTCACGATCGTCTCCCTCCCAGTCGCCTCCACATTCCGGTCTGCACCCTCTCCCAGTCACCTTTAATGACTTACCTGAGAGCCGCTGTTGGCGATGCAGTGGCCCAATCTCGAGGTCTCTTCTGCAGTGAGCTGCCTGCGGACAACCATTAGGTGCCCGCAGCTCGCCAGTTCCATGATAATGAGGCCCGAAGCCTAATATTAGGTGCGCCTCTCTCCTATCCATTCAGGCACAGAGATTATTTCCTGTGCCTCCTACGCACCCATTCCTGGGAGTGAACAAATTTTTACACACAATGTTTACAGAATGCACTACAGAAAGACAAGAATAATTAACTCCTGGTGGGTAAAATTCAATGTTATAAGCTGGGCTTCTTCATAAATTTGAACATAGTTTAGAACGCTCAATCTAGGTTTTGGTTTGTAAATAAAGTATAGAGATTTATTATTTTTTAACAAGGGGTAAATTTCTCCTTTAAACATCTGGATCTAGTTCATCCTTTCTCTTGGTATTAATAGGTTACTATCAGTGGTGAATTCTTCCTTACCTATTGGAGTATTTTCTTCTCCAGACAGGCTAGAAGATTTAAATCTATCCTGTTTCACCATCTATGCTAGAAATTTGATCAGCACCAGCGCTAGAGTGTGAAAGGTCAATTCAAACAATAGATTTGAGTTGGGTTGCTGCAAAGGAATTTGTAAAGGACCACCATGAATATCTTTGAATAACAGCTGCATACTGGCAAGCGGAAATCAAGGCAACTTTAATATCTGAGATAAACAGGATTTTTTGGAAAAAAAGATATTGGTGCAGAGGTCAACTTTTGAAAATAGTGAATTGTGAGGCTATAAAACCATGGAAGTTTACAGCACATTTGGCCCATCACATTTGTGCCGGCTATTTGTTAGAGCAATCCAAAACTAATCCCACTGTCCTATCCTCTCCACATAGCCCTGCATCTTGCTCTGCTTCAAACATTTATCTACTTTCCCCTTAAAAGATGCAATTCCCAGCAAATTTCTCCTCATTTCTCTCCTCACTTTCTTAGTAACAATTTTAAATCGATAAACCTTCACACCGACTCCCCAACCAGAGAAGTAGTCTTTCCCTATTCACCCTATCAAAACCCCTCATTGTTTGAAGAACTACTATTAAATCTTCTGCTAGCCACACTACAAGTCAGTAATTCTGATATACCCCCAGTTACTTACAGTGGCTTTGGACAAAGGACGATCCATTTACCAGTTGTCATCATGAGGAAAATCTAAATCACATCCCTGTATTTGAAATGATAAGTCTCAGAAGGATATTACCAATGTGATAAATTCACATTTGGTCTATGACTTAATAGAAAAAAAATTAACTTAATATCTCACGGTGTGATAACATCATAGCTGGAATCACATTTTTCTGCCTCAATGCTGCTGAAAATTTTCTGTACTCTGGAACTCTACTGGTGTGGCACTAGTCTTATGCAGAGGTGCATGGATGATCACGGCTTCTTTCGGTGTTGTGGCTGGCTGTAAATTTGGTTTTTTTTTACCCTTGTTATGACACTTTCCATCACAATTATAAATCACAATAAATAATAAATTACAATGTAGAACACATTTTACAACCTCTTCCCTTTGTATGCAGTAATAGAGTTAAACATTCCCGCTATTACACATCTCGTCATGAACATAGTGTAATTTTGGGCAGGACTAAGTGTGTGAATTTAACTCCTCACTTCCATTGAGAAGATTTTTAAGATGCTGACAAAATGTGAAAGACAACTCACATGACATAATGGGGAATAATAAAGCATCCTTTATACTTGTGATGATCAGCAATAAAATTAAATAAATATTAGATTTAACTTAATTTTTTAAAAATCATGCACCTGTTGTACAAAGAAGGAATAATGGATAATCTGTGGATATATCTCATTTATTCCTTCCAAAGAAAGATGAACACAGCTCACTTCTGACATTATCATATTTTGAATATTGGGAGTAGATTTTCATTTGTACTGCCTGGGCGTAAAGTATCACCTGGGCAAAGTGCAGAGAGGAAAATCGGAGGGGCGAGGATTGCAAATTAATGGAATGAAAGTCAGGCAGACTCCACTGTGGGCTGCAATTCTCTCTATGATACATTACGCCCAGGCAGATGAAAATCTACCCTTAGCTCTTTCCCACTTATGGAAAAAATTAAGCATTCCACTGTTCTGATTATGTAACCTCTGTTCTTGTTGCACCTAGTTAAACAGTTGTTTGTTTTTGCTGGGAATAGTGACAAGGGTGACATTTACATAATTTTAAATAAGACCAGTAACAATGGAAGAAATTTCCTATTCAATGATATTCAACTGTTAATCATTAAAGTTCTTTCTAACATTTTCCTCTCTATATCCATGATGTCACAGTTGATGATTGTTTGGTCCACTTAGTGCTCAAACACTGTGGTCAGAGAAACCTTATGAAAGTCAATAAGACTCAGTTGGCCCTATTTTATATTTTATCCAACTGCAGGGATCTGCAAATGCAGTTGAATCCAGTGTAATGAAACTAGTGCTTGAGCAATTTGGAGGGAGGAGAGGTGGGAATCACCCACGGTATAGCATTATAAGCAACTTTGAAGTAACTTACTATTCCTTTAGTTGTCAATCGTCTGCACCTTTTCTGTAAAACGTCATGTGTGGTCATGGTGTCGTGCTACCATTTTCAAAAAAACTAACAATTTAAAATATGTTGGGATAAATTGCCTTTGGAATTTCCTGCTCTGTGCGTTGTCATTTCTCTTTGATGCTTCAGCAGAAAATTTCATTTTTAGCTTAGCAGAATTCACATTGTACTTTAGTATTGAAGTAATGCCATAAAATGACACAACACAAATAAATAGAAATGCTATTCTTTTGAGGAGCTCATAATGCAGATTATATTTTCCCATATAAATTAGTGCCCAATGGGTTTGTAGAACATTATTTATCTGTTACTTTCTGGACATAAAATCATTTAGGTCTGATACAATATTGTCATCAACACTGACATCAAAGAATTACAGAAAGAAAACATCTCAAAGTTATTAATTTTTTTAGTAAAAAAATAATTGTACAACTTCACAGTAATAAAGAAATATGAAAATTGGATTGTTCATTAGTAACGCTCAACCAATAACATCGGATCCTTGTCACTTGACCTGTCGTATATGATCTTACATTATTCCAATGCTGTTTTAAAATATGATTCTTTGATATTCGATACTTAAGAACACACATACAATTTAGCCCTGAAACTCATTGGCCTTTCTGGCAGACTCCTGCTGTAACTTTAACAGGAATCCACTGGAACGGTCACAAAATCAGCTGGGACCTAGATACGCCGGGTACAAGCAGGGAGCAGGGACTCCCCAAGTCAAGAGTTCCCACACCCCAACCCTCAGCCGGAACCCAGTGTAGAGTCAGCACTGCACCTAGGGAGACCAGGTATACCTGCGCCAAGAGATTTGTGGCCAACCTAGGGCTCCAGGCCGGGATCAGAGCCTGGGCTCCCAAAGATGAGGGGCCATAATTTAAAAAAATATATTACAAATGGCTCCCTGACACGATGGGGTGCTGCTGGGGGCACCATTTTTCCTTTCCGGGAGAAGAGGCAGAAAACCTGTACAGTCCCCAGCCTGGCAAGCTTCAGCTGGTGTTTCCAGATTCTTCTGCCAGAAGGCTCTGCTAATGCAACCCCAAACCGTAAAAGGCCCAATTCTTGTGGCCCTTCCCCTAATTCTGTGAGCTTTGGTGCAGTTAGCGGCAGAGTCCGGGGTGGGGGGGGAGCGGATACCGGGGCTTAAGCCTGGATGTGGTCCCCCCACTCCAAGGATTTTCAAGGTCTTTGTGTTTTGCATCAGTTAAACACTCCCTTCAAATTGCTGAGGTTGCAGGTTCAAGTCCCAGCAATATCTGACATAAATATATCAGGTAGCAATCTGAATCCGTGCATCAATCCCCATCCTAAATGAGACACTCCACAGAGAGGTTCTGACCTGGGGAGAATATCATTTTTGTGCTTTTTGAACTGCAGTACCTGCACTCAAGGCAACTGCGGGGTGTCTATCCTGTTTTTCCAGCCTCTTCAGCAGGAGGTTGAATAGAGGATGGTAGTCTTAATATGGGGGGCAAGACAAAAATGGCACAACATGGATTAAAATACCTGCTTAGTTTTATCAGGCTCTGTCTTCATTTTATTGATGTTAATTTTCAAGAACCAATACCAATTAATATTAATTGCAGAAGAATCATAGACAACAAGAGAATGATCATAGATCCATACACCAACATGCTTTCTTTGAATTATTACTTTTGTGTAATATTATTCCCAACACCCTATATTTTTAAAACCTAATATAGGAAACTTTGTAAAAGCAGGACAAGAGAGCCCTGAGAAATCAACATTTATCAAGATCAGTCCTAGAAGTTGCTTATTAACTTATAAAGATATGGACATGCAGACCATGGTCTTTTGTTGAGTGCTTATGTCAGTCTTCAGCAATTACACTAGGATATTGCAACGGTATAACTCTGCTGCATTGCTCTGCTGCAGAATTTTTATGTCTATCAGAAATGTAACATCTTCAAAAGGCTTCACAGCACACGTCAAGCAGATGCACAAGGTTCCAAAAACAAACTGATGTTTGTTTAAAAATTGTAGAATGGTTATAATAAATTAGTGGAAATAAATATTCCAAAACTGAACCCTTTCAGTAATAAACATGTACAGAGCTTTAGTGGGACTTCTGATAACAATATACAGAGCCATCCACTTCTTTCCTAAAATATACTGCATTGGTAATGAGCACTAGGTCCATGGATAATTTTTCCAAGTTTGTATTAAGATAGTCTTCAAACACATTCCCATAGATCAAAGAGATTAATTCAAGCCGATGTTTGATATTTGGTAGTTCAACCCTTATATCATAGTGGCACAATAAATCAATCTAAAGGTTTGTGTAGACCATGCATGTGTGAAAATGGTTTTCCCACATATTTAAAATGATAAGGCACATGTCAGTAGTTTAAAAAATCTCCAAACAAACTTTTTGTATTGTTCGCCGTAGTGTTTTCATATCTTTTTTTCAAGTAATTTCCTATTCTCTGGATTTTTGGTTTCATTAGGTATTCTGCCATTCTCTACTTCTGAAAGCTGAACATAATTTGTTATAGCTAGAACATCTGTGTTGCTTTCTTTCTCTATTTCCAGTTCCTTTTTCTCTTCATCCAGCGTGCAATTTCCAAATGTTTCATATATTTTTCTAACATCCTCTGGTATCTCTTTCTTTAGTTCTTTATTTTTGTATCTCTTGGCTCCTCTTGCTGAAGATCCAAATTTATTGATGATGTTGTCTTCTGAAGCTCCTTGTGTGTGCTTGTCATATTGCCTTGTTTCTTTCTGCTGTAGATTGTTAGATTTGCCATTTATACTTTCCTGAGATGATGCTTTGAATTGACCTGTCTCTAGACCTGCGAATGCTAACCGTTTCTCTGGGGAGAGCATGTCCAGGGAATGGGCTCGTTGGTCCAAGCCAAGCCGCCTTCGCTCCATGTTTCGGATGGTTGCTGCCCTCTGAAGTTTGTCGTGAATCTCCACACTTAATCGTCTTCGTGTTTCCCTGAACTCGGCTGTCACGTTTGCTTTCCATTCAGCGGCGTGAGCCTTAATTTCACCAACCTGCAGGCACATTGGAATCATTATTTATTGTTACACAAACATGAAGAGTGACTCAGTAATACACCAACTGTAATGTCTGCAAGCTCAACAATGGTGTTAAATAAAGGCAACTTTACATGGAAAATAGCAAGAAAAACAAAAACCATGCGCATTTGTATCAGTGTCAATGTTTCTTCCTTGCCACAGTTTTATTTGCTGCTTTAGTAAGCAACCATGGTAAAGTGTCAAAACCCATAATGCAGAACACCAAAACCAAAAAGAATAAAGGGGAAGAGAAAGCAAATCAGGAAGTGATAAGGAGACACCAGGGCAGGCTTTTAAAAGTCTGAAGTTTCCTGAGTTATCCAACTGAGCCAGCAGAGAGGCATTGCTGATTTCCTGCAATCAGATTTTACATCCTTTCTGATCAGCCTTTACCTGTACTTACTGTATATTTTTTCCAATTTCCTGTACAGCCATGGGCACAAACACACCAAGGTAAAGTATGATACAATGAAACTGTTTCTACATATTTCTTGGTGTGCTCCAAGGTTACAACATTTATATTGTTTGCTCATATTGCCTTCTCTCCCTTACTGTTTTTCTTCCACTCTTTTCCTTCTTTGTTTCTTTCCAACTCCCTGCCCTCCATATATTTTCTATCTATCTCCATTATTTCTCATTTTATTGTGATGTGTCTTCCAGTCGGATGTTGCAATGTCTCTGCAGTTAGTTGCTGTAATATGTTGACCCTTAGACGACCTCCCACCAATCACTAATGGCATCAGCCAAAATTGTTTTGTTAAAAAATGCCTGTGGTTCCTATGCTATAGGGAGAATATGCTCAAGATCTACTGGCACCAGTTTGCATTCAGTAGTCTCATCATCTTGCAGGTTCTTTTTTCCACTGTGATATTTTGAAGTTGTAGATGGGTTTGTTAAATCTTTTCATGTTGAAAAGTTTGCGAAATGTTGGAACTTCTGTATGAACAGAAGCAAAACTGTTGTGCAATTTATTTTAAAAGATGAATTGCCAAAGTATTTTTTTCTCCAGCAGTGGATTGAGCATTTTGTTTCCCTCACTTTAGATAAGAATTATTCAATTAAGGCAATTTCTTAACCACCTAAAGTGCAAAGCGATGAAGCAAAGAACCAAACACTCCAATCTGGTGGCTGAGTTGTGGAGACTTAACCTGTTTCTTGAACCATCTACTCATTAATATGTACAATGGAGCTTTTCCTTTTGAGTTTCACAAGGTCTTTAAAGTATACAAATGGAACAAAATATTTAAATGAATGAGGACTGCAATATAATAAGCTCTAGATTTTAAAAAATGAACAATCATCTCTGATGATTTCTAAGGGAAATTCCTTGTCGGTTTCAAATTCCCAGGGTACTACATTGAGACAACCTGACTTAATTTCAGTCTAGAGAGCCCATTAGAGAGCAGACTTTCATTACATCTGTCTAAGCAAGTCCCACAGGTGAAAGAAGAGTGGTCTAATATAAAATGCCTCACACCCTGTCTTCTCAAAACTAGAGCCATGAAATGCAGGGTGACTGTATCATCCTTGATAGGCCGTTTATGAGCTTTTGCAAATAATGCACCTCATTAATGTCTGTCGCATCCTTAGCTTTTGGGTTATCCCTTGAGGTACGGTCGTGGTTTAGAACTGAAGCCTTGCATTATAACTCTGATTATGTCGGAGGAGACCTGACTTTTCTGCCTCCGCTTAACTGCAGAGGCAATGATCATGCTGTGGGCTGTCTCACAGACAACTTCAACGACTGGAATAGCTCTTCACCTAGCTGTAAAGGTCTCAATGGCATCAAATTGTTCTGCAACAAAATCCTTCCAGGTCACTGCAAGGAACACCTGCCAAACTAGTTCATATCTGTATGACCCCAAATAGAAGCCTCCACTCAGCAGAGTACAAGTATAATGGGTTCCGTGTCACCACCTATTGTACTGTCGAACACACGGTGGGGATGCTAAAGCAATGATTCTGTTATTTGGACCAGTCAGGTGGTGTTGCTTTCTACTCCAGCCAAGGTCTCCAAAATCACCATCGCCTACGTCCTGCACAATTTTGCCATCCAACGAGGAGGGAGCTTGCAGCAGCACGATGAGAAGGCCAAATGAGGCTGCACATCCACTGGAAGAGGATGAGGCAGGGGAGGAAATCTGCATGGAAGGAGTTGATGTACAGGCAGCGAGATTGGTGTGGCATTCTGCTATCAAGAACTTTATTCAATATTGGATACTCCCGTCACTGGACAAATTTGTTTTTGCTATGATAACTCACACATAGGGCTAAATTTTAAAAGGGTGGCGGGAGGCGTCGGGGGGGTCAATGGCGTCCGGCAAACCCGAAAAATAAAAACTTACCTTTCCCCACGCGATCGCGAGGTAATTGATGCTCATTAATCTTGTTTCTGGGTTTCGCGCCCAGCAGCCAGCCTGATTGACAGGCTGGCTGCCGACAGAAGCTGCAACGCCGAGGTGGGGGGGGCGGAGAAAGAGAAAGAGAGAGACGTCATCCGGCACTGCAAGAGAAAGCGGGGGGGGGGGGGGGGGGTTGGAGACAAAGATGGGGGAGGGAACAAAGATCGGGGGGGGGGGATATTGGACATCGAAGCGGGGGGGGAGACCTCAGAAACATTGGTGAGGGAGACATCAGAGAGGGAGCCATCGGGGGATGGAGACATCAGGGGGAGAGTCATCGGAGAGGGAGATATCGGGGGGGAGAGACATCAGAGAGAGAGACATTGGGGGGGGGAGACATCGGAGAGGGAGACATCGGTGGGGGGAGACATCGGAGTGGGAGACATCAGAGGGGGAGACATCGGAGAGGGAGACATCGGAGAGGGAGATATCGAGGGGAGAGACATCGGAGAGGGAGACATCGGGGGGGGGAGACATCAAGGAGGGAGACATCAGTGGGGGGGAGACATTGGAGAGGGAGACATCGGAGGGGGAGACATCGGAGAGGGAGACATCAGGGGGGAGACATCGGAGAGGGAGACATCGGAGAGGGAGACATCGGAGGGGGAGACATCGGAGGGGGAGACATCGGAGGGGGAGACATCAGAGAGACAAGGACATCAGAGCAGGGGTTGCAGGTGACAGTGTTTCAAAGGTAGGTTTATTTATTTTTTTACGTTGTGAAATGTTATTTTATTTCATTTATTTACTTTATTTTTGCCTGATCCGGCCCTTCACGCCTGGTTGAAAATCATTTTAACTACCTAATATGTAAGAAATAAAGTACCATAAGTACCTCAATGAGATACATTTGCTTCTTTAAATATCGTATTAATTGCCGGCGGGACTTCTGGGTTAGGGAACGGCGTGTGCAACTCAAATGCGTCTTTGTGAGACGTGGAAGTCAGCGTGTTGGAGCCGGGTTCGCTTCCCACTCCTCATTTCCCAGATTTTCGTAGTCCGCCCCATCCCCCCACAACGCACCCGCACTTCCATTTTAAAATTGAGCCCTTTGTCCCACCCGAGAACATGCCACACATTCATTATACTGAAGCTGAATGGCCATTTTTCAGTCCCCTCCCACCTTCCTCCTTGTGCAAAGTAGCACACAGACTGTTTGTGGTGGCAGTACTGACTTGGAGCAAGGTATTCGTGTGCTCTACGAGAACTGTGTCCTGTTGCTTTTGAGCAACAAAAATGTGCTGAGAAAACGGGCAAATGTTATCTCCAAGGTTGGCATGCTATCTCTGAGCAGCAGCTCAACATCTAGATTTGTTTCATGCCTTTTTTCGATGAATAACAAGCATGTATACAAAGATGGGTACAGTTATCTTGGCATTTTTCCTGATGTAATTGAGCTTCTATCGCATTTGTTCCCAGGGTCTGTTGGACCTGGGATACTACATTAACCTGCTCTGCAACCTCCGCCTTGGACATGTACTTTAATTAGCAGGTGGCCTTTAGCTGCATAAAGAATTTACATGTTTACAAAAGTAAATACAGCATCATACCTCTTCCTTTGTTTTCTTGGATATTGCACGAAGCCAGTCTCCAATCATGCTGAGGACAGCTGCAAAGTAGGCCAGACCCACTAGAATCCAGAACCAGACTAATGGCTTATACCATTCGCGATAATGAATAGCTATGTTTCCGCCTGAATAAACAGATTACACAGAACTAAGTGCACACATTTTATAGAGATATAATTTTTAATTGTTTCTTTTTATTGCACAGTATATTTGAAAATGAGAGCCTGTTTCTTAATTTTCAAAGATGATCTAATTCCACAGCAACCGCTGTCCCTAACATCTACCACCTGCTGTAATGATTCAGTGACAGTTAGATCACAAACACAAGACATACATTCAGCACTGTCAGAAACATTGGTGACATTCAACGTTTTGTAAAGCATTTTTTGTAATTGTTGAAGTTCACAAAAATACTCACCAGCTCAAAAAACACTCAAAACAGCAATAGTTTTTATTAGCGTTAAGTAAATTGGCCTTGGTTCAAATATTTGGTTTGGCCAAAACTGGCCTAAGCCAATCAAACTCAGAGCTGGAAACAAATAGTTAAAATTACTATTTCCAATTAGAAATCAATAGAAATAGTACTTAATTTGTCACAATCAGCAATATTTTGCTTACACAAATGTGTTCCTGCCAGTCTGGCCTGAAATACAATACTAGTCGCTGTTTTGTCGGTCTTCAAGATGGGGCATCTGCCCTGCAGTTTCTGTTGCCATTATTACAATCCTCTGTCACATTTTATTTACACTAATTTATGTTATGCATCTTGCTCTTTCAATTATTTATCTTTTTATACAGAGTAATACATTAAGCCATGAGATTAGTCTAACATAGGGCCCTGCAATTGGCAAGGTATCAAAGTGTGCATGAAGCAAACCAATAGATAAACTTAGGACATTTAGGGGAACAGAGTCTGAGGCCACAGTGTGCTAATCATCCCTGAACCTTTTTTTTAGCTCTATGTAAGATCTGAACTTATCTTAAGCCTTCATAAGTTTGAAGATAATTTAATATCAGTTGAGACCGATATCCATAACAGAACAACAGAAAAAGTGAAATCTGCAGTTTGAGTTATTGGATGAATTTGAGTTATATTTTTATTTGGAAGAACATCTGTTTACATATGCTTAAATAGTATACTACTCAAGTTGAAAAATAGATCCCTTGAACACTTTATAGCATGTACAAAAAATCAATTTTCATGCTCTCTACAGAGCATTCTTAGTAGAATATAACTGGTCATTTTTCTTCTGAATGTGCCAGTTGTTAGAAAGCACTTCAGATGAAAATTAAAATTCAGTCATCTGTTTATACTTTTACAAAAGAAGTGTATGCTTCCATTTTATCTAATTCTCCCCATTTTGATAGCACTCTAGCCTCTGAGTCAGAAGGTTGCGGGTTCAAGTCCCACTCCAGAGACTTGAGCACAAAAATCTAGGCCAACACTCCAGTGCAGTACTGAGGGAGTGCTGCACTGTCGGAGGTGCCCTCTTTCAGATGAGACGTTAAACCGAGGCTGAGTCTGCCCTCTCAGGAGAATGTAAAAGAGCCCACGGCACTTTTCGAAGTAGAGCAGGGGAACTCTCCCCGGTGTCCTGGCCAATATTTATCCCTCAACCAACATCATTTAAATAGATTATCTGGTCATTATCACATTGCTGTTTGTGGGACCTTGCTGTGCGCAAATAGGCTATCACATTTCCTACCTTACAACAGTGACTACACTCCAATAGTACTTCATTGGCTGTAAAGCACTTTGGGACATCCTGAGGTGGTGAAAAATCTTCCTTATATTTTTGGCCTTTGGAGGTTCATCAGACATCCATACTTTTTCTATCTGACAGAGTAGGGAGGTGATCTATTCCCAATCCTCTGATCCTTAAGTTAGCTATTAGTTTGGTTGCTCTTTTCTGCACTGCCTCCAGTGCCTGGGTATCCTAGCTGCAGTATGGCGTCCAGAACAGTAGTCCAGGTATGGCCGTAACAGTACATTGTACAGACTCATTATCACCTCCTGGGATAATAGGCTGTTTAACGTAAAGGAAAATCCTAATTTTTAATCCCTACTTTTCTTCCTGATGGTGCTGCGTGTGTACCACCAAAAATCCTCCCCCAGAAGGAGAAGGCAGTTGGCACTGCATGGTTATTCATGCTGAATTTCCACAAAGCATATGAACCACGCAACTGGCCCTACGCGGCTTCAGATAACCCTTATCCTGCACAGGCATTACCCATTGCTGCTGCACCCATTATCCACACACAAGAAACTCAATTTCCAGCTCTTAATGTAACTCCCTCCTTAACTGGTGCATTTATGACAGGGGTTGCATCAGGGTAATAATCATCTACCAGTGAGCATCCATAGAGGATAATGTGAGGGTAAAACACCAAGGTATAAACATTAGACACAGACAATCAATGCATTTGAAATAAACATTTGGCATTTCACTCTTGTATTTGCTCCAGTGATTTCTTAATTCTCTACAATTTCAACAAGTACACTGTATAATTTCTCCAACAAGTATTAGTAGCAATAGGATAACTAGCCAATAATTTGACATTGGACTCCAGACATTATTGCACTGTAATTTATGGGAATGTTTTTAAAAGAGTTGTACTTACACTAAAAGCCACTCCAAAAGCAGGGCAAAAGAGTAACAATTTAGTTATTGTGGTAATTGTTTGTGTCCTGGCCAACATTAATCCCTCAACCAACAACTAAAAAAACAGATTAGCTGGTCATTTATTTCATTGCTTTTTGTGGGAGCTTGCCATGCACAAATTGGCTGCTGCGTTTGCTACATTACAACATTGACTACATTACAAAAAAAAATCATGAAAGGTGCTATATAAATTCATGTCTATCTATATCTACCTTACATGAACATTGCTTCAGATTTACTAACCACTAAAGCTACTGATAGTAACACAACTTTATTCGAGTTTTGTCATAATCCATATAATTATCTTTACTACTCTGGCACAATGCAACAGGATGAAAATGTTTCAACTATCACATCAATGGGGCCGATTTTCGGATGGCCGAGAGGATGCGTTAGGGGACCGGGGGCTCTGAAAATGGCAGAATCCTGGAGAGGGTTCGGAGCCCGGCTCCAACCCGCTGACTTCCGGGTTCCCCAATGACGCATTCGGGTGCGCGCGCAGCTCCCACATGCAGGACTCCCACCGGCAATTAAAGCCGGCGGGATGATCATTTACATTGTTATTTAGATAGTTGAGGTACTTGACAGACCTCATTGACTGGAGATTTTGGCAGTGGTGCAATTTTGAAGGATCCTCAGCGTGTTTCCCATGCTGTGGGAAACACTCCCTGTTGGAGCAGACGTGTTTCAGCCAGCAGCCAGTGGGAGATGCAAAGGATTATTTGACAGTTGGGGGGATTACCTCATTTATTGCAGCAGGGCACTCTGTCACTTCAGACAAAGGTTTGGCTGCAACACCTTTGTCTTTCCACTCAAAATTATTAATTTATACCCTAAACTCTGCTGTGCAAACACATTTACCTACTTTGCGGACCCCATCAAACTCACACCGTCAGGATGAGGGGCGCCATAGCTGAATTCATCACTTCATCCGAGGGCAAGCAACATCACCAGCCTCTCCAGGCATGCCGTCCACCTCCGCCACGTGGAGCTCCACAACACAGTGCTGCGCCACAGGCACCTGCACAAAATAGTCGTGCAACTATACATACACCCACTGTAGGGTGACCCAATGGGTGGCATCAAGTGTGGGTGTTCATGGTGAACCTCATGAAAGGGACATACTACACAAGCCAGTCAAGAATGGCCAAGACATGGCAGTAGTAGTAATATTTAATATGCCATTAACAAAAATCAAATATAAATAAAAAATATGACAAACCGTCGAACACCCTTGTGCATCCCCTTTGTGCTCACAAAACCTTTGCCTTATGCTTACGAGTACTCCTATGTGGTATTTTCCCTGTGACTGCAGCAGAGATAGTGGCAGGTTGCTCTTGTTCATGCCCCGACCGATTAGATGCTTTGGGCCTACGCCCTCTGGGTTTCGGTGCCCGTGAGGGCCCCTCCAAAGACTGCTCCACCTGCACCTGTGCCGGGGCAGACTCGGCCATCTGGAGAGGAGGCAGCATTGCGGGTACTGGTTGACAGGGTGGCAATGGGTGAGACATGGGAGCGCTTTGAGTGGCGTCCCCACTTCCATGTCCCCTTTCGCCATCATCCCTCTCCTGGGCTAGGCCCACATCGCTCCTACCACCCTGTTGGATGAGAGTTTGGAGGACAATTGTGAAGCCTTGTAAGGCCAGTGCTGGTGTATCTGCCTGCCTATTTAATGCTTCAGAAAGTTGCTCACCCTGAGTCTGAAGGGCAGTTGTCAGGGCCTCAGTGGACTCATTGGTGAGACGTGCTTGAAGCTCGAGGGAGGCTAGCCTTCTCGCCATCATAGACATTCCTGCACTTACCTGCGACACTATCTCAGAGATGCCCTCATGTCCCTGTGACAGTATCTCAGAGATTCCCTCCTGTACCTGTGCCACCATTCCACTCATGCAGGAGTTGGACTCCTCCATCCTCTGCGCGATTGTGGAGAGTGCGTGTGGCACCTGTTCCAGCACCTCGCAAATGTGCTGCTGCCCCTCAATCATTCTCCTTTTAAAGGATGGCCCCCAGGGTTCAACATCTGTGTCCAGCTGAGCAGAGCCTGGAGAAGAGTGCTCCCACCGACGTGGACTCTCCACAGTTTCCCCTGCCACCAGTGTCTGCTCGTGCTCACATGTGTGTGGTGACTCACCATGTGCGACCCCAACTAAGTGAGGATGGGGACCCACCGAGGTGTGTGTATCTGCGCTGGTGGATGGCTCCCTCAGATGTGATGGTGCACCCTCAGAGGCCGGCAGGTCCTCTGAGGAATCGCCCTCCGCCGTCACGGCGGTCGCTGAAGGCCCTGTAAGAGAACAGAAGGCAATATTAAGCATGATGACAGATGTTGAGGTGCTGCAGATGGCAAGGCATGTTAACATCATTTGCTATTGTGAGTGCTGAATGTTAAAGTTCTGTCACCAGCCATTTGTCGGGTGGCAGTCTCGGCATCCCTGACAGACAGGCACTCGAGGGTGCGGCTCAGTTCAAGATCCTCCTGTTCCATGTCCGCGAGGACGACCAGATGTTGCGGCCCCCTCTCCGGTCTTCGCCCTCTCCCATGCGTTCTGGGCTCTCTTCTCCTATAAGGGGAGAAAGCAGAGAGGCGTGAGTGAGGGATGGTGACGTGGCCAACCGCTGAATGCATTGGTTTGGGTGAGGCTGACTGTGAAAGAGATGCAACAGAGCATGAGTATGAGACAGAGCCATGACATTGTATGAGGATTGGGTTGAGTGGTGGTGGTGGGATGAGTACTGGGGAGGTGAGTAAGTGCAGGTAAGTTGAGGATGAGGTTTGAGTGGGTGTGAGGAGTGATGTGATAGAGTAGTGTTGGCAGTGCAGAAGGAGTTGTGGGGTGGGGGCGGTGATGTGGAAGACAGAGTTTAGGAGAATGAGTAAGTGTACTCACTTTGGCTGACCTAGTTAGATCATTGAAGCGCTTCCTCCACTGGATCCATGTGTGGGAGATGTTGCTGCTGCTGGTGACCTCCTCTGCCACCTCAAGCCAGGCCTTCTTGGTGACAGAGACAGGCTACTTCCTCCCGTCCGCCGGGTAGAAAATATTCCTCCTCCTCCTTGCCCCATCCAGTAGGGCCTGGAGTGAGGCATCGTTAAATCTGGGAGCAGCCTTTCCCCTGGTCTGCTCCATGCTGTACTTTTGGTTGTTTGCAGCAGGAGTAGCATTGGAGGACTGCCCCTTTAAATAGGGCTGCTCCAGCTGACAGCCTGTGATGCGGGTGCGCAGGTTGACGACGGGAAACCCGGAAGCCATGGTAAGTGGCTTCAATTTAACCGCGATCGCGTGGGGATCGGACCGATTTCACTGGGCGAGTTACCGACACACCCAGTCGCCACCCCCCCCCCCCCCCACCCCGCCCACTGCCATCCCGCCTCCCTGTTAATATCGGGGCCAATGTGTATTCCAAAATCATACACAGGATCTTGTTTTAGAAAACATCAATATTTTCCATTGGCTAGCATAACGGAGATGCAAATAATTACTCATCATTCATCACTCAAAGTAGAAAAGTCACCCAGTCCAGATGGGATGCACTCTAGGTCACTGAGGGAATCAAAGGTAGAAATTGTGGAGGCTCTGACCACAATCTCCCAATCCTCCTTATGATATGAGACTGGTGCCAGAGGACTGGAGGATTGCAAATGTTACACCCCTGTTCAAAAAACAGAAAAGAGATAGGCCAATCAGCTTAACCTCGATGGCAGGGAAACTTTTAGAGACAATAATCTAGGACAAAATTAATTGACACTTAGAAAAGTATGGGTTAATAAATGAAAGTCAGCATGGATTTGTTAAAGGCAAATCGTGTTTGACTAATGTGATTGAGTTCTTTGATGAAGTAACGGAGAGGGTTGATGAGGGTAGTGCGGTTGATGCTGCGTATATGGACTTTCAACAGACGGTTGATAAAGTACCACATAATAGACTTATTAGCAAAATTAAAGCACATGGAATTAAAGTGACAGTGGTAGCGTGGGTACAAAATTAGCTAAGGGGCAGAAAGCAGAGAGTAGTGGTGAATGGTTGTTTTTCAGACTGGAGGGAAGTATATAATTGTATTCCCCAGGTGTCAGTATTAGGATCTTTGCTCTTTTTGATATATATTAATGACCTGGACTTGGGCATACAGGGCATCATTTCAAAGCTTGCAGATGACACAAAACTCGAAATTTAGTTAACAATGAGGAGGATGGTAACAGACTTCAGATGGATATAGAGAGACTGGTGAAATGGGCAGACACATGGCAGATAGTGAAGTGTGACGTGATACATTTTGGTAGGAAGAATGAGGAGAGGCAATGTAAACTAAATTGTACAATTTTAAAGGGAATCAAAAGCAAAATACTGCAGATGCTGGAAATCAGAAATAAAAACAGAAAATGCTGGAAATACTCAGCAAGTCAAGCAGCATCTGTGGAGAAAGAAACAGAGTTAATGTTTCAGGTCGATGACCCTTCATGATCTCTGCTTCTTTCTCCAATTTTAAAGGGGGTGCAGGAACAGAGAGACCTTGGGTGTATGTACACAAATCATTGAAGGTGGCAGGACAAGTTGAGAAGGCTGTTAAAAAGTATATGGGATCCTTGGCTTTATTAATTGAGGCATAGAGTACAAAAGCAAGGAAGTTCTGCTAAACCTTTATAAAACACTGGTTAGGTCTCAGCTGGAGTATTGTGTTCAATTCTGGACACCATACTTTAGGAAGGATGCCAAGGCTTTAGAGAGGGTGCAAAAGAGATTTACTAGAATGGTACCAGGTATGAGGGAGTTCAGTTATGTGGAGAAGCTGGGATTGTTCTCCTTAGAGCAGAAAAGGTTAAGAGGAGAATTGATAGAGGTGTTCAAAATCATGAACGGTTTTGATAGAGTAACTAAGGAGAAACTGTTTCCAGTGGCAGAAGGGTCGGTAATGAGAGGACATAAATTTAAGGTGACTGGCAAAAGAACCAGAGGCGACATAAGGAAAAAAAAAATTAGGCAGCGAGTTGTAATGATCTGGATTGCACTGCCTGAAAGGTTGTTGGAAACAAATTCAATAGTAATTTCCAAAAAGGAATTAGATAAATACCTGAAGGGAAAAACTTTACAGGGCTATGGGGAAGAGCAGGGGAGCGAGACTAATTGGATAGCTCAACCAAAGGCACGATGGGCCAAATGGCCTCCTTCTATGCTGCATCATTCAATGATTCTATGATTCTATGGTTTGAACTTTACTGAAGCAGAAGTTGTAGTGACTAGGGGATTGCTATAGGTTCAGCAAAAATAATATTAGTGAATAATAAAGGTAGAGAAGGCATTTTAGTGGATAGGATATGTGAGCGATTTTGATTTGAGTCAAACAGTACTGCCACCGAAGCAATCTCAGGAGAAGCAACAGAAAAGGCTACAAAGGATGTAATATGAGTGATTAAATATTCAAAATATGCAACCTCAAGAGTCTTGCTCACACACTCAGTCATTTTGAGAAAAAACTTAAAACCTGTGCTTTACGTAGATAAATAGTTGAGAAAAATACAGCAAACTACCTGCAGGCCGTATTTTTCAAATAAAAATCTTCCTTGTAAAGACACACAAATTGGGTTAAAATGTACAATACCATATTATTGTTAGTGGATAATCAAGCCTTGAAGCCCCATAGTGTCATAAGTTTGAGCAATTATTTACTTATTGCAAATTATACTCAATGCTGCGCCTAAAATTCAGCCAATATGGACAAGTCGCCTTTGTGAAAAATTATAGGGAAGAATGTCTGATTCAAGTGGTTTTCTTGATCAGTGGCACATTGCTTTAAAGCTCTATCACTGGACAACCAGAGCAAATTAACTATGATCGGCCTAGAGTTTCCGTATGATTTCCGCCCAGATATCAGCTTAATCTGGGTGGAATTAAATGAAATAGCGCTAAAGATCGGGAAACTTGTAAGTTTAAGTGAGTTGCACCAATAACCACTTTACGCTGGAATATCCGTTGATCTTTTTCGCTGGTTGAAAAGTCCCTTCACCTGAAGCAGTCCCTGCCCACAAAACTGGCCACGGCCCCAGGTCAGAATGGCGAGTTTCTGCCGATTGCGCCCATTGTTGAGGGGGGGAGGTTTCATCACAATGCTCCCAGAATCTTGGGCACACAAGCAACCGCGGTCACATGAATCCTGCGTTAATTATCTGACCTGCAGTGACCAGCAGTCTATTGAAGCCTGACACAGGTGTGTTTCTCCTGCTGCTGCTGCAATTACTTTAAATTATTTTAAATTCAGTTTAAATTAGTTTAAATTCAGGTGATTGATCTGCTTTTGGAACAACAAAGACCTGTGACCAGCAGTCAATTGAAGCCACACAGGTGTGTCTTGCTCTGCTGCAGTAATTAGTTAATTAAAGACAGCAGTGACCAGCAGTCAACATAAGAACATAAGAAATAGGAGCAGGAGTAGGCCACATGGCCCCTCGAGCCTGCTCCACCATTCAATCAGATCATGGCCGATCTTCAACCTCAACTCCACTTTCCTGCCCAATCCCCATATCCCTTGATTCCCCTAGAGTCCAAAAATCTATCAATCTCAGTCTTGAATATATTCAATGACTTAGCATCCACAGCCCTCTGAGGTAGAGAATTCCAAAGATTCACAACCCTCTGAGTGAAGAAATTCCTCCTCATCTCAGTCTTAAATGGCCGACTTAAATATCCTGCGACTAGGCCCCCTAGTTCTAGACTCTCTTGCATGGGAAACAATCTCTCAGCATCCACGCTATCAAGCCCCCTCATAATCTTATATGTTTCAATTAGATTACCTCTCATTCTTCTAAACTCCAGAGAGAATAGGCCCATTCTACTCAACCTCGCCTCGTAGGACAACCCTCTCATTCCAGGAATTAATCTAATGAACCTTCGCTGCACCGCCCCTAAGGCAAGTATATCCTTCCTTAAATAAAGAGACCAAAACTGTACACTGTACTCCAGGTGAGGTCTCACCAAAGCCCTGTACACTTGAAGTAGGACTTCCTTACTTTTGTACTCCAACCCCCTTGCAATAAAGGCCAATATTCCATTTGCTTTCCTAATTGCTTGCTGTGCCTGCATGCTAACTTTTTGTGTTTCGTGTACGAGGACACTCAAGTCTTTCTGAACACCAACATTTAATAGTTTCTCACCATTTAAAAAATATTCTGCTTTTCTATTCTTCCTACCAAATTGAATAACCTCTCATTTTCTCATATTATACTCCATCTGCCACCTTGCCCACTCACTTAATCTGTCTATATCCCTTTGCAGACTCTTTGGGCTCGATTTTAGGGTCGGGTTACCTGCGGGTTTCCAGCGGGGGGGCCCCGAAAATCCCGATCTCCGATCACGTGACCGGATTCGGACGAAATCCCGGCCACTTCCGGGTACCGCGCTGACGTGCGGGGCTGCGCGCGCAAGCCCCGCTGGTGGGAATCCCGCAGGCAATTAAAGCCAGCGGGGTTCCACTTGAGAGCACTTAACTTGCTCGTTGTGGTCAGTTAATGAGCTGAAGCAGCTGTCAAAAGAGGAAGTGTGGGATTTTACGTTCAAAGCAGTCAGTTTCCCACACTGGGGGAAACAGGACCCTTCAAACCAGGCGTGTTGCAGCCAGCAGCCTGTGGCAGGTTCCAAGGTGCGCTCCACGGGGGAGCGCCCTCACCCACGCAGGAGGCCACCGCGTCACATAGGGCAACCCCTGCCCCCCACCACCCCCCGGCCAAGCCAGAGGACAGACCGACACGAAACCGCAGCCCCAGTCCGAGGACCCACACACCTACCCTGCACAACCCCTCAGACCAACACCTGCCAGTTGGGTGGTGTGTGGACACCCTCGGAGGACGAAGAGCATGACCACCACCAGCAGCCTCGCAGTCCACGCCGTCCGCCGCAGAGACGTGGATCCCCCCAACACGGTGTGGTTGCACGCCCACCTGCACAGCAGGAGGGAGGGCTACTGCAGAGAGAGACGCGTCGCAGAGGGCACTACCCTCGCCACAGGGTCCACAGACCGAGGCGCAGCTCCCCGGACCTCTCCCAGCAGCAGTGCACAGGGAGGCGCAGATTCGCTCGGCATGTAGTCGTGGAGATCTGCAGCCTCTTTCATGCCGAGCTGCTCCTGGCTGGCCCCAGCACCAACTGCTTACCTGTCGCTGGCAAAGTCACCACTGTCCTCCACACCTTCTCCTCCGCATCCTTCCAGGGTGCAGCCGGCAACACCGCCGATGTCTCTCAGTTGTCTGCGCGGACGAGCCCTGCAAATACACCTGCACCTACTCTGCAGTAACACGATGGGTGGCATCAGTGGTGGGTCCTCATAGTGATACCCAGGAGCGGGCATTATTGGACACAATGGACAGGATTCGCGGAGACATGGCAGTGGTGGTGTCAATATAATGTGTGCTGTTTGTGGCTCTGAAATTCAATATGGGTAACACCCATGACAAACCCTCAGACACCCTTGTGCACCCCCTTCATGCTGACGAGACGTTTGCCTTACCCTGCCTACTGCACATATGTGATGCATGCCCTGTGGCTGCAGCACAGGTGGTGGCAGGTTGAGTGAGGCTGGCCGTGAGGGAGATGCACGAGAGGGTGAGTATGGGATGGAGCCATGAGATTGTATGAGGATTGGGTCGCGTGTTAGTGGCAGGATGAGTACTGGCGAGGTGAGTAGGTGGAGGTAAGATGAGGATGGGGTGTGAGTGGGCATGAAGGGTGATGTGACAGAATAGTGTTGGCGGTGCTGAAGGAGATTTGGGGTGGGGGCAGTGTTGTGGCAGACGGAGTGTAGGGGAAAGACTTCGTGTTCTCACTGTGGCTGACCTACTGCGGTCATTGCAGCGCCTCCTGCACTGTATGCAGGTGGGCGATATGTTGGTGGCGCAGGTGACCCCCTCTGCCACCTCGAGCCAGGCATTCTTGGTGGCAGAGGCAGGCCGCTTCCTCCCGCCCGCCGGGGGGAAGATCTGTGTCCTCCCCCTCCTCCTCACCCCATCTGATGATATCTGGGGTGAGGCATCATTAAACTGGGAGCAGCCTTCCCCCTGGGCTGCTCCATGCTGCAATTTGTCCCATTGGTTGCAGCATCTGTCAGTGGAGGACTGCCCCTTTAACTCGAGAGCCTCCAGCTGACAGATCGTACTGCGCATGCGCAGCCCGCCCGACGCGCAGGCCAGCGCCGTGGACCCCGGAGGAGCAGGTAATTGGATCCTATTAGTGGATTGCCTGCTACGATCACGTGGGCAACCCACTAATTTCGCCGTTCGCGTTTTCGACGCTCCCGGAGGACCACCCGCTGGGAACCCGCAGGCCTGCTAAATTCGAGCCCTTTGTGTCCTCCTCACAGCTTACTTTCCCACCTAGCTTTGTATCGTCAGCAAACTTGGATGCATTACACTCGGTCCCTTCATCTAAGTCATTAATGTAGATCGTAAATAGCTGAGGCCCTTGTGGCACCCCACTAGTTACAACCTGTCAACCTGAAAATGATCCGTTTATCCCTACTCTCTGTTTTCTGTCCGTTAACCAATCCTCTATCCTCAATTATATAAATGTTTTACGGTGTGTTCTTCAGCCTCACTCTGAAGGGAAATTTTGTTCCCTTGCCTTTTATACAGCCACACCCAGCACCTTGAGGTCCCACTGGCCCTGTTCCATTCACAAATCAATGACGTTCAATTATGCTGCTTGATTGCACCGATTCATGAGTTTGTGCGAAAATTCAGCATAACTTCACCTCAGCAAAACTGACGCAGTGTTCAGCGCATTCTGGGCACATTTTGCCAATTGCACCCCTATTGGAAACTCCATGATGATAACTTTGCATAGAAACTTAAAGTCCATAATGCACCAGAGATTGTACAACTGTTACATAAGTTGAGTTTTAAGTTAATTCTGGAATGCATCAGGCATTGTGAACAGTTATGTTTTTTTTAATTGAGAGCACGTATTCCACAATTTTTACTGTCACTACAATTAGTTAACATCTTTCTGGATTGTGAAATAATCAAAGATAGCTTAAGCAGAGCTGTGGTTCTTAAGATTTATGCTTCAAGCTGTTTAAATTGTCATGATCACTTAGACTGTAACTAATGCAATGCTTTGCCTGCCAATGATCAACTCAGAATGTCACTATTTCCCAATCATGCTTCCCAACTGTGCAACAATATCTGGGATAGCTCAGGTGTTTGACTCAGATTTACATTCATCCCTAGTTAGACAAACTGCAGCAGCAACAAACTAAGATCCTGATCCCTTATTCCAGTCATACTAAGTTGATTTCAAGTAATAATAAACTGAAATAAATATGAGTGGTTGCTAAACAATTCAAGTAAATACATAAACTAAATAATATAGAGATATTTTATTAAAGCCATAAATTTGTACCTGAAATTATTTTAGGCCAGTACACTGTTTACCTGCTACATAGTCACCAAATCCTACAGTTGTTAAGGTGATAACAACAAAATAGATGGAGTCCAGAGTTGTCCAACCTTCGATGTGCTTGAAAATAATTGCTGGGATAGTCACAAAAACAAGGCAGCCCGCTAGAATGAAAAGGATTGTGGAGATGACTCGGATTTTAGTTTGGCTCACTTGCTTTTTCTGAAAAGAAGAGACAAGCAATTGAGGTTTATATCTACAACTGCTGACAGAAATTGATTTAATGTAAATACTCGATATTGAAATGGCAAATTGCTTTGTTTGATAGCAATAATTGTAAATGAATAGTCTTTATTACGTTCACAGATAATGTTGTTGGGAAATAGAACATTTTTCCTACTTTTCCCTCAATGACATATGAAGCCTTGGAGTATAGATTTTAGAAGAATTACACAAATAGGGGACAGGTGGTGCAGTGCCCTTCACCTCTGAGACCCTAGATTCAGCTGTGATGAAAGTCTCCTCTCTGGGGGGAGGGGGGGTCAGTGGTGCAGTAGTTATTATATTGCCCTTAAACTTCTGGGAGCTATGTTAAAATACTGGTCAGAGGAAAAAGGACTTTTACATTGTTGTGCTAGTTACAGAACAGCAGCACTATACTGGCTTTCCACTGCTGCACTCATTTACTTTTCTGCCTGCCATTGTACTCAGCCCAGAAGTGGAGCCACCAAATGTGGTGACAGTTCACGGGACCTGTGAAAATGTGGGCCATCACTGCTTCTAGAACAAAGTAAGTGGCTCTTTCATATTTCCAAATACAGTGAGCAGTGGGAGGACTGTGGATTTGTCATCGGCTGGACGTTTATAAAGTAAATGTGCCAATAGTCACCTCTGTCTGGTAGGTGTAAGGGTGTTATGTGAAATGAATCTGGTTGATTTTACACCAATGAGCATGTGCCCAGGACATAAGACTTCCCCTAATTTGACAGTAAATTTGCAAGTGAGAGAACACAAATGGTTGTTCTAGGGAATGGTGCAACAAGGCACGTTGTCAGGGCCTGGTTACCAGCACTAAAATCCCACACCTTATAAACACAAAATTCAGTATAACATGTAAAGAAAAAGAAATAGATTTATAAGTAAGTTCTCTAAACATTTGAGTCAGCAATTAAAAAGAATACTTGTCAAATAACCACCAGAGAGAGGTGACTCGTTTCTGGATTGGATTCAAGACCATGGAAGAGAATTTCCACAAGATTCTCCTGATCTCCTGATGAAATTTCAGCAGATGATCAGTGGAAACCCTGGAGAAATTGTACTTAACGGCTGTTTTCAGCTATTTATGCCATTTCTTCAGGAGTTCTGCTGATCTCCCAGTAGAGAACCCCTGTGGAAATTCTAGGCACACACCTCTGAGGTACAAGAACTGCTGCAGAGTTTGAGGAAATACAAATCCAAAACTGAACTTGAAGTTCATACTTTGATTTTTGGATTCATGAGGCCAAAACTTGCATTCGGATTTTGAAATACTATAATCCCTTTTGATGTAGTTTCAGTTGTTAGCACTCACAGCACCTATTACTACATTTACCTGAAATGGGTACAAGAGCCATCTGAAGTCCAAATTGATCTGAAATTCTGCATTGAAGGATAGGATGGTAACACAGCATGTTGGCACTTCAAAGCACTATGCCATAAAGTGGTAGGATTTGGGTTCTCCTTTCCAATTGACCATATGGTGAATTTCTATCCTTAGCCATGCTATCAGCGTAAGGTGTAGAGCAAAAGCAAGATATTTTCATACAGGCTGGAGGAAAAATCAAAAGGCAAGACAAACCAGGGCATTCTTGCACACCTCCTAGTACTGTACTTAAGAGCAATACTGGTAGATTAACTGTTATCTCAGCCAGACGTGGCATAAGGAAAGAACCATAATTTTTTTAAAAAATCATATGGGGTGCAGGTCAAATCTGAATAAATTCACCCAATTCAGATCACTTGGCTGACTGAGACTGTATGGTGGGGGTGCGGGGGGAGGTTGGGTGGGGTGGTGGTTGGGGAGAGGTAGTTTATAATCCCCAGTGCCAAAATTTCAATGGGCTCCTTCTGCCAGCATAAGTGCAGCGGAGTGGAACCCATGGCCACCCATATTGATTGACACCAACCTCATCCCAAATTGTGGGGGTGGGGTCATTAGTGTGTTCAAAGCTGGTGGCTGGTAGCCGCAAGCACACATCAGGAGCACCCACCCCCAATGCGCCTGTCAGAAGACAGAGCAGCACCCAGCCACCTCATCAGGTTGCACCCAAGGCTGTTCCTAGGCTAAAAATCTTGAAACATTTGCCTGAGGAAGGAGAAAATCTCCGAAAGCTTGTGAATTTAAAATAAAATTGCTGGACTATAACTTGGTGTTGTAAAATTGTTTACAAAAATAAACCAGCATGGAAAGATATTCAGGTCCAATGGAGCCAAAGCTCTGACAGCATATGATAATCGATCCCCTCCAGGATTTATTATCTTACTTCTGACAAGGTCTGGCGCCTTTCCTGTGACCTCAGCTGGACTCAACCCAACTTTCAATGGGCATAAGTTCCAATGAGGCTTTTTAAGGGCGTAAAAGGTGGAATTCCTGAGGCAGCCCAAGATCTCCCTCAGACATCCCCTTTTGATCTGCGGGGGTGTGGGGGGGAGGCCAAAGATCTGTCCATGACCTCCACCCCCCACCAATCGGAAAATGGCTGAACCAAAAACAAGGAGTGGAATCCAGATGCAGCCTGCTTCTGACCCATTTTCCAGTCTCCCGTAATGCAATCCGCCCCCAGAACTGTCCATTGCCCGATTGGAACTTCGGCTCCAGCTCTCTCTACATTCTGTTTAGATCTGTCTCCTAATATAATTCTCCAAAGGGCATGATAGTCTCTACCATCAGTACACCTCCACAACTGGCTGACAGATGGTGTGGGAAGGGTAGTTTTGCCAATTTTGCTCTAACTGAGATGCACTGTTGCACTGCTATGCAGCGCTCCATCTAGCAGTCAGGTCAGGAATTGATAAATGTGCCCATTGAGTAAAAAGTAATTTGAATGTCAGTAGATATTAGGTTCTGAACTCAGGATTTAAAGATGCAAATCTATTTTGTCTTCAAAATCTACACAAACAACTTTGGGCAAAGTCTTTTCAATGTATTATTTAAGCTGTTTTAGTTGGTAGCCTTGTTAATCCAACAAATTTAGTCTGATGACCCATATATTTACATGAATAATATAATTAATAAACAAATTATGGCTGAACTTTCAATACTTATTGGATTTGTTGCAACCATTTCGTATTCAGTTACACACCAGAGAACAGCAGTAAATGACTTATTGATAATGACATTGATAATGAAATGACAAGTCTAATTCAACTGTTCAGAAGATCCATTTAACTGGAAAGTTGTGTATACAATTGGTTTGTTGTCTGACACTATTCAAGGTTTCCTCCAAAATTAGAATGTTGTTTAATGATTTGACAATATTTAAAAATTACAAGTAAAAAAATTATACGCATTTAGCCAAATAATGTAGAAGATTGTGGCTCCAATGTCTCCTGAATAACTCACATGCTGCCAGAAAGTCGTCTTCTTTAAAGAAGATAGATTGCAACATATTTCTAATAAATATGAATGTAAGTTTCCTTTATGTTTTATTTGTTTTAATTTGATTTTCTCCCTTTTTAGGTCTAAAGGTGTCACACCATTCTCTTACTGAGACAGTGGGGTAGTGACCTTGCCAACTGACATCGAATTAGGCTGCTCTATAACCATCTGTAAGGATGTAATAACAGTCACCCAAGGTGATATGGCTTCAATTTCCCAGTCTTCTATTTGAAGAAAGGCTTCAACTCCACTCAGTTTATCCTTTGATATTACAACCAACACCACATGGGTGCAAACACATGTCCTTCTATTGCATGTCATAATATATTGTCGCACCCATGCACTATGTCATCATGCTGTCTCTTAAAGCAGCCTTTGAAAATGTTATGTGGATTCATGCATTTGCTTTTTGTATATCCATAACTGCTAACATTTATTTCCTCATTGTTCAAAAATGAATTAAGTGAGCAGTAACTCAAATTAAGATACAGTAATTACAAATATTTTTGTTGTTAACTGTTTCCAAAGTTACATTTCCCCTCAAGTTCACATTCTGTGAATTATATGTTGCCTGATAGGATCTGTCATAAAGATTTTGTGAATTGAACAAAATTGCTACTTTCCAAAAATCTATAAGTTCCCACTACATATCATCTGTAGTAACTTAATTAAACAAATGATTTTAAGTCAATTTGCTGGTCTAGTAATCAAGGGGTTTAATTCACATTCCACATATTAAATGTTCAAGTTTCAGTCTTAACTCTAAAAACTTCACATAAGTCAAAAAAAACTTTGTTGCAGATTATCCCTACATTTTCAAAGCAGTTATTTGCAAGTCCCTCTTTTTGCCCACACTTGTCCATCCCCAATCTGACTCTCATCAGAGTTGGGTCTATGCAGAGTAAAATAAAGTTATTTTTCTATTTTCTATTTTGGAGTCTTTAAAACAAAATAACTACCTACTGTCTGAAAATGTCAACTTGATTTGAAACAGGAATGTGAATTTTTGAACCTAATAAACATCCTCGGTTCTGGATGTGGTATTTGGGAGGATGCTTTACTTTAACTGTATATTAAGTATATTTGTTTAGTAGATAGTGTGGGGAGATGCAGTGGATTTTCTTTTGGTGGTTTCGGTAGCTGAAGGATGACACCATAAATTTTTGATTGGAGTCTTTTCACAATAGAAGCATTTCTCAGTCCATAGGACACTCTGCTGTATCTGGTATACCACTGTTCCTGTGTATAATAACATGATATTGGGAATGGTAGTGTAGTGGTTATGTTACTGGACTAGTAACTCCAGAAACCTGGACTGATAATCCAGAGAATATGAGTTCAAATTCCACAATGGCCATTGAGAATTTGAAATCAGTTTTAAAAATTCTAGAAATAAATAGCTGGTACCAGTAGAAGTGAGCAGGAAACTGTCAGATTGTCGTAAAATCCCAACTGGTTCACTAATGTCCTTTAGGAAAGGAAACTTGCTGTCCTTACCCAGTCTGGCCAATATGTGACTCCAGTCCCATGCCAACGTGATTGACTCTGAAATGCCCTAGCAAGCTACTCGGTTGTATCAAAACAACTATGCAGCAGTTCAAGAAGGCCCACCAGCGCCTTCTCAGGGGCAATAAATGCTGGCTTTGCCAGCGATGTCCATATCCCAAAAATGAATTTAAAAATATATAATACCACTGAACTGTAGATCCTGTGATATAATATAATTTATTCTATTGTAGTTAGTTACTTTGCTACATCAAATAATAATGCTTTGGTCAAGTTTCAACTATGATTGTCCTACTTATTTAGCTGGCTGTTCATACATGAATCATTTACTCATAATGCACCAAAGTAAGTGTGATTTATTATTTTTGCTGGTGAAGGGGGAGCTATATAATATTAATAGAGTAAAATGTGTGAGTATTTGAATCTATCATGATGTAATCTTTGTTAAATACATATTCAATTTATACTTTGTTAAATTGTTCAGTATATCAAAACCTCCTAAGAATGAACAGTTTGTAGTTCATAGATTCATGGTACATAAAATAATATATTAAAATAATGAATATCTGTCAACTTACTCTGAATACCTTTTCCACTCTTGCAATACTTTTACCAAAGATTGTGCCCAATTGATCCCCAATCCCCGCTAACAGAAAGCCGAAGAGAGGAATTCCAAACAATGCATATAAGATGCAGAATATTTTCCCTCCTTCAGTACTGGGTGCAATATTCCCATAACCTATTAAAATAAATAAGAACATATTTTTGGGATATAACAGTAAAGACAGGCTTGTCTGCTGCTACTTAACAAACAGTTGCCAGGAACAAATACACTAGATCATCAAACAGTTCTAGAGATATACATGAAAGATACAGCAACTATTAAAGCATAGCAGTGGCAACTGGGGTCAAATCAGCGACTACCGACCTGCACAATTAAACTACTGCTCTATCTTTTATTTCCAGGTGTCTTATTCCTTAAATTGGGTAACAAGAAATATATATATTTTCAGCAATTATATAGTTAGTTCAGCCCTAATGGTAGGTTAGTTCAGTGCTCTCCAATAGTGCAAGAAATGCATATATTAATATTTTAATTAGAGACCACAGCAACCCAAAATTGGTATTCAGTTTCTCTGTTTAGGTTCTGAAACTTTGATACCTTATTTTGAAACCTGAATGTCCTGTGTACCCATCAGAAATGTTCAACCGATAAAGTGAGTGATGTCCCAGAAGAAACAGTTCAGAGGTGATGGATTGAAATACAGTGTCAATAAATCTATTTTTGGTCTGTAGTTTTTACTTTGCCTGTATATTAGGGAAAAAATAAGCATGAGAAATGAACGGTGCCAGCATTAGCCTCTCCATGTTATTAATTGTGCATACTTTGTTTATAGTACATGAAGGTTGTACATGTTTTGCCATTATAGATAACATATTAATACATTATGCTAATTAGACCTAATCTACATGCCCAAAGTATCTGTGTTTAGCTAATTAGCAAGACGCATCTCTATGAAGCTTAGAATAATGGTTCTACTATTATAGTAGATAATCATTTGATTTCATTTGCAAATTAAAATTTGCTTAATTATAAAATTAATTTTCCTCTTTAGCACAAAAGGGCTGAACAGACTTGAGGGGCTGAATGGCCTACTCCTGTTCCTATCTTCCTAAAACCTCTAAGTCCATTTTTAAAAAACTTTAGTGGCTATTGGTATGGCCATCATTTATTTAACCCTAGCATATTGTAGATTCCCTATATCACATTCTCCACATTCACCTGAGGAAGGAGGAAGCCTCCGAAAGCTTGTGGATTTTAAAATAAAATTGTTGGACTATAACTTGGTGTTGTAAAATTGTTTACAATTGTCAACCCCAGTCCATCACCGGCATCTCCACATCATCCCTATATCACAACAGTGACTACTTGTCAAATGTACTTCATTGGGACGTCCTGAGATCATGTAAGGCACTATTCTTTCTTTCTTTCTTTCATTAATAAACAAATTTCAGTCCTGCATAAACTGAAGGCTATTAAATTAAATATACCTTAAATATTATATAGGTGATGTTCCAGTATAAATTTATATAAAGCTGTAAATAATTCCATTGGAATTGGGAAAAGCTAATTCAATTTGTGAGCAGCAACAGGTGAGTACTTCTCTTATGCAGTATAAGTATCCAATTGTTGATAATTTGTGATTGTTTTGTGTGAAAATTTAAAATATATTTTTCTCTTGCAACTTTTGAAATTGTTTTAGTAGTTTATATACCAATGTGGTCACACTGACATTGCTGCTATGTCAGGGAAATAAAGATGTTGATCTCTAACCATACAAACAGCTTGATAATTGAGTTAGTGATAAAAAGAGTATTAATTTATTGCCATTCTTTTTGAAAATTTTAGCCTATGGTAGTGGTGGAAGTAAATTCCAAATGTTCCCATTTCTCTGTTGATAAGGAGCTACCTCAAAAGTATGGTTAGAATTCTCTTCATCCCGTTATTTGAAACTAAGCTCCTCAACAATGGGTTGAAGAGAATTACAAATTCTTTTAAAAGTAGATAGTTGCTTGAAAAATAACAATACTAGAGGGTATAGGATGTGAATAGGAAAGTGGAATTAGACTAGTTGGGTCACATGGAGAAAGCACTGGTACAGATTTGATGGAATGAATGACCTGTTTCTGTATTATAGAATTCTATGATTTGTTCTGTGACCCCTAAGGCTCAGCAAAAGGGACTGGTCTATCTCACAGGCAGCAAACCCACTAACAATGTTTTGCTTTCCAGTAGAGTAAGATCAGCAATAAGGATAAAGTCAGCTTCAGGCTGGTCTCACCATTACCACATCTTTGTAAATTTGAGGGAACTTTTCATTAGCCACAGCTGGACTCAGTCATGTCCTGTGACAGTAATCGGAAATATTAGAAGAATTACTTATAGCTTAAAATGGACCCACACTTAGCACTTGCCAGCATATTATTAAAATGCCTTTTTTCAAGATACTTGTTTGAATAGTGATCATTGATGGCAAACTCTGAGAAATTGACCTTAGGAGTGACTGAGCCCAACAGTGAGGGAGCTGAATTAACACGAGTATCTATCCAGTCATTACCTCAAAGGGAATCATTTCAACAGTGTGTATTAGTTCTGCTCCCTCACAATCTTAGGTTCAATAACTCCTACAAATCAATTTCCCGAGTTCATGTCATCATTGTTCAAAGAGAAAGATGTATATCATTGCAATAATATTATCAATAGTTGTTTACAACTGTTTACTTTTTAAAAAAAGTTGGTAAAAGTGAAATTTGCTCTTTAAATGTATCTGAGATCATTAGCTACAGTATAACTGTAATACTTACTTGCTTGTGTTTTTTTCATGATGGGTCAATTTAGGTCAATAGTCAATACATGTGCCCATTTTCTTAGTATTGTGGTGCTCAAAAATAAAACAAGGAGCTGGATTTTGTTGTGAACGGCGAACGAATGGCGCCAGCTGTTCGTTAGACTTGCACTTTTCTGTAGACTTTCTATGGGGTTTTGCACAGCAAGTTGCTGTAAATGAGAGAGCCAAACTGTGTGGCACCCTCTACAGGGTACCTGGGACCAGTGTGAACAGTGGAAGCAGCTGTGTATCTCCTTAACCAATCAGACTGAAGAATCGTTAATGAGCAGCGCAGAGTCTGAACCAGGAAGTGTAAGTTAGAATAGTGAATTCAACGTCAAATCAGGTACAGAAAGGGAGTGAAAGAGAGGGGAGGAAGATTTAATTAAGAGAGTGAGATAAAAGAGATAGAAAGAAAAAGTAAAAATAATTATGTAAATTCAAAAAAAAATCTCCAACAATAAACAATGAGACTCCGCATTTGTAAAAGTTATTTTCAGTGCCAGAGAGATTGTTTGGCAGTAACTAAGACTTACCACACCATTAAAAGTGTACTTTGACGGGAATGGACAAGCCCTAACTTTTTGTGGCGAGTTTAATCCGTATCTATGATGTCAGTACAGGAACTTCACGCTGTTCAATACATTTGAATGGGGAGCCAGACGGCGAGATAGCATTTTTGCGCAGCTTATGGAGGGGTAGTGCAACTCGGTCAGCAACTTCAGGATTTTCGCGTTTAACTGCAAGTGCGCTCACCGGCAGTTGCTGTCCGATTTGCGCATATATAACAGTGAGCGCTGTTAGCCTCGCCGTTATTTTCACAGCAAAATCCAACCCAAGATGTTCAAATGGCACAGTGCTGTAGAAAGCACACAAGAATGAGCTAATGTGCAATCATCCTAATATTTGAGACATCTATTGAGACGGAGGAATAAAATAAGATAGGCAAACAAGTGTTACCTTTATGAAGTAAATTACTTTTGTGAATCTTCACTGAAATATTCTTTTAATAAGTGAGTCTCATCTTCAAGACTATTTTCAAAAGGCAAATTGTTTGAAAAAATTATGACTAACCTGACATACTTTGTTTCATTCTGTTAATTTATTTAATATGTTTATTTAAACAGTGTTTTGGCGGCATCACAATGCTGAATTAAAAAAAAAAGACATCCAAATATCAGTGGAAAGAGACAAGGGAGAAAGCATGATACTATTACCCATAATTCTTTGCAACTACTTGATTTTTAATAAGGAGCTTGATGATGGCACTCCCTCCTTAAATGTTTGCTTTTATTTTAGTAACTTGTCCGCAATTAATCACATTCAACTTTAAGAACATGCTCACTGCGCTAGTTGTGCATGGTGCACCAAACATAGATGCTACATAATATGCTTACTATCATAAAATCAATTGGGCATTTATTTGGAGGGATTGGTTTGCCAGTAGACAGGTTTTCAATTAAACATGTAAAAATGACGCAAACAAACTTTCAGAAATCAAGAAAGTGCTGACAGATAATTTCAAAACAATGTTAAAAAGGTATTCCATTAAAAAGGGATAGAGGGCAAAGCAAAAGTGTTGTTACTGTGCAATGCATTAGTCAGACCCCCATCTGGAGTAATGTATGTAGTTTTGGTCACCTAATCACAGAACTATATTGTTGACCTCGGGAGGATGCAGAGGCAAGCAACAAAGATGTTTCTGGATATTAGAATTCTAAGTTATGAGAAAAGTTTAAGGAAGTTGGGCTCTTTTTCGTGAGAGAGGGAAGATGTGACGTAACTGAACTTTCCAAAATTATGATGGGCATTGACAAATCGGCTCCAGAGAAATTAGTGGCTGTGGTGAAGCATTCAAATACCAGGGGACACGTTAAAAATTAGGAATTTAGGAGTAAGATGGGAAGTTGAGTGAAACATTTTCATCCAAAGGATAGTGGAGTTGTGGAATAACTTACCAAGAAGACCATTGAAGCACGCAATATAAAATGGGTTCAAGTGGCAATTAGATTCATTTTAGGATAGAGAAGGGATTAAGGAGACATTCTGAAATTTTACACTCCCAATGGGAAGCTGTGCTTAAAGGGAATTCGGATTGAAGAACTTGGGCTACAATATTGTAGCTCTCTCTCTGGCCCACGGCTGCTGTTAATACGGCTCCTCCCTGGGAGTGTCGGATCATGGAATTACCCCTGTGGTAAGAAGGCAAATTAGTGGGTATGATTATGAAAAAATGATGGGCTTGTTGAATCTAATGGACTTTTCTTATTTCTAAAAAAAATTATGTTCCAAAGGGGAAAAGATGTAACCAAGGAAAATTAATGTTGAAGGATTTTCAAATAATAACCAAGAGCAAAGGATCAGAAAGCAAAATGTTAGGGTAAGAAATTTTAGAAATTAATATGTGTGGAAGAAAGGAAAGTGTAAAAAATGGAAAGAGTTACATAGCTAGCTTCCATACTGGACGTTTGTGGCTTTGAGCTCCAGGCTTCCCTGTTACTAACTGCATTCTACGCTCGAAATGCATCAGTTGAGCTGGTAGGTATACATAAGAACATAAGAAATAGGAGCAGGAGTAGGCCAATCGGCCCCTCGAGCCTGCTCCGCCATTCAATAAGATCATGGCTGATCTGATCCTAACCTCAAATCTAAATTCATGTCCAATTTCCTGCCCGCTCCCCATAACCCCTAATTCCCATTACTTCTAGGAAACTGTCTATTTCTGTTTTAAATTTATTTTTATTTAATGATGTAGCTAATAGGTATAATTCTTTGAGACAATACAATAATCTACCTTGGAGAGGGGGTTTGATTTTGTCCGTTTGGCCATATTACAAATGCTCTGTGTCATTAATCAAAGAATAGTATTTGCAATGGTGATTAGAAATCGAAAGCTCGGAACATCGTACCTTCCTGGAGCGGAATGGAACTTCGAAGAAATAAAAACACAAAATTCTGAAATACACAGCAGGTCCATCAGCATTTAAAAAGAGAAAAGATAGGTTAACATTTTAAGTGTAAACTCTTCATCAGAGCCAGTACTGATGAGGGGGCTTCACCCAAACTGTTTACTTCTGATGGATTTCTAGTATAAACACAGCTCCCCACTGGGTATGTATTTTTCTTCTCATTAGTACTTTGAGAAAAGTCTTTTCAAAATTAAGTGCATTACCTTTGTCTATGTACCAGGTATGGGATTTCAGAACTCACTACCTGCTACACCACATTGCTGAAAAAACTGGCATTTCTGGTCATCTAGAGGCCCTTATTGTAACCAGTTGAAATTGGTGATGAGATCAGTTCATGAGTGCCTTGCTAGAAGAACAACATACTTCTCATTTCTGGATACCAATCATGCTATAAATTTGCGGAACATACCATATTCCATCTCTCTATAGATTATTACTGAATGTTCCATATCATTTCCATCTGATGTGTTTTCCCTCTAAAATGATTTTAGATAATGAATCTACAATTCAACAGTTAATTGATTTACTTACTGATTAAGAAAATAAAAACAAAGAGCATATTCACTGATTTCTTCCATCGTTACTATTGTCAATTGGTAATAGCTACAGCAAAGCATGGAAGCTTTATTTGATACACATTAAATTCAAAATTAATCTGTATATAATGTTATGAAAAACATATTCTACATGTTTGGTCATGTACTGCAGCATCTTATGTTTCACATTGGGCCTCTAAAAGATTGAAAGGTAGGTTGCAAATTCAGATCATAAATACAATCCCTTTTACAATAACAACTCACATCAGCTGATCACAAACCAAAACCTCTATCTGATCTGTAATGCCATGACTCCTTGTGAGGGCAGCACACCAGTTTTCTCACAACATATACAGCAATTTGTATTTATATAGTACCTTTAATGTAGTGAGTGTCCCAAGAAGCTTCATAGAAAAGAAACAGACACCAAGCAATAGAAGAGTTAGGAAGATGAGCAAAGGCATGGTCAGAGATAGGTTTTGAGGAGGTTTTTCAAGGTATAGAAAGGCAGAAAGGTGGATTAGGGGTTATGGCAAAAAGTTCCAGAGAATAGGGCTAAAACAACTGATGGAAATATAGAATATTTTGTAAAACCAACATATGCAAAAAGTACTTATTCTCGAAAGGACTTTTCTCAAAGTCTGTCTTTCCTTAATTGAAAGATATTGTAGTAAGGCACAGGGATGTAGCCATGGCCCATCCAATTATCACCTGGGCCCACCCAAATATAAACCTGTGTAAATGTCGCAAATGCAGCGAAGTCCAGTGAGTCTCAACTGGTTCCCATGCTTTGGTGTCTCCAACATCTCAATTCACTTCAGCCAATCAAAAAAAGTGTGTGTGGGGAGGTTGGGGGAGGGAAGTGCGGGTCGGGGAATGAACTGCACTGATGATCTTGAAAGATTTCCTCTCAGGGTTGCCGTGCAAGATGAAAAAAGAACAAAATCTCCAGTAACAGATGAGCTGTGAGTCACACCATTAGTGACGTCAGGAGTTTTCCCCTCAAAGCCAACAAGAGTAGAAGCAGTCTGAGTTTCAATGTGAAATAATAAAAAAATAAACATCAACAACAAAAAAGCAAGTGCATATCAGGGCTGAGCCACTCAGCTAGTGAGTGTGATTTGTCGTGAGCTAGCCAGCGGTGCACTGAGTGTGAAGGTAAGGGAAGATGAAGAGATGGGGATGAGGCTGGAGATGTCTGGCTGATGGGATATGATATCCAGGTCACCATCAGCCGGTGCACGACCTGAGGTGGGCGATGTATGTGAAAAGTGAGAGACTTTTTTTTGGGGGGTGCGGTGGGGGGAGAGGGAGAGAGGCAGGAGGAGTGGCTAAGTGTGATTGTGGCTTAGTCTATATCATCCTCCTCCATCACTATTACCACTAACTAACCTCAATAACTTTGCACCATTCACACCTCAATTGCACCAGAAGGGATCGGCAGTAACTGTCATTATTATTGCTGATGTCTTGCTGCAATTTGCATGATTGCTTGCTTTTTGATGAGTGCTGAATTTATCTTGATGAAAAGGAAGAAGGTCATGTTGCTGTGTGTGATTTTTTTACATGATGGCATTTTCATTCTGTGTATTTTTTTTTCATTTTTGCAAAGCTGATTAGGAGTAAATAAAGCAGTGATATTTACAAGTGAAATTAAAGATAGTATTAAATCAAAGGAAGAGGCATATAAAGTTGCCAGAAAAAGCAGTAAGCCTGAGGATTGGGAACATTTTAGAATTCAGCAAAGGAGGACCAAGAAATTTTTAAAGAAAGGGAAAATAGAATATGAGAGTAAACTAGCAAGAAACATAAAAACAGACTGTAAAAGCTTCTATAGGTGTGCAAAAAGGAAAAGACTGGCGAAGGCAAGTGTGGGTCCCTTACAGACAGAGACAGGAAAATTTATAATGGGGAATAAGGAAATGGCAGAGAAATTAAACAAATACTTTGTGTTTCTCTTCACAGAAGAAGACACAAAAAAACCTCCCAGAAATACTAGAGAACCAAGGGTCTGGTGAGAATAAGGAACTGAAAGAAATTAGTATTAGTAAAAAAATAGTACTAGAGAAATTAATGGGACTGAAAGTCAATAAATCCCAAGGACCTGATGATCTACATCCCAGGGTTTTGAAAGAGGTGGCTGCATTGGTTGTCATCTTCCAGAATTCTATAGATTCTGGAATGGTTCCTGCAAATTGGAGGATAGCAAATGTAACCCCACTATTTAAGGAAGGAGAGAAAGAGAAAACAGGGAACTACAGACCTGTTAGCCTGACATCAGTAGTAGGGAAAATGCTAGAATCTATTATAAAGGATGTGATAACAGGACACTTAGAAAATAATAATAGGATTTGGCAGAGTAAGCATGGATTTATGAAAGAGAAATCATGTTTGACAAATCTTTTGGAGTTCTTTGAGGATGTAACTAGTAGAATTGATAAGGGGGATGTGGTGTATTTAGATTTTCAGAAAACTTTCAATAAGGTCCCACACAGGAGGTTGGTGAGCAAAGTTAGAACACATGGAATTGGGGGTAATATACTGGCATGGATTGAGAATTGGTTAACAGACAGAAAACAGAGAGTAGGAATAAACGGGTCTTTTTCAGGTTTGTAAACAATTTTACAACACCAAGTTATAGTCCAGCAATTTTATTTTAAATTCACAAGCTTTCGGAGGCTTCCTCCTTCCTCAGGTAAATGTTCAGGTTGGCAGACTGTGACTAGTGGGGTACCGCAGGGATCGGTGCTTGGGCCCCAGCTATTCACAATCTATATCAATGATTTGGTTGAGGGGACCAAATGTAATATTTCCAAGTTTGCTGATGGCACAAAATTAAGTGGGAATGTGAGTTGTGAGGAGGATGCAAAGAGGCTTCAAGGGGATACAGACAGGCGAAGTGAGTGAGCAAGAACATGGCAGATGGAATATAATGTGGAAAAATGTGAAGTTATCCACTTTAGTAGGAAAAAATTCAGAGTATTTTTTTAAATGGTGAGAGATTGAGAAATGTTGATGTTCAAAGGGACCTGGGTGTCCTTGTTCATGAGTCACTGAAAGCTAACATGCAGGTGCAGCAAGCAATTAGGAAGGCAAATGGTATGTTGGCCTTTATTACAAGAGGATTTGACTACAGGAGTAAAGGTATCTTACTGCAATTATATAGGGCCTGGGTGAGACCGCACCTGGAGTATTGTGTACAATTTTGGTCTCCTTACCTAAGAAAGGATATACTTGCTATAGAGGGAATGCAACGAAGGTTCACCAGACTGATTCCTGGGATGGCGGGACTGTCGTATGACGAGAGATTGAGTAGACTAGGCCTGTATTCTCTAGAGTTTAGAAATATGAGAGGTGATCTCATTGAAACATACAAAGTTCTTACAGGGTTCGACAGGGTAGATGCAGGGAGGATGTTTCCCCTGGCTGGGGAGTCTAGAACCAGGGGTCACAGTCTCAGAATAAGAGGTAGGCCATTTAGGACTGAGATGAGGAGAAATTTCTTCACTCAGAGGGTGGTGAATCTTTGGAATTCTCTACTCCAGAGGGCTGTGGAGGCTCAGTCATTGAGTACATTCAAAACAGAGATGATAGATTTCTAGATATTAAAGGCATCAAGGGATATGGGGATAATGCAGGAAAATGGCGTTGAGGTAGAAGATCAGCCATGATCTTGTTGAATGGCGGAGCAGACTCGAGGAGCCAGATGGCCTACTCCTGCTCCTATTTCTTATGTTCTTATGTTCTTATAATCCCATTAGATAGTCCCTTACACTCCCTTCAGATTCACCCAACACTTTTTATCCTTTTTAATGAGATGCTCCAGATTCTTCAAACACACATGTTTCATTCAGAGATGGGTTGCTTTTGGCTATCAGATTGGAAGTCATCGTCAGGAGAGCATAATGGGAAGGGCCGAACCACTCCAAAAGACAACTGCTCAGCTAGCTGGGCTCATGGGGAACCACTAACATGAACAATGTAACCATTGTGAAGGAAGGATGGGTGCAGAAAAGAGTAAGGGTGTTAATACTATTGTACTGTATGTTCCTCACCCACCCACCCCCCCACCAAATTCAAGAATGGAACTGGATTTTTAGGATCAATGAATGGGAGGGAGAAAGAAGAGTGTCAGAGAGGAGTTTTGTGTGCATGTATGTGCATGAGTGCGTGAAAACAGTACATGGCAGAGTGTTCTCAGTGCTGATGCAGTCAGCATAATTTGTGGTTAGTAAACACGTTTCAATTTGGATTCGGATTACTTGACCCATGCTTTATCTAGATAATAATTTTTGATCAGTTTTTTAAAAATTTGTTTTCGTTTTGAGTCACGCCTACTCCGGTTGTGAATTCATTAGATACTATTCAAAATAGGAAACTAAGCGAATACACATTACGAGAGAGATCAGCAGACCTTTGGCCATTGTCCATCCACTATAAGTTGGGGCCCACACAAATTTCCATTCATGGTTATGCCACTGGTAAGGCGTGTGTCTAGTTATATGTGTGAGGAAAGGGGAATGGTAAAAGCAAATAAAAGATAAAGCGGGCAGGGCATCACACAAAGACTCTGGACTGCTTTACATCCACTTCTTGCACTGAACCTGTTTTCACGTATACTATTAATATTGATAACAAAGTTTTAAAAAAAATTACCTATGGTGGTTATCACAGTCCCAGCAAAGAAAAAGGCACTGCCAAGTTCCCAGTGACTTGTATTGTTAGCTGAGTTACCTATAGGATTCACTCCTGCACCAAGAGCCTCAATTGCATGCTGGAAAGAAATGATTTTACATACATAAATTGTACTTTTAAAAAATGATCCACAATAAAGCAATAGAAATATATGCTTGTGAGAGCATAAATCTGTACCTTTACAGAGGTGTCCAAAATACAGTATGTAAGCCAGATACAGCCAATGGACCCTAACTATCCAGCCTACAAAGTCCTAGTTACTCACTCTCTTGCTGGCCATTCCAGAAACAGAGCAGCAAATTCAAACTGTAGTACTAAATTTATAGTTAATTTGTAACGCAGCTTGGAGGGAAGTATTGTTATGTATTTTTAACTCAGTGACTGAGATTGTGAAAGTATTTTTATTTATATTCCTTCAATTTGGTTATTTGTACTGTAATTGTTTATATGTGGACTACTGAGTTTCATGGTATGCAGCTAAGTGGCCCACTCAAAAAATAGTTTGGACACTTCTGGTTTGAATATTTAAGATCATGCTAAACTGCTAAAACGTCATTAATTATATATATAAAAAATAAAAACAGAAAATTCTGGAAACACTCAGCATGTCAGACAGCATTGGTGGGGAGGAGAAGGCAGAGTTAACTTTCAGGTCGATGACGTTTTGTCAGATAATTATATCTTGATATTTGTTCAACTGGCAATATCAATTGTAACAAAGTTATAGAAAAACATCTCTCAAAAACTGTTACACATTTTGTAATAGCTTCCTTCATATCTATCAGTTATCAAGATATTTTGTAACTAATTCAGGTAAAACTTTATTTTTTATTTAATTCTCTAAATTCCTAATGTGTGCCAATTTCATGAAGTGTTTTTAAAAATCACCCCACGTCAAAGATCCCATAGCACTATTTGAGGAACAACTAAGGAGTTCTGCCAATATTTGTTCCTGGCCAATATTAATCCCTCAACCAACATCACTAAAAAAACAGATTATCTGGTCATTGTCTCATTCCTGTGTGTGGGACCTTGCTGTGTGCAAATTGGCTGCCGCGATTTCTACATTACAGTAGTGACTACACTTTAAAAGTCATTGAGTGGCCCTAAAGCACTTTGGAACACTTGAAGTCGTGAACGGGCTATATAAATACAAGTCTTTATTTTCTTTCTATTCAGTATGAACAGATAATGCACAGGTGAGTCTAGGTTTAAGTTATATATATCATGTTCAACTGTTTGCTCTTTTTAAAAATAATTATTGTTGTTAATTGACATGGTTTAGCATATTTGTTCATTGTTTTGTTTCCTGCATACTGACTGATAGCTGCTGGCTAAATGGATGACCCTGTGTGTAAATGGTCAATACCAAATACGCTGCACTCTTCACTGTACATGGGATGCCACTGTAAATGCACTGATTAAAAACTAGATTGGTGAATCATCTGGGCACATTATGGTGGTGCACTGAATTAACGTCGAAATCTAAAGTGAAATGAGTGTACTTATGTTGGAAGAACCACGGCCTCGTTGAATTGCAGAATCAAATGAACACTTTAGTAATTACACCCGAGGCGTTGTTCATATATTAGTTTTCGACCGTGCGAAAATCTGTACCTGTTTACGTTTATCCGTAATCGCCATGCAACCTTTAAGATATTTAAATAATAAAATAAATATATTTAATTTAAAAGTCATTGTAACAGCAACAATTTGACACTCTGTCCTGGTGTTTAAACACCTGTTGGCGGTTAGTTACATTTACTTTTGTGGATCAAGGTGATCTTATGGGTAAAAAGAAACTCGAATTGGCCTGCCAATAAGGGCCGAGCATCAAGTCTGAACAATACCCTTCTCTCCCTCTCAAAAACAAACCGCGTCCCTTTATCAAAACCCAATAAACTTTTTAAAGAAAAAATAAACTCTCCGTTTGGTGTGGAGAGTTCAGCTGATCGACACTCTATATTTATCAAACCACTTTCGTACAGTAGATGCACATCGTTGAATCTGAGCACACACCTGTGCATCCAAGTCCTTACCTCAATGAGCGCGTCAAGTTCTCCGGGGCTCACACAGGGATGATTTCGAAGAAAATTGGATTTCTCCGCCGCGATCTTAGTCTTCTGTTTGCTTTCGAAAGGTTTTTCCAGAGCTCTGAAGACCGTGCCTCCGACCACCAGATAAACCACAACCACCACGAAGATGGCCAACACCGTCTTCCACTTCATGACCGTGGGCGATGTTTGGGGGCCACTGTCCATGCTGGCGACCACCGTGGTTCTGGAGGATATGGACAGCCTGGACACGGGATAGTGCCCGTTGGTCTTTGGGTCACAGGCTTGCACAGTGGATTGAACAGCCACTGAAATAAAAATGATGAAATATAACTCTGATTCCAGGATGAAGAAAAAAAACAAAGAAAGGGTATTTGCTGCTTTAACTGTCAATCTGATATCATTTTAGGATATATACTAACTTTATATTTTCCTTCCGAGTCTGACCTTGTGACCAGGATGTTTCCTGGAGGTGTGCATATTAGTGAAACGCCCACTGTTTCAATTGTGTGTAACTCAGCCTCTTCAAAGTTTGTCCTGTGCAGTCATGTCATGCAAAAGTGTTCCTATTGTCGGGGTAGTATTTTCATAGTTTTACATAGGCGCATGTCCTTGTGACCATATTATCATTGTGTGCCGTTTTTCATAAAAGAAATTACTTGTAATTGTATCAGGCTACACGTGTAGACCCTCATTCTTCCTTCAGCGTTTCGGGCAAATGGAACCGTCAAACGGTATTAATAGAATTCAGACACTGAGGTGAGAGTGCCTCCATGCTGTAGACTTCAATTGCTAAAAGATATCTTCTCAGCTATAATAATGTTCATTAAAATATGTTAACTGCAACTAACTCTGTCAAATGTGCACGAACTGGTGCCATGCGTCTATTTCGCCCAGATTCAAATATACTGTGTAAGGCTTACTTAAAAATATAAGGGAGTGCATACCATACTAGCATTGTTTTAATGACCATTAATACCATTCGGTGAGGATGACTAGAGCCAGCAGCATTGGCTTAGAATCATTAAAAACATTAGCACGAACTGACATCTTGTTTAGGGTTACCGCAAACTGTCGATTTGCATGTAATTTATTCTGCATGCAACAAACCGATAACTCCTAGGCAACACTCCACTCGCGGTTGCTATTGTGGCGAACTAATGTACTCTGATGCCATGCACTGATAACAACGGATCACCCAACCCTTCATGGGAGTTGCTTAATCCAAGAGTGGGTTTGCATATTTACATACTCTTTCTAAAGCCGACGGGAAATTAACAAAAATGAAGAGTTTGGGTCTCTTACTAGAAATTAAAAGCTGTTTGGAATGATGTCATCCACTCTTTACCAGAAATACAAAACGGTTTCTGGGTTAATACTGTACTCCTTACATTCAGTCGCCTACGGACTTAAGTTTTCAATCGGGGAAGTATTACTGCTGAATCAGTGTTTTTAAATTGTTGTGCAGTGTGTCTTTTGGGTGCTGTGATGAAAGCACTGTTTTCACACAATACCTCAATGGGAATATGACAAGCCAGCAATAGGGATAAATAACCAGCGAATGGGAAAACGGGTAAAAGCTGGAGGTATAAACATATTAGTTTTACTTCCTAATATGTCAATGAAATACAGTACAAGAAATCTATTTAGCAATAATTTGCCCAATCTTGCTTTTGTTCCTTCCTTCCCGCACCAGACTGCGGGTTTTTCCTCAGCTGTGTGTTCGCTGTAGCGACTGGATCCGTGCAATAAAGCAAAAACACACACACACATACACACACATTAGACCAGGGCTGCACGAGCGATCTAAATGATCGATTAAAACAATAACGGTAATTAAATAAAAAGAAAGCGAGCAAAATAAATGATATCCCCAGTATATATTTTCGAATGAATAAAGATTTACATATTCAAAGTAACCGCTCTATTGAGGTCTAAGCCGTACGATTAGATCCCACGGTATAAATGCTCAGCTAACAGTGCAGTTACAAAATGGTTATTGCGAGGACCTGGAGTTGGAACCCCATTAAAACGAATTCTCTCCAGTAAATATCGGCGAAATGAGGAAAACGCTTGGTTATTTAAGGGCAACAGTTACTCGCTCACGTAATTGTCCATCGATTTGTTTATACATATATACCTTAAATGATATGCTAAGAATATCAAACCCATGGGCAAGTACCGTTCAATCCACGGAACCAAAATCCTAATAGCACAATCACACACAAACACAAATCCTTACTGCATTACAGCTACAAACCTGGAGGGTCACAACTAGTGTGTTTTCTTGACGATTCTATTGGAAATTTCATCTTAGATCGCCAGAACCTTCCCTTTTCTTGCATCCGCAAATTGCAATCAGTTACTCTGAACGCACGTACTTAAGATGAAAGGCCATCCTTTGGAGTCAACATTTTACGTATATGTGTTTCCTTCCAAGCAAAGTAGTAAAATAAAGAAAATGAGATTTTTTTAAAAAATAAAGCAAAAATCATAAACATGGCTGAGGTTCAGCAACACTAGAAACGATTCGTGCATGAATGATCTCACACTGCAGAACGAATTGCATGCGTCTGTCAATTTTTTTTTAAAGTATATAATCTCTGGAGCAAATAGCAGATCTTGCTTCTGCTGTGGCAGGAGTGATAGAACTGACTGTTTTTGGCTGGAGGTGGAGGCTGTGTATGACTGTGTCGTATTGTTAGGTGGAGTTGTGAGTCGGAGGCACGCTCGGTTTGTCGGCACATGGCAGTGTCCTGCGGCAGGCGGCAGCCACCTCATCAAACATTCCCTACACAAAGAGGGGAAAGACGGTCAACATCAGGCGGCTTGGAAGGGATTCTCTCACCGAAACGGTTGTTTACACTATTGCTTTTGTAACGGTTAAAGTGTATATGTAGGTATTCGTGTCTATTTGTAGAATGTCTGCATAAACATCAATGTGGATCTATAGTCCAGGAATGCGTTTGCCTCTTAAGAGCCCATTGTGTGTAACATTCCACCATTTACCAAGTGCAGATGCTGACATTACGCACAGTTTGCAATATTACAGGCTACGAGTAACTTTATGTGCGTCATATCGTGTGTAGTACATGTCTGAATAATATATACTTTTAAAGTTTTAATTCCATAAACATGTCAGAATATTGTAATGCACTGCTTTTATGAGTTGGATCTATATGAGTAAATACTGTAACATCTGTTTTATATGTATACATTATGCTCATAAACATCCCATGCAGCTATGTTCAGCCGTGGCTATCGTACAAGTAATTAAGTAAGGGAGACGGATTCATCGTATCAAATCATTGTCGATGTCACTTGGAAGTTCAACTGGTGATTGCATTTTACATTACTTAATCGCATTGCGCCGCAACCGGTATTCCTGAGTATTTGAACCTGTGCAGAATGTTAATGACTAAGGCTTTGCCGGGCAGCGCTTTCATCTGCAACCACTACACACAGGGAGTGAGCCATTGGCTCTTAAGAGGACACAGCGAGAACAAAGGGGAGGGCGTCATTTTCCAGGCTCTTTGGCAACAGAAAATAAAAAATCTGGGAGGGGCTGAGAAACCGGTTCTTTTAAACCTTTCTAAAGATTTCTTCAAAAAGTTTTCTAAATTGTCAGTGTATAAAAACACAATGCTGGACATTATAGGATGTAATTACTATATACACAGCAGCGTAAAATACGATCAGTTTAGGATCGAAACAAAATCAACAATACCAATCTTGGGTACGCTGCAAAAATACTACCGCGGTATTCAAGGGGTTACATGAAGATGTCTGCAGTATTTTTCCCAAAGCTCGCCCATCCCTTGTTTTCTATACACTTTCTACCATTATTAAAACTGCAGCATCCCTTTTACAAGGATTTACTCGTCAGTTTCATAAATTGGAAATCAATCAACCAGTCATCTTCATGTACTGAAACTAAACACAGTACCTCAAATGTTGGTCTTCAATGTTTTATCCACTATGACCAACAGGTCTCTTGCTCCACTAACTTTAGCGGATACCCTTGCACAGTACACACATGCCAGGAACTACCCAGACCCAAATGCATCACACTGCACTAATCCACATTGAAGAACATCTGCCAGACACCAGATATTCCTCCACTATGTCTAAATTGGTGTTTATCCTATGTATTTGATTTAAATTCCTAACTCCCATATATATTTTTGTGTTATCAACAAACTTGTGAATGATTTTATCCAAATCATTAATGAAGATGAGACTCCATGTAGCATTGCCCCATGTAGAGCTATTTCTATTGAGAGCTATCATCTGTCTACAAAGGTCATTTGTGCACATGTGTGGTCAAATCAACTATTGTATGATATTGCATGAGTATGCATATGTATTTGAATGGAAAGACCATAGGCCAAACTATGCACATGAATGTGTGCATACATTAGTATACAAATGGCTCTGTACACTAAATTGTTCATTCAATTTCAATCTGTTGTATTTTAAAAGCCAAGCAGCCCCATCCATCAATGGATGACTGTTCTGCGAAGTTTATAACATTATAGTTATCCACTACATGTCTGTGCCACATGCAGCTAACAATTACATTTATAATAAATGCAATAAAAATACACAATCCCTAAAAATTTACCACAAAATTAGTTCCAACAATTTTCTCCCTCTCCACCAAAAATCTCACTGGGCGTCTCAACCTCCTGGGCTCTGGTATAACCTCTATTTTGCCAGCTCCACCCAGCTGTGTCCTGGCTAATATTTACCCCTCAAACAACATCACTAAAACAAATTATCTGGTCATTATCACATTGCTGTTTGTGGGACCTGGCTGTGTTCAAATTGGCTGCCATGTTTTTGACTACACTTCAAAAGTACTTCATTGGCTGTAAAGCACTTTGGGAAGTCCTGGGGTTGTAAAAAATGTTATATAAATTCAAATCTTTTTCTTTTAGCTAATTTACTCCTCATATTCTAAGGTGCACGGGTACAGGTGTCTTTCTGCTGTATCGCAGACTACAATTCCTAGGACCTATCACACTGCCAAGGCTCCTGTATATGCACAAAGAAATGTGCTTCTTTCCTGCTCACTGCAACTTGCAACATCCTCCCCGTTCTGACTTCCACTTCTGTTCTTGCTCTATTCCTGTTCTTGTAGCTGGATCCATTTTTTTCACTTGACTCTTTCAATGCCATCCCCACAGTATTCTGAGCTCAACCAAAACTCCAATGTCCACATTCTATCTCACACTAAATCCGACTCTTGTCCATGCCAATCTCCATTGGCTTCTCATCTCTCAGGACAATGACTTCAAAATCTTTGCCTTTAGTCTAGAAGTCCCTCTATGGCCTTAATGCTTTCTATCTCTGCAAAATCCTCTAGCCCTCTACTCTTCGATCTCTGGTCTACTATGTGTTCCCCACTCATCTGCATTAACGTCAGAGACAGAACCTTCAGTCATTGTGCTCATACCTTCCTATATGTCTGTCCACCTTCAAAAGCATCTTTCAAGCCTTCCTTTTCACCACATTTTTGGTCTCTTCCCCTACATTCTCCCCTATTCCTGCTAGTGTCTGACCTCCAACTGTGAAGTGTCTTGAGACATTTTGCTATGGTAAAGGTCATATATAAATGTATTACCAAACTGATTTTTTGATCTGTGCATAAGTTTATCATCTGTGTAAATTAAACTTGTGGGCTGAGGTTTTCTGCTCGTCAGGCTGTGAATTTTGGCCCACTGGGGTGAATTGGTGAAGAATCATGGGCTGACAAGAGCATAAATGGAAAACCCTGACCAAAGAGTCAGTTTTGTCACCTATTGCATGATGACCTATAGCCATGGTCATCTGCCCACACTGCTCTCTCTGTGGCTATGAAGGTGACCACCACACTAAATTTTTATGGCACTGGGTCATTTCAGGCAGCCTGAATTAGCAGAACTGGCATGTATTCGTCAGGTGACTGATGTACTTTACAGGACAGCTGGGGAATTCATCACCTCTGGCATCACACAAGGCAGCAGCGAAATAGAACCATCCAACTTTATGGGACTGCTGGCTTTCGCAAAGTCCAAGGTGCAAACACATTGCTTTGTGAGCTCCAGCAGAAAACCTCAATGAGCATCAAATGGAGGCCTGCTGCAGATTCCAGTGAAGCTTCCATATGGTCCATTGGTGCCTGCAACGAAGACAAAGCTTCCCTGATGCTGACGCAAATGAGACCTGTTGACAACAAGAGTCACACCTGTTAGTTGCTGCACATCCTAGGAGACTGACCTCAGAGCCTGCACATATTTTTCAGGCGAGTACACATAAGTTATGGGTCCTACAATTCTGAAGGGCAGGAGGTAACTCCAGAAATTTATGGGTGGGCGTGAGTCAAACTTCAGCTCCCTTTTTATCATCCTCCTCCTCATCTTCCTCATCATCATCATATTTCACAAGGGGATAGTTGTGGCTCTGTTCTTCCTCTTCCACATCAACATCTTTCTCCTTCTGTGCCCCCTGTTGCTGTGATGGATCTGTAGGAAAGGAAGGTAAAAGCCAAGAATTGGATTAAGGGGACAAGGGAGATTGGCCGGTATGTTAACTTGCCTGTGCTGGTGAGGTCAATGAACTTCTTGCGGCACTGGTCTGCAGTCCTGGAGATCAGAGAGTTGGCACTCGGTGCCAATGCCACCTCCCTCCAGGTGGCACAACTGACATTTATGGCAAGTTTGCTGCCACGGACACCTAGCAGTCTCCATCCTCTAATGTCAATTTCCTCGAGAAAGGCTTGCAAATCAGAATCTTGAAATTGTGGTATCTTTTTCTCTGCCAATGTGCCATGCCCTGCTGCCTTGTTTGGCTACATGTGCCAGCTGCTCGTGTAGTAGACATTCTTGAAAAATGGCAAAAAAGATTGACGAGACATACAGTCAAGCTAGCTGACTGTCAAGTGCATGAGCCATGCGCTGCTTGACCATAGGCTGCTGTTGTAGTGTCCAGCCAGAAGTGGCTTTTTAAACTCTGCAATCTAATTTCCATGCAGCCCAGATTACACAGGATTTACGCAAATAACTCCTCCAATGGATGTGCACATGAGCTGACCCAGGAGGCTTCTGTGTAAATACCTCTCCAGTCCACCAGTGGGCACAAATCTTTTTCCATTGGCATAAAAGCAATTCAACCCTCTGTGTGGAAATTCTCCCTCTTCAACTCAGCAGCCACTAAAAATGGTAAAGAGTTCCATGTTTTGATAACCCTCTCTGTGAAAACATTTCTTCTAACTTTCCTCTTCATTGTTCTGGTGATTATTGAGTTTATTTCCCCTATTATCAATTTGCCAACTCAAGAAAACAATCTTTCATTATTTATCCTCTCAAAACCTTTCATAACTTTGAACATTTCTATTAAATGCCCCCTTAAGGTTTCCTGTTGCAGTGAAAAAAGCTACAATTTTTCAAGCTTTTCTTTATAACCTGTCATAAGAACAGGAGTAGGCCATTCAGCCTTCAAGACTGTTCCACCATTCAATTAGATCATGGCTGATCTGTATCCATTTACCTGCCTTTGCTCTATATCCCTCGATACCCTTAACTAACAAAACCCTATCAATCTCGGTCTTGAAAATTTCAGTTGACCCAGCATCCACAGACTTTTGGGGGAGTAACTTCTAAATTTCTACTATCCTTTGTGTGAAAAAGCGCTTCCTGATTTCCTAAATGGGCCTATCTTTAGTTTTAAGATTATGCTCCCTTGTTTTGGATTCCCCAACAGAGGAAACATTTTCGCTGTCTCTACCCTATCAAATCCCTTTATCATTTTAAAGATCATCGCTCAACTTTCTAAACCAAGTTAATGCAACATGGCCTCATAATTTAACCCTTTAAATCCTGGTATCATTTTGGTGAATCTGTGCTCTACTCCTTCCAAGGCCAATATATCCTTCCTGAGGGCCGGTATCCAAAACTGAATGCAGTACTCCAGATGGGCCTGACCGAGGTTCTGTACAACTGAAGCAACACTTCCTCACTTTTGTACTCCAACTCCATTGAGATAAAGACTAACATTCCATTAGCCTTTTTGATTACTTTTTGCACCTGTGCACTAGCTTTTAGTGATTTGTGTACATTGACTACTAGTCTCTCACCATTAGGAAAATATTCTGATTTGTCTTTCTCGGATCCAAAGTGCATGACCTCACACTTCCCCACATTGAACTCCATCTGCCATAGTTTTTCCCACTCATGTAGTCTGTCTATGTTCCTTTGTAACTTCCTGCTCCCACCTACACAACTTACTGTGTTTCCTAATTTAAATGTCATCTTCAAACTTGGATATACAACTCTCCAAATCTTTATCTAAGTCATTAATACATATGGTGAAAAGCTGAGGTGTCAGTACAGATCCCTGGGGAACACCACTTGTCATATCCCACCAATTAGTGAACATTCCCTTTTTCCCTACTCCCTGTCTCCTATCTCCCAACCAGTTACCTACCAATCCATGTAATTCCTGTATCATTCCACTGAATCTTCCTTGCACTATTATTATGATTGTAATAATGTTGACTGCTTTGTTGCACTTATTTATAATTTACTTTTAACAAAGGTACAAAACATTCCTTTCTGTTTTATTTGGACAAATATGCTATGAGGTCAATAATCTATTATGTACTAAAAACAGTGAGTGGTCTCCAGACTCTAAAGGCACAGCACTATTAGACGGCACTATAAATGTAACAGTATGTGACACACTGAAAACAGTGTGATGCCACCTAATGTAATGTGACAGGGCCACCTAAAGAAAAAATTATGAATCCACCCTTGGAACCAAACAGTTTAAAAAGGAAATCCCAAAAGATTATGAAATAAATGATGAACACATGAAGAATGTTTGAATTGGAAAGGGATTCATAAATAAAACGTAATGTCTATCTCCCTCCTCCTCTCTCCCCCCTCCCAATCTCCCTCCCCCTCACAACCCTCTCTCCTCCTCCCTCTTCCCCCTCCCGATTTCTCACTCTCCCCTCCACTTTCCATCTCCCTCATCCAGCACTTTCCCCTTTCTCTGTCCTCCTCTCTGATTTCTGTCTCCCTCATTACCCTCTATCCTCTACCTTTATCCTCTTTCCACCTCTCTTTCTCTCCCCTTCCTCCCTCCCTCTCCCCACCCCTTTCTTTCCTCTCCCTCCTTCGCTATTCCTCCATCCCCTTTTCTCCCCTTCCTTTTCTCTGCCCCTCCCTTTCTCTCCCCTTCCTCTCCCCTCCTTTTTCCTTCCTCTCCCCATCTTCCCTACACCTCTGTCTTGCTCCTCCTTCCTCTCTGTCACTCCTCTGCCTCCCACTCCGTCTCTCCCTTTCTCTCCTCCGCCGTCCCTCCCATCCCTCCTTCCCCTCCGACCCCACCCTTCCCTCTCTCCCAATCCATCTTCCCTTCGCTCTCCCCTTCCTCCATCCCCTCCCCTCCCCCAATCCATTTCCCCCCTCCCCTCTCTCCTAATCCATCTTCCCTCCTCTCCCCTCTCCCAACCCATGTTCCCCTCCTTCCTTACCACTGTCTCTCCCCTCCCTCCCTCCATCCCCTCTCTCCAATCTGTCTTCCCTCCCCCCCTCCCCCCCTCCCCTCCCTCCTTCCCCCTCCCCTCCCTCCTTCCCCCTCCCCTCCCTCCTTCCCCTCCATCTCTCCCTCCTTCCCCTCCATCTCTCCCTCCTTCCCCTCCATCTCTCCCCTCTCCTCTCCTCTCCCACAATCCATCTTCCCCTCCATCTCTCCCCTCTCCTCTTTCACATATCCCTGCATAACTCTCTATCACCAAGGCAACGATGACGATCAACGACGCAAATATGCTGTGCCCCGATTGGTTGCCTGTTCCCCGGCTCCGCGGACGCGGCGTAGCTAGCAACGGACATGGCGACTGTCGTGTCTTTGTCCGGCTCTGGGCCCAGATAATGCCGGCATTTAGCGCCATAACTGCGATAAAATAAACGCGATTCTTTGTGCCAACCGAGAGCATGGGAAAGATCAGCATCAACATGGCTAATAAGAAAGGTACGTCCTATCTGTTAAACGTCAGTGTCGCGACAGCACCTGGTGCTGAGTCAGGATTTAACTGAAGGGGCGCGTGCTTGTTGTCGGGAGCGCGCGGAAAGCAGAATGGTGCTTAAACTCAGTGGGGTGATTGCATTGAAAGCTGCTGCTGGCAGCACAGCCCGTACATCGCTAAATCAGTAGAAATGAGGTAGACCACTTGCCGCTTCCAGCCAGAAAAATCTATCCCTATCGCAGCATCCAACTGTATCTTAAATGATTCCAAACTTTTTGTTTTGACTATATGTTCCAACTGCTGATTCTTTGTGTGAAGACCCCCTAACATCAGACCTAAATTTGCCTTTTTTTTCCCATTTTGAAGTGCCTCCTTGTCCTACTGCTATGGTTTAACTTGGAGTGCTGCTGCTGATTTGTCTTTTTATGTGGCTGTATATCTGGCCCGCTGTTATACACACTGTATCACATTTCCTTTCAGGCAGCTTTTCTCACTCACTCACTCACACTCTTAAGTATCTGGTGAATTTAACCAATTTGCATTGGGTTTTTGAAGTCAAGTCATTGATGTAATTTAGAAGTCGTAGGCGCCCCAACACCGTACTTTTGAAAGCTATTTTGATGTATGCCACTCTTACAAATGAACATAGCTCCATATATAATTCATAAACTTTCTGGGGCCCCAGACATCATTTAGAATTTGGACGATATAACATTGTAACAAACCAGCATAACCTTAGAGCAATGAAGTATCTAATATATGAAATAGTGATTGGATAAGTGTATTGTTATGCAAAATCAGTAGAAGTAAATAATTTGTACTGCTGCAAGCAAACTTCCAATATCTAATCTTTATTCTTGGATTTAAACCACTGTGAAGGCTGTTGACGCTAAATAATTTATACTGCTCCAAGCAAACTGCAGTGTACATTTATACTGCTCCAAGCAAACTTCCAAAATCTAATCTTCATTCTTGGATTTAAACCACTGTGAAGGCTGTTGACGCTATTCCATCATGACACGTGTCTGATGATGTCACAATGCATATGAAAATTACATTTAGTTAAATTTACTAGCAATAAAAAATGTTTTCTACATTATCATGAGAAGGGATGACCAATCATATAGAAGATTTCTTCTTAAATTTGGAATTTATCTGTCTTAGCAAAGTTCCAGCTGTGCTTTTACTATGCATGTTTGAACCTGAATTGCAGATGACTGCATTTATATTGCAGTCTGAATTCTGCAGTTTGAGTGTCAAACTACCAGCTCCTGGGGGTTTCACTTCAGCAGTCATCAAGGGCCATCGTACTTGATTTGTTTTGCAATTTTATCGGAGACAAGTGGGAAGGATCCCATCCCCTGATGGCAGACTATCTCTACGGATCCCATCAATCATTAACAGCCCTAGAGCTGTGGACCACCACTTGGATTACCAAGTGTGACAAAGAAAATCGACTTGGTACCAATCTCCTATCCCTAGGTGTGTCATGTTGGAGCCAATTCAACTCTAAGAAACCTTACTCGCTTCACCAGGCAGGCTGTCTTGAGGAGATCTGTTGCCTGCTGGACCAGGGGGCTATGCTTTGCCAGTGACTCTCAAAGTCACCACAGCCCTTAACTTCTTTGCCATTAGTTCTTTCCAGTCTGCCAACGGGAATATCACTCAGTCTGCAGTACACAGCAGGTTAGCAATGCCCTCTTTGCCAGGGCTAACCAATACATCACCTTCCCCATTGACTTCAGCAGTCAGCAGGAGAGAGCTCTGGGATTTGCAGCAAAGGCCAGGGCATCATTGATTACACACAATGCCATGAGGTCACCAGATCACCAACCAGCAGCATTCATCAACTTAAAAGGATACCACCGTATCTAAGGTGGACATCGTGGGGGCCATGGATAGATCGGGGTCGGAGATATCGGGGGGGGGTCAGACTTTGGGGGGGAGGGGACAGCTGATCGTGTGTGTCAGATCATGGCAGATAAGCTTGTTGGGCCTGGAGGAAACACTCCTGCTCCTCCTGGCCCATAAGCAATTCAAGCATTGTTCGTCCAACCCTTCTCGCCTCCTCTTACGTGACATGAATCAGAAGGCCCGGGAATCCCGGCCCCCAGGAGTTAAAAATAAAAAAAGCTATTAAAATGGCGGCACGCAGCCTCCTTAAACGCTTTTACTGACCGACCCGCTCCCTGAGAGCGGGTTGGTCACCCGTCCCCCAACTCGCCTCTGTTAAAACCAGAAGTGGCAGGTTGGAGGCGAGTTGGGGTTGGGATTTACATTTTTACAATTTTTACCTTCCCACCTGCCCCAACCCACCCATCCTTGGGGTTAAAAATACCCCATAGTATCATTGTGACGTCCATTTTGAGTGTGGTGTTTAAAACGAAGGGGAACAAGGGGAACTGTTGTTAAAAATGAGATTTTTGTTACAATCAGTTTTAAAATTACCATGTAAAAAATATATGCAGCACATTGCTAAGATGTTTACTGAAGGATCACAAGAAACATCACTTTGATTTAGCAAATAATGTTGGGATTAATTTTAGACAAAGTCACTTAGAATTGCAACCCCTTTAATTAATTTATTTAATGGTGATGGATTTAAATTACTTTGACACTTTTCAAAAAGAGTAATAATTTGCAAGAAATTAATTTTGTACTAACTATCATCACTTTTTGAATGCTGTTATGTGCTGTTTTGTCCAGGCAATGTTTGTTCTCCAATTTAACTGGTCAATTACAGAAATATACACAGCTTAATTTAATTTGTATCTATAGTGCAAAATAATGAAAGCACTTAGAAAGTGGGGAAACCTTGCTGATTTGAACATCTGGTGGCCATGTCCCTTGCAACTTCCTTGTTCTTATGCTTTTACTTGAGGTCCAACCATGAGAAAAGCTAATAAGCCTAGTATTCTTCTGTTTTGACTCTGTAATAATTTCTTACATAGAGCCCAGAACACAGCAGAACAGATTTCACCAGTATAGACAGAAATTACTGAGGTTCCATCACCTAGCTAACACAAAAATGTTTGTGTAAATGCATTGTGATTAGCAGTTACATCTGCAGGAAATAGTCATGATGGACTTTGTATTCTTTAATTAGAACATACATGCCAAGAGAGTTGAAATGGAAGACTAAGAATTGTTTTTAGCACAGTGGTAATGTCTGAACAGTCATATTCAAAATATCATCTCAAGGACTTAATCTAATGCACTGAATCACAGCAGATAAGACTTTTCCCAATTACTGTTGGATTTTTTTTAGTATGTGGAGGGCTACTGTACTCTGCAATAATAGTGGTTTAGAAAAATATATTCTATATTTAGCATAACATGTGCCAGATGTAATGAAGTTAGATATCTGATAAATTTGATCCTGTTGATTAGTTAGGACCAAAGATAGAGTTGGAGAATGTTGCAGTGGGTGGCACCATTGTTGTCACAAGGCTTGTTAAGTGTATCAGATCTGACCTGGTAAAAACGTATCTGCAATATGCAGTAATGGCATTCCTTTACCACCACCTCTCTCGACCCCTCCATTATCTCTCATTTGTCACACTGCTTGTTTGACATCCAGTGCTGGATGAGCAAAAATTTCCTCCAACTAAATATTGAGAAGACCGAAGTCATTGTCTTTGGTCCCCACTGCAAACTCTGTTCCCTAGCCACTGACTCCATCCCTCTCCCTGGCCACTGTCTGTTCACAACCATGGCATCCTATTTGACGCTGAGATGAGCTTCTGACCACATATTTGCTCCATCATCAAGACCGCCTACTTCCACCTCCGTAACATCTCTGCCCCTGCCTCAGCTCATTTGCTGCTGAAACCCTCATCCATGCCTTTGTTACTTCTAGACTCAACTATTCCAATGCTCTCCTGGTTGGCCTCTCATCTTCCACCCTCCATAAACTTGAGCTCACCCAAAACTCGGCTACCCGTATCCTAACTTGCACCAAGTCTTCTCCCGTCACCTCAGTGCTCGCTGACCTTCATTGGCTCCGGTCAGGGAATGCCTCGATTTTAAAATTCTCATCTTTGTCCTCGCCCTATCTCTATAACCTCCTCCAGCCCTACAACCCTTCGAGATCTCTGCGCTCCTCCAATTCTTGCCTCTTGCGCATCCCCAATTTTAATCGCTCAGCATTGTGGCTACGCCTTCAGTTGCCTAGGCCCTTAAGCTCTGGAATTCCCTCCCTAAACATCTCCACCTTTCTACCTCTTCTGCACCCTCTCTAAGGCCTTGACATCCTTCCTAAAATGGGGTGCCCAGAATTGAACACAGTACTCCAGCTGAGGCCTAACTGGTGTTTTATAAGGTTTAGCATAACTCCTTTGCTTTTGTACTCCATGCCTCTATTAATAAAGCCTAGGATCCCAAATGCCTTTTTAACAGCCTTCTCAACTTGTCCTGCCACCTTCAAAGATTTGTGTATGTGCACCCCCAGGTCTCCCTGTTCCTGCACCCCCTTAAAATTGTACCATTTAGTTTATATTGCCTCTCCTCATTCTTCCTACCAAAATGCATCACTTCACACTTCTCTGGGTTAAATTTCACCTGCCATGTGTCTGCCCATTTCACCAGTCTGTCTATGTCCTCCTGAAGTCTGTTACTATGCTCCATATTGTTTACTACATTTCCGAGTTTCATGTCATCTGCAAACTTTGAAATGATACACTCTGTACCCAAGTCCAGATCATTAAAATATATCAAAAAGAGCAGTGGTCCTAATACTGATCCCTGGGGAACACCACTGTATACTTCCCTCCAGTCTGAAAAACAACCTTTCACCAATACTCTCTGCTTTCTGTCCCTTAGCCAATTTTGTATCCATGCTGCCACTGTCCCTTTAATCTCATGGGCTATAATTTTGCTAGCAAGTCTATTATGTGGTACTTTATCAAATGCCTTTTGAAAGTCCATATACACAACATCAAACGCACTACCCTCACAACCCTCCCCATTACTTTATCAAAGAACTCAATCAAGTTAGCCAAACACGATTTTCCTTTAACAAATCCGTGCTGACTTTCATTTATTAGCCCATACTTTTCCAAGTGTCAATTCATTTTGGCCCGGATTATTGTCTCTAAATGTTTCCCTACCACCGGTTAGGCTGACTGGCCTGTAACTGCCGGATTTCTCCCTCTCCCCTTTTTTAACCAGGGGTGTAACATTTGCAATCCTCCAGTCCTCCGGCACCACCCCCGTATCTAAGGATGATTGGAAGATTGTGGCCAGAGCCTCTGCAATTTCCACCCTTACTTCCCTCAGTAACCTGGGATGCATCCCATCTGGACCGGGGAACTATTCTACTTTGAGTACTACCAACCTATTAAGTACCTCCTCTTTATCTATTTTTATCCTATCCAATATCGCTACTACCTCCTCCTTTACTGCTACAAGGGCCGCATTCTCTTCTCTAGTGAAGGCAGATGTGAAGTATTCATTTAGTGCCTCAGCCATGCCCTTTGCCTCCACAAGCAGATCTCCTTTTTTGTCCCTAATCGGTCCCACATTTCCTTTGACTACCCTTTTACTATTTATATGTTTTTACAAAAGACTTTTGGATTTCCTTTTATGTTAGCTCATTCTCTCTCTTTGCCCCTCTTATTCCCTTTTTTAGATCTCCTCTGTACTTTCTGTATTCAGCCTGGTTCTCTACTGTATCATGAACCTTGCATTCATCATAAGCCTCCTTTTTCAGTTTAATTTTAATCTCTGTATCTTTAGCCATCCTGGGAGCTCTTGCTTTGGATGCCCTTTTCCCTTGTAGGGATGTGCCTACTCTGAAGGCCTCCCATTGTTCAATTACTGTTTTGCCTACCAATTTTTGATTCCAATCCACCTGGGCAAGATCCTTTTTTAGCTCACTGAAATTTGCCCTCCTCCAGTTAAGCATTTTCACATTTGATTGTTTCTTGTCCTTTTCCATAACTATACTAAACCTAATGATATTATGACCACTGTTCCCCAAATGCTCCCCCCCTGAAACATGCTCCATTGTTCCACTATGTGGCTCGTTGTCAAATTTTGTTTGATAACACTCCTGTGAAGTGCCTTGGGGCGTTTTACTACGTTAAAGGCACTATATAAATGCAAGTTGTTGTTGTTGTGTACAGCATAACTATATTCCTGCACCAATTAGTTTAACAAAATTAGTATTGGACACAAGGGAATTTTTTTTTAAAAGACCATATTGTAAATTTTGTGTACTGACATTGTTTCAATCTTTATGGTCTCTTGCGCATCCCCAATTTTGATTGCTCCACCATTGGTGGCCGTGCCTTCAGCTGCCTAGGCGCTAAGCTCTGGAATTCCCTCCCTAAATCTATCCACCTCTCTATCTCTCCTCCTTTAAGATGCTCCTTAAAACCTACCTCTTTGACCAAGCACCTGTCCTAATACCTCATTATGTGGCTCGGTGTCAAATTTTATTTGATAACCCTCCTGTGAACTTCCTTGGGATATTTTAGTACATTAAAGGCACTATGTAAATGCAAGTTGTTGTTGTTGTTCATGGTAAAATGTCTGAATTGCTTTTAGCATGTGAGTAATGGATAAACACATTCAAAATGTCATCCTGAGGGCTTAATCTAATTTATTGAATAACAGCAAGTTGTCTGCAGGTTGGCATTATTTAAACCAGCAAATAATGGAGTAAGTGAGAAATGGCGTGAGCTGTGTTGGGCTAATATTTGCTGGAACAATTGCGCTGCTCCGTTGATAAGCATGCCTAAGCTGAGAAAGGCCGTTACTATCGCTCAGTCCACCATTGCAGTCAATGGCAATCGGCAGTTTGCTGGATTTATGCCATTATGCCAATTAGACTAAAAAATAATGGCGTGGGTATTGACATGAATTATGGCCATCTCATGACTGTCACCCTGGGAGGCCAACAAAGGGACTATTATAGCTGAGCCTCACCCTAGCAGTCTGTAAATTGCTCTTAGATTTTTTTTCTCTAATTCTCTGTGTTTTGGCAGTCTGTTCTTGCCAGTTTTGCCATCCAGAGTCCTGTTAGTGTTGGAGGGCAATTATTTTTAGGACTCAAACTTCTTTCTACACGTATAAGAAGGTGAAAGCATTGCAATGGTCTATCCACTGGACATTCCAGTGTTCTGGATTATCATGGACAAGGTGGAAGAGGAGCAGAGAGAGCAGGCGCATCACATGAGGCAGCATGGCTGGATTGTAGTGGTCAGCTGTGCACTGCAGGAAGGGCTCACCTGTAACTTGGCAGATGAGATGCCTGTGGAATTGGAGGATCCTGATCTGCATGTCGCTGGGCCCATGGGTGGTAGTCTCCCGGAGGAAGGCACGATGGTTGCGGCCAAAATGGCCAGAGAGCTCAGGTGTTTGAACAATGATAACTACCCCCGCCTTCGCCTCTTTTTAAAGGAAAAATAGAAAGTACAACTGAAAAATGCCTAAAATAGAAACCAAAAATCATTACAAAAAAAACCTCCTAAATACAGTGGTGTTTCGATATATTGAAGTCCAAGAGATTTTGATAAGCTTCTGGCCTAGTCTTATTCTCCTGGTCTTTCCAGTGCCAGTATTGTACTCTCTCAGGCTGCTTTACATACATGCACTGTGTTTTAAACCTAACCCAACTTGGCCTGATCTAAATGTTGTGATAGCCTCCAGTAGTATTCTCCAGCTGTCTGCTCTCCTCTCTCCAAATCCTGGTCAGTGTGCTGAACAGTGATTGTTGTTTCTGTGTACTGCTGGATTAATCTGCTTGAATTTCATGGGCCCAGCGGCATAGTCTGCTCTCAGTACCAGAGCAGCAAAGTTCATTGTATCAAGATTCCACTAAATCTTGTGGAAAATGGACCTTAATCTTCTCGTTACTTTTATCATTATGCACACACTTTTCTCCTCAGATGACCTGGAGCTGCCCAACCCTCCAAGGTGCTCCTCAGGCTGATTATGCAGAAGCACACAGCTATGAGTATTTTTTGTCCAAAGGTCAAACAATTTTGGACCAGTCTCCAATTCTGGGCAAAGCATCAGCTTCCCTTTAAAGTGAATGGAGCCACTCCAGGATGCAAATGTGCCATCCCCAAAGTATACATCATCAGAGCACTGAGGGGGAAGTTCAAATGTGAAATGTTGGTCGCAGTAAAGGTAAACATAACCATGAAAATTGCAGATATTTATTCTGACAGTACATATATAGTTTGAGGAAATGTACTGGTACTCTTGCTACCCTTTTTCTACCCCCTCCAGTTTTCTTGCCCTGTATCGCAGATAGTAAAAGAAGACTACATGTCCACATAATCCAGAACCGCAAGCTGATTGTTGATGTGAACATAGGAGATTTGGATGTCATTTTGAATCTGGGAGTTGTCAAATTTTGCAAAGAAACAAAAATCTATTTAACCGTTACCACTATTTCCATAGGACTTATAGGATTCAAATGTCACATAAGCAACCATTCTGCTAGAATAATTGCAGGACCTATTGTGTAACCACAGGTGGTGTGTATTTTATTGACCAATGGTTTATTGTACTTAATTCTTTTAAGTATTGTACAAGTTTTCTATTCCTTAACAAAGCTACTATAAACTGTTGCCAATTTCAGCTGCTAAATAATATAAATTGGATAAGTGCATGAAAAAATACAAAATGTAATTGAGAACAATTTCTCAATGCATTTAACTTTTGGTGCAGGAATGCCATTGCATAGCTCAGTGGATCTGGTACTGAGATATCCAGACAATGACGGTTCCTGCTTTGATTCTGGCTTGTGCTGAGTTGGTCAGTCTTGGCTGGAACAATCAGATAAAGAGGGTTTCTGCAGATCGTTAATGCATGTTCGTGGATGTTGGGCGAGGACAGGATTAAGTTGGGCTCTGATGCCCCCCCCCTATGGTTGAATAGATATAAAGAATAGCCACTTGGGTGAAGTGCTGGTGAGCTGCTAGCGCTTGAGAAACTAAACGCCAGAATTGGTGCCCCAAGAAGGGAAGAAATGGTGAGAAAGTGATTAGGGGGATAAAACCTGCTGAAGTCTCAGCCATGGACCTTAATAATAACGTAATGTTTAGATACATGTCATTGGTCAGTGCCTCGAATTTACCTGTGATAATTTTTCCTCATTTAAAAGCATTTCAGATTTTTTTTAGTGTGTAATGCGCTCCCTCTTTGTCCTTACAGCTTACAGTGCAGGTTCTTCCAGCAATCTGAATGACCGGTATCTAATCCAGACTCATATGGCATCCCACTACAACAGAATCCTCTCTGCCAAAGGTGATGCGTCACAAATTATTATATAAAAGCTCATCAGCATGGTATGCTTCACTGTATAGTATTGTGTAATGTTATACTTTATTGTACGTCTATATGACCTTTAGGAATCTCAAATCCTCGGAATAGCTGAATATAATTGCTCTTTTCAGCCACATTTGCTGATATTTAGCTATAGAAAGGCAACTTCGATCAAATTTCAGGTATTAATTTTCTACCACTAGATAGATCTTGTGTCCCTTGTGAATACTGTTGTGTACTTAAGTACACTAGAGCTGTATAGTAGGAGCAAAATGAACTAGGTAACTTTCCTCCTGTTGTGAAGAATGGACCATTTTTCCTAACCATGTAATTTCCAGGATTACAAACATGGTTGTTATTGTTTTCATATCTTCACATTCTTCCATTGGAGAATAATGTGAAGTAGCGGAAGGATTCATAGACTGATTAACAATCTGACAGGCCACAAAGTGAACTTTCCTTCCATAGTTGTAATCATCTTTATACCAGCCAATAGGGTGGTTAGTTATACGTTGGGAGGGTTTTATTGTCTCCCACAACCCATACAATGAAGGTGGGCTACCCACACCCACCAGTACGTGTAACTCGCTGGATGTCAACCTAGAATTCCGAGCCGGAGCTCCGGTCTTCATTCGAGTATGGAGTTGGGCTCAAACCTGCACCTCCTGACTCAGAGGTGGGAATGCTATCACTAAGCCAAAGATTGCAGTATAGATTGCATTATTATGACAGAAACCTGTATGCAATAATGTGACATTGTTGCCTCTATTCTGTCAATTGCAGCAATAAAAGGAAATTTTATGGAAATACTATAAATTAGATGAAAGATCAATTTTGTTCTGCAGTCCTGCTGTTATTACAGAATGCTTGCAAGCATCACTTTTTTTGTTGCAGACAGGAACTTGAACTTGGAAACTTAAGCTTGAACTCCCAACTACAGGGAAATCAGTTTTGATTATCTCTGCTCTAAGAAGTGTTTGCTACTGAAAACTTAATCAGTCACTTTTAAAAGGTAATTTTGCATTTTTTGTTCTTTCAGCTTCAGTGGATTGTTCTGTTCCAAAAAGCATGCTGTTAAGTGTAAAATGTAAGTAGTTTATTTATTGTAAGTGAAGGTTTAACTAAGGCAAAACTATGAAATAGAATAAACCCACAAATATTTACACTAAAGATTGTAGAATCATATCATATCACAGCACAGAAGAAGGCCATTTGGCACATCATGCCTGTGCCAGCTCTCTGAAAAAGCAGTCCACTCAGTCCTATTTTCTTACATACCCTTTAAAATTTTTCTTTTTCAAATATTTATCCACTTCCATTTTTAAGACTTTATGGATCTGCTTTCATAGCTATTTCTGGTACGGTATGCCATGGCCTGATGACCCTCTGCATAAAAAAACTTCCTCCTAACTGCTCTCCCTTTGTTCTTTTCCTGGTGATCTTGAATTTATGCTCCCTAGTCACTGATTCATCAATCAGTCGAAATAGTTTTTCTCGATTTACCTAATCAAAACCCTTTATAATTTTGAACATCTCTATCAGATATACTCTTAACTTCCTCTGTTGTCATGAAGAGAGTCCCAGTTTCTCTAGTCCGTCTTCATAACTAAATCCTCCCATCCCTGCTATCATCTTAGTGAATCTCTTTTGCACCCTTTCCATGGCCATGGCATCTTTCCCAAAGTAAGGCACCCAAAAGTGGACACCATATTCTGACTGCAACCTAACTAATGATTTGTGCAGGTTTAGCCTTATCTCTTTGCTTTTGTATTCTATGCCTCTATTTATAAAACCTATGATCCCATATGCTTTTTTTAATCTGCTTTATCAACTTGTCCTCCCATTTTTAAAGATTTGTGTACCTCAACCTCGTAAATCTCTCTGCTCCTCTACTCCTTTTAAGGTTTTATCATTTAGTGTATATGTTCTCCTTATTGCTTCCAAAATGTATCATCACACATTTCTCTGCCTAATCTACTAACCTGTCTTTGTCATCCTTAAGTATGTATACAGTCCTCTTCATGTTCCCTATTTTTGCCATCTGCAATTGTTAATATTATGCCCAAGTCCATTTATATATTGAGAAGAGCAATGGTCCCAACACTGATGTCTGAGGAACACCACTATTTACATCCCTCCAGTCTGAAAAATATCCATTAATTACTACTCACATTTCCTGTTTTTTAACATATTTCCTATCCATGGTGTCACACTCCCTTTAATATAGTGCATTCATTTTATCAACAGCGTCCTATGCGACACCTTATCAAATGTCTTTTGAAAATCTATATCCAAAACATCTACTGCATTTCCTTTATCAATACATTCTGTTATTTACTCAAACAACTTTATTAAATTTGTCAGACACCACTTGCCTTTTACCAATCCATGCTGGTTGTTCTTAATTAATCCACGTCTTTCTAGAAAAGCTTATCCAACACTGACATTATGCTGAATGTTCTGTATTTACCTGATTTAATCCTTTCTCTGTTTTTGAACAGAGTTGTTACCTGTCAACCCTTCAGTCATCTGACACACTTCTATATCCAAGGATGTTTGAAAAATTGTGGTCAGATCTCTGCTATTTCCTCTCTGATTACCCTCAGCATTCTAGGGTGCATATCTTCAGGGCCCACTTAGAATTCCACTCAATTCTCCATCCTGTCTCCTTATTTGTAGTCATTCCACCTCCTCCTCTTGCACTCTTTCATGTCCACTATCATACCCTTCTGTGAAAACCGAGCTAAGTTTTCATTTAGAATCTGTCATTCCTTCATCCTCCTATCTCATCTTTAATCAGCCCTACCCTTTCTTTAACTATTCTTTTACTTTTTATGTGTTTATAAAATTCTTTACTATCTCCTTTATTTTACCTGCCAGTCTTTCCTCATACCCCCTCTTAGCTGTCCTAATCTTCTTTGCTTCCCATCTATATTTTCTCTAGCTTGATTTTCTTTTGTATTAATAGCTCTAGATCTGTCATTAAGCTTGTTTAAGTCTCATTTTAATTTATTTACTCATCCAAGGAACCCTAGCTTTTACTACACCACCGTTACATTTTGTGGGGATACGTCTAGCTTATACTTAATCTCTTGTTTGAAAGTGCTCAAATAATGGGAAACAGTCATATTTGCCAGTTTTTCTTTCCAGTTTATGTGGGCTAGTTATCTTTTTACCTATTTGAAATTGGCTTTTTTGTAGTCAACTAACTTTATCTTTGAATGTTCCTTCTCCTTTACCGTTCTTAAATTTAATCAAATTATGTTAATGGCACTGTTTCCTAGATATACTCCTGCCCTTTACATTAACTACTTGCTCCACTTAATTTCCTAGAACTAGATCCAGCATTACCTAAAATCATCCTGATCTATAAAGCAGTCCTGGACACTTTGTAGAAATTCCTCTCTTTCTCTGCCACTTACATTACTTTTATCCCAGTCTTTTTTTGGTGAGGTGAGAGTGACTGCCCTTGACATCAAGACAGCATTTGACCGAGTGTGGCACCAAGGAGCCCTAGTAAAATTGAAGTCAATGGGAATCGGGGGGAAAACTCTCCAGTGGCTGGAGTCATACCTAGCACAAAGGAAGATGGTAGTGGAGGCCAATCATCTCAGCCCCAGGGCATTGCTGCAGGAGTTCCTCAAGGCAGTGTCCTAGGCCCAACCATCTTCAGCTGCTTCATCAATGACCTTCCCTCCATAATAAGGTCAGAAATGGGGATGTGCGCTGATGATTGCACAGTGTTCAGTTCCATTCGCAACCCCTCAAATAATGAAGCAGTCCGAGCCCGCATGCAGCAAGACCTGGACAACATCCAGGCTTGGGCTCATAAGTGGCAAGTAACATTCGCGCCAGACAAGTGCCAGGCAATGACCATCTCCAACAAGAGAGAGTCTAACCACCTCCCCTTGATATTCAACGGCATTACCATCGCCGAATCCCCCGCATCAATATCCTGGGGGTCACCATTGACCAGAAACTTAACTGGACCAGCCATATAAATACTGTGGCTACAAGAGCAGGTCAGAGGCTGGGTATTCTGCAGCAAGTGACTCACCTCCTGACTCCCCAAAGCCTTTCCACCATCTACAAGACACAAGTCAGGAGTGTGATGGAATACTCTCCACTTGCTTGGATGAGTGCAGCTCCAACAACACTCAAGAAGCTCGACACCATCCAGGACAAAGCAGCCCGCTTGATTGGCACCCCATCCACCACCCTAAACATTCACTCCCTTCACCACCGACGCACAGTGGCTGCAGTGTGTACCATCCACAGGATCCACTGCAGCAACTCGCCAAGGCTTCTTCGACAGCACCTCCCAAACCCGCGACCTCTACCACCTAGAAGGACAAGAGCAGCAGGCACATGGGAACAACACCACCTGCACGTTCCCCTCCAAGTCACACACCATCCCGACTTGGAAATATATCGCCGTTCCTTCATCGTTGCTGGGTCAAAATCCTGGAACTCCCTTCCTAATAACACTGTGGGAGAACCTTCACCACACGGACTGCAGCGGTTCAAAAAGGCGGCTCACCACCACCTTCTCAAGGGCAATTAGGGATGGGCAATAAATGCCGGCCTCGCTAGCGACGCCCACATCCCATGAACGAATAAAAAAAAAACCCAGTCTTTTTTTGAATAGTTAAAGTCACCCATTATTGGAGCCCTCTTGTTCTTGCACTTTTCTCTAATATTGTAATATGTTAATGGTTTTATTTCTATTCAGGCCCGTATGTGAGAGCAATTGCTTTCTTGTGTTTGTTTTAATATCTTTATATTGGACATTTGTTGATCTGCTATCAATAATAAAGCTGAGATCCTTCTTTATTGAAGATTTAATGATTTAGTATTCACCAATGTTTGAGATAAAAATGCCAAAAAATAATTTGACTGCTGATGTTTGCCTTAAATTTGAGGGTCTCCTGATGGCTTACAGCATTGGGTAAATGCGCTCATCCAGTGTGGTACTGTGTTGTTGGCTATGTTAGTTGACCTCAGCCATTCGTGGAGTAAGAACATAAGAAATAGGAGCAGGAGTAGGCCATACGGCCCCTCGAGCCTACTCCGCCATTCAATAAGATCATGGCTGATCTTCTACCTCAACTCCACTTCCCCGCCCTATTCCCATATCCCTTATTTCCCTTAGTGTCCAAAAATCTATCAATCTCAATATACACAACGACTGAACATCCATAGCCCTCTGGGGTAGAGAATTCCAAAGATTCACAACTCTGAGTGAAGACATTTTTCCTCATCCCGGTCCTAAATGGCCGACCCCTTAGCTTGAGACTGTGACCCCTAGTTCTAGACTCTTCAGTCAGATGAAGTAGCCTCTCAGCATCTACCCTGTCAAGCCCTCTAAGAATTTTAAACTTTCCAATGAGATCACCTTTCATTCTTCTAAACTCCAGAAAATATAAGCCCATTCTACTCAGTCTCTCCTCAAAGGACTACCCTCTCATCCCAGGAATCAATCTAGTGAACCTTCGTTGCAAGTATATCCTTCTTTAGGTAAGAAGGCCAAAACTGTACACAGTACTCCAGGTGTGGTCTTACCAGAGCTCTATATAATTGCAGCAAGACCTCCTTACTCTTATACTCCAACCCCCTTGCAATAAAGGCTAATATTCCAATTACCTTCCTAATTGCTTGCTGTACTCGTATGTTAACTTTCTGTGATTCGTGTACAAGGACACCCAAATCCTTCTGAATACCAACATTTCTTAGTCTCTCACCTTTTAAAAAATATTTTGCTTTTCTATGCTTCCTACCAAAGTGGATAATTTCACATTTCCCCTCCATCTGCCACCTTCTCGCCCACTCACTGTCTATATCCCTTTGCAGACTCTTTACGTCCTCCTCACAGCTTACTTTCCCACCTAGCTTTGTATCATCAGCAAACTTGGATACGTTACGCTCGGTCCCCTCATCTAAGTCACTGATAAATATTGTAAACAGCTGAGGTCCAAGCACTGATCCTTGCGGCACTCCACTAGTTACAACCTGCCAATCTGAAAATGACCTGTTTATTCCTACTTTCTGTTTTCTGTCCGTTAACCAATCTCAATCCGTGCTAGTATATTACTCCAAATCCCATGAGCCATAATCTTGTGTAACAACCTCTTGTGGCACGTTATCGAATGCCTTTTGAAAATCCAAATATACCACATCCACTGGTTCCCCCTTATCTACCCTGCTAGTTACACCGAGTAGAGATGTTTCAATCAGCCTTATGCTTCCCTGGGCTAGGGAAGGAAAAAACTAGCCAGGGTTCATGTTTCTGATAGTTAGCGAGTAACCTCTGCGGTAAAGTGCACGTCTGGACATCAACTGAAGATCATTTAGTTGCCAACACTCATAGTACAGGCTGATCCATGAAGAATGGCCATTTGAGTGCCGTGCCAAAGGGCAGCACAAGCCTGTGGAACCACACCCCAGCATGTTAGTGCCTTCCAAAGAAGAAGGGAGTAAATTGGAGAGATGAAAAAAATCCAGTTAAAATATGGGTCTGCAGTTGTGTGTATTTTTAAAAATATTTTTGATTTATGTTTATTTACATTTAATTGAATTTAGCCTAACATGAGGCACTTGGGCAAAGTACCAAAAATACTATTTTGACTGCATTGCAGCAGTTATATTTCAAAACAAAAGTTAAGCGTATTGAAGATGATACATTAATACTTACGATTATTTTTATTTTGTAATCTTCCCTGTTTTCGTCCCTCCATTTTTATTAGTTACTTGCCTTCACTACTGCTTCAGATAAATGAGAAGCTAAGTGAACTGCAGACTTATCCAATATAGTTGCAGTATAGTTGCTTATTTGTTCATTTCTTTAGCTATGTCAGGAAACCTTCCTGAGTTGCTGGCAATTGAGTTGAGATAATTTATGAAACTCGTTGCATGAGTCTGTACTAGTAGACAGATTTGCAGTGCAAGATTTTCGACTGTTTTGAAACTGAACTTCAGTGCTTCAGGATGTATTTCATGTACTTGTAATTGAGGTTTTGTTGCTAATTTGTAACCATTTCGAACTGAAGTTGGTACAACTGCATCTCAATGAGACAGATTCCGTTTTGTGTTTATGTTAAACATGTTTTCAGACCTAGAAAACATACTGATTTTTCTTTTTTTTTAAATGCCATTCTATTACCAACAATCTGACAATAAAGATGTTCAATTAAAAATAAAAATAGAAGTAGATTAACTTTCTTGCAATCCCAGTAGGGCCGACATTTTACTGTTGGTTGTGCTGAATAAACAATGTGTTCCTGCTTACTTGTATCTTGAATCAGTTTCCCAGATAGCATACAATGATCAAAACAATAAACAGCAATGCCTGGAACTCCAGCTGATCAGGAGAGAGCTGGGATCATCTGTGTTGAGAAATCTAAAAGTTTAAAAAATTCATAAAGAAAAGTAACATGGCACTCCAGAGGAATAAAAGTATATCACATTTTCATTAATTAAAAAATTGCATTGCGTTTACAATTTCAGAAACCACTAAGAATTGCACTAAACATTAGTTGTCATGAGGCACTTTAAATAAATCAGTCTTGACATGCAGTAGTTAACATTATATATTGACCAGTATGCTTTAATATTCTGTTTACAACCAGGACATATATGTCTTAAGCTTTGCCATTCCTCTGTGTCCATTCACGTTTGTATTTTGGCTGCCGCTCTAGTCTTGAGCCCATTACTTATATCTCCCTTTTTTCTCTTTTCTTTTTACCTCTCTTGGGCCTTTCTCCCCGACTCCTCCCCTTCCTGATAAAGCAGTAATCCACCTTTCATTTCTCCCCTCTTGGGTACTTTATCTCCACAACTCCCTAACCCAACCCTTCACTATTCCTCCACCTTCCTACTCTCTGGCCATTGTCCCAGGCTTAAATCCCTCTTGGATAAGCTCACAGCTCACTTCTCTCCTCTTAGTTCACTGCCCTCCTCTCCTCTCTTAACCTCTCCCTCCATATAAACTCTCCTACCCATATTCACGGGCACCCCGTTGACCTTGCATCTCACATGGCCTCTCTATTCCCATCGTCTAAATCACAGACAAGGCTATTTTTGATCACTTGCTTGTATCACTCACCACTCACATCCCCTTTTCCCCCTTCCAATCTCACTTCCTTCTGTGTTGGCACCTGGAAAAAATTCTCGCCCAAGTCACTTATAACTGCACTTTCAAACTCCCGACTGGCTAGCCTTTAGCCCTCTTTGCCAAGATATGTTTGCAGCTTTTGATCTGTTCAATGACTCCCTCACCTCTGCCTTTGATGCCTTTGTCCCCATTAAAACCCTTACTCTCTCCCACCCCAGACGGCCCCCATATTTGCTCCCTCAAATCCAAGGACTGCAGACTTCAATGTGTCTGGTGCACAATTGGTTTAGCCATTCATCACCAGATCCGTCTGGGCCACATAAAGCACTACAGGGCCCTGCTCACCTCTTTCAAAACTGCTCACTATTCCAGGATCATCCTGGAATGCAAATATAACCCCCAGCTTCTTATCTCCACTACGAACTGTCTCTTTAAATCCATCCCCCCATTCCGTCCACTCTACCTTCAACAAGCGCGAGAAGCTCATGGACTTCTTTGTCACTAAAATTGACACCATCCATTTAGCTGCCTCTGCCACATCCCCCCCCGCCCCTTCCCCTTGTCCACCAAGTCAAACTTCCCCCAAGGTTCCCCCTGCTTTAGCCCTGAACTCACATCTTCCTTTTGTTTCTCTCCTATCTCCCCCCATACCCTCTCCATGCTCATCTTGTCCATTTGAGACCCACCTCCTGTTCTCTTGACCCTATTCCCACTAAACTGCTGACCACCCAACTTCCCTTCCTGGCTTCCATGCTAGCTCACATTGTAAACGGTTCCTTTCTCCTCAAGCACCTTAGCCCTCTCACTTTCAAAACTGCTATCATCACCTTTTCCTCAAAATACCGATGCTTGATCCCTCTGTCCTTGCAAACTATCGCCTCATCTCCAATCCTCCCTTTCCTCTCAAGTCCTTGAACATGTTGTCCACTCCCAAATCTGTGCCCATCTTTCCCGCAACTCCATGTTTGAATCTCCCCAATCAGTTTTCCACCACTGCCACAGCACTGAAATGGTCCAAATCAAAGTCACAAATGACAACCTTTGTGACTGTGACCATGGTGCAGAATCCCTCCTCGTCCTTCTCGACCTCTCTGCAGCCTTTGACACGGTCGATCACACCATCCTCCTCTAATGACTCTCCTCCATTGTCTAGCTGGGTAGGACTGACCCAGCTTTGTTCCACTCTTACCTATCCAATTGTAGCCAGTAAATATCCTGCAATGGTTTTGCTTCCTACTCCCGCACTGTTACCTTTGGAGTCCCTCAAAGATTTATCTTTGCTTTCCTTCTCAGTGACATGTTCCACATGTATGTCGACGACACCCAGCTTTACTTCTCCACCACCTTTCTCAACCCTCCACTGCCCCTGTGTTGTCAGCCAGCTTGTCTGCCATCCATCCTAGATGAGCTACAATTTCCTCTAATTAAACATTGCGAACACCGAAGCCATTGTCTTCGATTCCCCCCTACAAACTCTGATTCCCCGCCACTGATTTCATCTCCCTCACGGCCCCTGCCTCAGGCTGAACCAGAATGTTCGCAACCTTGGCGTTCGATTTGACCCCGAGCTGATCGTCCGACCCCATATCCTCTGCATCACAAAGACCACCTACTTCCATCTTTGTAACATTGCTAGTCTCTCCCCTGCCACAGCCAGTCTGCTGCCGAAACACTCATCCACGCTTTTGTTATCGCCAGACTTGATGATTCTAACACTTTCCTGGCCAGCCACCCATTCCCCATAAACTTGAGTTCATCCAAAACTCTGCTGCCCCTATCGTACCCTACACCAAGTCCCACTCACACATCATTGATCTATCCACGCCTCAAATTTAAAGTTCTCATCCTTGTGTTCAGATCCCTCCCTATCTCTGTAATGTCTTCCAGCCCTATAGCCCTCTGAGACCAGAGCGTTCCTTCAACTCCAGCCTCCTATGCATCCACCTCTCCTCCTTTAAGACCCTTCTTAAAACCTACCTCTTTGACCAAGCTTTTAGTCACCCTTCCTAATATATCTTTCTTTGGCTCAGTATCAATTTTTGTCTGATTACACTTCTGTGAAGCACCTTGGGATGTTTTCCTATGTTGACAGTGCTATATAAATGCAAGTTGTTATTGCTTAACATTGGAGCTACAAATTTCAGGCCTCACCCAAACATTAGTCTCCCCTACACTACAGAAAAAAATGAATCTGCAATTTTTGCTTTTAAAAAGTGCAGTATATGTGTGAATTAACATGGTATAATGGAGACTATTATTTGGAAATATCTCAAATTGTTTCAGAAAACCCTGATTAATTATTGCCAGAAACTTATTTACCACTTAATTCAGGATTTGATGGTACATTCTTACTACTAAAACCGTTTACTAAAATATAGTTTAAAAAAATTAAATAAATGTAAGATAAACTGTTCCAAGAGCTATGTTGGATATGGTAAAGGAAATAATGGTTGCAGAATTTCATTGGCAGAAGTGTATTAATAGTCATTTATATGCCTCAATTTTTTACTGCAAGACTTTGGTTTGGCTTTGTAACTAAACTGGCTTTATTTATCAATTTGTTACAATCACTGCCAAACTCCAGTCGATAGGTGCTCAATTTAAATACAATTACCACTTGTAACAGTGTTTATTATTCCTAATAAAATATTGCAGATCTTTGGAAATTAATTTGATGATTCATTGAATTGTCTTAAAATCTTTGCTCAAAAAAGAACCGGAGGATACAACTATTAGGAAAGACTGAGCAGATTAGGGCTCTTCTTTCTAAAAAGAGAAGACTAAGAGGAGACGTGACGGAGGCCTTTAGAATTTTGAAGGGGTTTGATGGGGTGGACACGGTGAAACTGTTTCCATTTGTCGGTGAATCCAGGACAAGGGGACATAAATATAAGATAGCCACTAACCGAACAAATGAAGAATTTAGGAGGCATTTCTTTACACTGAGAATGTGGATCTCACTGCCACATGCAGTGGTTGAAGCTGACAGTATTGACACATTTAAGGGGAGGTTTGATGCATCCAGGCCCAACAAGCTCACCTGGCCCACAGGACCTCTGCGATTGGCCGTCCCCACGCCCCCGCCCCACCCCCCCCCAAGATAGTGGTCCCCACCTACCTTTGACTCATCACCCGACCTCCGATCTCATCTTCCGATCTCTAACCTCTTCAATCAACCTCCGATCTCTGCCCAGCATCTGCCCCCCCCCCCCACCCCGATCTCCAAGTTCTGGCATCAGACCCCCCGATCTCCAAGTTCTGGCATCAGACCCCCCGATCTCCAAGTCCCAGCATCAGACCCACTGATCTCCACCTCTTGGCCCATGATCTCCTCCTCCCCCCCACAAGATGTCCTCCCTGGCCCATGATCCCTTCCTTCCTTCGATCCCTGGCAGTGGGCTGTTACTGCAGGCCTTCCTGCTCGACAGCCAGCCAGTCTGTCAATTAAGCTGGCTGACAGGCGTCAAGCCCGGAAATAAGAGTTGTTGGCTGCCAACTTACTGTCAGCGTTTCGCACCCAAAAATCTCTCCCACCGCTCTCTTCGATGGCTCGAGGTCAATATCATGCCCTATGTGTCAAGACTGTGATACGTCAGAGTTTGTGGACAGTGAGATTTTCCCGGATTGCCACATCTGCAGGAAATGTCTCTGCCTTGAGACACTTCAGCTCAGAGTCCTTGAGCTGGAGTGCAAATTAGAGGCACTCCAACACATAAGGAAGGGGGAGGAATTTTTGGATAGTTTTCTTGAGTACTGTCACACTTCAGAGGAAAGCATAGGTGCAGGAAGGGGAGAGTGGGACTATTCGTCAGCAGGGTAAGGGGAACCAAGGGGATGTAGAGGAGGAGGTCCCGCAGACACTGGTCCTATCCAACAGGTACAATGTACTTGCTACCTGTGAAGATAAGGATTCAGGCGGCGGGGTGGACAGCCAGAATGCTAACCATGGCACGGTGGAGCAGGAGGCAGTCCTTCAGAGGGAGGAACAGAATAGAAAGGTTGTAGTCTTAGGGGATTCCACCAAGAGTCCAGGAGGGTGTGATGCCTACCTGGTGCAAGGCTAAAGGATATCTCAGAGCAACTGGAGAGGAACTTGGAAAGGGAGGGGAAAGATCCAGTTGTCTTGGTTCATGTTGGGACCAGTGACATAGTGAAGAAAAGGGAGGGATCTGGTGAAAATAACATAAGTCTGAAGATAAAAGAAATAGGAGATGAGAGTAAAAGTCAGACCAAGGTAAGGAATAAGGATAATGTAAACGGTCAGGGAACAAATATAGTTATAGAACATAAGTGCAAAATGATGTTAAAAATAAAGTGAGGGGAACAATTACTAAAAACAAATTAAATTGCCTGTACAGCAATGTGCACAGCATCTGTTACAAAACGGGGGAACTAGAGACAAAAATTTGTAGCGAGGAGCCAGATGTAGAAGGGACAACTGAAAGATGACTACATAAGAAATATGTAGGCAAATCCATGAAATGAGTAAAAAAACATTGAATAATAATCATTACAACTACCCCCAAATAAACTGGCAAGGAGAGGTAGGGAAGGGGGAAACGGAGTTTTTACAGTGTGTAAAGGACTCTTCTTGGTGAGAAGCCCAACAAGTGAGGAACCACTGCTGGATCTAGTAATGAGAAATGAACCAGAGCAGATAAGAGAAGTAAGTGTAGGGAAACATCTATGCAATAGCGACCATAACATAATAAGGTTTAAAGTAATGATTGAGAAAGACATAAGTATGGCAAAGACCAAAGTAATAGATTGGAAAAAAGCTAATTTGGAGGGGATAAGAATGGATCTAGGGAAGGTAAACTGAAAAAAAAATTTTGACAGGCAGAGATAGAACAGCAGTGGGAAATATTTAAAATGGTGATCAATAGAGTTCAGGAGAAGTATATTCCTCTAAAATCAGGAACAAACTAGCCAATAATGAAACACCCTGGATGAATAAAGAGATAAGGGTAAAACTGAAACTAAAGAAAAAGGCATACTCTAAGGCATAGACAATAAAGGAGAGGATGGCAAAAGCGAATATAAAGAGGTTAGAAAAGAAGTCAAAAAATGAATTAGGAATGCAAAGAGGAACTACGAAATTAAATTATGGAATATCAAAAGAAATAGTAAAGTATTCTACAAACACATAAATAACAAAAGAAAAATCAGGATAGGGATAAGACCACTAAGGGGATGCATAGGTAATAACAGCGAAATGGCAGTAATATTGAATAATTATTTTGCCTCATTATTTACCAGGGAGACTAACAAGGTGGGCATGACATTAGAAGAAGAGATCAAAAAAGATATAAAGACATTTAAGATAGAAAGGGGGGAGATAATTGATAAACTAATCAAACTCAGATAGGATAAAACCCCTGGTCCGGATGGATTGCATCTGCGCATATTAAAAGAAGTTAGAGAAGAGATAGCAGAAGCACTATTACATATATATAAAATTAATTAGGAAGGGGAATAGTACCAGAGGACTGGCAGACAGTTATTGTTATTCCTCTATTTAGAAAGGGAGATAGAACAAGTCCAGGGAACTATAGACCAGTTAGCTTAACGTTGGTGGTAGGAAAGATAATGGAATCTTTACTGAAAGATGTAATAGAAAAACATCTAGAAACCAAAAATATAATAAAGGATAGTCAGCACGGATTTCAAAAGGAAAGGTCATTGAATTCTTTGACGAAGTAACAGAAAATGTAGATAAGGGTAATGTAGTAGATGTAATATATTTGGATTTTCAAAAGGCCTTCGATAAGGTGCCGTATTGAGACGCATAACTAAGGTCAGAGCATGTGGAGTCAGGGAACAGGTAGTGGAATGGATAGCAAGCTGGCTACAAAACAGAAAACAGAACAGGGTTTGAGAGTAGCTACTCAGACTGGCAAAAGGTGGTAAGTGGTGTTTCACAGGGATCAGTGCTGGGACCACTGTTATGCACAATTTACAGTAATGATTTAGATTTGGGAATTGGAAGTATAATTTCAAAATTTGCGGATGATACCAAATTGGGAGGTGAAGTTAATACAAAGGAAGAATGCATCAAAATGCAAGAAAACATTAATAAGCCAGCAGAATGGGCGTGCAATTGACAAATGAATTTCAATATAGATCAGTGTGAGGTGGTGCATTTTGGTAGGAAGAATAAGGAGGCCACATATTGCTTGCATACTGGGGTAGAGGAGCAAATGGATCTCAGGATACAGATATACAAATCACTAAAAGTAGCGACACAGGTTAATAAGGCCATAAAAAAGGCAAACCAAGAACTGGGGTTCATTTCTAGAGGGATAGAATTGAAAAGCAGAGAAGTTATGTGAAACTTGCATAGAACCTTGGTTAGACTACACTTGGAGTATTCTGCATAATTTTGGACTCCATGTAATAAAAAAGGTATAGAGGCAGTGGAGAAGGTGCAAAAAAGATGCACAAGGATGATACCAGAACTGAGAAGATGTACTTATCAGGAAAGGCTGAACAGGCTGGGGCTCTTTTCTCTAGAAAAGAATAGAATCATAGAATGGTTACGGCACATAAGGAGGTCATTCAGCCCATCGAGCCTGCGCCGGAGAAGGCTGAGGGGTGACCTAATAGAGAACTTTAAGATAATGAAACTGTTTGATAGGGTAGATGTGGAGAAAATGTTTCCACTTGTGGGAGAATCCAAAACTAGAGGTCATAAATATAAGATAGTCACTAATAAATTCAATAGTGAATTCAAGAGAAAGTTTTTTACCCAAGGAGTGGTAAGAATGTGGAACTCACTACCTCGAGGAGTAGTTGAGGCAAATAGAATAAATTAATTTAAAGGGAAGCTAGATAAGCGCATGAGGGAGAAAGGAATAGACGGTTATGGTGATAGGGTTAGATGAAGTAGGGAGGAGGAGGCGCATGTGGAGCATAAATGCCGACATAGACCAGTTGGGCCGAATGGCCTGTTTCTGTGCTTTAGACTGTATATAACTCGATGAATCCAGAATATTTGATTGGTTTATAGCGGCTGATCTGAAATGTTTAAATATTTTGAGGAAAATAGGGATGCTGGGCCATTCTGTTTTTGAAATTGGAATGTGCAGAAGTAAATTATGCCCTCGCAGTTTATAGCAACATATTAAACACTGCACCTCAGGCGATCTGTGCATGCCTTCACATATACAGTGGTGCTCTTGAGTTTCGGTGGAAATCAGACTACTCAGTATGTGTGGTCCGTTTCCCTGTCTGCGCACATTTAAGTTTGTTTACTGGTGCAAATGTGATGTCATAACATTCATTGCCATTGTCACTGTGATGGTTGCAGCTGTTACACTGGAGCCATCAAAACATTTGGCTTACTCAATATTTCGGATTGTACTCTGAATTTACATTTCTATCAGGCATATTTGGAGTGAAAATGTAAATATAGCAAAGCAACAAACTGATCCTAAATTGTTTCTTTTGTTCTTAAGACAATGACCAGCTGCAGAGGCAAAATCTACAAACTAAGTACCAAAAGGGATTGATCTCTGCCAGGTCAGAATCTTGGTCTAGCTCTGGTAACAGTGGAAGATTAACTTCTACAGAACCTATCCAGGTATGTTTACTGATGATGAATGTGAATTAATCCTACAGAGTAATGAAATACTGTTTACAGGTCAATAGACATCCATATACCATTCCTGTTTTTCCTTTTGTGTTTTTCAACACAGACCCCCCTCGAGTTTGCCAAAATCTGTTTGCATAATAAATCAGTAGTTGAAAGTTGGAAGGCAGGTTGATTTAGTAAAACAAAAAAAAACAAAGAAAAGGATCCTGAGCAGTTTTGTCCCAATTTATAATAGCTTTGCTGTGGTGCTGTTGTCCCACAGCCTCATCCCACCCTACCTTTTCAACCTCCTCCAGTTTTGTGGTCCAGTCCATGCCCCTTGGTTATATAACTCCAGCTTCCTGTGCATCCCACTCTTCCACTCCTCCACTGGTGGTATAACATTCAGTTCTACTTTCTGGAACTCCCTTGCTTAATCCCTTTGACTTGCTACATCTCTCCCTGACTTTAAAGCCTATCTTTCAACCTCACTTTTGAACAGCAACAACCTTTATAGTACTTGTAACATAGAGAAACATCCCAAAGTGTTTCACAAGTAGGTGTAAGAAAACAAAAGCCCAGACAGAAAGGCAAAGATAAATAGGGATGAATAAAGACTTGGTTGAAGAGCTGGGTGTTGAGAATGTTTTTAAAGATGGAGGAAGAGGTAATAAGCAGAGAAGTTCTGGGAGGGAGTTCCAATAAGTAGGACTAAGGCAGCCGTAGGCTCTTGGTGGGAAGAAGTGGGGATGGGAGGGGGGTGCACTTAAGGCCAAAATCAGAGGAGTGTAGCTTTTGGGAGTGGATATAGGGCTAGAGGAAATTGCAGAGAAAGGGTAGGGCAAGGCCATGGAGATATTTGTAGACAGGGATTTTAAATTGAATACGTTGGGGGTGGAGAGCCATTGTAGATGTCAAAGGATAAAGGTGATGGGCGAGCAGTACTTAGTGTGGGGCAGGATATGCACAGCAGACCTTTGGTACCTTTTTCTATGTTTAAGGTTCTGTATAAATGTAAGTTGTTGTTGTTGGAGGAAGATGGGAGGCCAGCAAGGAAAGCATTGGTGTAGTTACGTGTGGAGGACTTGCATAAGACATGCATAAGAGTTTCAGGGGCAGAGGGGCTGAGATGGGCAATATTGTACTGCGGAAATGGGCTTGGTGAGGGATGGGATATGGGGTTTAAAACTCATCTCAGAATTGAACAAGACATCAAGATTGCGAATATCTCATTCAGCCTGATAGAGTGGCTGGCAAGGAGATGGAGTTAGTGGCAAGGGGATGCAGGTTGTGGTGGGGGCCAAAGACGAAGGCTTCAATCTTCCTGTTATTGAATTGGAGAAAGTTCAGGTCTTGATGTTAGATATACAATCTGATAGCACTGAGGCAATTGAGAGGTCAAGAAAAGTGGTGGAGAGCAGAGTTGGGTATCATCAATGCACATGGGAAAGCTGATCCTTCATAACTCAGTGCTCTCAGGCCAGGGATCATTTTGTTGCCCTTCTTGCATACTCTTCAGAGCAAAAATGCCCTGCCTGAAGTGGGGGGGTGGGGGGGGAGGGAACAAAAAATGGACACTGTACTCCCAATTAGGTCTTAGCAAAGTCTTATATTGTGGTCCTAGTTTTTTAATGAATGGTCTGAGCAATACACACAGGGCCCTTTTTTCCTTGGCTGTGGCTTCCTGACATTGCATTTGGACTATCAGAGAGGGTTCAATGATGTTACCATATCCCTTTACTCCCCCTTTCCTTCAACCACCTACCTAACTTATTGTTAAATGTTGTGCATTCCACATCTCACAACCTTCTGTGTAAAACATTTCTCCTGATCTGTCCTAAATTTCTTACATTTAATCTTGTATCTATATCCCGTCATTCTAGACCCCTCAGACGCAACCTGTTTCTATCTACAGTATTCCATCCTTTCATAATTTTGGACATCTCCATGAAATCATCCCATAATCTCCTCTGCTCTAATGAAAACAGCCCCAATTTTTCAAGTCTTTCTTTCTATTGTATTGTATTTCATCATACCAGGGGGCATCCTAGTGAATCTGTGCTGTACCCTCTATTGTGTCAACATCCTTCCCATACTTTGGGAGCCCAAAACCACCCGCAATACTCCAGCTGTGCTCGTATTAAGATTTTATGTAGATTTGGCATTACATCTCGACTTTTATAGATAAAGGCCTTGCAAGAAAACCCAGAATTGCATTAGCATTTTTAATTACCTTATCCATTTGATGTGCTACTTTTAATATCTTGTGGACCTAAACCCCAAATCTCTTTGCTCTTCCACATTACCCAGCCTTCCCTCAGTCATAGTGTAATTATTACTTTTTTTTTACCAAACTGTACCATCGCACATTTACTGACATTGAATTCCATCTGCCTCTTTTTTTGCCCATCCACCATCTTATCAATATCCTCTTGCAGCTTCCTTTGGTCCTCAGAACTATTTACTGTGCCTCCTATTTGGTATTGTCTGAAAATTTGGATACCACTCCCTCTAGCCCTATATCCAAATTTTTGATGTACAGTAAATAGAAGCAATTCCAGAACAGAACCCCTGTGGCATATCGCTAGCCACTCTCAACCACTCTGAGAAACTGCCCTTAACTCTGATTTTCCGTTTCTTCCCCTCTAACCAGTTTTTAATCCAATTTGCTACCCACCCCCTAATTCCATACCCTTTAATATTCTCCAATGGTCTCCTGTGTGGTACCTTGTCAAAGGCTGTCTGAAAGTCCATGTACACCACATCCAAAGCATTTCCCCCATCCACCATATCTGTCACTTCCTCAAAGAACTCAGCTTTGTCAAGCATGATCTTCCTTTCTGAAATCCATGTCGGCTGCTTCTAATTATTTTCTTTTCATCTACATATTTAGTAATTTCTTCTTTAATTAAAGATTCCAAAATTTTCCTACCACTGACGAGACTTGTAATTACTTAGGTTAGTTCTGACTCCCATTTTGAAAATTGGTATTACATTGGTCGGTCTCTGTCCTGTGGCACATACCAACTCTCAATAGAACACGGTCTCCGCTATTTCTTTCCGCACTTCCCTCAGGACCATTGGATATATCCCATCAGGTCCCAGCACTGTGTCTTCCTTTAGCCTAACTAACTTCTCTTAATATTTTTCTTTTATTTATTATAATATTACTCATCCCGTAGGATGAAAGCTAACAAACTCCATTGTCCTGTAATAGCTTCCCGAAAAATACCACTCAAGTTTATGCAGTAACGCAGCTTAATCCCAGGTCTTCCGCTGAAAAGTGTTTTTTCCACATTCAGAGGACAATATAAATGCTGCTAGCTTTACTTGTTTGTTTTCGTTTTTATTGTTTTTGGACCCGTGGACCCTGCCCTGCTGCTACATTTAGACCTGCAAAATCCCCTGTGATCCACATCTGTCATTCTTCCCCACTGCTGTCCAGGGCCTCTGTCTCCATTACTGGCAGACCCCAGTACCAGCCTTCCGCTCTCATTCTACAAGACCCTGGGACACTTCCACAATTCTGCCAGGGGCCTTACTATTGCTTTGAGTCTTCCAAGTACTCACTCCTCAGTGCTGTGTGACCATGGTTATTCCTCCCAGCACTTCCTGACCCTGACACCCCTCCTAATCCATCCAGATCCCTGAGTGCTACCAGATTGTGGGATCACTGACACATCCTAGGCTCCTCTTCAGTGTTCTGGACCCCATCACCCTCCCAATGTTGACACTTCCTAGGACCCTCTACCCCATCCTCCGGGATGCTCCCAAATGACTGCCAAATTCTGCCCCTCCCTCACTGCTGTAAATCTGTGGAATCCCCTACTACTACCAGACACCAAGAAGCACCCACTAAATCAAAGCCCACTTTGTAACCCACTGGTACTAACAAACCTAAGCTTCCTCCTCCCAGTACTTCCAGGGTGCAGGACTTCTCTCCACTGACCAGACCTGACACTCCATCCGTGCACACTAGGCACCCCCACCTCGAGTTCTGATGCCCTCCTTCTCACTACTACCACTGCAAGACCCAAGAATCCTCCAGTAAACCAAACCCCAATTTCCACTTCTAGTACCGCCATGCTCCAGAAACTTTTCCAGTGCTACCAAAGGCCAGAACCCCATGCATGCTGCTAAACCTCTTAACCCCTTCTTCTCCACTACTCCTAAATCCCACATATCTTTCTCTAATCCACTATATGTTGCCTACCATCTCCGCATGTATCCTGAGCTTTAAAAAAAGAATGCGATGAAAATTAAATATAAAGGTAAATGAACATGTAATAGTAATCAGGGCCACTCATTTAAAGTTTTCACAGAAAAATGGACAAAGTCCTGAAATTCGATCCCCACAACACCAGTAAAATCCATGAGTACCATGTAATAAAAATACAATTTAACTTCAGTAATTGTAAATCATATACTGTGTGTTACATGGCATAATGCCCCTATTGTTATAAAACAGCGATGTAACAAAAATGAAACATTTTTATCTAACTTCAGCTTAGTAGTAGTTCTTTTAGTTCAACAACAATAAAAACAACTTGCATTTATGTAGCAACTTTAACAAAAAAAAACACCCTAAGGTGCTAAACAGAGGCATAAGGAAAATAATGAATGCCAAGCCAAAGGAGGTAGAAGGTGGGATGACCATAAATGTCAAAGAGGTAGGTTTTAAGGAGGGTCTTAAAGGAAGAGAGGAGTAGAGGAAAGGATTAGGGGAGGAATTCCAGAGCATGGCACCTAGGCAGTTTAGGGATGGTCACCAGTGATGGGATGAAGGGGGGGATGCGCAAGAGGCCAGAGTCAAAGGAACAGATGAGCTGGAGAAGCTTACAGTGATAGGATTTGGTGTGGGGGGCGGGGGGGGTGCGGGGGCAAGGCCATAAAGGTATTTAAACACAAGGTTGAGAATGATAAATTTCAGATGTTGGGGGAACTGGAACCCTCCAATATACCAGCAAACAAAGGGATGATGGGCGAGTGGGAGTTGGTGCAGGATAGGATACTGAGAGCGAAGATTTGGGATGTGCTGAAGTTTACGGAGGGTGGAGGTTGTGGGACTAGCCAGCAGATCATTGGAATAGTTGATTCTGGAGGTAACAAAGATATGGATGAGCATTTCAGTAGCATATGGGCTGAGGAAGGATTGGGGACGGGTGATGTTACAGAAGTGAAAGTAGCCAGTCTTTATGATGAAGAGGACATGTGGTTGGAAGCTTAGATGATGGTTGTTTAGGATGCTGAGGTTGTGAACAGTCTGGTTCAGCCTGTGGTAGTGGCCAGAGAAGGGGTTTAGTCGGTGATGAGGGTATGGAGTTTGTGGTGGGAGCTGGAGCTGAAAATTTTGGTGTTCCTAATGTTTATTTGGAGTGAATTGCAACTCATCCAAGACCAGATGTTAGGTAAGCAGTCTGACAGAGATGGTGGAGGGCTTGCAAGAGGTGGTGGAGGGATAGAGCTGCAAGTCATCAGTGTGCATGTGGAAGGTAGTCCCATGTCTGCAGATGATGTCACCAATCTCCTCTCTACTGTCCTTTTGCCCCCACGACCTCTCCCTCCATCTCCCATCTGAAATAAAGGTGTTCTGTTCATTTCCTGCACAGCTATCAACATTTATTTGGATAGTAGAGCCAGGTAAAATACTTTTGAGACCATAGGCAATTTAGCATCACGTATGAGAGTAGTTTAAAATACAAAAGCCAAAATATCTAAATTAAGAATGGCAGGAAAGAGCCAAAGACATAACACATGGCATAATACTCCTATTGTTAGAAGACAGGGAATCCTCTCACTCACCATGAACTGTGTCTGCAACAACTCAAGACATGAACAGGCAGCTAAATTGACGTTGGGTCCAAAATTGAGCAAGGAGCAGCATAACTCAATGCCATGAAAAACTGGTAGTGGTGCTGCCAAAACCTAAGAACATAGTATGAGAAAAAGTCCAATCAGCCTTGCTCCTTTCATAGACCATGTACAATCTACCCTATCTTAGAATCTACCCCATCCATTTAATCTCTTGAGGGACAGTCCTGCATAAATTCCCCCCCCCATTCCAATCCTTGCTGATTTGTGTTTCTAACTACTATAGACCCAGAGAATGGTATTCTTTGTGGTGAATGTGATGTCCTTTTCTCATACTTTCTGGTATAACTATTGCTATTTAATAATCAGTTTAGATACACTGCACAGGATTTTCACTGGTTGGAGAAGTATTATGTTTTCGTTTATGAAACCTGAGAATGGATTTAAAATTGGCAATAAATAATTTATTTTCCCTTTCTGACATCAGGAGAAGGTTGCCACATTCAGTAACCTTTTTTTTAGACTATATATTTCTCTCTTCCAGCAGACTTGCTCAATTAAAACCCTGAGGGGTCAAATTTACTTGACCATTCTGCCAGCCTCTTGCGTAACTCCAGTGGGAGTTCAGCAGAATGTCTCAGACCTGGATATGCTTGAAAATGTCTGAGACCTGGATATGCTTGAAAATGTCTGGAGGTTGGTCTGCCTAGAGAGATGAGGTGTATCAGACTTCATGAGGGTGCAAGTGGGCCCCATGGGGTCGAGGACAAGGAAATGGACCAGAATGATGGAAAATTGGCCCCTGGTTAAGGGAACACAGAAGAGGTTTCTCTGGGCACCAGCCTCCTGGGATGGCAGCCAGGTGCCAGAGGGCACCTGAGTTGTGCTCGTAATGACATGGTGCCCTCTGGCAGATGAGGTGCTCTCCTGCTGACTCCGCAAACTTTGTCGGGGTCAGTACTGGAGGGCACTGACGGGTATGATTCTGGCGTAACCAATCAGGATTGCATCCCATGCATTTTCAGGGCTTTGTTTTTATTTTACATTAAACCACTCATCAGTTTTAATTCTGTATTATCTACTATATATTGAATACAGTGAGCGACCGCAACATTCAAATGCTATTGTGCTTGTAAGTGGCACAGTGAGCCCATTTTTGTCTGATTATACTTCTGTGAAGCTCCTTGGGATGTTTTTCTACATTAAAGGAACTGTATAAAGGCAAGTTGTTGTTGGTGTGAGTGTCACGTTACATGCCTTATTAACTTAAGTGGGACTTCCCTTCATGTCATGTGATAGGCTCTCATGATCTCTCTTTAGCATCCATACATTCAAAATTGGCATGTATTTTGAGAATCCTTCATGATCTTCCTATTTGTAAGCTCCGATATCATTTCTTTACTGCCCCATTCTCCAATTTCCTTAAAAGAGGCCTCTCTTCCCAATCATGCCCTGATACTGTTGAATCCTTTACTTTTACCTAAGCATAGGAAGAAAATCAATCTCCTGTCAGGAAAGTTTTTTTTTTAATCGATTGGTACCAACAAGTCAGTGGTATTCCCAAGTCCTGAACACAGTCACAAGCTGCATGAGTTACACAGAATGTTTCCTTTGAGGTAGCTTATAAACTGGTAATGGTCAGGAGTAACGTACGGTGTCATCCAGCAGCTCCTGAAGTTTTGTTCCATTTATAATTTTGTTCCACTCTTCTAGGCCACAAACCCATTCTGTACGTAGGCTGACAGCATCTGGGTCTACCTCTCCACCACTTTTTTTGATCCCTCTACTGTCTGTGTTGTCAGACTGCTTGTCCAACATCATTCTTGGATGAATGCAATTTCCTCCAGTTAAACATTGGAAAGACCAAAGCCATTGTCTTCAGCCCCTGCCACAAAATCTGTACACTTCTTACTAATTCCATCTTTCTTCTTGGCCATTGTCTCAGGGTGAAACAGACTGTTTGCAGTCTTGGTGTCTTTTTCAACCCCAAGTTGAGTTTCTGACCTCATATCCTTTCTATCACGAAGACTGCCTACTTTCACCTCTGTAACATCGCCTGCCTCTGCCCCTACCTCACCCTATCTGCTGCTAAAACCCATATCTTTTTCATCTCCAAACACGACTAATCCAATGCTCTCCTATCCTCCACCTTCCATAAACTTCAGCTCATCCAAAACTCTACTCCCGTACCTTATCCCGCTCACCCATCACCCCTATCCTCGCTGACATACATTGGCTCCAGGTCATCCAATTTAAAATTCTCTTCCTCATGTTTAAATCCATTCATGGCCTTACCCATCCCTACTTCTGTAACCTTCTCCAGCCCTACAACTCCAACTTCCTAGAACTCCGTTCCTCTGACTCTGGTTCATGCATTCCCCCTCCCTTTGCCCCAGCATTGCCAGCTGTAGCTTCAGCCATCTAGACCCAATGTTCTGGAATTGCCTCGCTAAACCCCCACCTCTCTACCTCACTGTCCTTCTTCAAGACCCTCCTTAAAACCCATTGTTTTGACCAAGCTCTTGATCACAAGAAGGAGCTATTAGGAGGGGTGACCAAAACCTTGGTCAAAGAAGTGGGTGTCCATTTTTTGGTTATGCCTCTGTGAAGCAGCTTGGGCCATTTTTCTATGTTAAAAGTGCTATACCTATGTTGTCCAATAGAAATCGCTGATTAGCCGCATGTTTGGCTGCAGCGACACTGTTTTAGCCACATACATTAATTGTAGTAGGTATATATACTTGTGTATATTTAGTTAACAAACATCTACCACCATTCAGTAGGAAAGCTTGCAGTCTTTCTCTTTTACCAAAGTTTTCAATTTCTAGGTTTTTGACCAGCAGTTTTCAGTGGTACTTTGATTTCATCAGAGTGATTGCTGAGAATGTTGTTTCGCACAACGAGACCCCCACACCTGTCCCCGCTCACCATCTTTCAAAAAGAATCCAAATTGCACTAATAGTCATTTTGAATACTTAAAAAAAAGTAAGTCTTTTGCTCACGAGTTGGACAACAATTTATTTTCCTGAATGAAAAATTCTTCAGTAGGACTTTCATCAGTTAACACCCTTTTCAGCATTGGGTAGTGCCTCAGTTGACTTAGAGCATACTTCGGTTGATCCAAGTAGCAAATTCAAATTTTATACATCCCTCTGGGCATTTTCTGTAACAAATAATCATTAGAAGTGTCTATTTTTTCCTTGCCCACAACTTCAAAGAGTGAACAACCTGTTCACATTTGTTGAAGAGCTTATAATAAATGCCAAAAATACGTGAAAGTTGATTCTCAACCAAAGGATAGCATTGCTCAATCTCCCTTCATTGAATGGGATTGCATTTGTCCAGAGCACTTGTGACTGGATATCAGATGACCAGCTAGTGTCATGGCCTTTGATTTTGGTTGGTGCCTGAGCAATCCTTACATGTGCACCTCTTCCAAAATCCTTGAGGGTATAGGTGTCCATGCTAGCTTAATATCTGTGCTAGCTTAATATCCATCTAGCTTAATATCCACATGTTGACGATTACTGCTGTCAGAAGAATGTGTGCCACAATCCTTTCTGTCCCAGAGTTCTCTATGGTTGTTATTGATGTTCCTTATACCAGCTACAAAACGTTGATGAACACCTTACCCTGGAGGGCTGTGGATGCTCGGTCGTTGAGTATATTCAAGACTGAGATCGATAAATTTTTGGACTCTAAGGGAATCAAGGGATATGGGGATCGGGCGGGAAAGTGGAGTTGAGGTTGAAGATCAGCCATGATCTTATTGAATGGCCTATTCCTGCTCCTATTTCTTATGTTCTTATGTTTTTATCTTAGCACTGACTGAAATCTTACTGAACATTTAAGATGACAGTGTTGTCTCTTCCTCTCATCACCAGATAGTTTATAGTGTCAGTCTTATTTAATATCAAACCACTGAGGTAGCATCAGATTTAAATCATCTAGCCTCAGCTAATGACTCCTTTCCAATTAAAACTTTTCTTTGGTAACCTTTTGAGTCAAAATTGGTGATTATAAAGGATCGTACGTACATCCCAGGTAGCTCTACTGGTTGAGCCTGTTGAGTGTCTCATGTTAACGTCAGTACCTAATGAACCAGCAGCATCAGTGACTACTGCCTAGGTATAGCTGTTGGTTAGCTTTCATTGTCACTGTCGGAACCCTTAATTCTCAATTAGAATTCGAGGATCCTCTATATGAAGACATCATCAAACATTATCCTGTGAAATTCACATTCTTGTGTTGCCATTTTGGTTAGATGACTTTCAGATGCTCCATTGTATATGAGAGACCCTATAATGTTGCCCATAGGAGCCATGCACAAGGCATCTTCTAATGAGGGTTGTATATCAGAAGGTTTTATTGTATAGGGTCTGTACAGGTAATGGACTCATAAATAGTTTCTTGTATCATAAGTGTCAACCGTGGCTCAGTTGGTAGCACTCTCACCTCTGAGTCAGAAGGTTACAGGTTCAAGTCCCACTCCAAAGACTTGAGCACAAAATCTAGACTGATACAACCAGTGCAGTACTGAGGGAGCGCTGCAATGTCAGAGGAGCCATCCTTCAGAGTAGACATTAAACCGAGGCCCCGTCTACCCTCTCAGGTGGACGTAAAACATCCATGGCACTATTTTGAAGAAGAGCAGAGGTATTCTGGCCAACATTTATCCTTAACCAACATCACTAAAACAGATTATCTAGTCATTATCACATTGCTGTTTGTGGGACCTTGCTGTGCGCAAATTGGCTGCCATGTTTCCTACATTACAACAGTGACCACATTTCAAAAGTACTTCATTGGCTATAAAGCGCTTTGGGATGTCCTGAGATCGTGAAAGGCTCTATATAAATGCAAGTCTTTCTTTTTTCTTCATAACTTGTTCCAGTGGGGAACTACTTTATAAATAACATTTTCACACGCTCAATATCTTTTCATTTATTGTTCACAGAATCCGTCCATACCACAACACAATGACACTACCAGAGATTTAGCAAATGGTTGCGTGACTCCTGACCGAACCTTTGTCTCTTCCCAAGGGAAGTTTTCAGTGTTGCCTTCAACTGCCAATATTGATAAGGAAACTACTCAGAAAACACTCAATAGGTGCCACTCAGACCTGAGCTCCAGGATGTCTTCATCTCCCAGGCAACGTTACAGAACTTTCTGCAGTTCATCAGCTAGCCTTGCAAATAGCCAGCGTTGTTACAGATTATTTCAGGATGCACATCAAAAAACATATAATGGTGATGTTTTGGAGAAACATGCTCACTATTTTACAAATGGTCAACGATTCACTCCACGTATTCTGAAAAAAGAAGCTCAGTCTTCTCTGTCCCATTACAGGTATTATACTCCTGTAAAGAAGAAAAAACTTCCACAAAAGAAACTAGTGACTCAAGAAACACAGACCGATTTGAACAGGTATTGTGAATTCCTGCGAACTGATCGTATTTTTGCCTTGTGTTTCCAGAATTATTGCTACATAGAATGTCAATTACTTTAACTCTGTAAAGTACTACTGTATGTTAAAGGGTTTGGTTTCATGCTGTGTAAATTTAGTTATATTTATAATAAGTCTGTGTAAACTAAGTAATTTCTCTTGGGAGAAATATTTTCAAGCTAAAGTACTAGAAAAGTGCTAGAAAGAGCGCACAAATAAAAGTTGAGAATCATTTTGCCCTGAGTGGAGATTCTGTCCCTTTTGCCAGAAAACAAGCAGCATCATAGAGACTGACTGTGTATGGTCCTTATTTTGAAAAAAATCTGCCTGGATTACATGTCCAGTGAATACCTCCTGCCAGCTACCATTAAAATAAGTAGGGAAGGATTTCCTTCCCAATTCTGAATTTTGATTCTAGTGTTTAAACACAACTTAAGATTCTATTTCCATTTAGGACTCAAGTTGGTTACTAAGCTTGCATTCCTGAACCAGCAATGGAAAAAATGGAGTGAGGAGAGGTTTCAACTGGGATACATCCCAGCTCTAATGATATAATTGTAACTTGCACTAGATAAAATGGATCTAAGATATAGTTGCTTATCAAACGTGAAGAGTTGCCTCCCTGCATGAAGGGTTATGTCCCTCAGTATAAACTTAAACACAATTTTACAGCCCCCAACTAATGTCATTTGCAGGATTGAGGGAAAGGTTGCAAATTCACTCCAACCTTATTATAAAAAATGAGTCGAGCTACTACAGAAATTTTAAAATTCAACTCTCAATAGCTATATATTCGGATTAGTGCAAAATTTACAGATGCTCTAACTGAATGCACCAATAATATTGTGCAAATCTAGTTACTCAGATTTTAGTTCTAAATAAAATCTATACTTTCTGATGACTTGAACTGAGTTCTGTAGTAGCTTGATTAGATTAGAATTAGGTTTCAGCTTCAATTACCGCTTGTTTTCTACCTCATGGTACGCTCTAAATTATGTAGTGGACAGTGATTTTCTCGTCATCAGCGTTTGTATTATTTCTGATGATATACACAGGAAGGACATTGAGTATGGCTATTTGAAAACAATAATTTGGTGAGGTTTTGTTCATCCAGGTAAAAGGTTATTAGTCTTGAATAATGGAACTTTTTTCTTCTTTTTGCATCTAGTACTGCATAGATTAAACTCCTTTACACTATCCACAAAATACACCTAATCTTGACCTCACCAGTATGACATTTCAGTTTCTTGCCCAATTGTTCTAGTTGCCTATTAGTGAAATTGCAAAATTAGTGACTGTCTTGGATGATAAGACCATAAGACCATAAGAGATAGGAGCAGGAGTAGACCATTTGGCCCCTCGAGCCTGCTCCGCCATTCATTGAGATCATGGCTGATCTGATTTTTACCTCAACTTCACTTTCCCGCCTTTTCCCCATATCCTTTGACTCCCTTGCTGATCAAAAATTTGTCTAACTCAGCCTTGAATGTATTCAATGACTCAGCCTCCACAGTTTTTTGGGGTAAAGAATTCCAAAGATTCACGACCCTCTGGGAGAAGAAATTCCTCCTCATTTCCGTTCTGAGAATATGCCTCCGAGTTTTAGATTCCCCCATGAAAGGTAACATCCTCTCAGCATCTACCCTATCGAGTCCCCTCAGAATCTTGTATGTTTCAATAAGGTCTCCTCTCATTCTTATAAACTCCAAAGAGTATAGACCCAACCTGTTCAATCTTTCCTCATAAGACAACCCTTCCATACCCGGAATCAACCTAGTGAACCTTCTGTGAACTGCCTCCAATACAAGTATGTCCTTCCTTAAATAAGGGCACCAGAACTGTACTCAGTACTCCAGGTGTGGTCTCACCAGCAACCTGTACAGTTGTAGCATGACTTCCCTGCTTTTATAGTTCATCCCCCTAGAAATAAAGGCCAATATTCCGTTTGCCTTCCGGATTACTTGCTGCACCTGTGTGTTGACTTTTTGTAAACAATTTTACAACACCAAGTTATAGTCCAGCAATTTTATTTTAAATTCACAAGCTTTCGGAGGCTTCCCCCTTCGTCAGGTGAACGATGTGATTCACATCGTTCACCTGACGAAGGGGGAAGCCTCCGAAAGCTTGTGAATTTAAAATAAAATTGCTGGACTATAACTTGGTGTTGTAAAATTGTTTACAATTGTCAACCCCAGTCCATCACCGGCATCTCCACATCTTGACTTTTTGTGTTTCATGTACAAGGACACCCAGATCCCTCTGTACCGCAGCATTTTGTAGTATTTCTCTATTCAAATAATATTTTGCTTTTTTATTTTTCCTCCCAAAGTGGACGACTTCACATTTTCCCACATTATATTACATCTGCCAAATTTTTGCCCATTCACTTAACCTGTCAATGTCCCTTTGCAGACACTTTGTGCCCTCATCGCAACTTGCTTTTCCACCTATCTTTGTATCATCAGCAAATTTGGCCACAAGACACTCCAAATCATTGATATATATTGTAAATAGTTGAGGCCACAGCACTGATCCCTGCGGCACTCCACTAGTTACAGATTGCCATTTTGAAAATGACCCTTTTATCCCAACTCTTTGTTTTCTGTTAGTTAGCCAATCCTCTATCCATGCCAGTATGTTACCCCCAACACCATGAGCTCTTATGTTGTGCAGTAATCTTTTATGTGGCACCTTATCGAATGCCTTTTGGAAATCCAAATATACTGCATCCAATGGTTCTCCTTTATCCACCCTGCCCGTTACTTCCTCAAAGAACTCTAATAAATTTGTCAGACATGATTTCCCCTTCATAAAACCATGTTGACTCTCCTTGATTGTATTATGAGTCTCCAAATGTCCTGCTACTACTTCCTTAAAAATGAATTCTAGCATTTTCGCAATGACAGATGTTAAGCTAACTGGTCTATAGTTACCTGCTTTCTGTCTCACTCCCTTCTTGAATAGTTCGCGGTTTTCCAATCTGCTGGGACCTTTCCAGAATCTAGTGAATTCTGGAAGATTACAACCAATGCATCCACTATCTCTGTAGCCACTTCCTTTAAGACCCTCGGATGCAAGCCATCAGGTCCAGGGGACTTGTCAGCCTTTAGACCCATTAGTTTACCTAGTACTTTTTCTCTAGTGATAGTGATTGTTTTTAGTTCCTCCCTTCCCTTTCCCCCTTGATTTTCTACTATTATTGGTGTTTTCTACTGTGAAGACAGATACAAAATATCTGTTCAATTCCTCTGCCATTTCCTTGTTTTCCTTTATTATTTTCCCAGTCTCATCCTCTAAGGGACCAATGTTTACTTTAGCTACCCTCTTCCTTTTTATATACTTGTAGAAGCTTTTACTATGAGTTTCTTTATTTCTTGCTAGTTTACTCTCATAATTTATTTTCTCCCTCTTTATTATTCTTTTAGTCATCCTTTGCTTGTTTTTAAAGTTTTCCCAATCTTCGGGCTTACCAGTAATCTTTGCCATGTTGTATGTTTTTTCTTTTAACCTGATACCATCCTTGACTTCCTTAGTTAGCCATGGTTGGTTCACCCTTTTTTTGGAGTCTTTCCTCCTCACAGGGATATATTTTTGTTGCGAGTCATAAAATATCTTTTTAAATGTTTGCCACTGCTTATCCACCATCATACCATCTAATCTGTTTACCCAATCCACTTTAGCCAATTCCGCCCTCATTCCTTTATAATTGCCCTTATTTAAGTTTAATACAGTAGTTTCAGACCCAAGATCCTCGCTTTCAAACTGGATGTGAAATTCTATCATGTTATGCCTGACTTTAGGCTGTAGAATTGATCTGGAACAAAACTATTAAACATTTAGGAACCTGACAACTGGCAGAGAGAGATTTTCAAACCTAAATTTCAGAGATCAAAAGAAGAGAGTTCTAATCCATTCTGTCATCCTGTTGCATATGTTTTATGTAATATAACCTTCTTAAAATAATCTTGAAATTATGAATATTGTAAAGTGGAATTAAGGATTTAAGGAAAATTTAGTTCTTTTTGGATAGAAATGGTATTGCAGTCTTCAAAAGGTTAAATTGATATTAAAACTGTAGTTCATAAAGTTATGTTCATAATTTTTAGCTCTCAAGATACACCTTCATTGAAGAACAAGAAGGATCGTTCACACTTGGCTTCATCGCAGGTTAGGTGATAAACAGTTCACTTCTGCTATGGGAAATCTTAAATGCTGTGCTGACAGATAAATCTTCACATTACTCAAGTGCAATGTCATAATAAGACTGAATATTCCATACACAGTATAGATGAGAAAGTATTCACACAGCCAGAGGTGAAGTTGCTATTCTTCATATTTTGAGTGAAGTTATGCTTTCTAAAATTGTAGTTTTAGAAGTTAAATGTAAATTAGTGTTTAGAAAATATATAAGGTTTCATGAACATCCTCTGATGGAGGAGCCCAGCACATGAGTGCAAAAGACAAGGCTGAAGCGTTTGCGACCATCTTCAGCCAGAAATGCCGAGTGGATGATCCATCTCGGCCTCCTCCTGAGGTTCCCCCAACCATCACAGATGCCAATATTCAGCCAATTCGATTCACTTCACGTGATATCAAGAAACAGCTGAGTGCACTTCACACAGCAAAGGCTACGGGTCCCGACAAAATCCCGGCTGTAGTGCTGAAGACCTATGCTCCAGAACTAGCCGTGCCTCTAGCCAAGCTGTTCCAATACAGCTACAACACTGGCATCTACCTGACAATGTGGAAAATTGCTCAGGTATGTCCTGTCCACAAAAAGCAGGACAAATGCAACCCGGCCAGTTACCGTCCTATCAACCTACTCTCAATCATCAGCAAAGTGATGGCAGGAATTGTCAACAGTGCTATCAAGTGGCACTTACTCACCATTAACCTGCTCACTGATGCTCAGTTTGGGTTCCACCAGGATCTCTCAGCTCCAGACCTCATTACAGTCTTGGTCCAAACATGGACAAAAGAGCTGAATTCCATGGAGAGGTGAGAGTGACTGCCCTTGATGTCAAAATAGCATTCGGCCAAGTGTGGCACCAAGGAGCCCTGGTAAAGTCAATGGGGATCGGGGGAAAACTCTTCTGTAGCTGGAGTCATCTCTAGCACAAAGGATAATGGCTGTGGTTTTTGGAGGCCAATCATCTCAGCCCCAGGACGTCGCTGCAGGAGGTCCTCGGTGCAGCATCTTAGGCCCAAATATCTTTAGCTGCTTCATCAATGACCTTCCCTCCATCATCAGGTCAGAAATGCGGCTGTTCGCTGCTGATTGCACAGTGTAGAGCTCCAGTCACAATTTCTCAGAAAATGAAGCAGTCACTGCCCGAATGCAGCAAACCTGGACAACATCCAGGCTTAGGCCATTAAATGGCAAGTTACATTCTCGCCGCACAAGTGCCAGGCAATGACCACCCACAGTAAGAGAGAGCATAACCGTCTTCCCTTGATTTTCAATCACATTACCATCGCTGAATCCCCCAGTTGTGTGCCCTGGAAAATCACGTGTGCAGGAAGTGTCGCCAATTGTTCAAACTCGATCTTAGAGTTTCTGAGCTTGAGGGGTGGCTGGCATCACTACAGTGCATACGGGAAGCTGAGAGTTTCGTGGATAGCACGTTTCAGCAGGTGGTCACCCCACAGCTACAGAGAGTTCAGGAGGCGAGGGAGTGGGTGACCACCAGGCAGATAAGGAGGAACAGACAGGTAGTGCAGGAATCCCCTGGGAGTGTGACACTCACAAACCGGTATTCAGTGTTGAATACCAGTGAGGGTGATGACACCTCGTGGAGTGCAGTCAGAAGCAAATCCACGACACCATGGGAGACTCGACTGCACGGGGGGCACAAAAAAGTGTAGAAATTCAGTTGTTAGGGGGATTCGATAGTCAGGGGGATAGACAGGCGTTTCTGCAACCGCCGACATGAGTCCTGCATGGTGTGTTGCCTCCCTGATGCCAGGATAAAGGATATCACTGAGAGGGTGCAGAACATTTTGAGGGGGGAAGGGGAACCTTGTGGTCCATGTGGGAACCAATGATATAGGAAGAAAAAGGGTTGAGGTCCTGCGGTCAGAGTTTCAGGAGCTAGGGAGGAAGTTAAAAAGCAGAACTTCAAAGATAGTAATCTCTGAATTACTCCCAGTGCCACACACCAATGAGTATAGGAATAGTAGGATAAAAAAGGTTATTGCGTAGCTGCAGAAATGTTGCAGGAGGGAGGGGTTCAGATTCCTGGGGCATTGTGACCAGTTCTGGGGCAGGATGGACCTTTACAAGCCAGACACGTTGCACCTCAACAGAGCTGGGACCAATGTCCTCGCAGGGAGGTTAACTAGTGCTGTGGGGGAGGGTTTAAACTAATTTGGCAGGGGAATGGGCACCAGAATGAAATATTAGAAAGGAGAAACAAGGTGCACAGAGGACTGGGAGCAACAAATAGCACTGGAATAAAGAATAGTTTAGAAATAGGAGGAATCAGACAGGGGGCAAATGCGAGGCAGTCGAAGATGAGTTTGGAGTGCATGTGTGTAAATGCACGTAGCGTGGTAAATAAGGTTGGTGAGCTGCAGGCACAAGTTCCCACATGGGGCTATATTAACAATAACAGAGACCTGGCTCAAAGAAGGGTAATTGGGTACTTAATATTCCTGGCTACAATGTATTCAGGAAAGATAGGGAAGGAAAGAAAGTGGAGGGGAGTGGCAGTATTGATCAAAGAAACTATTTTAGCACCGGAAAAGGAGATGTAGTTGAGGGGTCAGAGCCAGAATTTATTTGGTTAGAATTAAGGAACAAAAGAGGAGCTATTATGCTACTGGGTGTATACCATAGGCCACCAAATAGTGGGAAGGAGATAGAGGAGCAAATTTGCAGGCAAATTACAGAAAGATGCAAGAACTCTGGAGTAGTGATCACGGGGGACTTCAGTCATTCCAATATAGACTGGGATAGTAACAATATAAAGGGAAAAAAGGGGGAGGAATTCCTGAAATGTATACAAAAGAACTTTCTTGATCAGTATATTTCCAGTCCAACGAGGAAGGAAGCAGTGCTGGATCTAGTTCTGGGGAATAAAGTGGGGCAGGTGGAGCATGTTTTAGTGGGGGAGCATTTGGGGAACAGTTATCATACTATCATTAGGTTTAAAATAGTTATGGAAAAGGACAAGGAACAACCAAGTGTAAAAATACTTAACTGGAGGAGGGCTAATTTCAGTGAGCTAAAAAGGGATCTTGCCCTGTTGGATTGGAATCAAAAATTGGTAGGCAAAACAATAATTGAACAATGGAGACCTTCAGGGAGAAGATGGTTCGGGTACAGAGTAGATGCATTATGATGAGGGGGACAGGAAGGACCTCTAAAGCACCCTGGATGACTAGAGATATAGAGATTAAAATGAAACAGAAAAAGGAGGCTTATGACAAGTGTAAAGTTCATAATACATTAGAGAACCAAGCTGAATACAGAAAGCACAGAGGAGATCTAAAGAGAATAAGAGAGGCAAAGAGGGTGTATGAGAATAGATTAGTGGCTGACATAAAAGGGAACTCAAAAGTCTTTTATAAACACAAAAACAGTAAAAGAGCAGTCAAAGGAAGGGTGGGGCCAATTAGAGACATAAAAGGAGATCTTCTTTTGGAGGCAGAGGGTATGGCTGAGTTACTAAATGGATATTTTGCATTGATCTTCACCAGGGAAGAGGATGCTGCCAATGTAGCAGCAAAGGAGGAGGTAGTAGCGATATTGGATAGGATAAAAATAAATAGGAGCTACTTAAAAGGTTGGCAATACTGAAAGTAGAAAAGCCACCCAGTCCAGATGGGATGCATCCTAGCTTACTGAGGGAAATAAGGGTAGAAATTGCAAGGGCTCTGACCACAATCTTCCAGTCCTCCTTCGATATGGGGGTGGAGCCAGAGGACTAAAGGATTGCGAATGTTGCACCCCTGTTCAAAAAACGGGAGAGGGATAAACCCGGCAATTACAGGCCAGTCAGTTTAATGTCGGTGGATGGGGAAACTTTTAGAGACAATAATCCGGGACATAATTAATTGGTTCTTGGAAAAGTATGGGCTAATAAATTAAAGTCAGCACCGATTTGTTAAAGGAAAATCGTTTTGACTAACTTGATTGAGTTCTTTGATGAAAGGAGAGGGTTGATGTTGGGTATATGAACTTCCAAAAGACATTTGATAAAGTACCACATAATAGACTTGCGAGGCAAAATTAAAGGGACAGTGGCAGCATGGGTACAAAATTGGCTAAGGGACAGAAAGCAGAGTAGTGGTAAACGGTTGTTTTTCAGACTGGAGGGAAGTATACAGTGGTGTTCCCCAGGGGTTGGTATTAAGACCATTGCTCTTTTTGATATATATTAACGACCTGGACTTGGGTATGCAGGGTATAATTTCAAAGTTTGCAGATGACACGAAACTCAGGAATATAGTAAACAATATGGAGGATAGTAACAGACTTCAGGAGGACATAGACAGACTGGTGAAATGGGCAGACACATGGCAGGTGAAATTTTAGTGCCGAGAAGTGTGAAGTGATACATTTTGGTAGGAAGAATAAGAGAGGCAATATAAACCAAATTGTACAATTTTAAAAGGGGTACAGGAACAGAGAGAACTGGGGGTGGATGTACACAAATCTTTGAAGGTGGCAGGACAAGTAGAGCAGACTATTAAAAACCTAAATGGGATCCTGGGCTTTATTAATAGAGGCATAGAGTACAAAAGCAAGGAAATGTTGCTAAACCTTTATAAAACACTGGTTAGGCCTCAGCTGGAGTATTGTGTTCAATTCTGGGCACCACACTTTAGGAAGGATGTCTAGGCCTTAGAGAGGCTACAGGAGAGATTTACTAGAATGGTACCAGGGATGAGGGACTTCAGTTATGTGGAGAAACTGGGGTTGTTCTCCTTAGAGCAGAGAAGGTTAAGGGAAGATTTGATAGAGGTGTTCAAAATCATGAACAGTTTTGATAGAGTAAATAAGGAGAAACTGTTTCCAGTGGCAGAAGGGTCGGTAGCCAGAAGTCACAGAGTTAAGGTGATTGGGTAAAGAACCAGAGGCGACATGAGGAAATATTTTTTTACGCAGAGAGTTGTGATCTGGAATGTACTGCCTGAAAGGGTGGTGGAAGCAGATTCAGTAATAACTTTCAAAAGGGAATTGGATAAATACTTGAAGGGAAAAAAAATTACAGGGCTATGAGGAAAGAGCAGGGGAGTGGCACTAATTGGATAGCTCTTTTAAAGAGCCAGCACAGGTACGTTGAGCTGAATGGCCTCCTTCTTTGCTGCAACATACTATGTTACTATGTTACTATGAATCCTGGGTGTTGCCATTGACTAGAAACTCAACTGGACCAGCCATGTATATGCCATAGCTTCTAGAGCAGGTCAGAGGCTGGGTATTCTGCGGCGAGTGACTCTCCTCCTGACTCCCTAAAGCCTCACCACCGCCTACAAGGCACGTCAGGAGCATGATGTGATACTGTCCAGTTGCATGGATGGGTGCAGCTGCAACAAAACTCAAGAAGTTGGACACCATCCAGGACAAAGCAGTCCAATTGATCGGCAACCCATCCACCACCTTAAACATCCACTCCCTCCACCACCAGCGCACCGTGGCTGTAGTGTGTACTATCTACAGAATGCATTGCAGCAACTCACCAAACCGGTGACCTCCACCACATACAGAAATATCATCACCTCCAAATTCCCCTCCAAGTCACACACCAACCCGACTTGGACATATATCGGCCTTCCTTTATTGTCGCTGGATCAAAATCCTGGAACTCACTACCTAACAGCATTGTGGGATTACCTTCGCCACATGGACTACAGTGGTTCAAGAAGAAGTCTCACCACCACCTTTTAAAGGGCAACTGGGGATGGGTAATAAAAGCTGGCCTTGCTAGGACGCCTGTATCTGCAGAATAAATTTTTTAAAAATGATTTTTATTTTAATCATTACGAACATAGTGAATACATACTAATTTACATAAATTTTACAAGATGAGTACTAACCAATGGAACGGTAAGATGACATTTAGAAATATCATGTTATATTCAGTAGAACTGTAAGATGTGTCCCTTTATTCTGATAGGCAGTTTATAACAAGCAGATATGCTCTGATGAAGAACAAGAGGACAGGGAGGTTTTCCCTCGCAATTTGCATTGTGAAGAGCTACAAGAATGTTTTGAATGCCCTTTTGATTACTCTGTACCAAGGTATGTACACAAATATCCATCTAAATGTCTGTAACATATTAAAGTCTTGTATATAGCGTGTACTTCCTCTAATACTTTACTGTTATCCTCTTTCGTTATGGCTAAGCTGTCACATTTAACCTTCTTACTTTCTTTCCTTTTTCCTTATTTTTTTCTATCTTTCTTTTTCTCTTTTTCTCATTCTCTCTTTTTCTCTTTCTCATTCTTTCGTTCTCTTTCCCACTTTCTCTTTCTCTCTCTTTTTCTTTCTCTTTCTTCTTTCTTTCTCTATTTCCCTTTCTATCTATATAAATTACCTCTGCAACCTCCTAGCTCTAACTTCAAAATAGGTGTCATAGGAACATAGGAACAGGAGTAGGCCATTCAGCCCCTCGAACCTGTTCCACCATTCAATGAGATCATGGCTGATCTGTATCCTAACTCCATCCACCCGCCTTGGCTCCATATCTCTTAATGCCCTTGGCTAGCAAAAATCTATCAATCTCAGGTTTAAAATTATTAATTGAGCTAGCATTTATTGGTTTTTGTGGGAGAGTTTTCCATACTTCTACCACCCTTTGAGTAAAGAAGTGTTTCCTAACTTATCTCCTGAAAGGCCTGGCTCTGACTTTAAGATCATATTCCCTTATCCTAGACTCCCCCATCAGCAGAAAAAAATTCTCTCTATTTACCCTATCAATTCTTTTCAAAATACAAAAAAACTCAATCAAATCCCCCCTTAAAGCCTAGTTTATGTAATCCCTCCTCATAATCTAACCCTTGGAGCCCTGGTAACATTCTGGAGATTCTGCGCTGCACTTCTTCCAAGGCCAATATATCCTTTCTAAGGGGCAGTGCCCAGAACTGTACACAGTTGTGGTCTAACCGGGGCTTTTTATAGCTCCAGCAAAACTTCCCTCGATTGGATGATCCATCTCGACCTCCTCCCGATATCCCCACCATCACAGAAGCCAGTCTTCAGCCAATTCGATTCACTCCACGTGATATCAAGAAACGGCTGAGTGCAGTGGATACAGCAAAGACTATGGGCCCTGACAACATCCCAGCTGTAGTGCTGAAGAATTGTGCTCCAGAACGAGCTTCGCCTCTAGCCAAGCTGTTCCAGTATAGCTATAACACTGGCATCTACCCGATAATGTGGAAATTTGCCCAGGTATGTCCTGTCCACAAAAAGCAGGACAAATCCAATCCGGCCAATTACCGTCCTATCAGTCTACTCTCAATCATCAGCAAAGTAATGGAAGGTGTCGTCGACAGTGCTATCAAGCGGCACTTACTCACCAATAACCTGCTCACCGATGCTCAGTTTGGGTTCGCCAGGACCACTCGGCTCCAGACCTCATTACAGCCTTGGTCCAAACATGGACAAAAGAGCTGAATTCCAGAGGTGAGGTGAGAGTAACTGCCCTTGACATCAAGGCAGCATTTGACCGAGTGTGGCACCAAGGAGCCCTAGTAAAATTGAAGTCAATGGGAATCAGGGGGAAAACTCTCCAGTGGCTGGAGTCATACCTAGCACAAAGGAAGATGGTAGTGGTTGTTGGAGGCCAATCATCTCAGCCTCAGGGCATTGCTGCAGGAGTTCCTCAGGGCAGCGTCCTAGGCCCAACCATCTTCAGCTGCTTCATCAATGACCATCCCTCCATAATAAGGTCAGAAATGGGGATGTTCGCTGATGATTGCACAATATTTAGTTCCATTCGCAACCCCTCAAATAATGAAGCAGTCCGAGCCCGCGTGCAGCAAGACCTGGATAACATCCAGGCTTGGGCTCATAAGTGGCAAGTAACATTCGCGCCAGACAAGTGCCAGGTAATAACCATCTCCAACAAGAGAGAGTCTAACCACCTCCCCTTAACATTCAACGGCATTACCATCGCTGAATCCACCACCATCAACAACCTGGGGGTCACCATTGACCAAAAACCTGGGGGTCACCATGGACCAGCCATATAAATACTGTGGCTACAAGAGCAGGTCAGAGGCTGGGTATTCTGCGGCGAGTGACTCACCTCCTGACTCCCCAAAGCCTTTCCACCATCTACAAGGCACAAGTCAGGAGTGTGATGGAATACTCTCCACTTGCTTGGATGAGTGCAGCTCCAACAACACTCAAGAAGCTCGACACCATCCAGAACAAAGCAGCCCGCTTGATTGGCACCCCATCCACCACCCTAAACATTCACTCCCTTCACCACCGGCGCACAGCGGCTGCAGTGTGTACCATCCACAGGATGCACTCTACCACTTAGAAGGACAAGAGCAGCAGGCACATGGGAACAACACCATCTGCACGTTCCCCTCCAAGTCACACACCATCCCGACTTGGAAATATATCGCCGTTCCTTCATCGTCGCTGGGTCAAAATCCTGGAACTCCCTTCCTAACAGCATTGTGGGAGAACCATCACCATACGGACTGCAGCGGTTCAAGAAGGCGGCTCACCACCACCTTCTCAAGGGCAATTAGGGATGGGCAATAAATGCCGGCCTCGCCAGCGACGCCCACATCCCATGAACGAATAAAAAAAAACTTCCCTTTATATTCTAGCCATCTAGTTATAAAAGGCTAACATTCCATTAGCCTTTTGATTATTCTTTGTACCTGACTACTACATTTTAGTGATCTGTGAACATGGACCCCATAATCTCTTTTCATCATTTTAAAAAATACTCGGATCTCTCCTTTTTTAGTCCAAAATGGATGACCTCACACTTACCTGCATTGAAATCCATCTGCCACAGTTTTGCCCACTCACTTTATCAATGTCTCTTTGTAATTTTATGCTCCCATCTACACTACTTACTATGCCACCAATCTTTGTGTCATCTGCAAACTTGGATATATGGCTCTCTATTGTGTTATCTAAGTCACTAACAGAGAGGTCAATAACCAGGGATCATAGATTTAAAGTGATTGGTAGTAGGATTGGAGGGGAGCTGAGGAAAAAAAAATTCACCCAGAGAGTGGTAGGGGCCTGTAACTCACTGCCTGAAAGGGTGGTAGAGGCAGGAACCCTCATCACATTTAAAAAGTACCTGGATGTGCACCTGAACATAGAAGGACACTTAGAAAATATCAACGGGATTAGGCAAAGTCAACATGGATTTATGAAAGGGAAATCGTGTTTGACAAACCTACTGGAGTTTTTTGAGGATGTAACTGGTAGAATAGATAAGGGAGAACCAGTGGATGGTGGTGTATTTGGATTTTCAGAAGGCCTTTGATAAAGTCCCACATAAGAGGTTAGTGTGCAAATTTAAAGCACATGGGATTGGGGGTAATATACTAGCATGGATTGAAAATTGGTTAACAGACAGGAAACAGAGAATAGGAATAAATGGATCTTTTTCGGGGTGGCAGGCGATGACTAGTGGGCTACTGCAGGGATCAGTGCTTGGGCCCCAGCTATTCATAATATATATCACTGATTTGGATGAGGGAACCAAATGTAATATTTCCAAGTTTGCTGATGATACAAAACTAGGTGGGACTGTGAGTTGTGAGGAGGATGCAAAGAGGCTTCAAGGCGATTTAGACAAGTTAAGTGAGTGGGCAGATACATGGCAGGTGCAGTATAACGTGGATAAATGTGAAGTTATCCACTTAGGAAGGAAAAACAGAAAGGCAGAGTATTATTTAAATGGTGATAGATTGGGAAATGTTGATGTACAAAGGGACCTGGGTGTCCTTGTACACGAGTCACTGAAAGCAAACATGCAGGTGCAGAAAGCAGTTAGGAAGGCAAATGGTATGTTGGCCTTCATTGCAAGAGGATTTGAGTACAGGAGCAAGAATGTCTTACTGCAGTTATACAGGGCCTTGGTGAGACCACACCTCGAGTATTGTGTGCAGTTTTTGTCTCCTTACCTAAGAAGGGATATACTTGCCATAGAGAGAGTGCAACGAAGGTTCACCAGACTGATTCCTGGGATGGCAGGACTGTCGCATGAGGAGAGACTGGGTCGACTAGGCCTGTATTCACTCGAGTTTAGAAGAATGAGAGGCGATCTCATTGAAACGTATAAAATTCTGACAGGACTAGACAGACTGGATGCAGGGAGGATGTTTCCCCTGGCTGGGGGGATCTAGAAAGAGGGGTTACAGTCTCAGGATGCAGGGTGGGACATTTAGGACTGAGATGAGGAGAAATTTCTTCACTCAGAGGATGGTGAGCCTGTGGAATTCTCTGCCACAGAAGGCTGTGGAGGCCAAGTCACTGAATATATTTTAAGAAGGAGATTAGATTGCTAGAAACAGAAGGCATCAAGGGGTATGAGGTGAAAGCGGGAATATGGTATTGACATAGAGGATCAGCCATGGTCATATTGAATGGCGGAACAGGCGTGAAGGGCCGAATGGCCTACTCCTGCTCCTATTTTCTATGTTTCTATGAAGTGCCTTAACCTACAAAGCTACGGAACAAGTGCTGGAAAGTGGGATTAGGCTTGGTAGCTCATTTTCGGCCAGTGCGAATACAATGGTCCGAATGGCCTCCTTCTGTGCCGTAAATTTTCTATGATTCTATCATTCTACGTGGAACCTTATCGAATGCCTTTTGGAAGTCCCTATAAACTACATCCATAGACATTCCCTTGTCTACTACTTTAGTTACTTCCTCAAAAAATTCAATTTATTTCGTTAGACATGACCTACTCTTTATAAAACCATGTTGGCTCTCTGTAATCAGCTCAAATTTCTCTAAGTGCTCAGTCACTCTGTCCTTAATTATAGATTCTAATAACTTACCCACAACAGATGTTAGACTAACTGGTCTAGAATTTCCTGGTTTCTCTCTCTCACCTTTCTTAAATAATAACATTTGCAATTTTCCAATCTGAAGGGACAGTTCTTGAATTGAGAGAGCTTTGGAAGATTATGGCCAAAGCATTTGCAATTTTCTCACCTACTTCCTTTAAAACCCTGGGGTGGAAATCATCAGGTCCTGGAGATTTGTCATCTTTAGTGCCATTATTTTTTCTAATACTCTTTTCTTGCTTACGTTAACTTTAGTGAGTTCCAGTCCTTGATTCATTATTAGTTTCCCTGGACTGTCAGGTATATTATCCTCTTCCTCTACTGTGAAGACTGACACAAAATAATTATTCAACAAGCCTGCCATTTCCTTATTTTCATTTGCAATATTACCTACATCTGTTTTTAAAGGGCCTACACTACCCTTGACCACCCTTTTTCTTCTAATTTAATTGTAAAAACTTTTTGTGTTAATCTTGATATCCCTCATATGTTTCTTTTTGTATTCCCTTTTTGCAGATCTTACTATCTTTTTTTGTCTTCCTTTACTGACTTTATATCTCTCCCAGTTCCCTGGATCTACACTATTCTTTGCACTTTTGTATGCTCTTTCTTTTAGTTTTATGTTATCTCTCACCTCTTTTGTTGACCATGGCTGTTTTATTTGTTAAATAGAGCTCTTGTCCCTCAGGGGTATATACTGGTCCTGTATTAAACTAAATTCGTTTTTGAACACCTCCCACTGTTCATCTGTAGTTTTACCCGATAACAGTTTTGACCAGTTTGCTGTCGTCAGTCTCTGTTAGCTGTACCAAAATCTAGAATCTTAGTAACCCGAGTAACATTTCTCCTTTTCAAACCTAACATTGAATGAGGGATTGAACAGCTGTACTAATTAGAGATAACATAATGACAGTAGAAAAAAGGGACATCACTAACAGAAGGGGTGAAACAGAATCCATATAGGAACATAGGAACAGGAGTAGGCCATTCAGCCCCTCATGCCTGCTCCGCCATTTGATAAGATCATGGCTGATCTGTGATCTAACACCATATACCCTCCTTTGGCCCATATCCCTTAATACCTTTGGTTGCCAAAAAGCTATCTATCTCAGATTTAAATTTAGCAATTGAGCTAGTATCAGTTGCCGTTTGCGGAAGAGAGTTCCAAACTTCTACCACCCTTTGTGTGTAGAAATGTTTTCTAATCTCGCTCCTGAAAGTTCTGGCTCTAATTTTTAGACTGTGCCCCCTACTCCTAAAATCCCCAACCAGTGGAACTAGTTTCTCTCTATCCACCCTATCTGTTCCCCTTAATATCTTATAAACTTCGATCAGATCACCCCTTAACCTTCGAAACTCCAAAGAATACAACCCCAATTTGTGTAATCTCTCCTCGTAACTTAACCCTTGAAATCTGGGTATCATTCTAGTAAACCTACGCTGCACTCCCTCCAAGGCCAATATGTCCTTCCGAAGGTGCGGTGCCCAGAACTGCTCACAGTACTCCAGGTGCGGTCTAACCAGGGTTTTGTATAGCTGCAGCATAACTTCTGCTCCCTTGTACTCCAGTCCTCTAGATATAAAGGCCAGCATTCCATTAGCCTTATTGATTATTTTCTGCACCTGTTCATGACACTTCAATGATCTATGTACCTGTACCCCTAGGTCCCTTTGGACATCCACTGTTTTTAACTTTTTACCAATTAGAAAGTACCCTGTTCTATCCTTTTTTGATCCAAATGGATGACCTCACATTTGTCTACATTGAATTCCATTTGCCACAGTTTTGCCCATTCACCTAATCTATCAATATCGCTTTGTAATTTTATGTTTTCATCTATACTGCTTACAATGCCACCAATCTTTGTGTCATCGGCAAACTTAGATATGAGACTTTCTATGTCTTCATCCAAGTCGTTAATAAATATTGTGAATAATTGAGGCCTCAAGACAGATCCCTGCGGGACTCCACTAGTCACATCCTGCCAATGTGAGTACCTATCCATTATCCCTACTCTCTGTCACCTTTCGCTCAGCCAACTTCCTAACCAAGTCCGTACTTTTCCCTCGATTCCATAGGCTTCTATCTTAGCTAACAGTCTCTTATGTGGGACCTTATCAAATGCCTTCTGGAAGTCCATATAAATGACATCCATTGACGTTCCCCTGTCCACTACTTTAGTCACCTCTTCAAAAAATGCAATCAGGTTTGTCAGGCACGACCTATCTTTCACAAATCCATGCTGGCTCTCTCTGATTAACTGAAAATTCTCAAGGTGTTCAGTCACCCTATCCTTAATTATAGAGTCCAGCATTTTCCCCACAACAGATGTTAGGCTAACAGGTCTATAATGCCCTGGTTTCCCTCTCTCTCCTTTCTTAAAAAGCGGAGTGACATGTGCAATTTTCCAATCTAGAGGGACAGTTCCTGAATCTAGGGAACTTTGAAAGATTTTAGTTAGGGCATCTGCAATATGCTCACCTACTTCCTTTAAAACCCTGGGATGGAAACCATCTGGTCTTGGGGATTTGTCACTCTCTAGTGCTATTATTTTCTTCATTACTGTTGCTTTACTTATGTTAATTTTATCGAGTCCCTGTCCCCGATTCAATATTAGTTTTCTTGGGATTTCCGGCATGCTATCCTCTTTTTCTACTGTAAATACTGACACAAAGTAATTGTTCAACATGTCCACCATTTCCCCATTGTCAATGGCAATATCCCCACTTTCAGTTTTTAAGGGGCCAACACTGCTCCTGACCACCCTCTTTTTCCTAATGTAACTATAAAAGTTCTTCGTATTGGTTTTGATATCCCTTGCAAGTTTCTTTTCATACTCTCTTTTTGTAGCTCTTATCTGTTTTGTGACCCTTTGTTGATCTTTATATCTTTCCCATTGGCCAGGATCTGTGCCATTTTTTGCCTTTTTGTTTGCCCTTTCCTTATGTCTTATACCTCTTTAGTTGTCCATGGCTGTTTTTTTTTGGCAAGTTGGTTTGAAATAAAAGATAAAAAGGGATCAATCACACTAATAGGAGTATACTACAGACCACCTAACAGTGGAAATGAGGTGGAGGAAGAAATATGTAAGCAAATATGTGAAATGAGTAAAGGACATAAAATAATAACCATGGGAGATTTTAACTGCCCCAAATAAACTGGCAAGAAGAGGTAGGTAAAGGAGTACAGGGAATGGAGTTTTTACAATGTGTGCAGGACTCCTTTCTTACCCAGTATGTAAAAAGCCCAACAAGAGAGGCAGCACTGCTGGATCTAATAATGGGAAATTGAACCAGAGCTGATAAGAGAAGTAAACCTTGGGGAACAGCTAGGCAATAGCGATCACAACATAATAAGATTTAAGATAAAGATTGAGAAGGAAATAAGTAAGACAAAGACCAAAGTAATAAATTGGGAAAAAAACTGATTTTAAGGGGATGAGAATGGAACTAGGGAAAATAAATTGGAAAAATTCACTGACAAACAAAGAAATAGATCAGCAATGGGAAACATTTAAAATGATGATCAATAGAGTCCAAGGGAAATATATCCCACTAAAAAGTAAGAACAAACAAGCCAGTAATGATACACCATGGATGAATAAAGTAATAACAGCAAAATTGAAACTAAAGAAAAAGCCATACATTAAGTACATAGACAACGAAGGAGAGGATGACAAAAGGGAAAGGCAAAAGGCTAGGAAAGAAGTTAAAAAAATATTTAGGAAGGCAAAGAAACACTACAAAATTAAATTATCAAGGAATACAAAAAGAAATAGTAAAGTATTCTACAGACACATAAATAACAAAAGCAAAATCAGGATAGGGATAGGGCCATTAAGGATATACACGATAAACTCACAGACAATGTCAGCGAAATGGCAGAAATATTAAATAATTACTTTGCCTCACTATTTACCAGGGAGACTAACATGGCGGGCATGACATTAGAAAAAGAGATCTAAAAAGATATTAAGACATTTAAGATAGCAAGTTTGGAGATAATTGATAAACTAATCAAACTTAGAGAGGATAAAACCCCTGGTCTAGCTAGATTGCATCCACGCATATTAAAAGAAGTTAGGGAAGAGATAGCAGAGGCACTATTACGTATATATAAAAATTCATTAGAACAGGGAATAGTGCCAGGGGACTGGTGGATAGCTAATGTGATTCCTATATTTTAAAAGGGAGATAGAACAAGTCCAGGGAACTATAGACCAGTTGGCTTAACATTAGTGGTAGGAAAGATAATGGAATCCTTACTCAAAGATGTAATAGAAAAACATCTAGAAACCAAAAATATAATAAAGGATAGTCAGCACAGATTGCAAAAGGGAAGGTCATGCTTGACTAACCTTATTGAATTCTTTGAAGAAGTAACAGAAAGGGTAGATAAAGGTAATGCAGTAGATGTAATATATTTGGATTTTCAAAAGGCCTTCTATAAGGTACCGCATAGTAGACTCTTGACTAAGGTCAGAACATGTAGAGTCAGGGGACAAGTAGTAGAATGGATTGGATTGCAAGCTGGCTACAAAACAGAAAACAGAGAGTAGGGTTAAAGGTAGTTACTTATCCAAAAGGTGGGAAGTGGGTTTCCACAAGGATCGGTGCTGGGACCACTGTTGTTCACTATTTACATAAACAATTTGGACTCTGGAATCGGAAGTACAATATCAAAATTTGCGGATGACACCAAATTGGGGGGTATAGTTAATACTGAGGAGGACTGCAAAAAAATACAGGAAGACATTAATAAAGTTGCAGAATGGGCGAGTAATTGGCAAATGAATTTCAATATAGATAAATGGTGGTTAGGATCTGGAATGCACTGCCAGGGTAGGTGGTGGAGGCAGATTCAATCATGGCTTTCGAAAGGGAACTGGATAAGTACTTGAAAGGGCTACGGGGGTAGGACGGGGAGTGGGAGTAGCTGGATTGCTCTTGCGTAGAGGTGGCACGGACTCGATGGACCGAATGGCCTCCTTCCGTGCTGTAACCTTTCTATGATTCTATAAGTGTGAGGTGGTACATTTTGGTAGGAAGAATAAGCAGGCCACATACTCCTTGGAAAATCAGAGTCTAAATGGGGAGAGGAGCAGAGGGATCTGGGGGTACAGATACACAAATCACTAAAAGTAGCAACGCAGGTTAATAAGGCCTTAACAAAAAGCAAAGCAAGGACTGGGGTTCATTTCTAGAGGAATAGAACTGAAAATCAGAGAAGTTATATTAAACTTGTATAGAACGTTGGTTAGACCATACTTGGAGTACTGTGAACAGTTCTAGTCTCCATATTATAAAAAGGATGTAGAGGTACTGGAGAAGGTACAAAAAAGATGTACAAGAATGTTACCAGAACTGAGAGGTTATACCTAGCAGGAAAGATTGAACAGGCTATGGCTCTTTTCTTTAGAAAAGAGAAGACTGAGGAGTAACCTGATAGAGGTCTTTAAGATTTTGTAAGGGTTTGAAAGGGTAGATATAGAGAAGATGTTTCCACTTGCAGGGGAGACCAGAACAAGTGGCCATAAATATGAGATAGCCATTGATAGGGAATTCAGGAGAAACTTCTTTACCCAGAAAGTGGTTAGAATGTGGAACTAGCTACCACAAGGAGTACTTGAGGTGGCTAGCACAGATGCATTTAAGGGAAAGCTAGATAAACACATGAGGGAGAAAGGAATGGAAGGATATGCTGATAGGGTTAAATGAAGTAGGGAGGGAGGAGGTTCATGTGAAGCATAAACACCGCCATGGACCCGTTGGGCCGAATGACCTATTTCTGTGCTGTACATTCTAAGTAATGTAATTCTATGAATTCGATCATATTACAACACTGTTAGGTAAATTTTCCCTTACTATTAGGTTATTAACTAAGGCTGGCTCATTACTCATTACTAAATCTGGTATGGCCTGCCCTCTTGCTGGTTCTAGAACTTATTGCTCCAGAAATCTATCTTGAACACACTCAAGAAATTCATCGACTTTCTTACTTGAGCAATTATGCTCTTCCCAATCTATATGAAAATTGAAATGTCCCATTGAAGGTGGCAGGCAGGTATGAAACTCACAGAGACGCACGTGAACTGGATATCAAGAACAGGAAGACACTGAGGGGGGACGCAAGAGGAGACCAATCTACATTAAGATGTATATACATGAAAACTAGAGACATTAGAAATAAAATGCCGGAACTATAGGCTGTTGTGGCAGGAGGAAGCCAGGTTGTGGTGAGAATGTCGGATACATGGCTCGATCCAAAGGATGGAAATTAATATAACATTCAGGGGTAAAGATTGTTTAGAAAAGACCAAGTCAACAGAAAAAGCAGTGGTGTAGTCACCTGGGAGGTAAAAGAAGTTGATTCTTTGGGAGATAGAAAGCTACAAAATGAACTACTCTGGTTAGATACCTCTGATGCTAAAAAATCCACGGTAACACTAGGGGTATGCTATAGACCACCTGGTCAGCAGAAGGAGAATTTGCTCTATGATAAGATAAGAAGGGTGTGTCAAAGTTATTTTAATAGAATATTTCAACCAACCTAATATAAACTGGGAAAACCCAAGTGGTTTAGAGTCAGAGTTGCTAGATGTAATGCATGACTGTTTCTTGACCAAGTGCATTAAGGAAGCCACAAGAGGCAATACTCATCTTTTTTAATGACTGAGACAGGTTATGGAAATGATAGCACCCTAGGGGATAGCGACAATAGAATGATAAAGTTTTAAGATGATGCGGGAGTCAAAAATACCCAAAACCAGGAGCCAGGTACATAACTTAAAGGACTACATTCAATGGAATGATGGAACCGCTAAAACAAATAAATTGAGGAAGGTTGTTCAACATCACTTCAGCAGAATACAACTGGAATACCTTTACAGGTATAATGCTGAGCATACAGGATAAATACATACCCAAAACCAACAAACTCATTTAAGCTAGCATGATGCTATATGGATCAACAAACAAACTAAACGTGAGATAAAGTGGAAAAATGGCCTTTACAAATATTGCAGGAAGAAAGGGGAAGTGTCTCACTGGGATGAATATAAGAAAATGCAGGAACACGCTAAAAGCATGATCAGAAGGACAGTGAGACTTGGAAAAGAACATAGGAGCTGAGGTTAAGCATAACAGTAAAAAAAATATTTCAATACCACAACTACAAGAGGGCAATCAGGTGAAGTTGGCATGAGGTTATTTGCAACTTTTAACCATGGTGTGAGTAGCAACTCCATGACCATCTGTAAGGAGTACCCACAAGGATAAAGAGCCTAAGTGCAGATGCAGTTTTTCTAGTCAATGATGTGACTGTCGATACTAAGACCTGTACAGGCTGCTCTGACTTTTAACCTTGAGTTTACCAGTTCTTAGCTCAGTCCCCTTCCTGCCAACTTGGCCAAATCTCGAGTTTGACCCCCCTAATTGGAGGTCAGTGAAAACATAAATGAACAGGACTTGATGTGGATAAAATCAGAGTTTATGTACAATTAGAGACTTTGTAGATTGGAGTTTTGAAGGAGGCAGAGGACAAGTTGAATCTGAAGATGACAAAGATGTACATGAGGGTTTGGTGTATTGAGTTTGGGGAAGGAACTGACATGGGTAATATTTCATAGATGGAAGTATACAGTTATGGTGATGAACTGGATATGAAATTTGAAGTTCAGCCAGGAATCAAGCAGGCCACTGAGGTTGTGAACTGTCTGTTTGAGCCTAAGAAAGCATCCAGGAAGAGGTTTGGGATCAAGACAAAGTCAAGAGCTTCTGGTGGGAACTGAACAGAATAGCTTGAAGCTGAGTTAGTGTTTTACTGTAATTATTGCCAACGATCAACTTTACTTTTAATGGAAGGTATCAGTACTCTTCCTAGATCACACAGCTGCCTCCCAGGCAAACAACTAAAGGTTGGCTCAGATTGAGAGCTGTTTCACAATCACAATCAGCAGACTGCCCAGTGTGCCAATTTTCTTAAGGAGACAGTGTCCAAGCGGTTTCCCCTGTGAGATGATAGATATCCCTATGTGTATGTGGAAGTTAAATTTTCAAAGAATGTGGAAAACACTACTGTGGGAAGTAATCAACTGTTATGTCTATCTGCTGAAGATTTTTTTTACCTGTGTTAAATCTCATTTAGATAAAGTCATTATTTTATACTTAATACTTCCATTAATATTTTGGAGATTTAGTGCATCTTTACGCATAAATATTCCATTCCTCCCAGATAAGAATTACATAGAATCTACAGCAGAGAAACAGGCTGTTTGGCCCAACTGGTCTATGCCAGCGTTTATACTCCACACAAACCTTTTCCCACTCTAAAACCTCTTCCCACTCTGCCTGCATATCCCTCTATTGCCTTCTCCCTCATGTATGCATCAAGCCTTCCCTTAAATATATCAATGCTATCTGCTTGAACCACTCCATGTGGCAGAGACCCACATTCTCACCACACTCTGTGTAAAGAAATGCCTCCTAAATTCTTTATTTGATCGGTAAGTAACTATCATATATTTATGTCCCTTTGTTCTGGACTCACCCACAAGTGGAAACAGTTTCTCCATGTCCACCCCATCAAACCTTTTCATAATTCTAAAGACCTCTATCAGGTCTCTTCTTAGTCTTTTTTCCAGAGAGAAAAGCCCTAGCCTGCTCAGTCCTTCAGAATAGTTGTATCCTCCAGTTCTTTTTAAGCAGATATTTTAAGACAATTCAATTAATCCTCTAATTCATTTCCAAAGGAATGCACTATTTCATTAGGAATAAAAAATGCTGCTACAAACAGTAATTGTATTTAAATTAAGCACCCATCAACTGGAGTTTGGCAGTGATTGTAACAAATTGATAAATAGAGCTACATTAGTTACAAAGCCAAACCAAAGTTTTGAAGTAAAAAAATTGAGGCATATTAATAACTATTAATGCACTTTTGCCGATGAAATACTGCTACCATTATTTTCATTTTCATCTCCAAAATAGCTCTTTGAACAATTTATCTTATTTATACTTAAAACTATATTTTAGTAAACAGCTTTAGTAGCAAGAATGTACCATCAAATCTTGAATTAAGTGGCAAATAGATCTCTAGCAATAATTACAAAAAACAAACTTGAGTTTTCTGACCCAATTTGAAATATTTCCAAATAATAATCTTAATTATACTGTATTAATTCACATATACGCTGCACTTTTTAAAAGTAAAAATCACAAGTTAATTTTTTTAATGTAGTTTAGGAGACACCAATATTTGGATGCGGCCTATATGCAATGGTAATTTAATGCACATCAATACAGTAGAAAGAAAGTGCCATTTATATAAAGCGTGGTCAGAAGGATTGTTGCTACGATTTCAGTAAAATATAATGGTGGATGACACTGCTTGGGTGAAGGTAGACACCTGGCATGTTAAATACTTTAAATTTTGTAAGAGCGGGTCTTCACAATAACCATGAATAAAAAGAGAACTGAAGTTGATGCAATAAAGAAATGTTACAAGTGGCTATAGCTCAAAATATCTTAAGCAAGGAGTCATCTAATTTTCCTGGTTACTTGGTTCACCTTGACATCTGATACTTAAAGTGTAACCACTATTTTCTTCTATTCAAACCAACTGTTTTCAGGTTATCCTCATCGAATGGAACCAAGTCACCAATTATGAGAAAAGTTAAGGCCGAGTAAGTACAGTGCTTGATTTGATTATAGCTATTGTTTATGGCAAAGCTTTTCAAATTGGGGTCCCATGGAGTCCTTGAGTTCATCTGATTCTCTGTCCATCTGTGGTCAGATTTCTGAATTTTTCTATATTTGCTGACTTTACTAATGTCATGTACCCTGTAATGATGACAGTGTTTGCCTTAGGGTAGTTAACACTACCTTTTGGAACATATAAACATTTGAAAAAGTAAAGCTGTGCCAGTTTTCTAGCAAAGCTAAAAGTTTGTAGGTAATGTTAATGGGAAATATGTACCAAAAACAATATATCCTGGTCTCAGTGGCAAACCCCAAAACCTCAGCCCACTCACATTTTCGGAGGTTGGGTTGATAAGGTTCAGATTGGCTCCTATTTTCTTCCAAGTCCCAAATACAACAACAGCTTGTAATTACAGATTATTTATTTCTAATGTGCATTTCTCTACAGAGAGGAGGAATTGAAGTATCTTGAGTTCATCTCTGATGTTACCAGTGAAATATTGACTCGAGGATTATTTTCAAACAGGTACCAATTTACTTTCTACAGTCCATCATTAGGCTAACCTGTAGGTTCACTCTTTACCAAGAGACCATGGGGAGAATTTTAACCCCCAACAACAGGTGACCACTTCCGGTTTTAACAGGCGCATTTGGGTGCGTTCGAATAACCTGCTTGCTGGAGGCGAGTCGCATGTTATCATTTGAAGAGATTTCACCAGGGATTTAAAATTAATGCCTCCAGCACGGGTTTCCCAAGGTTCATCAGTGAAACGGAAGTGAGAATGAGTGGCACTTCATGGGGTTGTTTAAACTTCTGATTCCACGATATGAATAAAGGCTCAGTGCTTACAATTGCTTTCTTAGTTACCTTTGGCAAACATTTTGCTAAGAGTTATTGTGGTGAGACACGTGTTGTAGAAGTTTGGAGGCTTTCAAACAGACAACATTAGGATGGGGGGGCTCCATGGGTGCTTTCGATTGGAATTTGGATGAGAAGACAATTACCATCCATAGCAGCAATGTCGTGCTGTGATGGGAGCTGCAGGTGCACAAGAGAGAAGAGAACAGAGTGGAGCCTTGGTCCAAACATGGACAAAAGAGCTGAATTCCAGAGGTGAGGTGAGAGTGACTGCCCTTGACATCAAGGCAGCATTTGACCGAGTGTGGCACCAAGGAGCCCTAGTAAAATTGAAGTCAATGGGAATCAGGGGGAAAACTCTCCAGTGGCTGGAGTCATACCTAGCACAAAGGAAGATGGTAGTGGTTGTTGGAGGCCAATCATCTCAGCCCCAGGGCATTGCTGCAGGAGTTCCTCAGGGCAGTGTCCTAGGCCCAACCATCTTCAGCTGCTTCATCAATGACCTTCCCTCCATCATAAGGTCAGAAATGGGGATGTTCGCTGATGACTGCACAGTGTTCAGTTCCATTCGCAACCCCTCAGATAATGAAGCAGTCCGAGCCCGCATGCAGCAAGACCTGGACAACATCCAGGCTTGGGCTCATAAGTGGCAAGTAACATTCGCGCCAGATAAGTGCCAGGCAATGACCATCTCCAACAAGAGAGTCGAACCACCTCCCCTTGACATTCAACGGCATTACCATCGCCGAATCCCCCACCATCAACATCCTGGGGGTCACCATTGACCAGAAACTTAACTGGACCAGCCATATAAATACTGTGGCTACGAGAGCAGGTCAGAGGCTGGGTATTCTGCGGCGAGTGACTCACCTCCTGACTCCCCAAAGCCTTTCCACCATCTACAAGGCACAAGTCAGGAGTGTGATGGAATACTCTCCACTTGCCTGGATGAGTGCAGCTCCAACAACACTCAAGAAGCTCGACACCATCCAAGATAAAGCAGCCCGCTTGATTGGCACCCCATCCACCACCCTAAACATTCACTCCCTTCACCACCGGCGCACTGTGGCTGCAGTGTGCACCATCCACAGGATGCACTGCAGCAACTCGCCAAGGCTTCTTCGACAGCACCTCCCAAACCCGCGACCTCTACCACCTAGAAGGACAAGAGCAGCAGGCATGTGGGAACAACACCACCTGCACGTTCCCCTCCAAGTCACACACCATCCCGACTTGGAAATATATCGCCGTTCCTTCATTGTCGCTGGGTCAAAATCCTGGAACTCCCTTCCTAACAGCACTGTGGGAGAACCGTCACCACACGGACTGCAGCGGTTCAAGAAGGCGGCTCACCACCACCTTCTCGAGGGCAATTAGGGATGGGCAATAAATGCCGGCATTGCCAGCGACGCCCACATCCCGTGAACGAATTTAAAAAAAGATCAGCAGAGAGGAGAACAGAGTAGAGAACAGCAGAGAGGAGAACAACGAGGGGCCGTGGTTGCATGAGGCACTACCCACAAGACAGGGTGTATAAAACAGAGGGTCAGCTTCCTTGACCTATCTGAAGAGCAGTGCCTCTGCAGGCTCAGATTGACATGGCAGGTGGTCAGACATCTGCAGCCTCCTAAAAGAAGACCTGGTGGTTAAGCATTGCCAGTCACTGTCAAAGTCACCACCACCCTCAATTTCTTTGCCTCTGGCTCCTTCTAAGGTGCCACCGGAGACGTGTCGAGGGTCTCTCAGTTGGCTGCACGTGAACATATAAGGCAGATCACAGATGGGTTGTTTTCCAGGGTGTCTACTTACGTCAACTTCCCCTGCGACAACAATAACCAGAATGAACGGGCAGTCAGACTCGCCCCTCTGACTGTCTTCCCACTTGTACAGGGTGCCATCGATTGCACACACGTGGCAATCCGAGGACCACCAGAGCAAACAGCAGTATTTATCAACCGTAAGGGATTTCATTCCATCAGTGTACAGCTGGTGTGCAACCATAAGAAAAGGTTCATGCAGGTATATGCCAGAATCCCTGGGAGCTGTCTTGATGCTTTTGTACTACGGCAGTCCAACATCCCAGACCTCTTCATACCAGGAAACAGACTTAAGGGATGGCTCGTAGGAGACAAAGGATACACCTGTGAGGAACCCCACCAATCTGGTGCAAGAGCACTACACAAGAGCCACATGACCACCAGATGTGTCATCGAGCAAGCCGTTGGCATGTTGAAATTGCACATCAGGTGTATAGACAGGTCTGGAGGTGCCCTTCAATACTCGCCAGCGAGGGTCTCCAGAATCATAGTGGTATGCTGCGTTCTACACATTGCGCAGCAGCAAGGATTAGAGGTGGAGTATGACCAAGGCACTCATCAACCATCTTCTGATGACAAGATCATTGACGAAGAGGAGGAGGAGGAGCAATATGAAGATGGAGCACCCATCGCAAGACCAGCCTCGTACATTGCTGCTCAGGATGCCCTCACAGCTCGAAGGTTCAGTTAGTTAGTCAGACTGGAAAAAATAAAAAAATGAAACCCCCCATCGCACTACCCACCCCCACCCCTTTGCACCAAACAGTCCTTAAACCAAGCATACACCCATTGCACATTCCCCAATGAGTCCTATCATGTATTCACACTCATCATGAAACAACTAAAAGGGCGAGCTGGCACTTGGCACGCAATATTGGACAAGACGAGAAAGTGTTGCAAATCATTAAATTTTGTGTGCCGTTATAAAAATAAACTTCACGACATTTTGTCAAACACCCATGTGCATACCCTTGGTGAATTACAATTGCTTTCTCTTACATTTCCTACTGCTTCTGTCTGGTGCATCCCTGTGCCTTCAGCAGAGTTAAAGGCAGGCTGCTCAGATCCCAGCTCTGACTGCTGATATGCTTTTGGCCTACGACCACTGGGTTTTGGAGCCTTTGAGGGCCCTGCCAAAGACTGCTCCACCTGCATCTGTGCAGGGGCGGATTTGGCCATCGAGAAACGAGGCAGCACGTCAGGAAGTAATGGGTAGGGTGGATAAAGGGGGACCAATGGATGCAGTATGTTTGGATTTCCAAAAGACGTTCGATAAGGTGCCACATTACTGCACAAGATAAGAGCTCATGGTGTTGGGGGTAATATACTGGCATGGATAGAGGATTGGCTAACTAACAGAAAACAAAGAGTCGGGATAAAAGGGTCATTTTCAAAATGGCAATCTGTAACTAGTGGAGTGCCGCAGGGATCAGTGCTGGGGCCTCAACTATTTACAGTATATACCAATGACTTGGATGAAGGAACAGAGTGTATTGTGGCCAAATTTGCTGATGATACAAAGATAGGTGGAAAAGCAAGTTGCAAGGAGGACACAAAGTGCAAACGGATATTGGCAGGTTAAGCAAATGGACAAAAGTTTGGCAGATGTAATATAATGTGGGAAAATATGAAGTGGTCCGCTTTGGTAGGAAAAATAAAAAAGCAAAATATTATTTGAATGGAGAAATACTACAAAATGCTGCGGTACAGAGGGATCTGGGTGTCCTCGTACATGAAATACAAAAAGTCAACATACAGGTGCAGCAGATAATCCGGAAGGCAAATTGAATATTGGCCTTTATTTCTAGGGGGATGGAGTATAAAAGCAGGGAAGTCATGCTACAACTGTACAGGGTGCTGGTGAGACCACACCTGGAGTACGGCGTACAGTTCCAGTGCCCTTATTTAAGGAAGGATATACTTGCGTTGGAAGCAGTTCAGAGAAGGTTCACTAGGTTGATTCCGGGTATGGAAGGGTTGTCTTATGAGGAAAGATTGAACAGGTTGGGTCTATACTCATTGGAGTTTAGAAGAATGAGAGGAGAGCGTATTGAAACAAATAAGATTCTGATGGGACTCGATAGGGTAGATGCTGTGAGGTTGTTACCCCTCATGGGGGAATCCAAGATTAGGGGGCATAGTCTCAGAATAAGGGGTCACCCGTTTAAGACGGAAATGAGGAGGAATTTCTTCTCCCAGAGGGTCGTGAATCTTTGGAATTCTTTACCCCAAAAAGCTGTGGAGGCTGTCATTGAATACATTCAAGGCTGAGTTAAACAAATTATTGATCAGGTAGGGAGTCAGAGGATATGGCAAAAAGGCGGGAAAGTGGAGTTGAGGTAAATATCAGATCAGCCATGATCACATTAAATGGCGGAGCAGGCTCAACGGGCCAAATGGCCTAATTCTACTCCTATCACTTATGGTCTTATGGGTACTGGCTGAGCTGGGGGTGGGCAACGGGTGAGACGTGGGAGCACTTTGAGTGGAGTTCCCACCTCCATGTCCCCTTTCGCTGTCATCCCTCTCCTGGGCCAGCGCCTCATCACTCCTACCACTCTGCTGGTGAGAACCTTGGTGCAGATCAGTGACGTGTTGTAAGGCCGTGGATAAGGTATCTGTCATCCTGTTTAAGGCAGCAGATATCTCCTGCATGGTCGTGGTCATGGCCAGCATAGACTCATTTGAGGGCCGTACTTGAAGCTCCACAGAGGCGGCTGCTCTCTCCATGGCAGACATTCTCGCAATTACCTGTGACACCGATCCACTAATGTTGGAGCTGGACTCCTCCATCCTCTCTATCGTGGACAGTGTACATGGCATGTCTGCCTGTACCTCGCAAATTTTCTGCTGTCCCTCTATCATTCTCATCTTAAACTATGGCCTCCGGAATTCAGCATCTGTGTCCAGCTGAGCAGAGCTTGGAGAGGAGTGCGGACTCTTCACAGCTGCCCCTGCCACCAATGTCTGCTTGTGCACACTTGTGAGTGGTGAATCATCAGGTGAAAACCCAACTAACTGTCTAACTGGGCCCACCAAAGTGCGAGTATTTGCTCTGGTGCATGTCTGAATCTCCTGTGATGGTGCACTCTCAGAAGGAATGAGCTCCTTTGAGGAATCGTCATCAGGCATGTCCACGGACTTTTGCTCTACACATGAAGGCCCTGGAAGACAGAAAAAACGGATATGAATTAGTCCTGGCAAAGTAACAATCTTGCCAATCAGCATACTTTAGGCTTCTCATAGTTAAGTCATTGATGAAATAAATGTGTGTCAAAGATATTTTTAATTCTGTCACCAAGGGGGAAATTTTAACCCCCAAGAACGGGTGGGAGGTGAAAATACCAGTTTTTGTAATCACGACTGCAACCCGGCTCCAATGCGCCCACTTCTGGGTTTAATGTGGGCGTGTTTGGGTATGTGCGCGCAGCCGATTCGCGTATATCGCATCTCCAATTATTGCCGGCGGGCGGATTGTTAGTGGAGTAATTTACCTAGGTGAGATACTTGAGGTAGACTCTTTTTAATTGATTTTGAAACTGATTCCAATTTAACGTCTCCAGCATGGGTTTCGCGGGGCTTCTGAATCTCGCCAGTGAAACAGAGGCGAGATTCAGCTGCAGTTAATTTGGGTTTTTAAAACCTGTGATTGCCCCATCTGAATAAAAGGTCAGTTATTGCAGCTAGTCACTCATTTCTCTCAGGCACACGTTTGGCTGAGAGTTCTTGCGATGAGATATCACAAGAGGACTTTGGAGCCTTTCAAACTGACAAGATCAGGATGGGGGGGGGCGCAATGGATATATTCGAGAGAACATCTGAGGAAGTGGAAAATGACCATCCACGGCAGCCACTTCATGCCGTGTTGAGATCTGCAGGTGCACAAGAGAGAGGTCCACAACAAAGGTCTGAAGAACAGCAAGGAAGGGAAGCAACAGAGGGGCTGAGGACACAAGAGGCACGTGAGAGGCAGAGGCTGAGCTTCCTGGACCTCTCCGAGCAGCAGTGCCCATGCAGGCTCAGATTGAGTCGGCAGGTGGTCGCAGACTTCTGGGGCAGAATTTTGACTTTGATCCGGGAAGAGAGCAGGGGAAGATTTTTGGGTGCGAAACCCGGAAGGTAAGTTGGCGGGTCCCAATCGTTCCGGGCTTTGATTGAAAGGCTGGCCAGCTATTGGGCAGGAAGGCCTGTAGCAGCAGGCTGCAGCCGGGCATCGGAGGAAGGGAGAGATCATAGGCCGGGGAGAAGATGGGATAGGCCAGGGAGAAAATTGAAGGGCCGGGGAAAAGATTGGATGGGCCGGGACTTGGAGATTGGAGGATGCTGGAGGTCGGGTGAAGAGTCGGGGGTAGGTGGGGGTCCACCATCAAGGTTGGGGGGCAGCCGATCGCAGGGGTCCTGTGGGTCAGGTGAGCTTGTTGGGCCTGGATGAAGCACTCCTGCTCCTCCAGGCCCACAAGCAGTGCAATAAAGGCCTCACCTCATGGATCCAGCCCTCCCTGCTTGCTTTCACCCGACGTGAATCGGAAGTGATAGGAAACCTGAGCAGGTAAGCTTAAATTCGTATTAATTTTCCAGTACACAAAATATTAAGTACCTCAAGTATCTAGTGCTGATGGGGAAGGTTTAAACTAGAATGGTAGGGGGATGGGAACCTGAGCAGGGAGGCAGAGGAGGGAGAAACAAGGATAGAAACAAAAGACAGAAAGGGAAGAAGCAATAGTGGAAGGCAGAGAAAACAAGGGCAAAAAACAAATAGGGCCATAGTGCAAAATAAAACTAAAATGACTAGCAATCTTAAAAAGACAAGTCTAAAGTCATTGTGTCTTAATGCGCAGAGCATTCGCAATAAACTAGAAGTAAAGGGAATTAGGGGTTACGGGGAGCGGGCAGGAAATTGGACATGAATTTAGATTTGATGTTAGGATCAGCCATGATCTTATTGAATGGCAGAGCAGGCTCGAGGGGCCGATTGGCCTACTCCTGCTCCTATTTCTTATGTTCTTATGAATTAACAGCGCAGATAGATATTAACGGTTATGATATAGTTGCAATAAATGCTGGCCTCGCCAGTGACGTCCACAATCCATGAACAAATACAAAAAAAGAGAGACATTGAGATGCTCAGGCCAACTGGCATAACCACCACTACCACCAACTACCGCACTCCCCCCACCCCCCCCATCTTTTGCACAAAACAGTCCTTCAACCGCGCATACACCCATTTCACATCCGCTCAGTGGGTTTTTTTTTATTCGTCCATGGGATGTGGGCATCCATTTGGCCAGCATTTATTGCCCATCCCTAATTACCCTTTAGAAGGTGGTGGTGAGCCACCTTCTTGAACCGCTGCAGTCCCTGTGGTGAAGGTTCTCCCACCGTGCTGTTAGGTAGGGAGTTCAAGGATTTTGACCCAACGACGATGAAGGAACGGCGATATATTTCCAAGTTGGGGTGGTGTGTGACTTGGAGGGGAACGTGCAGGTGGTGTTGTTCCCATGTACCTGCTGCTCTTGTCCTTCTAGATGGTAGAGGTCACGGGTTAGGGAGGTGCTGTCAAAGAAGCCTTGGCGAGTTGCTGCAGTGCATCTTGTGGATGGTACACACTGCAGCCACGGTGCGCCGGTGGTGAAGGGAGTAAATGTTTAGGATGGTGGATGGGGTGCCAATCAAGCGGGCTGCTTTGTCCTGGATGGTGTCGAGCTTCTTGAGTGTTGTTTGAGCTGCACTCATCCAGGCAAGTGGAGAGTATTCCATCATACTCCTGACTTGTGCCTTGTAGATGGTGGAAAGGCTTTGGGGAGTCAGGAGGTGAGTTGCTTGCTGCAGAATACCTAGCCTCTGACCTATTCTTGTAGCCACAGTATTTATGTGGCTGGTCCAGTTAAGTTTCTGGTCAATGGTGACCCCCAGGATGTTGGTGGTGGAGGATTCGGTGATGGTAATGCCAATGAATGTCATGGGGAGGTACCATCATGTATTGGCATTCATCATCCACAGGATGCACTGCAGCAACTCGCCAAGGCTTCTTCGACAGCTCCTCCCAAACCTTCCGACCTCTACCACCTAGAAGGACAAGATCAGCAGGCACATGGGAACAACACCACCTGCACATTCCCCTCCAAGTCACGCATCATCCCGACTTGGAAATATATCGCCGTTCCTTCATTGTCGCTGGGTCAAAATCCTGGAACTCCCTTCCTAGCAGCACTGTGGGAGAACCATCACCACACGGACTGCAGCGGTTCAAGAAGGCAGCTCACCACCACCTTCTCAAGGGCAATTAGGGTTGGGCAATAAATGCCGGCCTCGCCAGCGGCGCCCACATCCCATGAACGAATAAAAAAAATCATGAAGCAAATGAAAGGGCAATTTAACTTGGGATGCAATAATGGCGAAGAAGTGGAGGTGGTGCTAACCAATACATTTAATATGCTAATATAAAATAAAGGAAACTTAACACAACATTTCTTTAAACACCCTTGTCCATACCCTTGGTGAAGTACAATTGCTTGAACTTACACTTCCTACCGCTTCTACGTGGTGCATCCCCTGTGGCTTCAGCAGAGTTAGTGGAAGGCTGCTCAGATCCCTGCTCTAACTGCTGAGCTCCTTTTGGCCTACGATCTCTGGGTTTCGGAGCCCGTGAGGGTACCGCCAAAGAATGCTCCACCTGCACCTGTGCAGGGTCAGTCTCAGCCATCGGGACACGAGGCAGAATTTTGGGTGCTGGTTGAGGTGGGGGTGGTGGCAATGGGTGATACATGGGAGCTCTTTGAGTGGAGTTCCCACTCCCATGTCCCCTTTCGCCTTCATCCCTCTCCCAGGCCAGCGCCACATCACTCCCACCACTCTGCTGGACAGCAACTTGGTGCACATCTGTGATGCATTGTAAGACCACGGATAAGGTATCTGTCTTAAGGATGCTGGCTTCCAAAATATGCACGGCCGTGGTCATAGCCTGCATTGACTCACTTGTCAATTGTGAATCACCAGGTGAAAACCCAACTAACTGTCTAACTGGACCCACCGAAGTGCCAATATCTGCATTGGTGCATGGCTGTATGTCCTGTGACGGTGCACCCTCAGAAGGAATTAGGTCCTCTGAGGAATCGATGTCATCCATCTCCGCACATTCTTCTTCTACACATGAAGGAACCGGAAGACAACATAAAGCGATATGAATTAGTTATGGCAAAGTGACAACTTGCCAATCACCATACCCAGGTTTCTCATTGTTCAGTCATGGATGAAATAAAGTCATCACATGTGTAAAAGATGTTTAAGTTCTATCACCAAGCATATGCAGGTTCCCAGTCTCTCCATCTCCAATGGATAGGGATGCAGATGTCCCACTTATCTCCATGGCCTCCTTCTCTGTATCTGTCAGCTGGAGTATTTGTGGAGGGCCATTTCCAGTCCTCTCCCTCTCCCTTGTGTTTTGCGCTCTCTTCTACAAGGAGCAAAAGAACAGACCTGTGAGGGACTGAAGGTGACGTATTCACTCAGTGGGTGAGGGTGACGATGAGACATATGGATCACATGTCCCAATCCTCTTTAGGATTGCAAATGTTCAAAAAGGGAGAGAGTGATGAATCCGGCAAATACAGGCCAGTTAGCCTAACGTCGGTAGTGGGGAAACCTTTAGCAACAATAATCCGGGACAAAATTAATTAGCACTTGAAAAGTTTGGGCTAATAAATGAAAATCAGCACGGATTTGTTAAAGGAAAATCGTGTTTGACTAACTTGATTGAGTTCTTCAATAAAGTAACGGAGAGAGTTGATGAGGGTAGTGCGGTTGATGTGTATATGGACTTCCGTAAGGCATTCGATAAGGTACAACATAATAGACTTGTTAGCAAAATTAATCCATGGGATTAAATGGACAGTGGCAGCGTGGATACAAAATTAGCTAAGGGACAGAAAGCAGAATGGTTGTTTTTCAGACTGGAGAGAAGTATAAGGACCATTGCTCTTTTTGATATACACTAATGACCTGAACTTGGGTATACAGGGTATAATTTCAAAGTTTGAAGATGACACGAAACTCGGAAATGTAGAGGATAGTAACAGACTTCAGGAAGACATAGACAGACTGGGGAAATGGGCAGACATGGCAAATTAAATTTAACGCAGAGAAGTGTGAAGTGATACATTTTGGAAGGACAAATTAGGAGAGGCAATATAAAGTAAATGGTACAAATTTAAAGGGATTGCAAGAACAAAGGGACCTGGAGGTGTATGTACACAAATCTTTGAAGGTGGCGAGACAAGCTGAGAAGGCTGTTAAAAAAGCATACGGGATCCAGGGCTTTATTAATAGAGGCATAGAATACAAAAGCAAGGAAATTATGCTAAACTTTTATAAAACACTGGTTAGGCCACAGCTGGAGTATTGTGTTCAATTCTGGGCACCACACTTTAGGAAAGATGTCAAGGCCTTATAGAGGGTGCAGAAGAGATTTACTAACATGGTACCAATGATGAGGGACTTCAGTTATGTGGAGAGACTGGAGAAGCTGGGGTTGTTCTGCTTAGAACAGAGAAGGTTAAGAGGAGATTTGATGGAAGTGTTCAAAATCATGAACGGTTTTGACAGAGTAAATAAGGAGAAACTCTTACCAGTGGCAGAAGAGTCGGTAACCAGAGGACACAGATTTCCATATCCTGAATCAGGCAGATGCTTTGGACACTGGGCGGTAGGCCCTTTTTTAATTGGAGCCAGCCACATAGCCGGTGTTAACGGGGCAGTAAGGTCACCAATCCCATTTTGAGGCTGTTATTGCCCCATTAACGAAGGCACTCAAATCGACCCCCCTTAGTCTTAGAGTAGGGGAAGTTTTGAATGTTTATGTTGAGAATACAGTGTAACTTTAGGCACACTGTAGTACATTACATTTGCATTTGTGATCGGGAAGAATGGCTGACTTCAGTGCTGGTAAATTTAGGAGTCATCCCCTTCTCAATTTTCTCATTTTGTAATATTTTCCAAAAAACACACGTTGATTTTAAGGACTTTTGGGTCATCTTGCAAACATTTTAAGATTTGTGATAGATTGACTATCACTATAGATCATGAGCATGCAATAATTTTGATCTGGCTGTCTCACAACGCAATATGCTGTGCAGATTCAGATTTCATCCATCAACCATCTTTCCTGGTGATCCCAGTGAGAGAGGCACATACAAGTGGGTTCAGTGTTTCTGGCACCCATCCAAGTGAAAGTTACCAAGTATTGTACTCTTAGTAAATGCATTATAAGACTGATATCGTGCAGCTTTATTTCATTAGGATTCCTTAAACCTTACCTTTCCTGGTATAAATTTTATACCAGGAATTTCCAAATATCATTCAATCCAACACTAATATTAAAATAATTAAGATTATAATGAGGGTTTCCCCCCACTGTGACTTAGTTATCCTTTGGCATTAGCCACTGGTTCAGTATTTTTAACCCAAAATATCACTGTGAAATCACTCGTTCTAACTTTTTAAGTCTTGCAAATAAAGTTCAAACTGACTTATGGAGGTGATAATGCACAGATCTGCATTAATATTAAGATAATTTTAATCTTTTTTCCAGGGTTTTAGAAAGAATATTTGAACGTCGAATAGAAGAAAACAAGCATCGACTAGATGAAGTGAGTATACGGGTTAAATTTAATGGGGACCCAGGAGGATTTTTGACGTAAGGACCTCTTTCAATTTTTTTCTGTACGTTTCCCGCCTGAAAGGCCAGCCACATTGACAGGCTGGCTGTTAGTCGGACAGGAGAGCAGCCAGGGAGCGGATGCCAGCAGGTACGTCTTAGATCGGCGGGAGGGGGGGGTCAGTCATCGGGGGCAGGGGGGACGGTCATCGGGGGATTCATTAGTGTCGGGGATCATCAGGGGGGTTGGTCATCAGGCTCAGTCATGATGAGGTTGGACATCTGGGGGGTGGTTGGAGATCGTGAGGCGGGGGTTGGAGATCGTGAGGGGGGCGGTTGGAGATCGTGAGGGGGGTGGTTGGAGATCATGAGGGGGGTGGTTGGAGATCGTGAGAGGGGGTTGGAAATCATCGGGGTGCTGGTTGGAGATCGTGAGGGGGGAAGTTGGAGATCGTGGGGGGGTGGTTGGAGATCGTGGGGGGTTGGTTGGAGATCGTGGGGGGTTGGTTGGAGATCGTGGGGGGGTGGTTGGAGATCGTGAGGGGGCTGGTTGGAGATCGTGAGGGGGCTGGTTGGAGATCATGAGGGGGGTGGTTGGAGATCATGAGGGGGGTGGTTGGACATCATGAGGGTGGTGGTTGGAGATCATGAGGGGGGTGTTGGAGATCGTGAGGGGGATGGTTGGAGATCGTTGGGGGGCTCGGAGATCGTGTGGGGGGTGGTCGGACATAGAGAGGGGCTCAGCCAATCGCGTGTGTGGGATCGCAGCAGGTAGGCTTGTTGGGACTGGAGGAAACACTCCTGCTCCTCCTGGCCCACAAGCAGTGCAGTAAAGGCACTTACCTGCTGATCCGGGCCTTCTCACCTCCTATTACGTGGCAAGCAGCAGAAGCCCGGGAATCCTGGCCCCCAAGACTTAAAAATTTAAAAACCTATTAAATTGGAGACCCGCAGCCTCCTTAAAAGATTTCACTGACCGACCCGCCTCCTGAGAGCCAAAGCCCAACCCTGTTCTCATTGATATTCAAACACAAGCACCTCCAGCAATGATTGCTGGATAGCTGTCAGGCCTTGACACCTTTAGGCTTGATTTCTGTGATTTTGTCTTTGCCGACCTTCCAAGCTCAATATTACACAAACTCAAACTTGTTCGGGACTCTGCTGCTTGTATCCTACCTTATATCAAATCACACATTCCCATCATCCCCCAGCTGACCTCCATTGGCTATCCTTTCCTAAGCACATCTATTTTAAAATCCTCAAACTCAAATCTCTCTATGGCCTCGCTTCTCCCTTCTCTGTAATAGTCTTTCTAAACCTCTCCACTTTACTACCTTGTCCCCACCTGTAAAAAAACAATTTACGCCATGCAGTCCCTGTGAGCCCTAGTGAGAGTGCAGTAGTGTAGAATCAGCCATTATGTCATCATTCTGACCCATTGTCTAACTGCATGGCCATCACATCAGCTGTTGTCCTTTATCTAGTGAGCTTCTATACTGCCATATATTCATGGCTTAGCAATATAGCACTATTGGACCAGCACAACATGTTTAGAACATACAATAAAGGCAGTTTGGGACTGTTGAAAATCCTGAGAAAGGTAATTGTGTCAGATGGCTGAGCAGATGTGGCCCATTAAATTCCAATCAGATATAAATGTCTCCACAGGTCTGGCTACAGATGCACATTTTTAATTCTTCAAACTCCCATAAAATGACGATGCATAATAACTAATTGCTTAATGTTTTATAAGAACATAAGAAATAGGGGCAGGAGTAGGTCATACGGTACCTCGAGCCTGCTCCACCATTCAATAAGATCATGGCTGATCTTCGACCTCAACTCCATTTTCCCGCCCAATCCCCATATCCCTTGGTTCCCTTAGAGTCCAAAAATCTATCGATCTTAGTTTTGAATATACTCAATGACTGAACATCCACAGCCCTCTGGGGTAGAGAATTCCAAATATTTATCACCCTCTGAGTGAAGAAATTCCTCCTCATCTCAGTCCTAAATGTCTGACCCCTTATCCTGAGACTATGTTTCCTAGTTCTAGACTCTCCAGCCAGGGGAAACATCCTCTCAGCATCTACCATGTCAAGCCCTCTAAGAATCTTATATGTTTCAATGAGATCACCTCTCATTCTTCCAAACTCCAGAGAGTACAAGACCATTCTACTCAATCTTTTCTCAAAGGATAACCCTCTCATCCCTAATCAGTTTATTTCTCATCCCTTCAAAGTTTGCCTTCCGTAAATTTCAAACCCTGCTTTGTGACTGTGCCTTCACCCTCTCAAACCTAATATCAAATTTAATCATATTATGGTCACTATTCCCAAGATATTTCCTTACCATCAGAATATTAACTAATTCTGGTTTGTTACTCATCACTAGACTTAGTATGGCCTGTTCCCTTGTTGGTTCTAAGATATATTGTTCTAGAAAACTGTCCCATATACATTCTAGAAATTCATTGTCTTTACTACTTGAGCTGTTCTTCTCCCAGTCTGTGAAAATTAAAATCTCCCATTATAACCACATTGTTTTTGCTACATACTTCCCTAATCTCTGTATTTATACATCTCCCCACTACATCACTACTATCAGAAGGTCTGTGGACAACTTCTACCAGAGTCTTGCATCCTTTGATGTTCCGTAATTCTACCCATGGTGTTTTATTGCCTGATCACTCTTACTGAAATCTTTTCAATTGCTGTTATTGTGTCTTTTATCCCCCTCCCCAATTTCCCTGTCCTTTCTAAAGATCCTGTAGCCTGGAATATTTAGCTTTCAATCATTCCCAGATCCTGTACATCTCTCTTGGTTACTGCTTGTCAACTACCTCTAACCTATGATCTGTCTCGTCTGAGATCCTGTTTCCTCCCTGCCTCCCCCCCCCCCACCTCCCTCATCTACCTAGTGTAAATTATTTTGTATTATTGCCTCACTAGTTTTTTTGTCCCATCTTTCCTGTACCAGTCCTTTTTATTCTGGAAGGATTCTCACTTGTTTATGAAGTAACAGTGTTGCCAGCCACTTGTTTACCTCCTCAATTTGAAGTCTATGGTCCTCTTGGTGTCTTTCTCCTGGTATTTTAATTCTTCGGTGTCAGTGTGCCCCGATAAAATACATTTGGGTAGAAGTTTGTCTCGGCTCATTTTTGGCCAACCAGAAGTCCTATCACCTCCACACAAAGATATAAAAATTTATAAAGAGCCTATAATTATTTTCCCCGCCCCCACCTGTGTCAAAATATTAAGCCCATAATAAAAATTTTAAAATATTGCCCTCTACACCTAGATTAAAAAAGTCTATAACAAAAATATAAAAATATTACCACTACACCAAGTACCAATATAAAAATATTTCCTCTACAGAAAGCCAATAACGCAAACACTATCCCCAACAATAAAACAGCATGAACAGGGTGTTTGGTGTATTCAAATTTTTTGTAAGTGGGAGATTTAGTGGATGAGAAGGGGCTACAGGCCAATGACAGTGGGGACCTCATATGTAAAATGGCAGAACCAACCGTAAACTGGCCAGACATTACGAGTGGTCCAGAGTGGGCCCGAACAAAACACATTTGAGTAGAAGTTTGTCTCGGCTCATTTTTGGCCCAGACTCAACACTACAGAGGCAGCATGTGCCAGAACCAAGAGACCCAAGGATCGATAGAAATTGATCCTCAGGCCTTTTCTGAATAATCGGAGTGAGCTGCCAGCACTGGTCGCGCCTCCACAGGCAGCTCACCCGACAGGGAATAACAATTTCGGGACGCCTGCCTTGCCAGCAGTGGCCCTCAGGTAAGTTACGGGAGGGAGGTTGGAGCGGGGCGGGGGGAAGGGGGGACTCACGCGGCGGCCTGTGGAGTCAGCGGAGCACTCCCGCTCCACCTGGTTCCACAGAAAGGGTTTTTAAAAAGAACAATTACATAGATTTACATATATACATAGAAGTTACAGTACAGAAATAGGCCATTCAGCCCAACGGGTCCATGCCAGCGTTATTTATGCTCCACCCTACTTCATCTAACCCTATCAGCAAATTCTCAAACTTATCTTTCATTGCGGCGGCTAAAGAATTCTGAGTGGGGCAGTTCCGACGCCTGCCCCGTTGATTGGGAGTTAATTTTGAAAAGGCGTTAGGCCCTTTATTAATATATCCAAGAGGCCTAACGCACAATTAGATGTTCGTCCGGAACACCTAAGAATGGGTCATATGAATTTAGCAGTGGGACCAACACCTGTGCAGATTGGTGCAGGCCATCCCATTGCTTAATTGCTATGCTTTGCGTCCATTTTATGCTCAAGAAACAGGTGCAACACTTACTAATTTCTACCCCATTACTTCATTATCTGTACTTCAGCAGTTTGGAGATATTATTTTTCTTTTCCCTGAATGAAGTATGCCTATTCGAAAGTAGGACTACATCAGAGTGAAGTAATAATTACATTGATTGATCAATCCCTGCCAAGACTGTAAAGTGAAAGAGTGTCCTGTAAAAAAAAAACTAGTGAAGGAAAGCGATAAATTTCTACTGTTAGTTTCATATCAAATGATTGTACACAGGAAGGTAGGGGCTTTCTTCACAATGCACAATATACTTCAGCCCTGCCCACATTGAGCATTGGCCCGGAATTTCCTAAAAATATGTGCCAAAAGAATGGCGTAAGTATGGCATAATGCCTACTTTCGGTGCAAAAGATTGAGGAAATTTGCACGTAAGTGACTTGCATGATTTTTATGCTACGCCTGAATTTCATCAATGTTTCATGCCGATTCCACGAAACCGCTGCTGAAACTCTGCCGCTCATTATCATAACTCCGCCTCCATGCAAAAGCACAGCTTATGCTAATTTCCTGAATTTACGCCATTTCTGAACGGACTATAAATCATCTAAAATTTTAGGTGCAACAGGACTGTTGTTTTATGGTGATTTTTTTTTAAATCTCCTCATTGAGACCTACAATGTATTTCCTGTATCTTTGAATGCATCTTTATGTTATCAGAATGATTTGAATTAAAAATTGAAAAAATTCCACAATTGCATTTTCTTAAAGATGCTGATGAGATCTTTTTAATACTACCTAAAAGTTATCTTAAAGGCACGCAAACTAATTGGAAAATTAAATTATTAGAATGTTATTTTTGTTATAACTTGTTGCCATAACCTAGAAATTACAATTGCTGACATTAGTAGATGAACACTTTAATATGTTCATTTACATTCCTTTATCTGATGTTTAAATGCAGGCATTAACCTGTTTATTTTACATGGGTATCACCTCTGCTAAAATAATGGACAAAGGAATGTCATATGTATGCATTAAGTATTTTCCGCTAATATCTCCAACAGTAATTTCTGGGATCATAAGGTTTCTCATCAGCCTTTTTTTTCAACACTAAAACTGACAATCTACTTCCTTGTGTTAATCTTACAGCAGAAATTACGTCAAATGTTGGATGAGCTAAAAGAAGATCTGGGCTGTAAACCAGAGAAAAACTGGAGGACCAGTGGTTGTGAAACTGTATTGGAAGAAACCCAAATGGCAGAATTAAACAACTGTGATTCCTTGGAGAATCCTAGGTTTGCACATAATTGGAGGGAAGATACCAATAAAACTGCCAACATTTCAATTGACAATGAAAATGATAAATCAAGGGATCATAGACTGCATGGAAAATTTAGTGCAGATATCTGTTACAACCAGAACGTTACCGGAAACAAGTCTTCTCATGACATTTGTGGAGAACAAACCCAGGAGGTTCAGAACTTGGAACAAGATGATAGTCTGGTTGCAAATAGTGAAGAAAACCATGTAGATTTACAGGCTGTGGATCATTCAGGTCATTTCACAGACAATGGCACTGATTTTGATAGTACGGCAGAATTGACAGACATTGATAATCTTGCAGTATCTCTTCATACTGTTGACGTTAAGGAGTACTGTGAACCTGAAGATGCTCGGAGTGAATCTGTGTTAAGTAAAGATTCAGAAACCACTTTTGATGATGGCATTAATTTGTAATGCTTGTAATTCACTGTAATTATACATCCAGAAGTCATGGATCAAAACAGAATTCTACATCTTTGTGATGTAAGCCTGTTCCTGTCACTGAGTTGGTTATTGACTTTAACAAGATTGCATCAGAAGCTTTATGGATATTTTTCCTGAAAAATCAATGCTTCCCCTGCACTGTGCAATATTTTGTACAAAATTTTCTAAGATTTAATATATATTCTACTACAGTTACTAATGCAATATATACATAACTTTGTGCTTGTCTAAATGAGTAAGCAATCCAGGTTTTTTGCTTTAGGTATTGTAGGCAACTCCTGCATTACAAAAACTACCTCTCGCATCTCCCAGAGTCTTACACAGTTCTCTAACTGTAGAAGAAGGAGGTGATTTTTTTTGCTAGAACTTTACTACTACTATTTCTCTATAATCAGCTGCTAAGATGAGTGTGACAAGTCTGTCCAATCCTGCTCCATGTAGCCTCTCCGAGATCAGGAGCTTGCATATGAAGCCCCAGGTGCAAACCTGTAGTGTTCTACTCTGTGACGCAGTATATTGGTGTACCAATTAGATTTAACTCCAAATACTTTATAGTAAATTAAGTCAAACAAGTATTTAAATGTGGTCACAATTCAAGGAAGAGCTAATTGTTTAAAAAAAATAATTATCTGTACTATTGATCCAGTTATTGTACTCTTGTTCTTTTAAAAGGGAGTACATTAATCTGAAGTACCCCATAATCCTAAATTCAATGAAGGGAGATATTTGTACGATAGTTGGCATTTCTTTTGTACAATAATTAGTCACTTCTTTTGCTCTGAATTTTGCTTCATAACTGCTGGTTTGAGGCTGCTTGGGAGTAAATACTTTGTAGAACTCCTTCTTTGATAACATAAACAAGAGCAGTGGAATGTGGGGAGATTTTCCCCATTCATGATATCAGATGGTAGAACCTCATGATGTCGCAGGAGGGGAAGTTCTGCAGAGAACATTTGTTTCAGGCCATCTCAAAACCGCATTTGTGAAACAAAGTAGGGGGCAACAAGATGCTGATAAGTATGCAGGTTTATCGTGTTATTAAGTTTGGGATTATGCGGCAATTCAGTAGAATGTAGTTCCCTTTTAATATAGTCTTCATATAGGTTATTCCATAACAATGGAATACAGTGTTCCATTGTATTAGAGTAACATCTTCTAATCTTTGTACCAGTGCAGTATGCATATTTTATATAGTATTCTCACATGATTGGTTATTGACATAAAGGTTGACCACTGTAACTTGAACATATCAATGAAAGCTTTGGTCTAGTAAAATGAAAAATATCATGATATAAAGATACTAAAGAGATGTTATTTTTTTAATGCTGAATGGGACATATATGGACCTTAACATAAAAATAAACTGAAGTCTATAAAACATGTCTTTACATTTCACTGGTTTGTAAAAATTACTTGGGCAGTGACACTCTTGTTCTTAGTGAGACATGGGCTCCATGGAGAAAAGTGCTCCTTCTTCAACATAAATTGATAATGTCACTCATGAGAGACTGATGTAGGAAATGAAAAGCTGGCACACTGGTGTATTAGGATTGCTCTCCTGATGTTGAGATAGAACAGAGATGCCTTTACTGACCTGATAATGCTTGATGCTGACAGGGTTTTGTTTCCCATCTAACATACTTCACCTTGATGAACACATGTAAGAACGAGACTATTGAACTACATTTAATTAAATATTTTTTAATTTATTTATTCCAAGTTACGATAATGATAATGTTAATCTAGTTTCTAGAGCTTTGTAGTGCAGGCTGGAGAGGGCTGAATTTTTTAAATCATAATTCCTTTCTTCTTTATTCATAGTTTAGATCTTAAAAAATGATTATTTTAATAATTTAAATAAGAATTCTTCTCTTTCAACTGTTTAATTATTATGAACTGTTCCTGTACACGTTCCCACTCAATATAATCCTTAGCAAAAAATATAGCAAGGTAAATAATACATTTCAACAACAACTTGCATTTATATTGCGCCTTTAACGTAGTAAAACGTCGCAAGGCGCTTCACAGGAGCGTTATCAAACAGAATTTGACACTGAGCCTCATAAGGAGGTGTTAGGACAGGTGACCAAAAGCTTGGTCAAAAAGGTAGGTTTTAAGGAGCGTCTTAGTGGAGGAGAGAGAGGCAGAGAGGTTTAGGGAGAGAATTCCAGAGCTTAGGGCCTAGGCAGCTGAAGGAACGGCTGCCAATGGTGGAGCAATTAAAATCGGGGATGCGCAAGAGGCAAGAATAAGTTGATCACCAGTGCTCAAGTTCTGTGTGTTGACTTATTAAAATTTTATATTAATGTTCAAAGCTACTTGTACGTACAAAATTTGTTATCATTACAGCTGTTATACACATAATTCTTAAAGGAATTTGCCTGTCAATATGAGCCCCAATAAGTCTTTTATTTTCATTGCAAAATAAATGAATCCTGCTTGCAGATCTTCTGTTTAGTTCCTTAAATACCAAGTTGTAGTTTTTCTTTTTTAATTTTAAAATGCCTTGATTCTTCCTGGGAGATAATTTGTAAAATTAATTTAGTTGATCTCCTGTCACATTGCTCATAGACAAATGCAGAGGTTTTAATAGTGAGGAATGACGCATCTTGTGTGTTTCTCTCATGAAAGTGAATCTCTTTGAAGTTGTAGTGTGTTTGAGTATGTTTGTAACAAAATAAAGCATTTTTGTCTATTTTGCATTATTTCTTGATTCTTTTGTGCTGGTCACAACACACTGCTAGCTATTTCTGCAAGCTGTAGAGCATATAAATTATTGTCTGGTGTGCCAAAGACATTGATATAAGTTGTTTGCTGCCATTGTCCCTTGGTGGGGGACGTAGCTCACCGATCATTCAAAGTGTTTGGAACAGCTTGTTGCATTTCCCAGGGAGGAGTCAAACCAGTTGCAAGAATCCTGTGAATAGCTGACCAAAGAGAAATGCAGTTTTCAATTACTTTTCTTCTATGCTATTTTAAAAGAAATTTAGAACTATATCTTGCACAGTATTGCATAAAGTCTCAGTCAATCTGAGACTGTCAGGGGTATGAGGATAATCAGAAGAAGCAGCCATATAAAAAGTAAGCAGTTGTGTTTCAAGAGTTGATTTTCTGTTGAGGGTCAGTCCAAGAGAAGCAGCAGCTGTTTTTCATGTTATGGATGATGGTGAAGTTTGCTTTACTGTAAAAACTATATTTTTAATATTATTATATACTATTTGTACTGAGTACTGTTCATTTATTTGTTAAATGTTCAATAAGTTTAAAATGTGGTTTAAAGCCTGAGCTTGGTCTGATAGAGCACATATTCTTCTGCCTCCTGATAATGAGATCATCATGTGATACATTCCCACAAGCCAGAGATTCTCTGTTCAACTCCTAGCTTTCAATATATTTGTTTAAATATTGGATAAGCAAAGGAAGACACTGGTTTGTAGGGGTTGAGGCATTTACTTACAGGACTAGCCAGTGACAGTGAATGCAAGAAAAAAATCCAGTGCAAAAATCTAACAGTGCTGCTGAGCCCTGATATCTCTTTTACCTATTCGAAGTTAGTAGGGAGTTTTGAAATCTAACCATTACAGAAAGAGTTCAGTAAAATTATAAGAGTAGAAGATTACTCCAATCAACATCAAAGGCAGCATCAGTCTATTGAACTTTGAAGACCATGGTCCTGAATTTCCGTACATTTTTTAACACACTGGAGATGCAATTGCGGCAGTGGAGCAGATGTAGGGTTGCAAATTGTGGCGGAACCCGTTCCTCCTCAGTTTCCATCCCATTTTTGAGAAGTTCTCCTGGTGTCCTGGTCAACATTTATCCTTCAACCAATACCACTAAAACAAATCACCTGGCCTGATATTTATCTCATTTCAGTTTGTGAGACCTTCCTATGTATTATAGAATCATGGTAGGTATAGCACAGAAGGAGGCCAGTCAGCTCATCATGCCTGTGCTGGATCTCTCACAGCTATCCAATTAGTCCCATTCTCTTGCTCTTTCCCCATAGCCCTGTATTTTTTTTCCCTTCAAGTATTTATCTAATTCCCTTTTGAAAGTTACCATTGAATCTGCTTCCATCACCCTTTCAGGCAGTGCATTCCAGATCATTACAACTCGCTGCGTAAAAAAATGTTTCCTCATGTCGCCTCTGGCTCTTTTGCTGATCACCTTAAATCTGCCACTGGAAACAGTTTCACCTTGTTTACTCTGTCAAAAGAATTTTTTGAGGAGGTAACAAGGAGGGTCGATGAGGGTAGTGCATTTGATGTAGTCTACATGGATTTTAGCAAGGCTTTTGACAAGGTCCCACATGGCAGACTGGTCAAAAAAGTACAAGCCCGTGGGATCCAAGGGAGAATGGCAAGTTGGATCCAAAATTGACTCAATGGCAGGAAGCAAAGGGTAATGGTCGATGGGTATTTTTGTGACTGGAAGGCTCTTTCCGCAGGGCTCAGTACTAGGTCCCTTGCTTTTCGTGTTATATATTAATGATTTGGACTTAAATGTAGGGAGCATGATTAAGAAGTTTGCAGATGATACAAACATTGGTCGTGTGGTTGATAGTGAGGAGGAAAGCTGTAGACTGCAGAAAGATATCAATGGACTGATCAGGTGGGTAGAAAAGTGGCAAGTGGAATTCAATCCAGAGAAGTGTGAGGTAATGCATTTGTGGAAGGCAAACAAGGCAAGGGAATACACAATAAATGGGGCAATGCTGAAAGGTGTAGAGGAAGTGAGGGACCTTGGAATGCATGTCCACAGATCCCTGAAGGTAGCGGGACAGGTAGATAAGGTGGTTAAGAAGGCATGTGGAATACTTTCCTTTATTAGCCGAGGCACAGAATATAAGAGCAGGGAGGTTATGCTGGAATTGTATAAAACACTGGTTAGGCCACAGCTTGAGTACTGCGTACAGTTCTGGTCACCACATTACAGGAAGGATGTAATTGCATTCGAGAGGGTACAGAGGAGATTTACCAGGATGTTGCCAGGACTGGAGAATTTTAGCTATGAGGAAAGATTGGATAGGTTGGGATTGTCCTCTTTGGAACAAAGGAGGCTGAGGGGTGATTTAATTGAGGTGTACAAAATTATGAGGGGCCTAGATAGAGTGGATAGGAAGGACCCAATACCTTTAGTAGAGAGGTCAATAACCAGGGGGCATAGATTTAAAGTGATTGTTAGAAGGATTAGAGGGGAGCTGAGGAAAAATTTTCTCATCCAGAGGGTGGTGGAGGTCTGGAACTCACTGCCCAAAAGAGTGGTAGAGGCAGAATCCTTCAACTCATTTAAAAAGTACCTGGATGTGCATCTGAAGCGCCGTGACCTACAAGGCTACAGCCCAAGTGCTGGAAAGTGGGATTAGGCTGGGTGGCTCATTTTCAGCCGGCACGGACACAATGGGTCGAATGGCCTCCTTCTGTGTCGTAAGTTTTCTATGATTCTATGTAAACCGTTCATGATTTTGAACACCTCTATCAAATCTCTCCTTAACCTTCTCTGTTCAATGGAGAACAACCCCAGCTTCTCCAGTCTCTCCACATAACTGAAGTCCCTCATCCCTGGCAACATTCAAGTAAATCTCTTCTGCACCCTCTATAAGGCCTTGACATCCTTCCTAAAGTTTGGTGCCCAGAATTGAACACAATACTCCAGCTGAGGCCTAACCAGTGTTTTATAAAGGTCTAGCATAACTTCCTTGCTTTTGTACTCTATGGGGGTGATTTTAGGAAGCAAATGGGGGTGCGTTGGGGGCGGAGGGGCTCTGAAAATCGCACAAATCCCATCCGGGTTCGGAAGCCGGCTCCAACCTGCTGGCTTCCGAGTTTCCCAGGCACCCACATGTCTACGCGCAGGCGACCCAAAAACGGAAGTCCCGCCGGCAATTAAAGCCGGCGGGATGACAGTTAAAGAGCCAAATGCACCTCATTGAGGTACTTAAGGCACTTTACCTGTGACAGATGAAGGGATTAGAAAGATTTTTAACTTACCTGGGCGGCTTGCCCACTGCTTCAGATTCAAGCCTGGTGAAACCAGGGGGGATGAAGGGCCGGATCAGGGAACGAGAAACTAAATATATTAAATAAAAAACCATAGATGGAAGTGAAGACACAAAATGAACCTATCTTTGCACCCTGCTCCGATGTCCAATGTCTCCTTCTCCGATGTCCCCCTCTTCATCCCCCCAATGTCCTCCCAATGTCCTACTCTTCACCACCCCGATGTCCTCCCCTCCCCACCTTCCCCTCTTCCCCCCGATCTTTTCGTATCCCCCCCCAATTTTCCCTTCTCCCCCCGATCTTCCACTCCCCCCCCCACCCCGATCTTCTAGTCCAGTGTCGGATGACGTCTCACTCTCTCTCTTTACCACCCCCCATTCCCCTTGCAGCTCCTGATGGCAGCCAGCCTGTCAATCGGGGCTAATATCAGGGCCTATGTCTCTATTAATAAAGCTCAAGATCCCATATGCTTTTTAACAGCCTTCTCAACTTGGCCTGCTACCTTCAAAGATTTGTATATGAACACCCCAGGTCTCTGTTCCTGCACCCCTGCATTTAGTTTATATTGTCTCTCCTCAATCTATCAAAATGTATCACTTCATACTTCTCTGCATTAAATTTCGTCTGCCATGTATCTGTCCATTTCACCAGTCTGTCTTTTATGACCTCCTGCAGTCTGTTACTGACCTCCACATTGTTTACTACATTTCCAAGTTTCGTGTCATCTGCAAACTTTGAAATTATACCCTGTATAGCCAAATCCAGGTCATTAATATATATCAAAAAGAGCAGTGGTCCTAATACTGGCCCCTGGGAACAGCACTGCATACTTCCCTCCAGTCTGAAAAACAGCCGTTCATCACTACTCTCTGCTTTCTGTCCCCTAGCCAATTTTGTATCCACTGCCACTGTCCCTTTAATTCCATGTACTTCAATTTTGCTAACAAGTTTATTATGTGGTACTTCATCAAACACCTTTTGAAAGTCCATATACACAACATCAACTGCACAACCCTCATCAACCCTCTCCGTTACTTCATCAAAGAAATCAATCAAGTTAGTCATACATGATTTTTCTTTAACAAATCTGTGCTGACTTTCATTTATTAGCCCATACTTGTCTACTTTGAGTACTGCCAACCTTTTACGTACCTCATCTTTATTTATTTTTATCCTAGAATCATAGAATCATAGAATCATAGAAGTTACAACATGGAAACAGGCCCTTCGGCCCAACATGTCCATGTCGCCCAGTTTATACCACTAAGCTAGTCCCAATTGCCTGCACTTGGCCCATATCCCTCTATACCCATCTTACCCATGTAACTGTCCAAATGCTTTTTAAAAGACAAAATTGTACCCGCCTCCACTACTGCCTCTGGCAGCTCGTTCCAGACACTCACCACCCTTTGAGTGAAAAAATTGCCCCTCTGGACCCTTTTGTATCTCTCCCCTCTCACCTTAAATCTATGCCCCCTCGTTATAGACTCCCCTACCTTTGGGAAAAGATTTTGACTATCTACCTTATCTATGCCCCTCATTATTTTATAGACTTCTATAAGATCACCCCTTAACCTCCTACTCTCCGGGGAAAAAAGTCCCAGTCTGTCTAACCTCTCCCTGTAAGTCAAACCATCAAGTCCCGGTAGCATCCTAGTAAATCTTTTCTGCACTCTTTCTAGTTTAATAATATCCTTTCTATAATAGGGTGACCAGAACTGTACACAGTACTCCAAGTGTGGCCTCACCAATGCCCTGTACAACTTCAACAAGACATCCCAACTCCTGCATTCAATGTTCTGACCAATGAAACCAAGCATGCCGAATGCCTTCTTCACCACCCTATCCACCTGTGACTCCACTTTCAAGGAGCTATGAATCTGTACTCCTAGATCTCTTTGTTCTATAACTCTCCCCAACGCCCTACCATTAACGGAGTAGGTCCTGGCCCGATTCGATCTACCAAAATGCATCACCTCACATTTATCTAAATTAAACTCCATCTGCCATTCATCGGCCCACTGGCCCAATTTATCAAGATCCCGTTGCAATCCCAGATAACGTTCTTCACTGTCCACAATGCCACCAATCTTGGTGTCATCTGCAAACTTACTAACCATGCCTCCTAAATTCTCATCCAAATCATTAATATAAATAACAAATAACAGCGGACCCAGCACCGATCCCTGAGGCACACCGCTGGACACAGGCATCCAGTTTGAAAAACAACCCTCTATAACCACCCTCTGTCTTCTGTCGTCAAGCCAATTTTGTATCCAATTGGCTACCTCACCTTGGATCCCATGAGATTTAACCTTATGTAACAACCTACCATGCGGTACCTTGTCAAATGCTTTGCTGAAGTCCATGTAGACCACGTCTACTGCACAGCCCTCATCTATCTTCTTGGTTACCCCTTCAAAAAACTCAATCAAATTCGTGAGACATGATTTTCCTCTCACAAAACCATGCTGACTGTTCCTAATTAGTCCCTGCCTCTCCAAATGCCTGTAGATCCTGTCCCTCAGAATACCCTCTAACAACTTACCCACTACAGATGTCAGGCTCACTGGTCTGTAGTTCCCAGGCTTTTCCCTGCCACCCTTCTTAAACAAAGGCACAACATTTGCTACCCTCCAATCTTCAGGCACCTCACCTGTAGCGGTGGATGATTCAAATATCTCTGCCAGGGGACCCGCAATTTCCTCCCTAACCTCCCATAACGTCCTGGGATACATTTCATCAGGTCCCGGAGATTTATCTACCTTGATGCGCGTTAAGACTTCCAGCACCTCCCTCTCTGTAATATGTACACTCCTCAAGACATCACTATTTATTTCCCCAAGTTCCCTAACATCCATGCCTTTCTCAACCGTAAATACCGATGTGAAATATTCATTCAGGATCTCACCCATTTCTTGTGGTTCCGCACATAGATGACCTTGTTGATCCTTAAGAGGCCCTACTCGCTCCCTAGTTACCCTTTTGCCCTTTATGTATTTGTAGAAGCTCTTTGGATTCACCTTTGCCTGATCTGCCAAAGCAATCTCATATCCCCTTTTTGCCCTCCTGATTTCTCTCTTAACTCTACTCCGGCAATCTCTATACTCTTCAAGGGATCCACTTGATCCCAGCTGCCTATGCATGTCATATGCCTCCTTCTTCTTTTTGACTAGTGCCTCAATCTCCCGAGTCATCCAAGGTTCCCTACTTCTACCAGCCTTGCCCTTCACTTTATAAGGAATGTGCTTACCCTGAACCCTGGTTAACACACTTTTGAAAGCCTCCCACTTACCAGACGTCCCTTTGCCTGCCAACAGACTCTCCCAATCAACTTCTGAAAATTCCTGTCTAATACCATCAAAATTGGCCTTTCCCCAATTTAGAATTTTAACTTTTGGGCCAGACCTATCCTTCTCCATAGCTATCTTAAAACTAATGGAATTATGATCACTTGTCCCAAAGTGATCCCTCACTAACACTTCTGTCACCTGCCCTTCCTTATTTCCCAAGAGGAGGTCAAGTTTTGCCCCCTCTCTAGTCGGGCCATCCACATACTGAATGAGAAATTCCTCCTGAATACACTCAACAAATTTCTCTCCATCCAAGCCCCTAATGCTATGGCTGTCCCAGTCAATGTTGGGAAAGTTAAAGTCCCCTACTATTACCACCCTATTTTTCTTGCAGCTGTCTGTAATCTCCTTACATATTTGCTCCTCAATTTCCCGTTGACTATTTGGGGGTCTGTAGTACAATCCTATCAAAGTGATCTCTCCCTTCTTATTTTTCAGTTCTACCCATATAGACTCAGTGGGCGAACCCTCGGATATATCCCCTCTCACTACTGCCGTGATGTTCTCCCTAATCAAGAACGCAACTCCCCCTCCTCTCTTACCTCCTGCTCTATCTTTCCTATAGCATCTGTACCCTGGAACATTGAGCTGCCAGTCCTGCCCCTCCCTTAGCCATGTTTCAGTAATAGCTATAACATCCCAGTCCCATGTACCCATCCATGCCCTGAGTTCATCTGCCTTGCCCATCAGACTTCTTGCATTGAAATAAATGCAGTTTAATCTAGACTTCCCTTGGTCTTTGCCCTGCTTTCTCAGACCATCTGTCCGGTCATGTTCTGTACACTCTCCCTTACTGCCTTTTGTTTCTGTCACCATTTTATTTCCCACTGACTTCCTGCATCGGTTCCCATCCCCCTGCCACATTAGTTTAAACCCTCCCCAACAGCACTGGCAAACACTCCCCCTAGGACATTGGTTCCAGTCCTGCCCAGATGCAGACCGTCCAATTTGTACTGGTCCCACCTCCCCCAGAACCGGTTCCAATGGCCCAGGAATTTGAATCCCTCCCTCTTGCACCATCTCTCAAGCCACGTATTCATCTTAGCTATCCTGTCATTCCTACTCTGACTTGCCCGTGGCACTGGTAGCAATCCTGAGATTACTACCTTTGAGGTCCTACTCTTTAGTTTAACTCCTAACTCCCTAAATTCAGCTTGTAGGACCTCATCCTGTTTTTTACCTATATCGTTGGTGCCGATATGCACCACGACAACTGGCTGTTCACCCTCCCCCTCCAGAATGTCCTGCAGCCGCTCCGAGACATCCTTGACCCTTGCACCAGGGAGGCAACATACCATCCTGGAGTCTCGGTTGCGTCCGCAGAAACGCCTGTCTGTTCCCCTTACAATCGAGTCCCCTATCACTATAGCTCTGCCACTCTTTTTCCTGCCCTCCTGTGCAGCAGAGCCAGCCACGGTGCCATGAACCTGGCCACTGCCACCTTCCCCTGGTGAGCCATCTCCCCCAACAGTATCCAAAACGGTATACCTGTTTTGGAGGGAGATGACCGCAGGGGACCCCTATCCTATCCAATATCGCTACTACCTCCTCCTTTGCTGGTACATTGGAATCATCCTCTTCTCCAGAGAAGATTGATGCAAAGTATTCATTTAGTGCCTCAGCCATGCCCTCTGCCTCCCCCTTTAAAAAGTCCATCCTGACTTTCATTTATTAGCCCATGCTTTTCCAAGTGCCGTTTCATTTTGTCCCGGATTATTGTCTCTAAAAGTATCCCCACCATCGACGTTAGGCTGACTGGCCTGTAATTGCCAGGTTTATCCCTCTCCCCTTTTTTGAACAAAGGTGTAATATTTGCAATCCTCCAGTTCTCCAGCACTATCCCCATATCTAAGGAAGATTGGAAGATTGTGGCCAGAGCCTCTGCAATTTCCACCCTTACGTCCCTCAGTAACCTAGGATGCATCCCATCGGGACCTGCTAACTTTTTTACTTCGAGTACTGCCAATCTTTTAAGTACCTCCTCTTTATCTATTTTTATCCTATCCAATATCACTACTACCTCCTCCTTTACTGCTAGAATGGCAGCAACCCCTTCCCTAGTGAAGACGGATGCGAAGTATTCATTTAGTGCCTTAGCCATGCCCTCTGTCTCCACAAGAAGCTCTCCTTGTTTGTCCCTAACCGGTCCCATGCTGCCTTTGACCACTCTTTTATTATTTAAATATTTAGAAAAGTCTTTCATAAAAGTCTGTTTATAAAAGTCTTTAATAAACATTTTGGGTTACCTTTTATATTAGCCACTAATCTAATCCCATACTCTCTCGTTGACCATCTTATTCCCCTTTTTTAGATCTCCTCTGTACTTTCCTTTTTCAGCCTGGTTCTCTACTGTATCAGAATAATAAAATCATAGAATGGTTACAGCCTAGAAGGAGGCCATTTGGCTCATTTGTCCCATGCCGGCTCTTTGTAAGAGCAATCCAGTGAGTCCCATTCCCCTGCTCTTTCCCCATTGCCCTGCAATTTTTTTCCCTTCAAGTATTTATCCAGTTCCTTTTCGAAAGCCACAATTGAATATGCATCCACCATTCTTTCAGGCAGCGCATTCCAAATCTTAACTACTCGCTGTGTAATAAAGTTTTTCCTCATGTCGCCTTTGGTTCTTTTGCCAATCACCTTAAATCTGTGTCCACTGGTTCTTGATCCTTCAACCAATGGAAACAGTTTCTCTTTATTTACTTTATCTAAACTCTTCATGATTTTGAACACTTCTATCAAATCTCCTCTTACCTTCTCTGTTCCAAGGAGAACAACCCCAGCTTCTCCAGTCTATCCACGTAACTGAAGTCCCTCAACCCTGGAACCATTCTAGTAAATCTTTTCTGCACACTCTCTAAGGACTTCACATCCTTCCTAAAGTGCGGTGCCCAGAATTGGACACAATACTCCAGTTGTAGCGAACCAATGTTTTATAAAGGTTCAACATAACTTCCTTGCTTTCGTACTCTATGGGGCCGATTTTCGGATGGCCGACTGGGTGCATTGGGGGCGGGGAGTCTCCAAAAATGGCGGAATCCCGCAGCGGGTTCGGAGCCTGGATCCAACCCGCTGACTTCCGGGTTCCCCAATGACGCGTTTGGGTGCGCGCGCAGCTCCCGCATGCGGGACTCCCACTGGCAATTAAAGCTGCCGGGATGATCATTAACATTGTTATTTAGGTAGTTGAGGTACTTGACAGACCTCATTGACTGGAGATTTTGGTACGGGTGCAATTTTGAAGGATCCTCAGCGTGTTTCCTGTGCTGTGGGAAACACTCCCTGTTGGAGCAGACATGTTTCAGCCAGCAGCCAGTGGCAGATGCAAAGGATTATTTGACAGTTGGGGGGAAACCTCATTTATTGCAGCAGGGCACTCTGTCACTTCAGACAAAGTTTTGGCTGCAACACCTTTGTCTTTCCACTCAAAATTATTAATTTATACCCTAAACTCTGCTGTGCAAATACATTTACCTACTTTGCGGACCCCCTCAAACTCACACCATTCTTGACTGGCTTGTGTAATAAGTCCCTTTCATGAGGTTCACCATAAATACCCACACTTGATGCCACCCATTGGGTTACCCTACAGTGGGTGTATGTGTAGTTGCACAACTATTTTGTGCAGGTGCCTGTGGCGCAGCACTGTGTTGTGGAGCTCCACGTGGCGGAGATGGACAGCATGCCTGGTGAGGCTGGTGATGTTGCTCGTCTTCAGTTGAAGTGATGAATGCAGTTATTGTGCCCCCCATCCTGATAAATCTTTAAGACGAGCCTTAAACTTGTAACAGGAGCCAATCTTTGAAACCATTAGCTCTTAACCACTGCTTGGTCAATGTAAGGCAAGCTCTTCAGTTTCTTCTCACCCTTTTGTTTTGGTACCAAAGTACGACTTTTTAAAATTCATTCATGGGATGTGGGCATCGCTGGCATGGCCAGCATTTATTGCCCATCCCTAATTGTCCTTGAGACGTGGTGGTGAGTCGCCATCTTGAACCTCTGCAGTCTGCGTGGTGAAGGTTCTCCCACAGTGCTGTTAGGTAGGGAGTTCCAGGATTTTGACCCAGCGACGATGAAGGAACAGTGATGTATTTCCAAGTCAGGATGGTGTGTGGCTTGGAGAGGGACGTGCAGGTGGTGTTGTTCCCATGTGCCTGCTGCCCTTGTCCTTCTAGGTGGTAGAGGTCACGGGTTTAGGCGGTGCTGTCGAAGAAGCCTTGGCGAGTTGCTGCAGTGCATCCTGTGGATGGTACATATTGCAGCCACTGTGCGCCGGTGGTGAAGGGAGTGAATGTTTAGGGTGGTGGATGGGGTGCCAATCAAGTGGGCTGTTTTGTCCTGGATGGTGTCGAGCTTCTTGAGTGTTGTTGGAGCTGCGCTCATCCAGGCAAGTGGAGAGTATTCCATCACACTCCTGACTTTTGCCTTGTAGATGGTGGAAAGGCTTTGGGGAGTCAGGAGGTGAGTCACTCGCCGCAGAATACCCAGCCTCTGACCTGCTCTTGTAGCCACAGTATTTATATGGCTGGTCCAGCTAAGTTTCTGGTCAATGATCACCCCTAGGATGTTGATGGTGGGTGATTCGGCAATAGTAATGCTGTTGAATGTCAAGGCGAGGTGGTTAGACTCTCTCTTGTTGAAGATGCTCATTGCCTGGCACTTGTCTGGCACGAATATTACTTGCCACTTATCAGCCCAAGCCTGGATGTTATCCAGGTCTTGCTGCATGTGGGCACAGACTGCTTCATTATTTGAGGGGATGCGAATGGAACTGAACACTGTGCAATCATCAGTGAACATCCCCATTTCTGACCTTATGATGGAGGGAAGGTCATTGATGAAGCAGCTGAAGATGGTTGGGCCTAGGACACTGCCCTGAAGAACTCCTGCAGCAATGTCCTGGGGCTGAGTTGATTAGCCTCCAACAACCACTACCATCTTCCTTTGTGCTAGGTATGACTCCAGCCACTGGAGAGTTTTCCCCCTGATTCCCATTGACTTCAATTTTACTAGGGCTCCTTGGTGTCATACTCAGTTAAATGCTGCCTTGATGTCAAGGGCAGTCACTCTCACCTCACCTTGGAATTCATCTCTTTTGTCCATGTTTGGACCAAAGCTGTAATGAGGTCTGGAGCCGAGTGGTCCTGGTGGAACCCAAACTGAGCATCGGTGACCAGGTTATTGGTGAGTAAGTGCTGCTTGATAGCACTGTCAACGACACCTTCCATCACTTTGCTGATGATTGAGAGTAGACTGATGGGGCGGTAATTGGCCGGATTGGATCTGTCCTGCTTTTTGTGGACAGGACATACCTGGGCAATTTTCCACATAGTCCAGTAAATGCCAGTGTTGTAGCTGTACTGGAACAGCTTGGCTAGAGGTTAGTTCTGGAGCACAAGCCTTCAGCACTACAGCTAGGATGTTGTCGGGACCCATAGCCTTTGTTGTACCCAGTACACTCAGCCGTTTCTTGATATCACATGGAGTGAATTGAATTGGCTGAAGACTGGCTTCTGTGATGGTGGAGATAACAGGAGGAGGCCGAGATGGATCATCCACTCGGCACTTCTGGCTGAAGGTGGTTGCAAACGCTTCAGCCTTGTCTTTTGCACTCACATGCTGGACTCTGCCATCATTGAGAATGGGAGAGCCTCCTCCTCCCATAAGTTGTTTTAATTGTCCACCGCCATTCATGACTGGATGTGGCAGGACTGCAGAGCTTTGATCTGATCCATTGGTTGTGGAATCGCTTAGCTCTGTCTATAGCATGTTGCTTCCGCTGTTTAGCATGCATGTAGTCCTGTGTTGTAGCTTCACCAGGTATGCCTTTCATTTTAAGGTACGCCTGGTGCTGCTCCTGGCATGCTCTTCTATCAAAAGAAGATGGAAACAGAATCAACACTACCGTTTCACCTAACATTGACCTTGCAAACTGTTCTCAGGTATTTCAAGAATACAGTATAAGCTACTGCACTGGACTCTCAACCAGATACTAATTGAAATCCGTTTATATCTCATCTGACTTTATACTGGTTGCAATGGGTCAAAATCCTGGAACTCCCTTCCTAACAGCACTGTGGGAGAATCCTCACCACGCGGACTGCAGCAGTTCAAGAAGGCGGCTCACCACCACCTTCTCAAGGGCAATTAGGGATGTGCAATAAATGCCGGCCTCGCCAGCGACACCCAGATCCCATGAACGAATAAAAAAAAACATAAATTGTTTTATTTGCTGGTTCACTGCTATTGCAGCTGGTTTGATATTATTTACCTTCTTATTTCCCAGGAGGAATAGGACATGTTACAGCAGATTAAACGACACAAGAAAGCATGAAATGAGAAACGGCCATTTGGTTTCTTCCACAGACCGTGTGCAATTGCTTTATTATGATGGCCCAATGATATAATCTCTTGAGAGAAAATTCTGCAGGGTTTTTCCCTGTATCCTACCTCCACCCCCCAATCTCCCCCATGCAAAGCTCCAGAATATGTGACTAATCTTCCAGTCTACATTATTTATCTCTCCCCACCAGGTTAGGAACCTTTGTATTCCAGAGTTTTTCACAATCTCTGCATTTATTCTTATTACATTTTTCCAACTCTTTTTATTAAAAAAATGTTGATCACAGTATTAATTGCTTTCACTGGCAATCTGCACTATACATATGCACTACTCTGTAGCAAAAATATTTTCAAACATTTTTGAGAGCTGCTAATTTGTGTTCTGTGCTCACAATTCAATACATCTTGTATATATATTATTTGTTTTGTCGTGCGTCTCAGCATTTTAAAGACCTGAAACATGTCCCCTCTTGATTGTTTTTCTCCAGTGAAAACAAGTTCAGTTCTGTGAGTTTTCCTTCATAATAGAGTCCTTCGCCCCAGAATCATCATTGTTATTCTTCTCCGAACTTTCACTTCTCCAAATCTTGTACTCAACTCGGATTTCCTGATTTTATTTGTAAAACCATTCACCATTTCCTTGTGTACCTGCATAACTAGTCTACATCCTTTGAATGCCACTAGGCTCCGTTACAGACGAATGGCTTTATAGCCTAGTTTCTCAACAGAAAATATTACAAGAAGTACCATTCTCCAATTCCTTTATGAAGGGCATGAACAATAATAGGGTTTAGTTAGGGTGAGAAGAGATTTAAATTATTTGTAATGTCACTGCTTCTTTTCTTCTGATGTCAGTTTGACCCTGTATCAATGACTTTTCTGGACAGAGGAAAGGGAGGAACTTTATGAAAAGAAAAAAAAGGCTTGAGTGACAGAATGGGTTAGTACAATGTTTTTACTAGACTGGGACCTGGGTTTGAATCCAATTCACACAAATGGGAGGAAACTCCCCTTTCTCTCGCAATCATAAGGATACTAAGTGAAGTTAATTTGGACAATATCAACTCAGCCCCTCTTGAATATGGGCACAAGGTACAAATCTTCCTTCAATTTGTTACTAATTAGGGCAGTTTAGGCAAGTAGAAAATTTTCAGCTCCTGCAGCAGAGTGCTCTTTTGAGGTAGGGCAAGGTACATTTTTGGGCAGAATAACAAGAGTAAATATTGGAAATCTGAAATGCACAGTAGGCCTATCAGCACCTGAAACAGAAAAGGTAAGGATCTACCCTCTTTTCAGACTCTAATATGCCAGTGTACTTCCAGCATTTACTGTTCTTTTATTTCAGATTTCCAGGATTTGTAATTTTTCTTGTCTTGAGTGATGATTAATTTCTGGTGTGCTTTATACCTGACTGAAATGCTTTTGATGCTGACCTTGGGTGACAAAAATGAAAAATATATTTCTCCAGCACTGATAATCAAACCTTCCCGTTGGTAACCCATTTTCAATATTTTTTGAAAATCAAAAAGTCATGTTTAAAGTAGGTCATATGTTTTTTTTAAAATTATGTATTGTTTTATATTCAAACTCTGTAATGTTTCCATTCACATATACTCAATAAGGGTGCAAATTATCTAACTTTGCCCCAGATATAAGTGGCGACGATGTTGAAATATATCATTGAACAACTGAGTTTTCAACAGCTTGCTGGATTACGGCATTTAAGTCTTTTGAAAATGTTCCAGCAGTAACACTGTTTAGAACATAGGCATTAAATTGATTTTGTCACTGTTTTGGAACTGACTCAAACTAGAATTGTAAGCCAAAAAGTTAATGGGTAATGTTGAATTATTGTCTGCAAATCTAAAGCTTGGATTAGTGGTTGCCACTGGCTGGGAATGTTGCACTGTAAACACTTTTATATGAGCAAGGAAATTTGATGCTGTAGCTGTACCATATGTTCAGTCACATTATTTAATTAACAATTTTACTTCAAAGTGTTAATTAGTCAATAATACTTATTTGGTCTGTTTGTACAGGATATAAGTACATAGCATCATATAATGTAACAACGTATAATTATAACTTTGATAGCTTAAACATAATTCCTATGTAGGCTACTTTTCAAATGTTAAAATCTACTTGAAACTTAAACCCAATAGGATAAATACCGGCATAAGACCTGACCAAACATTCCCACACTGAAGTACTAGAAGTCAGTATTTCATTACACATTTTCTAAAGCGAGAGGGAGCATGTATTTATCACATAAGTAAAGATATACTTATGTAATAGCTTTCACAGAACTCTATTTTGAAGTTTCCTTCATATATCATTGTTTTAGCCCCAAATAAACATTTGAAATTGATGAAGTTGTGACCCTGCCCCTTTCACAAACTTTTTTGGAACAGTCTTAAACTATTTTCACAATATTATGTGAGAATATCCTAACAGTTTGCCAATATACAAATAATGGGTTGGGTTTAGGTTTATGACTTGGGTTTTTAATGTGTGATTCCTAATTTGGTTCTTAAACTCATAAACTCACTTGATTAAAAAGATACAGCCATCAATAACAAAGTAAAATATTGATTTCATATCATTTAACTCTTCACTCAACTCAGAGATATCAAAGGCCAATAAAACACAGTCACATTGCTTCCGCGCAAGCAAGAATACAATTAACAAAATTAACAAAACAATAACTTGGTTTTGGAACTACAATAACGCAACATTAGCTAGGCTTAACTTAATCATAATATAACTCAGTTCAAAATCAAAGCATCACAAAATTAGCTGGTCTCAACTTATCATGGCATAACAATAACATTCAATTTTGACATTGCCACATAATTTCAAGTGTTTATTTAGGGCTAAAACAATGGTCTTTTTTTTATTCGTTCATGGGATGTGGGCGTTGCTGGCGAGGCCAGCAATTATTGTCCATCCCTAATTGCCCTTGAGAAGGTGGTGGTGAGCTGCCTTCTTGAACCACTGCAATCCCTGTGGTGAAGGTTCTCCCACAGTGCTGTTAGGTAGGGAGTTCCAGGATTTTGACCCAGCGACGATGAAGGAACAGCAATATATTTCCAAGTCGGGATGGTGTGTGACTTGGAGGGGAACGTGCAGGTGGTGTTGTTCCCAAGTGCCTGCTGTCCTTGTCCTTCTAGGTGGTAGAGGTTACAGGCTTCGGAGGTGCTGTTGAAGAAGCCTTGGCAGGTTGCTGCATCCTGTGGATGGTACACACTGAAGCCACGATGCGCCGGTGGTGAAGCGAGTGAATGTTTAGGGTGGTAGATGGGGTGCCAAGTAAGCGGGTTTCTTTGTCCTGGATGGTGTCGAGCTTCTTGAGTGTTGTTGGAGCTGCGCTCATCCAGGCAAGTGGAGAGTATTCCATTACACTCCTGACTTGTGCCTTGTAGATGGTGGAAAGGCTTTGGGGAGTCAGGAGGTGAGTCACTCGCCACAAAATAACCAGCCTCTGACCTGCTCTTGTAGCTACAGCATTTATGTGGCTGGTCCAGTTAAGTTTCTGATCAATGGTGACCCCCAGGATGTTGATGGTGGGGGATTTGGCGATAGTCATGCCGCTGAATGTCAAGGGGAGGTGGTTAGACTCTCTCTTGTTGGAGATGGTCATTGCCTGGCACTTGTCTGCCGCGAATGTTACTTGCCACTTATGAGCCCAAGCCTGGATGTTGTCCAGGTCTTGCAGCATGCGTGCATGGACTGTTTCATTATCTGAGGGGTTGCGAATGGAACTGAACACTGTGCAATCATCAGCGAACATTCCCATTTCTGACCTTATGATGGAGGGAAGGTCATTGATGAAGCAGCTGAAGATGGTTGGGTCAAGGACACTGCCCTGAGGAACTCCTGCAGCAATGTCCTGGGGCTGAGATGATTGGCCTTCGACAACCACTACCATCTTCCTTTGTGCTAGGTATGATTCCAGCCACTGGAGAGTTTTCCCTGATTCCCATTGACTTCAATTTTACTAGGGCTCCTTGGTGCCACACTCGGTCAAATGCTGCCTTGATGTCAAGGGCAGTCACTCTCACCTCACCTCTGGAATTCAGCTCACTTGTCCATGTTTGGACCATGGCTATAATGAGGTCCGGAGCTGAGTGGTCCTGGCGGAATCCAAACTGAGCATGGGTGAGTAGGTTATTGGTGAGTAAGTGCCGCTTGATAGCACTGTCGACGATACCTTCCATCACTTTGCTGATGATTGAGAGTAGACTGATGGGACGGTAATTGGCCGGATTGGATTTGTCCTGCTTTTTGTGGACAGGGCATACCTGGGCAATTTTCCACATTGTTGGGTAGATGCCAGTGTTGTAGCTGTACTGGAACAGTTTGGTTAGAGGCGCGGCTAGTTCTGGAGCACAAGTCTTCAGCACTACAGTCAGGATGTTGTCGGGGCCTTTGCTGTATCCAGTGCACTCAGCCGTTTCTTGATATCACATGGAGTGAATCGAATTGGCTGAAGACTGGCTTCTGTGATGGTGGGGATATCGGGAGGAGGCCGAGATGGATCATCCACTCGGCACTTCTGGCTGAAGATGGTTGCAAATGCTTCAGCCTTGTCTTTTGCACTCATGTGCTGGACTCCGCCATCATTGAGGTGATGTTTACAGAGCCTCCAGCTCCCGGTATGGTATAATACCTCTATAACTTGGATGACGTTAGTATAAGTATATATACAATCTCTGTAATCTAGTAACAGTTAAACTGCTATATAAAAACAATTCTGTCTTCCTCTGTCATGTGCTGGTTCCACCACTTGTGATATCTTCAGTGAGACATCTGTAGCCTTCCTTACTAACTTTCAGCTAACACCTACCACACAGTTATACTGTCATAAGTTAGGAGAAATATGGTATATTACTGAGTTGATTGTTACATGATGTTATAAACTATTACAACTATTGGACTACTCTTTGAACTATACTTGAACACACTCTGGCACTCTACAAAATGCTCTGAAAACTCTTAAAATTTTGTTTTACTGTTTTACAATACAACTCTATCTACAACTCCTAAATTCTAGAGCAAAAACTTCTCATTTAAGTATTGTGACTTCTCAAGATCAAACTATTCCTTTGAGAAATCTGATAATGGATCACTTCTTATTAAGGCTGGGATTTCCAAAAGAACTATACAAACACAACTGGATTTTTTTTCAGTCCAAATAAGTTTATCTTTGCAAGATTCTTCATTTATTTGAAAGTGACCACTTTGTATGTTAAAAGAGTATTCTCCAAGACTTTAAATCCCAATGGTATCATTGAAATGTTTGATTCAATCTCATAAATACCAATGTACTGTATTTAACATGTAGTGTTTTTTTTAGCAAAATATAACTATCCAAATTTTCTTACTCTGAAGGTACCATATAGTAAAGGCAACTGAAATTTGTAGATTTGTTTGACATCAGGAGTGGGTATTCACTTAAATATCACAGACGAATGCGCCTGTGCTCTGGCAATTAATGATACGGACCTTTAATAGCCAGAAGATAATCTATAATCTATTATATATTAAATTCAGTATGTGGGGCACATGGTTCATCAAAAACTTTCATGTGTAGTTTGCTCCTATGGGAAAATCCCACTTTAGATTCTATAATGCCTTTTATGGCTGTAGATGATGCTGTGATAAGAATTTTCAATGTCAATGTTGTCAGACCTTACCTGTCACAGCCTTAGAGATACACAGTTGGTGTGTCTAACAATTGCTGATTGGACTCACTAATTAAATATAATAAAAATTCCCCAATTCAACTCACTAAATAAATGTAGTATAACTTGCCCATTGGACCAGTAAAAATTATCCATTGGACTTACTAAGTAAATATAACCATTGCCAATTGGACACTAAATATATATAGTAAAAGTCACCATTTGAACTTTCTAATAAGGTAAAATTCACTCATTGCATTCTAAATATACTAAAAATCATCTATTAAACTCACTAAATAAATATAGTAAAAATCACTGACTGAACTCATTAAATATAGCAAAAATCGCTATATAAATATATAAATAAAGTCAAATTGCCCATAGGACTAGTAAAAATCATCTGTTGTACTCACTAAATATAGTAAGAATTACCCATTAGACATACTAAATAAAGTAAAAATCACCCAATGGAATCACAAAAAAAATTGTAAAAATTGCTGGAGTCATACTTGACACAAAGGAAGATGGTTATGGAAGTCAAAGACAAGTCATCACAGCCCCAAGACATCACTGCAGAAGTTCCTTAGGGAAATGTCCTCAGCTCAACCATCTTCAACTGCTTCATCAATTACCTTCCCTTCATCTTAAGATCAGGAATAACATTAGTGAACTAGTTGGGTTTTTGTGACAATCCAACAGCTTCATGGTCACTTTTACTGATACCAGGGGCTCGATGTTACCAGGCCTGCGGGTTTCCGGCGGGTTGGGTTTCGGGAGCGTGGTCAACACGCTCGGTGAAATTAGTGGGTTGCCCGCGCGATCGTAGCAGGCAACACACTAATAGGAATCAATTACCTGCTCCTCCGGGGTCCGCGCTGCTGGTCTGCGCGTCGGGCGGGCTGCGCATGCGCAGTACGATCTGTCAGCTGGAGGCGCTCTATTTAAAGGGGCAGTCCTCCACTGACAGATGCTGCAACCAATGGAACAAATTACAGCATGGAGCAGCCCAGGGGGAAGGCTGCTCCCAGTTTAATGATGCCTCACCCCAGGTATCATCAGATGGGGTGAGGAGGAGGGCGAAGACAGAGATCTTCCACCCGGCGGGCGGGAGGAAGCGGCCAGCCTCTGCCACCAAGAAGGCCTGGCTCGAGGTGGCAGAGGGGATCACCTGCGCAACCAACATATCGCCCACCTGCATTCAGTGCAGGAGGCGCTGCAATGACCTCAGTAGGTCAGCCACAGTGAGAACACGAAGTCTTTCCCCTACACTCCATCTGCCACAACACTGCCCCAACCCCACATCTCCTTCGGCACCGCCAACACTACTCTGTCACATCACCCCTCATACCCACTCAAACCCCATCCTCATCTTACCTCCACCTACTCACCTCGCCAGTACTCATCCTGCCACTAACACGCGACCCAATCCTCATACAATCTCATGGCTCTATCCCATACTCACTCTCTCGTTCATCTCCCTCACGGCCAGCCTCACTCAACCTGCCACCATCTGTGCTGCAGCCACAGGGCATGCATCACATATGTGCAGTAGGCAGCGTAAGGCAAATGTTTCGTGAGCATGAAGGGGGTGCACAAGGGTGTCGGAGGGTTTGCCATGGGTGTTACCTATATTGAATTTCAGAGCAACAAACAGCACACATTATATTGGCACCACCACTGCCATGTCTCCGCGAATCCTGTCTGTTGTGTCCAATAATGCCCGCTCCTGGGTATCACTATGAGGACCCACCACTGATGCCACCCATCGTGTTACTGCAGAGTAGGTGCAGGTATATTTGCAGGGCTCTACCGCGCAGACGACTGAGAGACATCAGCGGTGTAGCCGGCTGCACCCTGGAAGGATGCGGAGGAGAAGTTGTGGAGGGCAGTGGTGACTTTGACAGCGACAGGTAAGCAGTTGGTGCTGGGGCCAGCCAGGAGCAGCTCGGCATGAAAGAGCCTGCAGATCTCCACGACTACATGTCGAGCGAATCTGCGCCTCCGTGTGCACTGCTGCTCGGAGAGGTCCGGGGAGCTGCGCCTCGGTCTGTGGACCCTGTGGCGAGGGTAGTGCCTTCTGTGATGCGTCTCTCTCTGCGGTAGCCCTCCCTCCTGCTGTGCAGGTGGGCGTGCAACAACACCGTGTTGGGGGGCTCCACGTCTCTGCGGCGGACGGCGTGGACTGCGAGGCTGCTGGGGCTGGTCATGCTGTTCGTCCTCCGAGGGTGTCCACGCACCACCCATCTGGCAGGTGTTGGTCTGAGGGGTTGTGCAGGGTAGGTGGGTGGTTCCTCGGACTGGGGCTGCGGTTTCGTGTCGGTCTGTCCTCTGGCTTGGCAGGGGGTGGTGGGGGGCAGGGGTTGCCCTATGTGACGTGGTGGCCTCCTGCGTGGGTGAGGGCTCTCCCCCGTGGAGTGCACCTTGGCACCTGCCACAGGCTGCTGGCTGCAACACGCCTGGTTGGAGAGAGACTGTTTCCCCCAGTGTGTGAAACACTCTGCGATGCAGGTAAAATCCCACACTTCCTCTTTTGACAGCTGATTCAGCTCATTAACTGACCTCAACAAGCAAGGTAAGTACTCTCAAGTGGAACCCCGCTGGCTTTAATTACCTGCGGGATTCCCACCAGTGGGGGCCACGCACGCAGCCCCGCACGTCATCGGGGAACCCGGAAGTGGTCGGGATCGCAGCGCGATCCGGTCACGTGACCGCATATCGGGATTTTCGGGGCCCCCCCGCTGGAAACCCGCAGGAAACCCGACCCTAAAATCGAGCCCCAGCTTTTTGTTTCCAGATTTTTTAAAAACTGAATTCAAGTTCTAAAACTACCATGGTGGGATTTGAAGTCATGTTCTCAAGATTATTAGTCTACTAAGATAACCATTACACTATCATTACCATTTAATTAATAGCCTCCCAGCTGGAACTTTATCAAAAGTGAAGGCACATAATGTCGTTGGGCTTCCCAGAGTCTACTTGGATTGTCACTTCCTCAAAGTAGTCAAGGAGGTTGGTCAGGTAGGGTATTCCCATTCTGGATCCATATTGACTGCTGTTAACTAGATTATTGTCATACAGATGATCCTCAAGTTCACTCCTGATAATTGATTCCATTATTTTACATGGAATGGAAGCATGTAGTTGCCTGTTTCTATTTTGTCACCCTTATGGGGACCACATTAGCTTATTTCCAATCCACTGGTACCCCTTGAACGGGAAAACTCAATGAAAACAAAATCTTGTAATTTTTGGCTGGAATACATTCAGAGCTCTGATTACAGCACATATCGTGGAGTGACAAGTGAACATATTATATATATATATACATATATCTTCCATTGAACCCCATCCCTCCAGTACACTAACTCTGCCATGGAACCCCATCTTTCCAGTACATTAACCCTCTTACTGAATTCCAACCCTTCGGTACATTAACTCTCCCACTGAGTCCCAAATATAGTTGTGTTACAGCCTTGGAACACAATTCCATCCATCTTTTATTTTATATATCCTTATTTACAAATTGCAGTGTTTACCAACAAAGGTGCTTTGCCACCATACTGGTTAGCGTTTTAAAAAATTACAAAGGCTAAAATGTACAGTGGACTCCCGAGTAATCCGTAGTGAAGGATCCCCGAGGACGCGGAACTGCTCGCAGTCTCAAACCAAAGCTTAACAACCGACGTGCGCTGCTGATAAAGAGCTAGGATCGAACGATCAGAGCAGCAGCAAAATAAAACGAGCTAAATATGTCTGTGACAAGCAGCTTGATCCCAATCTCAGCCCTACAGCCAGCTGTCCCATGCCATGCATTCTCTGTGCACATAACATTCCAGGTGTCTGATGTAATGGACTCTTCACACCAGTCACCTCTCAGTATCACTTCACAAATCGGGAGGGCGGGATTAACACAATTAACGAAACCAAAATGAAACGATGGGTTAAACTTTAAATGAAAACATTTCGTAGACCAACTACAAACAAACAAACATGCCACCCCCCCCCCACCACCACCAAATGGGTAATAGTGAAAACTAAAGGGTGAGCCAGTGTGGGAATTGAAAGTAGCGCGGCGGAAGGATCTTGGGGTGTGGGAGGCGGAAGTGCGTGTTGGTGTTGTGAGTGAGTGAGTGAGGCGGGCCGCGCGGAGAGACAATAGTCCGGAATGTGGAGGTGCCGAGCTGACGGGTGATTGCACTGCGGGGAGAGGGGTGCGAGCGGAGCGGACTGGACTACCCGAGGAGAGATCCTTCTGGAACATGTGAAGAAGGTAACTGACCAGTGGCGGGCGGATAGCCCCCCCCCCCCGCTCCCTCCTTTGTCTCCCTTAACCCTTCGTCAGAGCACTTGCCGACCCTGCGATCTTCAGCGGCCCTTCATGATCAATAGAAACAGCCTTCAGGTGGATGGAGACCCTTTCCCGGGCCGAGGATTGAGGCGGGCGGAGGGATGTAGTTTAATTGGGGTTTTTTTTTTAAAAGTTGGTTTTATTGCATTAACTGTATGGTTTGGATGAGAAGAGGGGAGATGGGCTGGGGGGTGGATGAGTGAGGGGGTTACTCTATGTGGCACTTGGGCTGAGGTTGCCTGATTGCTGTACTGTCCACAAAACTTCATGAGCTCCGCCAAGAATACTCTTGTGCAGCCATCGCATTGTGAACATTGTTGGCGGTGTTTACTAAAATATACAGTGTCAGTATGTTTAACACTCTTTTTAAATGTCGCACCTGTTACTGCTTTTTCCCCCCCTGAACTTGACTTTATCTCCCCCCCCCCCCACCCCCAATATTCTGTAGAAAAATGTAATTGTTTAGATCGTGTTCCTTTTATGAGCACAGTTATTTTTATTTGGCTTTGGTTTAATGCTTACTTTTTTTCTAAATGGTTCTTTTGAAAGTAAAAATAAAGTAATTGCTCGTCTCACTATATTCTGTTTGTGTGAATCAGCACCGAGTATATATCTTTCTGACAAAATTCTGATCCAGGATGAGGTAGACTAGTATTTCTTGTATTGCCATGTTATGATATGAAAATACTGTACATTATTGGTTGGTTGATTTTATTTAAAGGAAGGAAAAAGTACTGTAAAAATGGTTAGAAATCGACAGCCCTAAAAGTGGTTTATTTGCACACTAAGCACATATGGGAATAAAAAAATAAAATCATAGATTGTTGTGCTTTAACATGGGTAATCTAGTATTATTTTTGCTTTGGGTAATCCTTTATCGTATTGTGACTTTTTAGCATTAAATATTTTTCATGTTCACTTAAAATAAAACTATTTTTAAAATGTTCTGTATATTTTTCTCTGAATGGTAGAAAGTATAAGCCATTGCCTATTTGGTACAATTCTTATACTCTTAATGCATGGTGAAAGACAAGAGGAGAGCTTGTGGTGTTTGTGTGTATATGTTTACATAGATCTGAGATCTCTGAGCTCCTCCAATTCGTTTTACTACGTTAAAGGTACTATATAAATGTAAGTTGTTGTTGCTATGTTAGCTGTGAACATGACGGAATTTGCAACACAAGAAAACTTTCCAGCGAGGATTATGTTGTGCAGTGGTTAGTTTGATACAATTACAATTTTATGAAATAACTAATTTAAAACCTAAACATCAGCTAATTCTAATTTCTAACATGTATGAGACAGGGGGCATGAAGAGAGAAAAAGCAACACAGAGAGAAAGGTAGACAGGCAATTTCTTCAATTTGATTTTTTTTTAAAGTTGAATTTTAAATACAAATGAAGCTTCTTTGAGGGAAACAAGAAGGGTTGGAATTTGAGGGCAGCAGAGAAATGTTGAGGGTGAAGGGGTCTCTGGCCTTTTGCCATCCACCTTTGGAGGGAGTGAGTGCAAATGGGGGGTAAGTGGATGGAGGATTGAGGTGAATGATAACAGAGCAAGGGAGAGAGGAGGATACAGTGTTGAGCATGGTTCAGAGGTAAAGAGATAGGGGTAATGGTGAAAGTAAGGAGTTGGTAGGAAGGGATAGTAGTGGGATATTGAAGGGGTAGGGGGCACAATGGGAGCGAGGGGGTATGGAGCAGTATGCGTTATTGGGAGATGGGAAGGGAGCCACTGAGGATGACGTTTTCCCTGCCACTCTGTCCCATATGCAGCCTGTAGCTATTGGTGGCTTCTTTGATGATTAGAGCAGAGATGACCTTTATGAAGAAATAGTGTGCATGCTTTTAATAAACACGCATTTTCCCATTTGAATTATTTGTGTAGAACAGTCCAAGCTGTTTCCATAGTGATACTTTCTTCCTTTGACCATTTTCAGTATCGGAATTTCTTTTCATCAGACGCTGTTTCCAAACAACGCAAGCAAATCCCACTTTACAATAGTTTTGTTCTGATGATACATAATATGTGTAGAGATGCAGTATTGTGAGGTTGATTTACTTTGGACACTTTGCACGTGATCTGACAGCAAAGCAATAATCTCCATGACAACAACATATTGGAGTATTTTTTCTATTATAAGAAGCTTCACTTGCAATATTTCCCAAACCTTTTATATAGAGTCGCAGAACCATTGTTCAAGCATTGCAGCAACCTTCCCACAGGGATCTGTGAGTAACAATTCAGACATGACTGACTGATTTAAAAGTTCTCCGATGAAGGCAGCTTCAATGATTCTCTGACTTTTTTTGTGTATGTTAACAAGGTCAAGAGTGAGTTGCTCAACAATGTGGATCAGATGAGGGACTGTATACATGGTGATTGTGCTTGCCATCAGTATAACACCCTTGTGGTGTTTTCCTGGGCCCTTGATCAGATCCCATCCTCCGTTCTCTTCTTTTTCCTTGTGTATCTCAGCAGGGAAATAGCAAGCATACATGTTACTAGGTTTCGGAGGCAGGCAGAAAGTTTTCCTATCCTTTGGAATTCTAAGAAAGTCCCTAAGGAACCAGACCTGAACACCTGGAACTGATTTAAATCTGAAGCATGCTTAATAATTGGGGGTATAGAATGTTTATTGCTGTTTCCAACTACATATTGGGAAGATCAAAGCCATTCTCTTTGGTCCCTGCCACAAACTGCGTTCCCTACCCACTGACTTCATCCCTCTCTTTGGCCACCGTCTGAGGCTGAACCAGACCACGGGAAAAGTGATCCATCCGTGGCTAATTAATGAAGTTATGGATAGTATTAGATTAAAAGAAGAGGCTTGTAATGTTGCCAAGAAGAGTAGTAAGCCTGAGGATTAGGAGAGTTTTAGAAACCAGCAAAGGGTGACCAAAAAATTGAGAGGGGGAGAAAATAGAATGAGAGTAAACTAGCAAGAAATATAAAAACAGATTGTAAGAGTTTCTATAAATATGTAAAAAGGAAGAGAGTAGCAAAAGTAAACGTGGGTCCCTTAGAGGCTGAGAAATTACAATGGGGAATAAGGAAATGGCACAGATGTTAAACAAATATTTTGTATCTGTCTTCACAGTGGAAGACACAAAAAAAATACCAGAAATAGTGGGGAACCTAATGAGAGTGAGGAACTTTAAGTAATTAATATTAGTAAAGAAAAAGTACTGGAGAAATTAATGGGACTAAAAGCCGACAAATCCCCTCGACCTGATGGCCTACATCCTAGGGTTCTAAAAGAGGTGGCTGCAGAGATAGGTGATGCATTGATTGTAATCTTCCAAAATTCGCTAGATTCTAGAACAGTCCCAGTGGATTGGAAGGAAGCAAATGTAGCACCACTCAAGAAAGGAGGGAGAGAGAAAACAGGGAACTACAGGCCAGTTAGCCTGACATCAGTTGTCGGGAAAATGCTGGAATTCATTATTAATGACGTGGTAACAGGGCACTTAGAAAATCATAATATGATTAGGCAGAGTCAACATGGTTTTGTGAAAGGGAAATCGTGTTTGACAAATCTGAGTTTTTTGAGGATGTAACTAACGGTAGATAAAGGAGAACCAGTGGATGTAGTATATTTGGATTTTTAAAAGGCATTCGATAAGGTGGTTTGTTGCCTCCCTGGCAGGATGGTTTGTTGCCTCCCTGGTGCCAGGGTCATGGATGTCACTGAGCGGCTACAGGGCATTCTCAAGGGGGAGGGTGAGCAGGCAGAGGTCGTGGTCCACATTGGGACCAACGACATAGGTAGGAAGGGAGATGAGGTCCTGCATCAAGAATTTAGGGAGCTAGGTAGCAAATTAAAGAGCAGGACCTCAAAGGTTGTAATCTCTGGATTACTCCCAGTGCCACGGGCTAGTGAGTATAGAAATAGGAGGATAGAACAGATGAATGCGTGGCTAAAGAGTTGGTGCAGGAGGGAGGGTTTCAGTTTCCTGGATCACTGGGCCTGCTTCTGGGGAAGGTGGGACTTGTACAAGTCGGACGGGTTGCACCTGAACCAGAGCGGGACAAATATCCTTGCGGGGAGGTTTGCTAGCACTGTTGGGGGGGGTTTAAACTAACTTGGCAGGGGGATGGGATACAGAGTGGAGCTACAATAGGGGGTGATGTGCAGCCAAATATTGAGAAAAAAACAAGTCAGCTTGGAAGACAGGGCAAATATGTGAGGGCAAGGCTGGATGGCATCTATTTTAATGCAAGGAGTCTTGCGAATAAGGTGGATGAACTGAAGGTGTTGATAAACACATGGGAGTATGATATTGTTGCTGTCACAGAGACATGGTTGAGGGAGGGGCAAGACTGGCAGCTCAATACTCCGGGGTACAGAATCTTCAGGCGAGACAGAGGGGGAGGTATAAGAGGAGGGGGGGTCGCAATATTAATTAAAGAATCAATTACTGCCATAAGGAGGGATGATATATTAGCAGGTTCCTCTAATGAGGCCATATGGGTGGAGCTTAAAAACAAAAAGGGGGCAAGCACTTTGATGGGAGTGTACTATAGGCCCCCAAACAGTCAGGGGGAGATAGAGGAACAGATATGTAGGCAAATCTCAGAAAATTGTGCAAATAATAGGGTAATAATAGTGGGGGATTTCAACTTCCCCAATATTAACTGGGATACTCAGAGTGTAAAAGGCTTAGAGGGTACAAAATTCTTAACGTGCATCCAGGAGAGCTTTTTGAGCCAGCATGTAGAAAGTCCTACAAGAGAGGGGGCGGTACTGGACCTAATTCTAGGGAATGTGGCCGGCCAAGTGGAAGAAGTGCTCGTAGGTGAGCACTTTGGTGACAGTGACCATAATTCGGTGAGATTTAAGGTGGTCATGGAAAAGGATAGGGAGGGGCCGGAAATAAAGGTTCTAAATTGGGGGAAGGCCGATTTTAATAGGATAAGGCAGGATCTGGCCAAAATGGACTGGGATCAGCTGCTTGTAGGAAAATCCGCATCGGAGCAATGGGAGTCTTTCAGAAGGGAGATTGAGACCATACAATGGCAACATGTTCCCGTAAAGGTCAAGGGTAGTTCCAAGAACTCCAGGGAACCTTGGATGTCAGGGGATATACGAGAATGGATTAGGAAAAAAAGGAGGGCTTTTGGCAGATACAAAAGGCTAAAGACGGAGGAAGCCCTAGAGGAGTACAAAAAGTGCAGGGGGATACTTAAAAAAGAAATTAGGAGATCAAGGAGGGGCCATGAAATAACACTGGCGAGCAAAATAAAGGAAAATCCTAAGATGTTTTATAAGTACATTAAGGGTAAGAGGATGACTAGGGAAAAAATAGGGCCCATTAGGGACAAAAATGGCATTCTGTGTGTGGAGCCGGCAGATGTAGGAGGGGTTCTAAATGAATTTTTTGCATCTGTTTTCACTATGGAGAAGGACGACGTAGACATAGAAATACGGCAGGGGGACTGTGATATACTCGAACATATTAACATCGAGCGGGAGGAGGTATTGGCGGTTTTAGCAGGCCTAAAAATGGATAAATCCCCAGGCCCGGACGAAATGTATCCCAGGCTACTGTGTGAGGCAAAGGAGGAGATTGCGGGGGCTCTAACACATATATTCAGAACCTCTCTGGCCACAGGGGATGTGTCAGAGGACTGGAGAACCGCTAATGTAGTACCATTATTCAAGAAGGGGAGTAGGGAAAAACCGGGGAACGACAGGCCAGTGAGCCTAACATCAGTGGTAGGAAAATTATTGGAAAAAATTCTGAAGGACAAAATTAGTCTCCACTTGGAGAAGCAAGGATTAATCAGGGATAGTCAACATGGCTTTGTCAAGGGAAGATCATGTCTGACTAATTTGATTGAATTTTTTGAGGGGGTGACTAGGCGTGTGGATGAGGGTAACGCAGTGGATGTGGTATACATGGATTTCAGTAAGGCCTTCGATAAAGTCCCCCACAGGAGACTGGTCAAGAAGGTACGAGCCCATGGAATCCAGGGTGCCTTGGCACTTTGGATACAAAACTGGCTTAGTGGCAGAAGGCAGAGGGTGATGGTCGAAGGTTGTTTTTGTGACTGGAAGCCTGTGGCCAGTGGGGTACCACAGGGATCGGTGCTGGGTTCCTTGCTGTTTGTAATCTACATTAATGACTTGGATATGAATGTAAAAGGTATGATCAGTAAGTTCGCTGATGATACAAAAATTGGTAGGGTGGTAAATAGCGAGGAAGATAGCCTCAGTCTGCAGGACGATATAGATGGGTTGGTCAGATGGGCGGAACAGTGGCAAATGGAATTTAACCCGGAAAAGTGCGAGGTGATGCACTTTGGAGGGACTAACAAGGAAAGGGAATACACAATGAATGGGAGGACCCTAGGCAAGACAGAGGGTCAGAGGGATCTTGGTGTGCAAGTTCACAGATCCCTGAAGGCGGCGGAACAGGTAGATAAGGTGGTAAAGAAGGCATATGGGATACTTGCCTTTATTAGCCGAGGCATAGAATATAAGAGCAAGGAGGTTATGATGGAGCTGTATAAAACACTGGTTAGGCCACAGCTGGAGTACTGTGCAGTTCTGGTCGCCACACTACAGGAAGGATGTGATCGCTTTGGAGAGGGTGCAGAGGAGATTCACCAGGATGTTACCAGGGCTGGAGCGCTTCAGCTATGAAGAGAGACTGGGAAGATTGGGTTTGTTTTCCTTGGAGCAGAGGAGGCTGAGGGGGGACATGATTGAGGTGTACAAAATTATGAGGGGCACAGATAGGATGGATACTAAGGAGCTTTTTCCCTTCGTTGAGGGTTCTATAACAAGGGGACATAGATTCAAGGTAAAAGGCGGGAGGTTTAGAGGGGATTTGAGAAAGAACTTTTTCACCCAGAGGGTGGTTGGAGTCTGGAACTCACTGCCTGAAAGGGTTGTGGAGGCAGGAACCCTCACAACATTCAAGAAGCATTTGGATGAGCACTTGAAATGCCATAGCATACAAGGCTACGGACCAAATGCTGGAATATGGGATTAGAGTAGACAGGGCTTGATGGCCGGCGCGGACACGATGGGCCGAAGGGCCTCTATCCGTGCTGTATAACTCTATGACTCTGAGGTGCCACACGAAAGGTTGTTACACAAGATAAGGGCTCCTGGGGTTGGGGGTAATATGTTAACAAGGATAGAGGATTGGTTAATGGACAGAAAACAGAGAGTAGGAATAAAAGGGTCATTTTCAGGTTGGCAGGCTGTTATAATTGGGGTGCCGCATCGATCAGTGCTGGGGTCTCAGCTATTTACAATCTGTATTAATGACTTAGATGAAGTGACCGAGTGTAGTGTATCCAAGTTTGCTGACGATACAAAGGTGGGTGGGAAAGTAAGCTGTGAGGAGGACACAAATAGTCTACAAAGGGATTATAGACCAGTTAAATGAATGGGCAAGAAGGTGGCAGACGGAGTATAATGTGGGGAAGAATTGAAAACAGAATTTTTTTTAAATGGTTAGAAAATATTAAATGTTGGTGTTCAGAGGGATCTGGGTGTCCTTGTACACAAAACACAAAGTTAACATGAAGGTACAGCAAGCAATTAGGAAGGCAAATGGCATGTTGGCCTTTATTTCAAGGGGATTGGAGTATAAGAGTAAGGAAGTCTTGCTACAATTATACAGGGCTTTGCTGAGACCGCACCTGGAGTAATGTGTGCAGTTTTGGTCTCCTTACTTAAGGAAGGATATACTTGCCTTGGGGGTGGTGCATTGATGGTTCACTGGATTGATTCCTGGGATGAGAGGGTTGTCCATGATGAGAGATTGAGTAGAATAGGCCTATACTCTCTGGAGTTTAGAAGAATGAGAGGTGATCTCATTGAAACATATAAGATTCTGAGAGGGCTTGACAGGGTTGATGCTGTTTTCCCTGGCTGGAGAATCTAGAACTAGGGGGCATAGTCTCTGGATAAGGGGTCAGCCATTTAGGACTGAGATGAGAAATTTCTTCATTCAGAGGGTTGTGAATCTTTAGAATTCTCTACCCCAGAGGGCTGTGGATGCTCAGTCGTTGAGTATATTAAAGGCTGAGATCGATAGATTTTTGGATTATATGGGGATCGGGCAGGAAAGTGGAGTTGAGGTCAAAGATCAGCCATGATCTTATTGAATTGCGGAGCAGGCTTGAAGGGCCACATGGCCTACTCCTGCTCCTATTTCTCATGTTCTTGTGCAACCTTGGTGTCCTATTTGACCCTGAGATGAGCTTCTGACCACATATCCGCTCCATCACCAAGACCACCTACTTCCATCTCCTGGTATTAATAAATTAGTATTTTGTTTAGCATTGTGTGTGTTTCTGTTTCTAAACTATTTCTTGATTGAATTTAGAATTATTTTCTCTGCTTTGTTGTTTTAGATATTTGACAAGGTTCAATATAGGCGATGACTGGCTAATAGGTCATAGAAAAGTGGCTGGAATGCACAGTAGAAAATGGGTACAAAAACAAGAGGCAAGGGTTGCCATAATAACAAACTTCTTTCAAATTGGAAAGGAGTTGTGACTGAGAAGTTCTGCTTTCCTACTCTGTGTGTGTGTGTGTGTGTGTGTGTGTGTGTGTGTGTGTTGAAAGCCATACCTCCAGGTGTGTGGAGGATTCTACAGTTGGAGCATAGGTAAGGAGAGGCACTCTTAACACGAATATATCACCCTTGTCTGGAAGGAAGAGAGCATGCTGGGAGATCTCAGACGCAGTAATTGTGACCATCTTCAAGAAAGGTGATAGGTCCAACTGCGGAAATTACAGAGGGATTTCCCTACTGTCCGCCACAGGAAAGGTTATCACGACAATCTTCCTCACCCGCCTCCTTCCGGTGCCTGAATCTCAATGCGGCTTCCGCCCATCAAGAGGCACAATGGACATTATCTTTAACGTGCGACAAGTCCAGGAAAAGTGCAGGGAGCAGCATCAACCTCTGTACATGGCCTTCTTCAATCTCGCAAAGGCCTTTGACTCTCAACCGTGAGGGATTGTGGAGCATCCTCCTCAAATTCGGCTGCCCGCAGAAGTTCGTCACCATCCTCCGCCTGCTCCACAATGACGTGCAAGCCGTGATCCTCACCAACGGCTCCACCACGGACCCAATATGAGTGCAAACTGGGGTCAAGCAGGGCTGCGTCATCGCACCAATGCTCTTCTCCATCTTCCTCGCTGCAACGCTCCACCCCATCACCTTGAAGCTCCCCGCCGGAGTGGAGTTAACCTACAGGACAAACGGGAAACCGTTCAACCTTCGCCTCCAGGCCAGAACCAAGACCACTCCAACTTCTGTCATCGAGCTGCAGTACGCAGACGACGCCTGCGTGTGTGCACACTCAGAGGCCGAGTTATAAACCATTGTCGACGCATTCACCGAGGCATATGAGAGAATGGGCCTCAGGCTAAACATACGGTAAACAAAGGTCCTCTACCAGCCCGCTCCTGCCACACAACACTGCCCCCCGCCCACCAAGGTCCACGGTGAGCCTCGGGACAGCGTGGATCATTTCCCATACCTCAGGAGCCTCCCCTCGGCACGAGCAGACATCGACGATGAAATTCAACATCGACTCCAATGCGCCAGTGTAGCCTTCGGACACTTGAGGAACAGAGTGTTCGAAGACCGAGACCTCAAATCCAGCACCAAGCTCGTGGTCTACAGAGCAGCCGTGATCCCCGCCCTCCTGTATGCATCAGAAACATGGACGATGTACAGCAGACACCTCAAATCCCTGGAGAGATATCACCAACATTGCCTCCGCAAAATCCTGCAAATCCAATGGCAGAATAGGCGTACCAACGTGAGTGTTCTCTCCCAGGCTAACATCCCCAGTATCGAGGCACTGGTCACGCTCAACATGCTGCGATGGGCGGGCCACATTGTCCGCATGCCCGACACAAGATTCCCTAAACAAGTGCTCTACTCCGAGCTTCACTAGGAGGGCAGAGGAAACTGTGAGGACACTCTCAAAGTCTCCCTAAAAAAATGCAACATCCCCACCAACACATGGGAATCGCTTGCCCTAGAACACCCAAACTGGAGAAGAAGCATCTGCGAAGGCACCAATCCCCTCGAGTGTTACCGAATGGAGTGCGTGGAGGCCAACCGTAAGCAGCGGAAAGCGCACACAGAATCCAGAGCATCTCACCCACACGCTTTATTATACACTACCTGCCCCACCTGTGGCAGAGTCTGCGGTTCCAGGATTGGACTGTTCAGCCACTGCAGAACCCACCCTCCTGGAGTGGAAGCAAGTCATCCTCGATCCTGAGGGACTGCCAAAGAAATAATGAAAACCAATACATAGCAACAGTCAGTGCACTTCAAAGTAATGTGTTATATGAATTGCTTTGGGGTATTTATAAAAGATGTGATTAATACTGCATAAATAGAGTTTCTTTTTCTTTCAACTAGCTTTAGAAAGATTTGGATCTTTTTGGGGGGAAAACCAGTTGATATGCCAAAATAGTACGGTTGTGTTTAATGGGACTATTTTGTAGGAAAGGAATTTTGGGGTGTTGGATGGGTCTATCATGCAGGAAAGGAATTTGACTCTTGTGCAAAAACTATTGAAACCATCAGCCTAGTGTATGCCTACCGTAAAAAAAAATGAGCAGTACACTGCATTATATTAACACAAGATAGAATGCAAATAATGAGAGTTGATGTTGTATGAGTTATCGCCTAGAGTTTGTAGCATGTGTAGGAATGATAGATAATATCTTTTGAGAGAATGCAACACAAGGCCGCTAAGCTGGTGGAGGAGAAGTTAAGAATGTTGAGATTGTTCCTTTCAGAATAGAGACTTTGAGGTGACTGCATCATACTTTTGAAAATTACAAAGGGACTTTTAGTTAATCCAGACAAATTTTTCACACTTATGAAGGGTTCAAAAATGAGGGAGCATAATTTAGCAATAAATAGGCAGGACTATTTCACAAAGATATATATATATATATATAGTTGTGTGTGTATGTTTTGTTTGTGTGTGTATGTTTTGTTTGTGTGTGTATGTTTTGTTTGTGTGTGTATGTTTTGTTTGTGTGTGTATGTTTTGTTTGTGTGTGTATGTTTTGTTTGTGTGTGTATGTTTTGTTTGTGTGTGTATGTTTTGTTTGTGTGTGTATGTTTTGTTTGTGTGTGTATGTTTTGTTTGTGTGTGTATGTTTTGTTTGTGTGTGTATGTTTTGTTTGTGTGTGTATGTTTTGTTTGTGTGTGTATGTTTTGTTTGTGTGTGTATGTTTTGTTTGTTTGTGTGTGTATGTTTTGTTTGTTTGTGTGTGTATGTTTTGTTTGTGTGTGTATGTTTTGTTTGTTTGTGTGTGTATGTTTTGTTTGTTTGTGTGTGTATGTTTTGTTTGTTTGTGTGTGTATGTTTTGTTTGTTTGTGTGTGTATGTTTTGTTTGTGTGTGTGTGTATGTTTTGTTTGTTTGTTTGTGTGTGTATGTTTTGTTTGTTTGTGTGTGTATGTTTTGTTTGTTTGTGTGTGTATGTTTTGTTTGTTTGTGTGTGTATGTTTTGTTTGTTTGTGTGTGTATGTTTTGTTTGTTTGTGTGTGTATGTTTTGTTTGTTTGTGTGTGTATGTTTTGTTTGTTTGTGTGTGTATGTTTTGTTTGTTTGTGTGTGTATGTTTTGTTTGTTTGTGTGTGTATGTTTTGTTTGTTTGTGTGTGTATGTTTTGTTTGTTTGTGTGTGTGTGTGTATGTTTTGTTTGTTTGTGTGTGTGTGTGTATGTTTTGTTTGTTTGTGTGTGTGTGTGTATGTTTTGTTTGTTTGTGTGTGTATGTTTTGTTTGTGTGTGTGTGTATGTTTTGTTTGTTTGTGTGTGTGTGTATGTTTTGTTTGTTTGTGTGTGTGTGTATGTTTTGTTTGTGTGTGTGTGTGTATGTTTTGTTTGTTTGTGTGTGTGTGTATGTTTTGTTTGTTTGTGTGTGTGTGTATGTTTTGTTTGTTTGTGTGTGTGTATGTTTTGTTTGTTTGTGTGTTGTGTATGTTGTGTGTGTGTTGTGTATGTTGTGTGTGTGTTGTGTATGTTGTGTGTGTGTGTGTGTTTGTTTTGTGTGTGTGTGTTCTCACGTTCACATTGAAGCAAATAATATAAAAATGGCTTCAAGAAAGAATTAGGATGGCTTGTACTACATTCTTTGGGAGATCAAATCATTGAAAGACAGCCTCTGGAGGGGGAAAGGGTCTCCTACCTCAGGGCTTTAGTGTACTCCATAATCTTCAGAGTTATACTGCCACTTTTATGTTGATGTGCACCCAGAGAATGAGATCAAATCCCACCATACCAGTTTGAGAATTTGAATTCAGTTTAAAGAAAAATTGATCTGGAAATAAATAAATTATTAAAACGTATGTATGTTGCTGCATTAAGAAAATTAATTCTTAAGAGCTGTATTTTTAGCATGGCTATACCAAAATAAAAATGGAAAATTGAAGCATCTATCAACATTTTATGTCTGCAGCCTGGTCTTAGGTTTTCCAGTTGGTTCAATGTAGGCTTGTGACCCAGTTTTCTGACGGACGAATCAAGTAGTAGGAAACGGCTCCGTTTCAACTGCCATTACTTTTACCTATTTCCATATCCACAGCTGGTCCAGGAAACCTAGGGAAACAGAGTTGAGTTCTAACTTACCTCTACAGCTGTTTCTCTTGCACATGTACACCTTTTTGACCCCATCACCATGGGCACCACCTGAGCCATAACCTGCCACTTTCTTCCTGGTCCTTCTGCCCTTGCCTGCCATTCGCTTCCCACCCTGCCACAAATCTGCCTTGCTGTTCACAGACTTCTGCTTCGTGGAGAACAAGAAATGCCATGAGAAATGTACAAGTATCTTAAATGTTTTAATCATGTTTGACAGGATCATTTGATATAGTTCATCGGAGTAATTTGACTCTGTTGCAATCCAAATGTAGCCCATAATGTTCAGTTAGTGCTATTCTAATATACACAGTAAATGCCTTGGTTCTTTTTAAATTTTTCCATGTCAGATTGGAACACATTCACTGTTTAATGTATCTTCTGTTAAATCCAACAATTCAAAATATGTACGATACTAGTACTTCTCCTGCCACATTGCTCACCATCCAAGAACGGGATTGCGTAAGCAATAAACAGCTGCATTCCTACATAAATCATTGCACGCCAAAAAATATTTAGTCCACCTTCGTAACCCTATCACCACGGGCACCATCTGAGCCATAACCTGCCACTTCCTTCCTGGTCCTCCTGCTCTCTGACAGGCAGGAGGACCATTGCTTTGGAGTTAAGTCCAAATGCGAATGGGATAGAGGAGAGGATGCGGTAGAGCGGAAGGGGTAGAGGAGGGAAGATAGAATTGTGTTAGAGGGGGAGAGGGGTTGACGAAGCATCAAGGAGCAGCAGGGGGCATGTGGCATGTGGCAGAGGGAGGGAAAGACAATAATGAGGAAAGGGGGAGGAGGATGGGGGGTGCATGGGTGAAAGGGATAAGGGTGGGGAGTAGGGTACATAGCCAGAAAATTCCATCAGTGGGGTAGGAGTGCCAGGTTCCAAAATGACTGTCACCAGGCAGAGGGGTCCAAAGGGTGGTGGGAAGCAATGATTGGCAGCGTAATTATGGCCAGCCAGAGAGCAGGCAAGGTGAGCGGCCAAGCCAAAGAGATGGGGGAGGGGAAGTTAGAATTAGTATTGTGCCAAAGTGAGGTCCCCTTTAAGCCAGCACGACGACTTGGAGGAAGTGCAGTTCCTTCAATGTATTTGAGAATGAGATATCCCGAGGCAAAGCGGCTATCATTAGACCATCAAGATCTCTGTTCTAAAACTGATTAGTAGAGCGGAGGCCAATGAGGAAATTTGGGCTTGGCAGCTAGTTTCCATTAGGATTGCTGGTGGGGTTCATTGATATAAGATCAAGGGGTGGGGGAGGGTTTGAGGGGCCATTAAGTTTTTTTTGGAATACCCTGCTTGGCTCTCTAACACAGGTCTGTGGAGGCTGGAGGCTGCTCACCTATGTAATATAAATTGTTGGAAGTGGCAGGCTTATACAACCTTTATTCAGTCGACCCCAAAAATCAGAAGCATCCAGTAATAATGGTATCTACCTGGAAAGTGGTCTGCATCTCTTTTTGAAACTTCCTCAGGGCATTAGTCCTTTCCCCTCATCCTGGAGTAATGGGAAGCTCCCATGGGTGGGTTCTGAACTTGGCACGATCAAAGCATCACCAGACTAGGTCAGCTTCTTAGGCCAGATAATGCTGGTTTAGCAACTGCCAACAAATTCCACCTCACCTAGTATGACCTGTTCCTCTCTTGCCAAATTAAACATTTCTCCGAAGAACCAACTATGCTCAAAACTCCATTAGCAGATTCTCCCCCATCACTACCCGATAAATCCCTACAAACACACTTTGTACCATGTTTGCTTCCAGGTCAAAAGACAACACAAAAGCCTTGAAGGCTGAGAGAAAGACATAAGCCACCCGATAAGAGGAATGTGGAGAACCACCATCTGCAGCAGAATGTGCGAATGCCAGCTCATGATCACACTTCGTACTTGGTCCACAAATTCTATCGCTTCGAGGAGAATGAATGCTGAATGGGCTGGGCCAGAAGGGTACACTGCTGCACATATTTTTGGGCTTGATTCCTCATTGTGTGGCTTTCTGGATTGTTGCCCAGAAAGACACAGAGAACATGACAGGCCTCATAGTTCCTGCAGATCTGAGCCTACCCACTAAGGAAAGAATTCTCTCTAGTCCACAGACTAGTATAACTGTTACTGCTAGCTGGAAGTTGATGCAACCCCCCGCCCCCTGTATGAGCATCCCCACATTGTGTGGATAAAACATCTGTGCAACATATTTTTCATAACAGACTTGTAGTAAACACTAGATGTCAAACTTAAGTAAAAGCTGTTTGTGAATATTCTACACATTGTATGTATGCTTGATCAAATTTTGTTCTTATTGGATAATTGTTGATTGCAGAGTTTTACCTGAGTCTGTGTGCCTGCCACTGGAAAACATACTTAATACTGGCAGGCAGTTTATGGACAGTGGTCACCCAGAATTTGAATTAAAAATAATATAAAATCAGCTATATAACGAAAAGTGAATAGGTTGGTTATTGGCACCTTTTGGCTTTATTAAATCATGTTAAAATGGTGAAATACTATGGTAATGGTATACAGTAGTTTTTTTTTAATGTACATGTAAACCTTGTTTACACTACCAAGTTCGTGCTAAAGTGAATATGATTAACATTAACTTAGTCATATTTGAGTTTTTCTTAAATGATGTAAGAAAGATTAATTCTACCTCTTGCGTTTATATGATCCTATTTTAGTTCTTTGCATGTTTGTCCTTTCGAGTCTTTTTCTCTTTCTGGACTCCGTTGCTTTGACAATTCTTACACGCTCATCGTTTTAGTTGTCTAAGAAATACCTACTACTGGTATTTCAGCAAGGAGCTCTACTTCCTGTACTGCTCTGTTACATTTGAAATGTATATGTGTATGCAGACTTTGACTTTGCATGTATGAATTGAATTGATTTTATAATTAGTATTGTCGTATGGGAAATGGAGCTCCTCAATCAGCTGTCTGTCTTTTCACGTACGGGCTTGTGGCCAATTGCAATACTTTATTGTGAAAAATAGTTGCAGTGCACTTAATTTGTTAAGTTTAGATGCAGTCTCGATGCCTGGATCGTGGCTGAACTTATGTGAAGTTTTGATATTAGAAAACTTGTGTAATTTAAACATTGCATAGCACAGATCTTTGCCAAGTGTGATTTTCAAGTCTGTAAAGTAAGTCTAGCATTGATAATTCTCACTAGATGTGAAAGTTCTTAAAGGGATAAGTTTTCTCCTATAAAGTTAGAGGCTTATCTCGTTTGTATTTGAAATAGTATTTCCTTGAGGGAATGAGGAAGTCTGCACTTGTAGCTATTCATCCACCGCTTTTTGTTTTGCAGGGCAATGCTTCCCAGACGCAAGTGGATAAATCTTCTGCTATTAGCTGCTGGTTGACTTCTGTATGTACAGTAGAAATCAAATTTACAAGCAGAGTGAGAGGAAAAAGTACAAGAAATTTAAATTAACTTTATTTTGCCATGCCATTGCCTTTTGGGATAAAATTAAAAAGAACACGAAGATATACTGTCTCCAGTAAGAGCTGTTTGGTTGTACGGATTCAGCTGCTGGATAATGGATTTCTGGAATTCACCCTTTCTGTTGAAAGCACGGGTCAAGAATGCTTGGAAGCTGTTGCACAGAGATTAGAGCTGAGAGAGGTGAGGCATCTTATTTATACAGTAAAAACAATCAGTGCAGCATTTTCATTTAGCAGATTAATGCCAGGGTTTGTTATCAGGACTTTGATAAAGAATAATTGTCAGTGTTGCATTCCTGGTGGGCAGTGTTGAACCTTGCACATTGCTGCCAAGTGTTGTATGTGAAAATATGAAAAATGGAACATTTGGCTGATTTTTGAATGCAGTGGCCCTTCATTATCTTATGAAGGCTATCCAACCTTTAGTCGCTTTTTAGCCCTTTCCCCAGTGGTGTCTCTACTCGTAATGTGTCACCTGTAGTCAAGAGGCTGCATGGGCAACTTGCCCCCAGGAGATGCAGGAGGAAACACAGAGAATAATTTTCTTGGATTCATCTCTGCAGCTTCTCAGCAAGGCAGGAAAGTTGTGGAATTCAGAGGTTTGGAGCAATTGTGGGCACAGGCCAAAAGTTCCACAACTTTGTGGCACCATAGTGTTCAAATGGTCTATACTGCCAGCCTAGTTACTTTTAATAATTACAATGGATTCTTTATTTTAAATCATCTATGATATGTTCCTCATGTGAGGCCAACATGATCAACCTATACTAATTATCAGGGCAGACAACAGAAACCTCCAAAGTTGTGGACATCTTGCAGTGAATAACTCTTTTAATGGAATGGAGAGTATCCAGTTAAATCAAAAATGTATATTTGCTAACTTCTTTTGCTGTGTTTGTTAACACCTTCTGCTGTGCTTGAGCGTGCCCGGGCACATCTGTGCAATTCAACAGAACTCCAGGTTATTGTAAAATAACAGGCTGGTCCATTTGTTTGGTTGCTGGTTGATCTCGTCATGCTCATACATGATAAACTGTGGACTCTGCAGTGAGAAACCTACTGAGATCCACAGAGGATAACATCCTAACTTTCCGTTGCAAGTTTCTATGAAAGGCTTCAAGCGGTGTTTAAAATAGAGCTTAAACACTTTCTAGTGTATGGGTCAAAGTATCTGCTGATGCTTTGAACATCCTGAATATTTTTAAGCCAGTGGATTTATTTTATTTATTTATTTATGTGGTTATTTTTTTAATATGAGGAAATGATTTAAGTATGTTTAAAAAGAATTGGAAAGATACCAAGAAACAGATCAGAGGTCAACTGTGCTTATGGCATATTGATCCTTCGGTTATCCTCACTATAACTTATCAGGCCCGCTATGCTTTAAGTGCTTTTTGCCAACACTGAATACACTAATAAACTGTGCTACAGTGTTATAGAGTGCCTTACTGATACTTTACATCATGTTCTGTATTTCTCAGCCATGGTATCTTTGGCAGATTCTCCTCTGAAGAGGCAGAAAGTAAATCCCTGCTGGCCTGGTGTACCTCTAGTGCCAGGTTCAACAGTGTCATAAACAGGGAGGAAATAAATTTGGAACTCAAAAAAAAAACCTGGGTGATTTCAAAGTATTTCTGTAAAAATCAATTTTTATTTGGAAGATTGCTAAAACTCAACAAGCAAAGGACTAGAAAAGACATGTTTAAACTAACTGACAAACTATGTTTATTTACATAGTTCATGACACCATTTGAATGATCGCTCCAAAAGTTAAAATTTTTTTTATAAAGTTATAATTGTAAACGTAACCAATTCCTATTTGGCTTGAACTATAGTTGCAGAAAGCATGCCAAATTATATACCTAATCCTCTTCTGTAAACATATTGTGGTTTGTTGAAGCAAGTTGCATTATCTAAATGTATTCACTTTGAACTGAAGACAATTCTCGATTGAATTTGGTGCTGAAACACCAGGTCCCAAGATGCATGTGTGTCATTCTTGTGATGTTATCATGCATATTGCATGCAATATGTGTTATGCACAGCACTCTGTGTGTGAGGGCATTCTGAAAATGAAGTGCTGTATCTTGGGACCTGATCTTCAGTGTGAATAGGGAAAAATTAGGGAGGTTCCAAAAATGGGGAGAGAATCAGGTTTTACTGATCCACTAGCCTGAAAAAAAAAATCTGAAGTTATGGTAAATATCGCTGAAAGCTGACTTTAGTGATCTGATCAGTTAGACTAGTGTTCAAAGATGGGACGGGCAGTTTAAAATCTAGCTTCTAACACTGTTTACTTCAGAAGAGTCTGTTAACTTGGTGGACATTTGTGGGGTCTGAAATTTAACAATTGCAAAGTAGTTCTGCTTATAGAATGCATAGTGCAAATCTCTTAAAAATAATGGAATTTTTCTGTATCTCGTAATTACTCTGAAAGGTGTATAATTTTGAACCATTTTTGCTCTGGCTTAAAAAAAATAATGTGGGTATTTCCTTTAATGTGGCAGGAATTGAAACTAAACACAATTCTGCAACAGTTTTGATAGTGATTCTAATATTTGAGAGGTCCAATTTTTTTTTATTCGCTCATGGGATGTGGGCGTCGCTGGCAAGGCCAGCATTTATTTATTTATTTATTTCTTTTTTATTCGTTCACGGGATGTGGGCGTCGCTGGCAAGGCCGGCATTTATTGCCCATCCTTAATTGCCCTTGAGAAGGTGGTGGTGAGCCGCCGCCTTGAACCGCTGCAGCCCGTGTGGTGAAGGTTCTCCCACAGTGCTGTTAGGAAGGGAGTTCCAGGATTTTGACCCAGAGATGATGAAGGAACGGCGATATATTTCCAAGTCGGGATGGTGTGTGACTTGGAGGGGAACGTGCAGGTGGTGTTGCTCCCATGTGTCTGCTGCCTTTGTCCTTCCAGGTGGTAGAGGTCGTGGGTTTGGGAGGTGCTGTCAAAGAAGCCTTGGCAAGTTGCTGCAGTGCATCCTGTGGATGGTACACACTGCAGCCACAGCACGCCGATGGTGAAGGGAGTGAATGTTTAGGGTGGTTAATGGGGTGCCAACCAGCGGGCTGCTTTGTCCTGGATGGTGTCGAGCTTCTTGAGTGTTATGCACCATCATGCTCTGAGTTTGCTTCAATCTTTAATATTGTTCCAAATAGCATTCTGTTTGACTGCCTCTAGTTAACCAAATAACCTATTGATTTATTCTTGTGATCGCAAATGTAATCTTTTCACAATTTGACATTTCTTTGCTTTAGACCGGTATAGGGCTTGATTGATGCTTGTTGAAACAGAAGACACAAAAATCATGAGGCTCAATTTTCATTGGCTATCAGCACCTGAAAACCCTCTGCATGTGCAGAGCTACATTTCTATTCAGCTATAATTAAATATGACAGCTGGCACAATTTATTCTCCCTAATAGAGTTTCTTTTTCTCATTCTAGTTCAAGTTGAAAATATTTTTCATTTTGTTACCACTTGGCATAGTGTCAGCAGTAGCAATAGTAGCAATGGAGGACTCTTGCTTCTGGTGTGCTGTGGGTTACTGAATGGTTGGTTGAGTGATTTTTTTTTTCTCCTACAGATTACTTATTTCAGTCTTTGGTATTACAATAAGCAGAATCAATCTCGATGGGTGGATCTGGAAAAGCCTATCAAAAAGCAGCTAGATAAATATGCCATAGAACCCACAGTTTATTTTGGTGTGGTATTCTATGTGCCAAGTATTATACAACTTCAGCAGGAGATTACAAGGTATGGAACATTAAGGCTCAGTATTAGATGTATGAAAAAATGCCTCTTTAAGGTAGCACTTAAACAGTTGGCATCGATTACCTCATAACCTTGTTTGATTATTAAGTAGGAAATTCAATTTACATGTTCAAGATTCAAAATGGAATAACTTGTCTGAATAGTACGTGTTAAATACTCAAAACTTTTATATTGGGTTAATTAATTTGTTTTTAGTTTGTTACTGTGCCTAAAGGGAGTACGTACACATTTTTTATTCAGGTCCCACTTTAGTCTGTGAACACAAAAATAAGAATTTTCAGCAGAGGAAAATGGAACCTTTTTAAAGGCATAATACTGAACACTCAGGATAAATACACTCAGGATTAATAAGCACATGCTAAGCAACCATGACCCTAAATAGATTAATAAATTAATCAGAAGTAAAATAAGGAGGAAAAATGACCCCTACAAATCATGCAAGGAGCTAGGCGAAGGAAGAGCTGGAGATGTAAACCACAACAGTAAGAATTTTTTTCAGTGGGAGGGCAGTGAGATATGTGAGGACTCTAAAAGATGCTAATAAGGCTGAAACTGAAGAATCTAATATAGTCAACATACTAAATGATTACTTCTTCCTAGTAATTACTAGGAAGAAGTGAACAACTTGACGTCCCCAAATAATAATGCAAGCGAATGTAATCATTTTGACTTAAACGAAAGTCCTAGATAGTCTGAAAGGTCAAAATGAATAACCCACAGGGGTGGATATTATTTATTCCTAAGTTCTGAGAATGATGAGGGTTGAGATTTGTGAAGCACTGATGATGAAAACTGAGAAAATTTCCGATTGACTGAAAATGGGTTAAAATGGTGCCCATTTAAAAAAAAGTAACAAAGCAAACACAGACAACTACATATACAATACTCTAGTGGCAATATTATGTGAAATAATGGAACTATCAAGCAATTTGAGGATTAGTATATAATACCTACCCAGTAAACTTTTCATGGGCTTCCTTTTTGAAATATGCATTTAAGCTAAATATCAAGAGTCCTTCAATCCTGAATCCCAGGTTAACAGAATGTCTGGCTACGTTACTCGTGCACATGCAATTAAATGTCCTGATGTTATTAGAATCATGTTGGGCTCAGGTTTAAGTTCTGATCTACTGTGTTAGCTGATCTTGTGCAGCAGTAGGGATCATATTATTGGCCTTAGCACCCTTAAAGTAGGGAGAGGAAAATTCAGCTAATGTTCCTGCTCATCATTGTGCAGTAACTCCTGGTATAAATATGGATGGCTCAGCTGTAATGTCCCCAATGGTTGACTAATGTCCCAGTGCTTGCTGTCCAATCTTTCATATGAAGAATGCTCACCTTGGTGAAGTACTAGTGGAGTTGTACCCCAGCATATGTTAGTGTTTTCAGGAGAGGAGGGAAGAAAATTGTATATGGGGTTAATCACTTCAACAGCTGCAATTTGTTTCTGCAGATACCAGTATTATCTTCAACTGAAGAAAGATATTTTAGAAGGTCGCATACCTTGCACACTAGAACAAGGAATTCAGCTTGCTGGTCTCGCTGCACAGGGTAAGGAAAGATTAATTGGTTGATGTTAAAAATACCATTGATTCCAAAGTCTGAATGGCAAGTAACCTTAATGCAGTCTCTTAGAATAAATATGAAAGCCACATGTCTGTTCTGGTTTTCCAATTAATTTTATCTTCCATACTTCAAGTTAGTGGACCAGTAGATCCATCTCAGGACAAGATGTAGCACGTCCTTATCTTTCCCTCCCCGCTGCTAACATTGTAAATGGTTCCTTCTCAGGTACTGTCTCCATCCCTTTCAAACCCGCCGCCATCATCATCTCTTCAAAGACAAGCTCACCGTCGACCCATCTCTCCTTGCAAACTACCACCTCATCTCCAGCCCCCCCCCACCTCCCCTCCCACCTTCCTCTCCATAGTCCTTGAAAATGTTGTTGCCTCCCAAATGCGTGCCCTTCTTTCCCACAATCTCCCCATTCAGGTTTCCACCCCTGCCACAACACAAAAACGTCCATAAACAAAGTCACATATAACATCTTCTGTGATTGTAGCCATGGAATATTATCCTTTTTGTCCTCATTGACCTCTCTGCAACCTATGACATGGTTGACCACACCATCCTCCTCCAATATCCAGCTGACTGGGACTGTCCTCAGTTGGTTTCACTCTCACCTATCCGATCAGAGCCACAGCATCTCTTCTTGCTCCTTCACCATTGCTTTCCAAGTTCCACAAAGATCTGTCCTTGGACTCCTACTCTTCCTCAACTACAAGCTGCTCCCTTGGCAGTGTCATCTGCAGAGATGGGGTCTGCTTCCAAATGTATATTGACAACACCCGCTAATCCCTCCACTGCCTCAGTGTTGTTGGACAGCTTGTCTGACATTCGTGTTGGATGAGCCGCAACTTCCTCCAGTTAAACATTGGGAAGACTGAAGTCGTCATCTTCGACTCCTACCACAAGCTCCATACTCTTGCCATTGATTCTGTCCCCATCCCCAGCCACTGTCTTGAACTGAACCAGACTGTTCACAATCTCGGCTGAGCTTCCAGCCCTTTATCCTGTCCATCACAAAAACTGCCTACTTCCACCTCCGTAACATTGCCCACCTCTGCCCCTACCTCAGATCATCCTCATGTTTAAATCCTTTCATGGCCTTGTCCCATCCTATCTCCAACCTCCTCCAGCCCTACAACCACCACCCCCCGCCCCCTACATACTTTTCCTTAAAAGTTGTTGATCACCGCTTCTAATATCTCCTTTGCAAGGAATCTTACAACACCAGGTTATAGTCCAACAATTTTATTTTAAAATCACAAGCTTTCGGAGATTATCTCCTTCGTCAGGTGAGTAGTTTTTTCTGACTTATGCCTTTGTAAAATGCCTTGGGATTTTTTTTTATGTTCATGGTGCTATATAAATACTAGGTAGCATTTAGGTGTAACTTAGCTGCATACATGTTGTACCAAACCCAACTGAAGAAATTGAATTTGTACCATAGGCATGAATAGAGCAATTTCAATGTATGTTTGGATTCTGGGTATTATCATTTGGACCTGATGCAATGCTGCTCCAAGACAAAGGCACCAAAATGTTGCAGCAAAATCGGAGTAAGATTCAGCTATGATTCTTTGCCAAATTACACCATTATAGGCATAAAATTGCAGTATTATAAGGCTATTGAACCACTTTACTTGCCTAACTGTTCAAAAAGTGAATAAGTAAACCTAATTACACTAGATATTTATTGTGTAATTTGATAATATAATGTATATTGTATTTCCAGAATCAGTAGTATTTTTATAAAACTATTATGAGCAACGTGGATATTCCTGCAGCCTAAATGCTATCTCTGCGTTCCTCTGAGAAATTGGAGCTAATATTAGGTAGGCTGCCCTGTGAGTACTTATTGTGAGTACAATGACTGATGAAGTTGTAATGTGAGACGTTTGAAGTCTTTTATATCTTGGAAGTATTGCTCAGTTAGGGCTTCTGGTTTCTTTTTCTTAACTGAGCTTGTTTGCCTATCTGCATACATAAACATTGACTTGTCATACCCTTAATCTTAAATGTTTTATCAAGTGATTATTTTTTGAAAATGAAAATCACTTTATTGCATCTTGGGTCCAGTCATCTTATAATATTTTTTGTGCAGCTAATTGCCAGTGAACCAAGATTTGTCACGTCAGCTAATGTCAGAAAATAAAGTAATAGTTATAAAGCATTTGTAAGTAATGCCTCTGATCCATCTCATGAACATTGTGATGACTTTTAAATACCTGCACAGATTTGTACTAGGCTTTGAAGTCAGCTTCTGGATTTCTTTCAATAATTGGTGAGCTGAGAACCACCCAGATATTTGTCTACACTCTCACTGGCACAAACATCTCATTCTTAACAAGTTATAATACTTTAACAGATTTATAATAAGTCAGACAAGTCTGTCACTCATCAGTTATCATGTTCTTAATGAAAATGCATGTTCTGGAGAATTTGTGTCTAACTGAAACTTTCAGTGCATCTGAAATTTGTCACCTTGTTCTTCAGAAATCCTGTTAGATCTTTTCTTTCAACTTTCCTCCCGCAACCTCCCACCCCCAACTTAAAAAAAAAATTGTGCTTGATAGCTTGGCTTATTTTTGAAAACTGGGAATTACCTATTCAACCAATCTTATGTACCTGTTCAGGTGTCAGTTCAAAAGTGTTTTTTTTGTTTTCAACAATAATACAAACTGCTACCACAGCATTAAATTTTATTTCAATTACACGTTTGCTTTTTATTGCTTGCATTAATACCACCTTGAGCAAAGTATAATCCCAGAGATTTTACTGTTACTATATCTTTGTACCAATCTTATCATAACATTTTCACTGAATTATGAAATGGATTTCAAACCCCTATCAATTCACTCTCCGAGTGGCAGTTTTTAGTATGTTTGATTAGCTGTGTAATCTCTGATTCTTCTGTGATTTTTTTTTCTCAGCTGATTTTGGTGATTGTGATCAGTATGAATCCCAAGACTTCCTATACAAGTGCGATCTTTTTCCAGTTGTAAGTTCTGTTAGTATTATATATTGCAGAAACTTTTAAAGGCAAAGAGTATTTTTTTAACAAAAAAATTAGCTATTACAAAGTAGGAAGTACACTTTCTACCCAATCCTGACTTATCCAAGTGTTCCAATGTGTGTGGTAGGTCAATATTTAAATGGAAAGAAAATTGAGATTATTCAGACAGTTTGATTTAATTTTACTGCTCAGAACAGTCCAGAGAGTACCGAAGGTAGCATGTGAATATCGTAATGTTATGGGGTCAGTAATTTTATGAAAGTTCAGACTTTATATTTGTTCGTCCTATGTGATATTGAAATGAAGGTGAACAATTGATAAATTGTTACATCAGAAAATACAAGTGGTTAAATAGTTTAACTTCCTTTACTTAACAAGAATATTTTGTTTTATATCTTCCCCACCCCCCCCCCCCCCCCCCCCCCCCAAAAAAAAAGAATTGGATTCAAGATGAGCGAATGCTTCAAGAAGCAACACAGAAAGTTGCTTCACTATATCGGAAATTCAGGTGAATTTAAATTTCACTTATTTATTGGATAGAAATATTGAGTTCATTTGGTTCAGGTATAAATGATTCTGGCTTTTAAGTTTAGCAGTACAGTACTAGGTTTTGCTTTTAATGAGGACTGATTAATGAATGCCTTTTATGATTCTTTTATAATGATCTTTCCCACCCCTCCACTGCATTGCTGTAGGATTCTGCAGAATGATGGGTTATACATCCAGGCACTCATGTGCCAAAGATCCTGATCTCTCAGCTGTGTTGTGTGGGAAGGTATTTAACCAAGACCAAAGGTTTCCTTTTGGAGATCAGGGAAAAATTGGAATGGAGAGAAATCATTCAAGCTGTGCTTGTGTACCTCAAACTAGCAGATTCAGAGCAGCATTGCAGATGTCTGAGATCATGCCACTAATCTGTTGCCTTGGAGACAGTTATTGTGCTGCTAAGGGAAAACAGGAACCAGGAGAAAAATTGAATTCAATATTTTTTTTAAAAGATCTGTTATAGTAGTACATTACTGATATCTCTGTCAGTGAATTTACTTAAACTAAGACACGTATGGGGGAGGACTGAACAATAAAATTGTAAGAATGAAAATGGTGAGGATCAAATAAGTGAGTCTTCCAGCAAAAGAAAAAGTGAAACTTTTTAATATAGAGATTTAAAACCTTTTTTAAATTGGAGAATGAGATGAGCCTCATTATGGATTGCTTTTGTCCAGCTATATCTATTTTAATTGACAAGATTCTGGATATTGATGCTGAAATTCCATCTTGTTGTATTACGTGCTAAATTTAAGTTCACTAACTCTCTTTTTACTTTTGTTTTTTCTCTGCTTTATTTTTAGGGGTCTTACTCCCCCTGAGGCAGAGTTATTGTATCTTCAGGAGGTAGTAAAAATGGAAGGCTATGGCCATGAAAACTATACAGCCAAGGTATGGGATGGGGGTGGGGGAAGTTGCAACTAAGATTAAGAAATCAAGAGGAATGTAAAATATTTTATATGTGCTTGTTATAAAGAGGGCTTTGTAAAGGTTTATGAGAAAATATGTTTACTGTTTTTTTTTAAAAATCCATTCTAAGTGCAAGATTAGCTACCCACAACATAACTAAATGAACAGCTTAACTATAAAAATAAATTTACATTCACTTAAATTGCCTTTAGTTTCTATTAGAAGAATTTGCATTACACGGTGTGTGATAATTTCACTTTGTGGAAAGTAGGAAAATATCAATGTGGATGTGCAATGTAGCCGCCTTTTATTGCGTTTAATTTATCTAACAGCCCTAAGCAGTAAAGGGCTCCGTCTACCAACCACATTTTCACAGCCCATTCTGGCTAATGATTTAATGTTACCATCTGTGACCTATCTGAACTAACTTGCACTGAAACTGAAACAGTTCAGTGTAAGAACATATGTACAACGATATGTGTCGGAGAAATTCAAAGCTATTCTTTGGGATGTTCCATTTTATTACAAATAAACTGCAACACATGCATAAATCTATCTACACAACTGATTCAGAGCTTTTGTGAATATGCATACATGTATGCAATTGAATTTTGGTACACTTTTCAGTGCTTATAAAATTAAATAGAGTTAATATGACCACATCAATATTGACTCAATTTATGCATTAATGGTAATGGCTGGAGTTTTAAAAGAAATTTTTAATATAGCCTAATAATTCAAAGTTTTTGCACTTAAAAAAAAATTATCCAATAATTCAAATGAAGCAATGTAAATAACTCAGCAAAGTAGGAATTCAGTGCTTACAAAAACAATTTGAATGATCAAATAATAAGTAGATTGTACCTAATATCATATGGGTAGAAAGCAAGGGGTAATTCTTTGCCTGCAACGCTCCCAACACAGAGCTTCATCTGTTGAATGCACTGAAGGTGAAAATTTAACCCATTTTGCTCTATTTCATTATATCTGCAAATTAAATTTACTGCAAAACATTTGTTGATTTGGTGCATTATTACCAAGTTTAACTTCATTGTTACAGTCCACACTTTCCCTCAACATCTCTTTGGTGTCCATGGCTAGACTGTAGATTCCATAAACTGACCAAGTCTTTTATGAACTGAAACCTGCATCTTTATATGTTGATCTGTGAGAGTTAGCACAAGTCTAACAATTCATGCCAAATCGTGGTAAATTGCTTACTGGAAGCTTCATGAAATGGCCACCACTTTCTCCCATCTTCTCAGAAGGCAGAAAGATAACATGCTGCTAGACAACTGTCTAAAAACTACTTGTCCAGATTTATTGATAGATAAAGGAGTATATTGTGCTTAAAGAAAAAAATCTCATTGAAACAAGTAAGATTCTGAGGGGGCTTGACAGGGTGGATGCTGAGAGATTGTTTCCCCTGGCTGGAGAGTCTAGAACTAGGGGGCATAGTTGCAGGATAAGGGGTCGGCCATTTAAGACTGAGATGAGGAGGAATTTCTTCACTGATGGTTGTGAATCTTTGGAATTCTCTACCCCAGAGGGCTGTGGATGTTGAGTATATTCATGGCTGAGATAGATAAATTTTTGGAATCAAGGGATATGGGGATCGGGCAGGAAAGTGGAGTTGAGGTCGAAGATCAGCCATGATCTGATTGAATGGCGGTGCAGGCTCGAGGGGCCATATGGCCTATTCCTGCTCCTATTTCTTATGTTAAAGGGCACAGCTAGATACTAATACAGTACAGTAATCAGACTTGCACAATATATTAACAGATTTAAACTTTTTAAAAAGTCAGAATTTTTTGCTGCTTTTTTCAGTAAATTCTTGGTAAAACAAACTATGGTGGTGATTTACGTGAGACAGTTGCTCATGTAATTCCTATCCTGTATCACTTGTAAAGGTTAGTTGAATAAAACAATGAAATTACAAGTGGCTTGCTGGATTAAAATGGCAAATTTTTCTTCACAACAAAATGGCTGTGCCCACGGCTTTCATTTGCTCACATGACATCTTTCAAAAGCACCACCACCGTCTGCTTTTATCTCTGTTCATTATATGGGACACTGTTGAAAACAAATAATTAAATTAAATCAGAAATGGTTTGCAGCTTTAGCTGAATTCCTAATTTATTTCTTGAACTGTGTGATTGAGGAAAACTGACAGCATTGTGGGATAGCATCCTGGCCAGAAGTAGTACAAGTCTGCAACAGCGTTTCAAGTCATAACAGTTTTGGATATCTGAGAAGAAATTCTGAACTAAGATGTCAGAGGGAGGCAGGGAATGAGCTTCAAAAGGGAGAAGAATAAAAGATTTTGAGACAGAGCAAGTAAACTGAAGAAAGCAAATAATCTACTTCCGATCACAACACACTTAGCACCACCTTACCAGCAAGAGCAAAGATAAGAGTTCGGTCCATATAAATTTGTGAAAAATGCCATTTCTTATTTTTTCTTTCCCTATGTTGGTATGATGGTGTAACATTGCACAAACTCCTGATTAGATCTGCTTTAATCATAATGCAAACTGTAAAAGCTCTATTGTCTCTTTTATTCAATGCATACTCTGATTTCTTCTTTTATTATGTCTATAGGACAGCCAAGGAAATGATCTACTTATTGGTGCATGTTTGGAAGGCATCTTTGTGAAGCACAAAAGTGGCAGACCTCCCTCTGTTTTCAAGTAAGGGGAGCAACTGTGTATTCTAGGATTTAATGACATAATTGTTGCAAAAAGGATGAACTAAACATCTAATTTGAAAAAATCCCCATGGTACTTGGTTTGAGTGGTATTTCTTAATTGGATTAATGTTAGAATTACTAATATTGCAAATTTACCAACCAGTCTGCCAATTAAAAATAAGTAATTGTTCTTATTTCCAGCAGAATGCTAGGGCACATATGTATTGCAGTTCTGCAGTATGCCAAAGGCTGCTGGTTTGGCAGGCTTGTGCATGTGCACTTGATCAAAATTCATGTTTGTGACTTGAAGTTCCTAGTCACAGACTTCTAGTAGCCCTGTTTGGTGCCTGCAGTACATGGCCTCCAAGTGCTTCTTGAAAACTCACTTTGTGAGGTAGTCCTCGGTACTTCGAGGTACTAGTGCCACCTTGTAGATCAGATATCAAGGAAGATCCAGGGCAGATCTGATTGTGATTTGGAAACAACTGAATCCAAATGTTCCAAGATGAAATGGGGCTAATTTTTGTGTAGTAGTGTAAGTTTGTTTTAAATGGTTAAGAACTGGTGAATATTGCCAGAATGGTAATGTGCTAATCGCACTCAATTTTCATGGGTCAGTCCAACAGTTCCAGGTGTGGATTTGGATGGGTGCAGGGAGCACACTAGTGGGAGTGGAAAATTGTGCATTGGTGAAATTTAAAGGAAGTAGCAGAAAATTCTTGTATCTTTTCATAAGGTTAAAAAGGCCTCTCAACCCATTGCCAACTTTTTTCCGATGAGGGAGAGGCTAAGACATAATGGGGAAAAATGAATGAAAAGGAAACCTAAAGTGCAGACATGAGTCTACAGGCAAATGCAGGACCATCCCAGCAATCGTGCCCATGTTTGACTGCTGAAGTAGAACTGCATGAAACATAGAAAATAGGAGCAGGAGTAGGCCATTCAGCCCTTCGAGCATGCGCCACCATTCAATATGATCATGGCTGATCCTCTATCTCAATACCATATTCCAGCTCTCTCCCTATACCCCTTGATGCCTTTTGTGTCTAGAAATCTATCTAGCTCCTTCTTAAATATATTCAGCCAATTTGCACACAGCAAGGCCCTACAAACAACAAAGGAGGAAAATGATCAGATCTGTTTTGGTGGTGTTGACTGAGGGATATATGTTGGCCTAAATAACCCCCAGTTGCTTTTCTTCAAAAAGTGCCATGGGATATTCTACGTCTGCCTGAACAGGTGCTAGGTTTAATTTCTCATCCAAAAGGTGGCACCTCCAACAATGTAGCACTGCCTCAGTACTGCACTGAAGTATCAACCTAAATTATGTGCTGAAGTCCCAGAGTGAGGTTTGAACCCATGAACTTCTAGTTCAGACAGGAGTGCTACAACTGAGCCAGGCTGTTGTTTGCTTCTATATATGTATTAATATATTTTTTAATTCCTATCTATGTATGTCCTTCATCTCCTTATGTCATTGATTCACTTCTGTGTATGATTAAATAGTTTGCATCATCTATTTAATAAGTACCAAGACTTTTACCTTTGCATCCATATTTATTCTTCATCTCCATATTAAGATAGGCTGAATTCACACCTGTTCATTCATTTCTCTGATTAAAAGGTTTTTGGCATTTCTCTAGAATTCCTAAGCAGGAAGAATTCGTATGTGGGCAATTTGTACCAAAACCTTAAATGAATTTATACAGAATGCATTTATGATTTCAATACATATAGTAAATGGAGGAAATCTCCCCGCCCCCCCCCCCCCCGTTCACCCCCCCCCCCCCCAAACTTTAAAAAAATTATAACCATTATTTCCATCACAATATTAAGACGAGCTAAATTTGCATTAATAGCTATTAAACTCGGAACTGGTCAGATGAACCACACCCTTTAACTTCCTATGTTCCTATTTTTTGCTTCAACTTGGTAGTCTTAAATTTTTAATGGTTTTCATTGAAGCTTTTCAGAGTAGTAGAATCAGACTTGACCTGGCCTGTTAAGTATTGTCTCTAGCCATGTTTGTAGTTCACTCCCCCAGGCCAAAAAGGTCATCCCAATTTTCAAAAAGGCAGTTCAGCAGGATCTTCTAGCCCCGGGCCATTAAATGGGATTTCTGAACATTCTATTAGCCGTTTGTAAATGCTTCTGTTTTGCTCACTACACAGTTGGATTAAATACATGTTTCTCTATTATGCAAGTAATTTGGCTGATTAGTTGCTTAAATTTGAAATGAGCATTATCACAAGTGCAGGACGATAGAGGATGATGCAGACATTGTAGTTAAGGAGGAGGAGTGTGAAATATTGGATAGAAACATAGAAAATAGGAGCAGGAGTAGGCCTTCGAGCCTGCTCCGCCGATCAATATGATCATGGCTGATCCTCTATCTCAATACCATATTCCCGCTCTCTCCCCATACCTGTTGATGCCTTTTGTGACTAGAAATCTATCTAGCTCCATCTAAAATATATTTAGTGACTTGGCCTCCACAGCCTTCTGTGGCAGAGAATTCCACAGGTTCACCACCCTCTGAGTGAAGAAATTTCTCCTCATCTCAGTCCTAAATGTCCTAGCCCATATCCTGAGACTGTGACCCCTCATTCTGGACCCCCAGCCAGGGGAAACATCCTCGCTGCATCCAATCTGTCTAGCCCTGTCAGAATTTTGTGTGTTTCAATGAGATCCCCTCTCATTCTTCTAAACTCGAGTAAATACAGGCCGAGTTGACCCAATCTCTCCTCATGCGACAGTCCTGCCATCCCAGGAATCAGTCTGGTGAACCTTCGCTGCACTCCTACTATAGCAAGTATATCCTTTCTTGGGTAAGGAGACCAAAACTGCACACACTACTCCAGGTGTGGTTTCACCAAGGCCCTGTATAACTGCAGTAAGACATCCTTGCTCCTGTACTCAAATCCTCTTGCAATAAAGGCCAACATACCAGTTGCCTTTCTAACTGCTTGCTGCACCTGCATGTTTACTTTCAGTGACTGGTGTACAAGGACATCCAAGTCTCTTTGTACATCAACATTTCCCAATCTATCACCATTTAAATAATACTCTGCCTTTCTGTTTTTCCTTCCGAAGTAGATAACTTCACATTTATCCACATTATACTGCATCTGCCATGTATTTGCCCACTCACTCAACGTGTCTAAATCGCCTTGAAGCCTCTTTGCATCCTCCCCACATCTCATGATCCCACCTAGTTTTGTCAGCAAACTTAGAAATATTACATTTGGTCCCCTCAACCAAATCATTGATATATATTGTGAATAGCTGGGGCCCAAGCACTGATCCCTGCGGTACCCCACTAGTCACTGCCTGCCACTCCGAAAAAGGCCTATTTATTCCTACTCTCTGTTTCCTGTCTGTTAACCAATTTTCAATCCATGCTCGGATATTACCCCCAATGCCATGTGCTTTAATTTTGCACACTAACCACTTATGTGGGACTTTATCGAAGGCCTTCTGAAAATCCAAATAAACCACATCCACTGGTTCTCCCTTATCTATTCTACCAGTACATCCTCTCAAAATTCCAGTAGGTTTGTCAAACATGATTTCCCTTTCATAAATCCATGTTGACATTGTCTAATCCTGTTGATATTTTCTAAGTGTCCTGTTATCACATCCTTTATAATAGACTCTAGCATTTTCCCTACTGTCTGTAGTTCCCTGTTTTCTCTCTCCCTTAGTGTCTTTGTGAGAAGGGTGGCACTCTTTCATTCCATGATAACGTCCCTGCATTGCAGCATACCTGAAAGGAGGTGGAACTAGGTTTGAGGCAGCAGCTGATCAATATCACTGACTATGCAGTCCTATGGTATATGTTAGAAGCATGTGTCCTTGCAGCATATGACACAGCTCTACATCTGGCTATCTGTATGTGGTTGACTCTGTGAAGACAGTTCCTCATAGTTATTGCCAGACAGGTGTATCAATGCCTGCAAATAATGGCTGGTCAGATCTGTCAAGATGCCTCCAATCAGGCTTTGCTGGTTGATGGATCACTCTGGTATGCTCTCTTTCATGCAGTACCACTGCAAGCATTACATACCATTGTGAATGGGTGCTTCTGAAGTACCATCCAGCATATAACAGTTAGTCATACCTATCTATACCATTGGGCATGTTACAACCTATTTTGAGAGTTGGAGCATCCACACACACTGCCAAAGCACTGCACCACTATCTTTAGATACAAGTGTGAGGATACTGCTGGTTGGGCAAAGAATCCTTCTGGTGCAGCTTGATCTGCTTAACATCCCTCTGCTGGTCTTCCTCGACCTCCTCTAAAAAGCTCCCACTGGAAAACCCATTGGAGACACTAAGGAAGCTGGAAGAAAAAATAAGCAGCAGAGCAATTGCTGCAAAAGCTCATAAAAGCTTAAGTGGCAGATGGGGGGTGGGGGGATAAAGCAAAAAATAAAATTATCGGTTCAAAAATGGCCAAAATCTTTAATGGCCCTAAATGTTTAATCTTCTTATAATATGCCTTTTTATTGAACTTCTGCCTGCAGCTAATTCCCTAGCAACCCTGGATGCTCATTATACGAGCATGATTTGGAACGCATGAACGGCACTATGATGTCACTCCCTTGTCATTTGAATGTTAGTATGAGGCTCCTTCCTGAAACAGACAGGATCTTCTTGTGTCCACCCCCAGGCATAGCAGATGTGTATTATGGTTCTCTTTTTTTCTGACCATTTCGCCTCATGAACTGATGCGGACGGGGTGTAACAACATGAAAATCATCTCCCACTAGTGCAGTTTTCCTGTTCTCTGCTCTATATAATATCCAAAAATGAAGTGAAACTGTCAGGTTGTCTAAAGGAGGTATTCTAAAGGAGAATTATTTACATTGATGCCCAAGGTTAAGATGATAACAGATTTTTAAACTAATTTTTGACCTGCTACTGCCACCATGAAGTAGTGGAGGATGACTATTAAGTAGCTACAGAATTAAGAGAATGTTTGAGCTTCCATCAGTTTTTTTTTTGCAAAATAGGAAATGTAAACTCATGCTTAACTTGAATCAGTAGGGAACATAGGAAGAGGAGTAGGCCAGTCAGCCCTATGAGCTTGTTCTGTCATTCAATTAGATCATGGCTGATCTGTACCTCAGCTCCATATACCTGCCTTTATTGATGCTCTTTCCCAATAAAAAACCTATTGATCTCAGTTTTAAAAATTTCAATTAACCCAGCAGCCATATCATTTTGGGGCAGAGTGTTCTAAATTTCCACTACCCTTTGTGTGGAAAAAGTGTTTCCTGATTTCACTCCTTAATGGTCAAGCTCTAATTTCAAGATTATGCCCTCTCTTTCTGGATTCCTCCGCCAGAGGAAATAATTTCTCTATCTACCCTATCAAGTCCCTTTATCATTTCAAATACCTCGATGACATCACCCCTCAACCGTCTAAACTGAAGGGAACACAAGCCAAGTTCATGCAGTCTGTCATAATTTAACCCTTTAAGTCATGATATCATTTTGTTGAATCTGCACCGTACTCCCTTCAAGGCCAATACATCTTTCCTGAGGTTCGTTGCCCAAGACTGAACGCAGTACTGCAGATGGGGTTTGACCAAGGCTCTGCAACTGAAGCATCGCTTTCTCACTTTTGAATTCCCACCCCCTCAAGATAAAGGCCAACATTCCATTAGCCTTTTTGATTACTTTTTGTACCTGTGCTCTACTGATTCGTGTACATAGATACCTAAATCCTTTTGCTCCTCGACTGCTCCTGGTCTCTCACCATTAAGAAAAAAAAATCTGATTTGTCTTTCTCAGATCCAAAGTGGATAATGTCACACTTCCCCACATTGAAGCTTTGATCTTAAATACAAAGTAATACATTCAGCTTTGAAACCAACTGTTTTTTGTTTCGTTTGGCACCAAGAACCAAGAGACTTTGTTTCCTTCTGAATCAGTGGAGCTCATCGCCAATGCTAGCTGAGCAATGTTCTATAATTTGGGGTCCTTGCAAAGCCATGGAGAGGAAACAAAAAAATGATTTCTCCTAGTAGATACAAGTTTTTAAAAGACTTTAGAATAAAAAAGGTTGAATATTTTGCACTTGTTTTTTTTTCACCTATCCCCAATAATGTTTCATTTTAAAGCTGTCACAGTGGGTGGCATTACTCAGTCACATGGTAATATTAAATTAATGCTACATGATCAGTTTCACATCTGGTACCTAAAGAAAATACCTTCCCATGCCAAAGAACACTCAATATTGTTACTAATTCACCTCAAAGTCTATTTAAAATTTTTTCAGTTGAGGTAGAAATAGCTGTATAAATAAATTATCTTTCCCTTTTTAGATGGAATGACGTATCCAACTTGTCGCACAACAAATCCTTCTTTGCATTAGAGCTGGCAAACAAAGAGGAGACCGTCCAGTTCCAGACTGTGAGTGTTCTAAAACTGTTCACTTTAGCTGATGTCCATAAGTTTGATAGTGTGCAGTGGAACAAAGTAGCTGCATTCCGTAATACACTCAGAAGAAAGACACCTCTTATACAGTTGTCTGAAGACAGTGGTTCATGCTGAGTTGTGGTCCCAGGGCTGTTCATTTCATTTCTACTAATTTGGTTTAGGAAGGGAACAAAGTATTTTCATATGTACTCATCCATATTGATTTAATGGTTTCCTAGTGATGTGATCTTATTTGGCTTTAAATATTAATCAGTTGTGTAGAAACCAGGTTAGGAATATTGCATCTGAGTAAATAGCTTCTATGCATTTCAAAACTATGTTCATGGTAATATACCCCCAAAAGTTGGAAAAGACCGCAATTTTGTTTCCCACCATTCATTAATATTTTAGTTAAGATGTGTTTATCTGGTTAATAAAACCTTATTTCATTATTTGGACCACCATAAAGAACAAAATTGGCATGTAAGATTTCCTAAATCTTGAGTCCCAATCTTGAATGGAAGTCAGGGATTTCCCAAAATAATAAGATTGAGAATCAGTGGGGATTTTAGTCATGCAGAATGGTGTCTGACGTTTGTAGAAGCATGTGAGTAGCTCAACGTAGAGTATACTCTTGGCCAATGAATGGTGCAGTCCATGAGAGGGGCATAGCTAAAGAAATGGAAGAGAAAAAACATAAAAGGGGAGGGATGGGGAAGAATTTGAATATAAAAAACTCTGGTTAAGACAGAGGGTTATAGATAAGAAAAAGTGCATTAGAAAATGTATAGAAGAACATAGAAAGCCCATTTTATGTTATTTCTTCACTAAGTGAGTGGGCAAAGCTATGGCAGATGGAGTTTAATATAGGGAAGTGTGCTGTCATCTACTTTAGATCTGAGAAATCGGAATATTTTCTTAATTGTGAGGGACTTGTAGCTGTAGAGAACTAAGGGGTTTAGGTGTCTATGTATACAAAACACTAAAAGGTAGTGCGCAGGTACAAAAAGTAATCAAAAAGGCTAATGGAATGAATGTTGGCATTTATCTCAAGGGGGTTGGAATTCGAAAGTGAGGAAATGATGATTTAGTTACAGAGACTTGATCAGATCCCATCTGGAGTACTGTGTTCAGTATTGGGCACCAAACCTCAGGAAAGATGTATTGGCCTTGGAGGGGTTACAACGCAGATTCACCAGAATGGTACCACGGCATAAAGAATTAAATTATGAGGGCAGGTTGCATAAACTTGGCTTGTATACCTGTGAGTTTAGAAGGTTGAGGGGTGATCTAATCAAAGTTTTTAAATGATAAAGGGATTTATGGGGTAGATACATAGGGCATGATTTTAAATGGGGAAAAGGGGTGGGTTGGTTGTGGGTGGGGGGGGTGGTAAGGGCAGGAAAAATGTTAAAAATCTAAAACCCGCCTCCAACACATTTTAATGGAGGCAGGACGAGGGGCGGGCAACCAACCCGCTTTTCAGAGGCGGGTCGGTCAGTAAAAGCTTTCAAGGAGGCTATGGCCTCCACTTTTCCAGATTTTTTGTTTTTAACCCCCGTGGGACAGGATTCCCGGGCCTGTTACTTCACATCATGAGAGGAGATGTGAAGGTACGAAACTGCAGGTTTGTGGGCCCGGAGGAGCAGGAGTGCTTCCCCCAGGCCGAACAGACTTACCTGCAGCAACCCGACAAAAGCAATCAACCGACCCCCCCCACCCCGGCCCGGTGATCTCCGAGCCCCTCCCCCCCCGGATCTCTGAAGGCCGCCCCCCTCTCCGCCCATCTAACACTTTCACATCCTCTCCCTGGCTGCTCTCCCATGTGATCTAGACCAACCTGTCCATCAGGCCGGCCTATCGGGCTGGAAATGTACAAAAAATAAATTCAAGACATCCTTATGCCAGAATCGTAAGGACTCTGGGAAACCCGTGCTTCCAGGTTTCCCATCAAGATTTCCACCCTCCACTGCTCCCTCGAATAAAATCACGGCCATAGAAACTATTCACTCTGGTAGTGGAATCGAGAACAAGAGGGCATAATCTTAAAATTATAGCTTGGTCATTTAGGAGTGAAACCAGGAAGCACTTTTTCACATAAAGGGTAGTGGAAATCTGGAACTCACTCTCCCAAAAGGCTGTGGTTACTGGGCCAATTGAAATTTTCAAGAACGAGATGGTTAGATTTTTGTTGGGTTAGGGTATCCACTGATATGGAACAAATTGGGTAAATGAATTTGAGGTACAGGTCAGTCGTGATCTAGTTGAATGGCAGAACTGGCTCAAGGAGTTGAATGGCCATTTGTGTTCCTTTGCAATACCAGTCCCTAGATCTAGTAAGATGCACACATAAGTTATTCTGTTAAACAATTTGCAGGTCATTCAACTCGTTAATTTCTTCTGTGATTGGAGTGTCTGTTGCTTCTTCCCAGGCCCCTCTATTTTTGAAATCTTACTAAAATGGTTGCTAATCTTTTAGTTCTCAATTCTGACAAAGGGTTACACCTGAAACATTAAACCTATCTTTTTGCTGTGTACTTCCAGCATTTTCTGTTTATGTCAATACCGAAGTTATGAGTTTGATTTTCTTTGCTTAAGTTAGTAATTTTCTGTGGTAACAACTTTATACTTAAAAGTAGGAGATTGTAGAAGCTGCTGATACTGTTTTTAATTTTATTTCAATAGGAAGATATGGAAACATCCAAGTATGTATGGCGAATGTGTGTTGCACGACGCAAATTTTACAGTCTGAATAAAAACTGTAGTTTGTAAGTATGACTCATTTATTGAATCTGTACTGCAGACACTATTTTCTGGTATTGTTTTGAAATGAAATAGATAAACATGTTGGAAGTAAAATAGCTGGCTGAAGTTTTATGTATATTTCCCCTACTTTTAGAGACTCATCTGTATCATCCCCGGGTGAAGGTTCCAGAAAGCCTTTGCTTGCTTTTTCCTTTCCCCATTTGCCTTTACTTTCCCGTCCTTCTGTTCCCAGCAAAGGGTGAGCCAGACTGTTTGTGTTTTTGTTTTTCTCGCCTCTGCATTGTAAAAGTTTGCTATCTCTGTCTGTGAGATGTGCTATTTTTCTTTCTTCAGAATTGTTATTTGTAACTGCGCAGTTGATGCAATTATTTTGGTTGAGTGTAAGTTGAAACTCTGTGATCTGCTTAATTATAACAATGTATCATAGTATGTTAAATTAAACAGGTGGTCAGAAAATGAATAGTCAACATATTTAGATGACGTTGTAAGCTCAAAAGCAAATAGAGGTAGTAGCCAACATTTCATTAGCCTTTTTGATTGCTTTTTGAATCTGTTCACTAGCTTTTTAGTGATTTGTGTACCTGGAAACCTAAATCTCTTTGTTCCTCCACAACTCAGTATCCTCAGGCCCAGATCTCTCACTCTGGTTGGCTTCCCACATTGCTCCTGCGTGCGTGCTATGCCTGAATGGCCTATTTCTGTGCTTTAACATTCTAAGATTATATGATGTACATGGGTTTTCAAATCTCTTTACATTTTGATTTACAGCATGGATTATATTCTAATATAATAAGGGAAAAGACTTGTTATGTTGAAAGTTGCGAACTAAAACTCAGAGGCTACTTAGTTTTGCAGCAATGCAATCTGTATAGTTACATTTTCTCTTCTCTTCAAAATATTTTAAATGCTGCTGTTGGCAGAGAGCTGTCAGTACTCTAGAGTTTTAAAATGAGTTTCTACTGTTTAATACATTAACTGTGAAAACGTGTTAAAAATCTTTTATTTTAAAGGGAAGAATCACTTGCATTACAATGATCTGTCCTCATTTGCTTTTCAATTTCAGACAAACTCAAACTGCTTCAGTAAGTCCAGTCCGAAGGAGCACGTTGTCAAGACTGTCTTTGGTATGTGAGATGAAGCCTTGTAGCTTTAATTTTTTTCCCAATATGATCTTTAAACTGTAAACGGCCTTATCTAGTACTGGCATCCAATAATTAATTGCAATCATTTTTTCATTTTAAGAAAGAATAATCCTAATAATTATTTATCTGATGCTGAGAGCTTGTGTGATGTGTGGATCTACTGTACATTGTTCACTTAATGGACATGCAAGTGAATGTATGTTTCATATGAGACAAGCATTAGTTCCGTTACATATTTATAGTTGCTTATATTTATTAAACAACGTTTTAACCTTTTCAGGCAGGTGCAGGGAAATTACTGAACTATTAAACCTTCTTGAAGTTCAGATTTACAGCTTGCATAATTATGTTGGAACAAACACTAATTACTCTAATTAAGCTAATCAGAGTTGCTTTGTTGTTGTAATATTGATCCTAACCTACAAAAATAAACATTAAAGCACAGTTATAAATAAAAAATTTTAACACCTCTGCTCATCTTGTCTTCCCTTTCCCCGATTCTCCTCTTCCCATCCTTTCTATACAACTGTGTGATTTCTTCCATTTCCTACAGCAGACACCATGGGCTCGATTTTCAAATCGAAGTGCGGTGCATTGGGGGCAGGGGGGATGGGAAAATCCCAGGCGGATAAGGAAGCCGACTTCCGCATCTCACACAGACGCATCTGTGTGCGTGCACGCTTCTGGAATGCGGAAGTCCTGCTGGCAATATTTAAGGAAATTATTAAGGCCCTTGAAGTTGTTCATTTCATGGTGATTGAGGCAGGGGAGCAATTTTCGTTCAGCCTCAGCGTGTTTCCCGTGCTGTGGGAAACACTCCATGTTGTAGGAGACGTGTTTCAGCCAGCAGCCATTTGGACATTTAAATGCCTGTTTGACAGATGGGGATAAAAGGTAAGTTATTGCAGCAGGGCACTTACTTCTCTCAGACAAACTTTTGGTTGGGAATTCTTTGTGTTTAGACTGAAAATTCTTGGTTTCCACTCAGAATTCTTCTGTTTACGCATATTTACCAACTTTTTGGACCTCCTCAAACTGGCATCATCAGGATGGGAGGCGCGATGGCTGCATTCACCAGTACATCCGAGGACGAGCAACATCACCATCCTCGCCGTGCACGGTGTGCACTTCCGCCACTTGGAGCTCCACAACACAGTACTGCGCCACAGGGACCTGCACAAGAGCACAGAGGGAACAACGTCGCAGGAGGCACTATCCTCGTCAGAGGGCCTACAGGCCGAGGCTCAGCTTCCTGGACCTCTGAGAAACAGTTCATGCTGGGGCTGAGAGTGAGTCACCAGGTGGTCGAAGACATCTGCAGCCTCCTTCATGCTGAGCTGCTCCCAACTGGGCCGAGTGGCATCTCGTTACGCGTCACTGTTAAAGTCACCACCGTCTTCAACTACTTCACCTCCGGATCATTCCAGGGTGCCGTCGGTGACATCGCCGGGGTCTGTCGATCATCTGCACACAAGTGCATAAGGCAGATCATCGACAGCTTATTTCACAGGGCCTCGCACTACATCAACTTTCCGATGGACGACCTCAGCCAGACGGAGAGGGCAGTGGGATTCCACTCTGTGGCTGGCTTCCCACGGGTACAGGGTGCAATCTGAGCATCTCCGCACGAGCCAGGACTGTTCATCAACAGAAAGGGGTATCATTGCATCAACACTCAGCTAGTTTGTGCCCACCGCAAAAGATTTCTTAACGTGTGCGCCACATTCCCTGGCAGCTGCCATGATTCCTTCATTCTGAGGGAATCTAACATCCCGGGCCTCTTCCACACACTGAACACCCTTAAGGGCTGGCTCCTTGGGGACAAGGGATACCCCCTGCACACGTGGCTGATGACACCTCTGAGGCACCCCATCAGCAAGCAACAGTGTTGATACAACGACAGCCACATCCCCACCAGGCCTATAATTGAACATGCAATAGGGCTGCTCAGATGCAATTTCGGTGCCTCGATCATTCTAGGGGGAGCGCTTCAATACGCACCAGCGGCAGTGGGTCACATTATAGTAGTGTTGTGTCCTGCACGACATGGCGCTACAGAGAGGGGTACCAGTTGAGGAGGTACCATCCACATTTGCCATCCCCATTGAGGAAGAAGAGGACAACAAACCCATGGGCACAGCAGCGGCTCACCTGGCTGCTCGTGAGACCAGGGAGTTATTCATTTGTGACTGGTTCTCATAAGATCTGAAAGTGAGAAGAGTCCAGTCCTCACACCACCTGGAAAGACCAGCGCCAACACCAGCACCCCCCAACTCCCTGCACAAAACAGTCCTGCAACTACACGTACACCCACTGTAAAGTGACCCACTGGGTGACATCAAGTGTTGTTGTTCATGGTGAAGCACATGAAAGGGCACTATCACAAAAGCCAGTCAAGAATGGGCAAGACGTGGCAGTAGTGATGAGAATGCTAACATTTAGTGTGACTAACAAAAACCAAATATAAATTAAAAAACATGACAGTCTGTCAGACATCCTTGTGCATTCCCTTTGTGATCACAAAACCTTAGCCTTTCTCTTCTACGTGGTGCATCCCCTGTGGCTGCAGCAGAGGCAGTGGCAGGTTGCTCATGTTCATGCCCTGATGACTTAGATGCTTTGGGCCTATGCCCTCTGGGTCCAGTGGCCGAGTCTCCACCTGCACCTGGGCAGGGGCAGACTCGGCCACCTGGAGAGGAGGCAGCATTGCGGGTACTGGTCTTCTTTCGCCATCATCCCTCTCCTGGGCCAGGGCCACACAATTCCTACCACTCTGCTGGACAGCAGTTTGGAGGACATGTGTGATGCCTTGATAAGGCCAGTGCTAGTGCATCTGTCTGCCTGTCTAAGGCGGCAGAATGTTGTTCACCCTGAGTCCGAGCAGCCGTTGTCAGGGCCTGAATGGCTTATTTATGAGCTGCGCTTGAAGCTCAACGGAGGCTAGCCTTCTCTCCATCAAGACATTCCCGCACTTACCTGCGACATTATCTCAGAGATGCCCTCACATCCCTGCGTCACTATCTCAGATTCCCTCACGTACCTGTGACACCATTCCATTAATGCAGGAGTTGGACTCCTCCATCCTCTGCACTGTGGTGGTGAGTGTGCGTGGCACCTGTTCCAGTACCTCGCAAATGTGCTGCTGTCCCTCAATCATTCTCCTTTTAAAGGATGGCCCCCAGGATTCAGCATCTGCGTCCAGCTGAGCAGAGCCTGGAGAGGAGTGCGCCCACCGACATGGACTCTCCACAGCTGCCCCTGCCAACAGTGTCTCCACATGCTCACTTGCATGTGGTGACTCACCAGGTGCCAACCCAACTAACTGACTACCAGGGCCCACCGAGGTGTGAGTATCTGCGCTGGTGGATGGCTCGCTAAGATGTAACGGTGCGCCCTTTGATGCCGGCATTCGTGAAGGGCCTGTAAGAGAACAGAAAGCAACATTAAGCATCATCACAGATGTGTCCTGTTGCGCTGAGCATACTGAGGTGTTCAACATGCCAATCATTGTTAACTTCAATTTTTTAAAAATTCGATCATGGGATGTGGGCGTCACTGGCGAGGCCGGCATCCCTAATTGCCCTTGAGAAGGTGGTGGTGAGCCGCCTCCTTGAACCGCTGCAGTCTGTGTGGTGAAGGTTCTCCCACAGTGCTGTTGGGAAGGGAGTTCCAGGATTTTGACCCAGCGACGATGAAGGAACGGTGATATATTTCCAAGTCGGGATGGTGTGTGACTGGAGGGGAACGTGCAGGTGGTGTTGTTCCTATGTACCTGCTGCTCTTGTCCTAGGTGGTAGAGGTCGCTGGTTTGGGAGGTGCTGTCAAAGAAACCTCGGCGAGTTTCTGCAGTGCATCCTGTGGATAGTACACATTGCAACCGCTGTGCGCCGGTGGTGAAGGGAGTGAATGTTTAGGGTGGTGGATGGGGTGCCAATCAAGCGGGCTGCTTTGTCCTGGATGGTGTCGAGCTTCTTGAGTGTTGTTGGAGCTGCACTCATCCAGGCAAGTGGAGAGTATTCCATCACACTCCTGACTTGTGCCTTGTAGATGGTGGAAAGGCTTTGGGGAGTCAGGAGGTGAGTCACTCGCTGCAGAATACCCAGCCTCTGACCTGCTCTTGTAGCCACAGTATTTATATGGCTGGTCCAGTTAAGTTTCTGGTCAATGGTGACCCCCAGGATGTTGATGGTGGGGGATTCGGCAATGGTAATGCTGTTGAATATCAAGGGGAGGTGGTCATTGCCTGGCACTTGTCTGGCGCGAATGTTACTTGCCACTTATGAGCCTAAGCCTGGATGTTGTCCAGGTCTTGCTGCATGCGGGTACAGACTGCTTCATTATTTGAGGGGTTGCGAATGGAACTGAACACTGTGCAATCATCAGCGAACATCCCCATTTCTGACCTTATGATGGCAGGAAGGTCATTGATGAAGTAGCTGAAGATGGTTGGGCCTGGGACACTGCCCTGAGGAACTCCTGCAGCAATGTCCTGGGGCTGAGATGATTAGCCTCCAACAACCACTACCATCTTCCTTTTGTGCCAGGTATGACTCCAGCCACTGGAGAGTTTTCCCCCTGATTCCCATTGACTTCAATTTGACTAGGGCGCCTTGGTGCCACACTCGGTCAAATGCTGCCTTGATGTCAAGGACAGTCACTCTCACTTCACCTCTGGAATTCAGCTCTCTTGTCCATGTTTGGACCAAGGCTGTAATGAGGTCTGGAGCCGAGTGGTCCTGGCGGAACCCAAACTGAGCATCGGTGAGCAGGTTATTGGTGAGTAAGTGCCGCTTGATAGCACTGTCGATGACACCTTCCATCACTTTGCTGATGATTGAGAGGAGACTGATGGGGCGGTAATTGGCCGGATTGGATTTGTCCTGCTTTTTGTGGACAGGACATACCTGGGCAATTTTCCACATTGTCGGGTAGATGCTAGTGTTGTAGCTGTACTGGAACAGTTTGGCTAGAGGTGCGGCTAGTTCTGGAGCACAAGACTTCAGCACTACAGCCGGGATGTTGTCGGGGCCCAATTCATGTTATGTGTGATGAATGTTAAAGTTGTGTCACCAGACGTTTGTGGGGTGCCAGTCTCGGCATCCCCGATGGACAGGCACTCGAGGGTGCGGCTGATCTGCAGGGCCTCCTCATCCGCGTCTGTGAGGACCACTATTTGTGGAGGCCCCCCTCCAGTCCTCGCCCTCTCGCGTGCATTTTGCACTCTCTTCTCCTGGAAGGGGACAAAGTACAAATGAGTGAGTGAGGGTGAAGTGGTCAGCTGATGAATGCATTGCTTTGGCTGAGGCTGACCGTGAAAGAGATACATCAGAGAGTATGAGACAGAGCCATCACATTGCATGAGGATTGGGGTGAGTGGTAATGGGGAGATGAGGAAGTGCAGGTAAGTCTAGGATGAGCCTTAAATGGGCGTGAGAAGTGATGTGATGGAGTAGACGTGGAAGTGCAGAATGAGTTTGGGGAGGGACGATGTGCACCACTGAATGCAGGAGAATCAGTAAGTGTACTCCCTTTTCTGACCTAGTTAGATCATTGAAACGCTTCCTGCACTCGACCCAAGTGTGGGAGGTGTTGCTGCTGTTGGTGACCTCCTCTGCCACCTTGAGCCAGGCCTTCATGTTGGCAGAGGCAGGGTACTTCCTCCTATCGGCCGGGTAAAACAATTCCCCCCTCCTCCTCACCCTGGCCAGTAGCAGCTGAAGTGAAGCATCGCTGAATCTTGGAGTAGCCTGGCCCCTGTGCTGCTCCATATTCTATGTTGTTGGTCTTTGCTCCAGCAAAAGCCATTGGAGCAATGGCCCTTTAACTAGAGACGCTCCAGCTGACTGCCTGTCGTGCAGGTGCGCAGTCCACCCACTGCGCAGCTTTCAGATGGCAAGCCTGGAAGCCACGTTAAGGGCCACCAATTAATTTGCGATCGCATGGGGAATAGTAAGATTTTAGTATCCGGGTTTGCCACGCGCCCATTGATTCCACTGCTGCCATCCTGCCGCCGTTTGAAAATCGAGCGCCATAAGTGAAATTAGCAGTGTGGTGCCAATGTACAAGTACTTTTTTGTTATTTACTCTCATCCACTGCAAAGCTGACAAACGGAAGAGCTTATTCCATCAGTCTGGGCTGGATTTGAACCCCAAAGATAGGGCATCGTGGTGGGAATATGCTTGGGACCATTAATGTTTGACATCACTGAGTTCCAATCTTGGCAGCACTGCATGGGGAGGTCAGGTATTTCTTAATGAACGGGAAGACTCCACAAGGTCATTTTGCATGCGTCAAGATGCTATCTTAGCAATAGGATGTCCATGATCTGGGAGAGAAAGGGAAGAGAATACATGAGCTTTTAGGAAGGCAGTAATTTTCAGAGAAATGAGCCTTTCCAATAGTGTTGACTTCTGCAGAAATTGAAATTCACAACCTTAGTAGTGTACAATAAAACCAATACTCTACTGCAATTCTTTACTAAAATTTTTTGTTATTGGTTTTGAATACTTGTAAGTAAGCTAAACTTTAGTTTTGATGTGTGTGTTCCAATTTGGGCTTTTTCTCCCAACACCTTTTCATGTACACAACTTGATTGATTCTTAAGCAGACCAGGGATCCTCAAATCTGTGTTGTACTTCTCTATTGTATTTGACTTACTGAAGCTTTGGTCAAAAAATTAACTTTGATGGCAAATTGCTTAGTAGAAAGTACATGGGATGTCCTATTAGTTCTCCTATCAATTCAAATGATGGAAAATATCATGTTGTTAGCCCATTTTATATGAGCTATTGTTCCAGATTTATTTACAGATAATTGATACACAGAAGTAAAGGAATGTAAGTAAAATACTGAACAGCACAATATTTGAGAACTGGAATCGGTGAATGATGAGTTTATGTATGCTTTTCAAAAAAAAGTGACTTTTTTTAGGATTCTAGCTAACGCCTTGTCTTATTAGTGTAAGATTGTAGCTAATGCCTTGTCTTACTAATTAATAGGTTCTAGAATCTAGTGTCAGCAATGTTAATACTTCATTAAAAATTATACGATTAGCAGATTATCTGTCCTTTACTGTTTTCTAATTTTGATACACAATCGTGGTAAACATACAAGTCCCATGTGTCCACAGTAACTTGTGTCAGGTCAGCTCGCTGGATGGAACCTTGATGTCTTCAGTTCAATCTGCCCCCTTACTTCAGACTGCTCTCACTCTTTATACCCTGTAATGATCTATCTATGTCACCTGACTCTTTGTCTTCTACGAACATACGAAATTGACAGGCTGGTAAAGACAAGCTGCTCTATCAAGCTTGCCCCGCACCTCATAATGGCTGGAGCATCATGACTAGACATTCTCCCCCTCCCCTTCGCAGCCATTGCTAGGTTTTGGCGGGAAACTAGCAAGAGGCAACTGGAGCGTTTCTAATCAATGATTTACAAGAACATTTCTTGGTACTCTGCAGCATTCAGTTGCTTTCCTTCAATAATTTTCTGATTACCCTTAAACTAACTTGCTTACTGTTAATTATGTTATAATAGTTTCACAATCTATAGGTATAAACATCACGCATTATAATCTAATCTATTACTCACTCTTGCTTGACCTTATGTTGTGGTTAATGGCAGACAAAACCTTGTTCTTCATCTTTATCTGATTAAAGTTTCCAACTAGCCAGTTATGAGAAATGTCTTATCAATGTTGCCTTGGTGACCTGTCTGCAGTAAAGTACCTGTCTGGGTTTCTAACTCAGGCTAACTTCACTTTCCATAATGCATATTATATCAGCCATTTTATGTCAATGTAGGTTAGCCATTTTATGTCAATATCTCTAAAACCTACACCTTTGGTCAAATCCGATGAACCATCTCTTTTTGTAATCTTGAATTGATCATTCTAGAAAATGAGAGTTTCCAGTACTTATAGAGCCTGTTGTGTCCTACATAGACATTCATAGAAATTACAATACAGAAACAGGCCATTTGGCTCAATCAGTCTGTGTTTACCCTCCACGCAAGCAAATAGTCCGAATCACATATTGTTCCCATATCCCTTCAACTCCTTTTCCTTCATCTATCTACCCAATCTAATACTGAATGTTGCCATAGTTTCTGTGTTAATCACTAACCCTGGAAGTGAATTCCACAGCCTCATAACTCTCTGTAAAGTAGTTTCTCTTGTTCTTGGTTCTAAACTTGTTTACCCAAAGAGTGGTAACAACGTAGAACTTACTACTACAAGGAGTAGTTGAGGCGAATAGCATAGATGCATTTAAGGCGAAGCTAGATAAGTACATGAAGGAGAAAGGAATAGAAGGATATGCTGATAGGATTAGATGAAGAGGTGGGGGGGAGGCGTGTGTGGAGCATAAACACCGGCATAGACCAGTTGAGCCGAATGTCCTGTTTCTGTGCTTCCATGTAATTCGATGTAAATCTCTTGCATTTGATCTTGTATCTATGGTCCTTCAACTTCTGGAAGTCGTGCACTTCTATTTACCCTGTTGCACATTTCATAATTTTAAACACATCATATTGCCCTGTAATCTGTGTTGTTCTAACAAAGACCCAATTTTTCTAGTCTTTTTCATTATATAATTCTCATACCAGGCAGCATCTTAGTGAATCTGTGTTGTAACCTCTCAAGTCTTAATATCCTTTCTATATTATGGAGCCCAATACTGCATACAGTATTCTAACTGCAGTCTTATTAGTGCCACGTAATAGGCTTGTCAATAAAATTGAAGCCCACGGAATAAAAGGGGCAGTAGCAACATAGATACAAAATTGCCTAAGTAATAGGAAATAGAGGGTAGTGGTGAACGGCTGTTTTTCAGACTGGAGGAAGGTATGCAGTGGTGTTCCCCAGGGGTCGGTACTGGGACCACTGCTTTTCTTGATACATATTAATGACTTGGACTTGGGTGTACAGGGCACAATTTCCAAATTTGCAGATGACACAAAACTTGGAAGTGTAGCAAAAAGTGAGGAGGCTAGTGATGGACTTCAAGAGGACATAGCCAGGCTGGTGGAATGGGCGGACATGTGGCAAATTAAATTTAATGCTGAGAAGTGTGAGGTGATACATTCTTGTGGGAAGAACGAGGAGAGGCAGTATAAGCTAAAGGGTACAACTCTATAGGGGGTGCAGGAACAGAGAGACCTGGGGTACATGTACACAGGCCATTGAAGGTGGCAGGACAGGTTGAGAAAACAGTTAAGACAGCATACGGGATCCTGGGTTTAATAAATAGAGTACAAAAGTGAGGATGTTATGTTGAACCTTTATAAAATACTGGTTTGGCCACAATTGGAGTATTGTGTCCAATTCTGGGCACCGCACTTTAGGAAGGATGTGAAGGTCTTAGAGAGGGTGCAGAAAAGATTTACTAGAATGGTTCCAAGGATGAGAGACCTTGGTTACGTGGATAGACAGGAAAAGCTGGGATTGTTCTCCTTAGAGAAGAGGGTTGAGAGGCGATTTGATAGGTGTTCAAAATCATGAAGGATCTAGACAAAGTAATTTTTTTTTTTAAACTGTTCCCACTGCCAGAAGGGTCACGAACCAGAGGGGACAGGTTTAAGGTGATTGACAAAAGGACCAAAGGCGAGATGAGGAAAAACCTTTTTACGCAGCGAGTGGTTCAAATCTGAAATGCACTGCCTGAAAAGATGGTGGAAGCAGGGTCAATTGAGGCCTTCAAAAAGGAATTAGATAGGTACCTGAAGGAGAAAAATTTGCAGGACCACGGGGAAAGAGCCAGGGAAGTGGGACTAACTGGATTGCTCTTGCAGAGTGCTGGCACAGGCTCAGTGGGCCGAATGGCCTCCTTCTGTGCCATAATCATTCTACGATTCTATTCTATTCTATTCTGAGGTTTTATACAGGCTCGCCTTGGCTTTTGTATTGTAATACTCTTGAGATAAAGCCTAGAATTCCATTAGATTTTTTTAAAAGACTTGGTAACCTGAGCTGCTGCCTTTTAATGTCTTCTAAACCTGTACCCCCAATCCCTCTGCCCTTCCACAGCTCTGAGCCTACTTCCATTTAGATTGTAATTACTGCTGTTGTTTTATGTACCAAAATGCATCACCTCACATTTACTGACATTGAATTCCATCTGCCACTTCTTAGCCCATTTGCCCAATTTATCAATATCCCTTTGCAGCTTTCTATGGTCTTCTAAGGAATTAACTGTACCTCTTATTTTGGCATCATCTGGGAAATTTAAACGCCACTCAAAAGGGAATTGGATAAGTACTTGAAGGAAAAAAAATTGCAGGGCTACAGGGAAAGGGTTGGGGAGTGGGATTAGCTGGATTGCTCTTGCAGAGAGCCGGCACGGACTCGACGGGCTGAATGGCCTCCTTCCGTGCTGTAACCATTCTATGATTGGCACTCCTTCTAGGTCGTTATCCAAATCATTGATATATACAGTGAACAGACGTCGCCCACGAACTCTTTAATCCAGTTTGCTATCCTCTTGCTAATTCCATACCCCTTAATCTGCTCTAGTAATCTCATGTGGTACCTTGTCAAAGGCTTTCATGATTTCCATGTACACTACAACTACTGCAATTCCCCCACCTACCATGTCTGTTACCTCTTCAAAGTATTGAGGTTTGTTAAGCAGGATTGTCCCTTTTTAAAATCCATGCTGGCTACTTCTAACTATTTTCTCTTTATCTAAATAATGGTAATTTCATCCTTAATTGGAAGACAGTAAAATTTTCCTCACCAGAACTAAAAGTTAGCAGCCAGAACTGGGCTACTTATCCATTGCAGCTTCTTTGTAATGGCCTGCAAGAGCTGCTTGCTTTGCATTTTCCTCCAGGCTGTTCTAACATATGACCACAGCTAGAAAATATATATACTCTTAACAACTTGAAAGTCCTGTTCCTCCAGTATAGCACCTTTTTAACTTAACTGATTCCTGATCAAAAGGAATTTTGCCTTTCTCTGGCTATCTCCTACCTTCCATTTTATATCTAGTTAAGAGAGCAACGTCCATTCTAAACCCCAGCTATATAAAACTAATGGTGGAAATTATTATTTTTGTTATGGTACGTTTTTTAAAAAGATTTGCCTTCACTTCCTTCACCCCATCATTGGTAGTTGTATCATCAGCCGTCTAGACCCTAAGCTCTGGAGTTCCCTCCCTAAACCATTCTGCCTTTCCATCTCCCTCTCTTTAAGACCCTCCTTAAAACCCACCTCTTGACCAAGCTTTTCATCATCCCTTCTAATATCTCCTTCTTTGGCTCAGTGTTGCTTCTTGTGTGATTAGCTTCCGTGAAGTACCTTGGGAGCTATTTCTCTATTAAAGATGCAATGTAAATGCAATTTGTTGTTGGTTTTGAAATTGTTATAAAAACATTCAAGCTTAAGCATTTATTTATATGTACAGGACTAATTATGCAAGATTTGTCTAGATACTGACTCTTGTGTACCTCTTTGTTTGCTTAATTTCCTGCTCTTACCTACATCTTGTTGAGCACATTCCCAAAAGTGCTGACTTTTCCTATACAAGTTTTGGAATGTGTAGTGGTTTTTACATAAAATCATTGTTAGCAGTTAATTTGATATGGATTGATATGCTCTTTATCACTTTTGTTTTATTTTAGCCAAAACCTCATCAGTACATGATGCCTCTACCCCAGATACATTACAATGGACACTACACAGAGCCCTATAAATCTTCCCAAGGTAGAGTACTTAAGGAAATTATAGGCAGGATTGTTTAAAGCCATAAATGTGATATCATCTCCACCTCTTTACAAATGTAATTTTTTTCTATGATTCAAATTTAAGCGCCCAAGGAAATGCAAAATATATTTGACATTTATTAGAAATTGTAGTTGCGGAACTCTATTTCAAAAAGTATATAATAAAAAAAAAACATTTTTAGAAGTATATATGTATGTAGCACTCTGCTAAGTTAATTTGTAGTATATCATTTATGTTAGATGACAAGTCGAGTATTGGTGCTCAGGCTTATTTCCCATTCATTGATTGTGGAATTAATGGCTGTACATATATAAACTTAGTTTTGCAAATTAAAAAGCAGATGCAGTTTAATAGGCATGAATTTTTGCCATCCTTCATCTTTGAACCTAAGCAATGAGTTTGATCGGGCTACTGAATCACCGTGAACCCGATTGTGTCATCTTCACCTGACACTCACATGCATGTATTTCTAACAGGGGTCACTGACTAGCAGTTGAGAGCAAGAATCCTAGTCAATTTTTTCCTTCATATCCAAGGAACACTGAGGCCACTTGTAACACTCCAACTGCCGCCCCAACTGAGATCAGCTAACTCAGTATTAGTAGGAATTAACATCTATTCTTGACGAGGAAGTGCCTTTATCCACTGACTTTTTAACCACTCGTTTGATTCATTAGTGGTTCTAAAAAGTGTTGCAGGTTTTTTGCTTTTGGATGTGACTTTGAACTTTGGGTAACTATTTATAAATAACAACAGGAAATGGATTTTTAAAATTGTTAACCTCTATGAATTAGCTGTTTCAATTTTATATTGGCTTAATTTTGTCCACTAAAAATTATTTGATCTAAACTCCAGGAGACCATGAAAATAAACTTAACCTACTGAATTTGCTCTTCTATTGAAATACTGTTTATTTAACAGTTTGAAGTAATCTGACAGCTATTACATAAATAAAAATCTGGTGTAAAACATAGCCTTTGGGATGCTGAAGTCTACATGGTCTTGATCGTTGCATTGATTCAGCCCATTTCACTGCTGAGCTAACTTGTGCGTAGATTGGAGATCATACATTGAATCTGTGTGGTTCAGCTGCTCATGTATAATTTTCACTTTTACTTTATTTCAGACAATCTCTACATGAACAATCAAAATAGCTGTTTCTATCGCTCTCAAACCAGTTTGGACAGAGCTCCATATGAATACAATGGTCGAATCCGAAATGGCAGTATCTATAGTGCACATAGCACCAGCTCTTTAAATAATCCACAGCACTTTATGCAAGCATCTCCTATGTCTTCAAATCCTAGTATCACTGGAAGTGATATAGTGAGAGGAGATTACATCCCAACGAACAGACATAGTACTATTATTCCACCTTCCTATAGGCCAACCCCAGATTACGAGACTGTTATGAGGCAGCTTAATCGTGGAATGATTCAGAATGAAAGGCAAAGCCATTCTATGCGAAATCTCAACATAGGCAATTCCTATGCGTACAGTAGACCAGACCCACTAGTGTACAGCCAGCCAGAAATCAGAGAACATGCTCAGTTCAATTCCCAAAATGTGAATCAGTACCCTTTTCATTTGAACTACAGTTTCCATAGCCAGTCACCGTATGTAAATTCAGTTGAGCGACGTCCTGTAGTTGGGGCTGTTAGTGTGCCAGAATTGACTAATGCTCAATTACATGCTCAGGATTACAATGCAGCAAATATGCTGAGAACTCAAGTATACAGGCCTCCACCACCATACCCTTATCCAAGACCTGCAAACAGTACACCTGACCTTTCGAGACATCTGTATGTTAGCAGTAGCAATCCAGATTTGATAACTAGGCGTGTGCATCACTCTGTGCAGACATTCCAGGAGGACAGTTTGCCTGTTGCACATTCACTGCAAGAAGTCAGTGAACCCCTAACCTCTGCCAGACTACATGGCAACATCCATAAACGTAACAGTATTGAGATTGCAGGACTTATGCACAATTTTGAGAGTTGGAGAATAAAAGAAAGGACCATGTCTACGCCAGGTGCAAAGGTAACTGCTGCAGGTTCACAACCAAATGTTTACTTTGAACGAACAAAACCAGGAGACACTGAAGTTCATGAAGACAAAAGTTATAACCACGGGCGATCTCTCTCAGATGCAACTATGCTGATTCACAGTAGTGAAGAGGATGAGGAGTATGATGCAGGGTACATTGAGCAGAGATTACAGATGCCTTCTGTTGATTCCACAGCCCAATTGCCAGCTGTGTTAAACCAGTTCCCCAATGAACCATTGCCAGATTATCTATATAGCTCTGCCCCTGCATTAGCCAGCCAGCACAATTTAGAAAAGCAAGTACAAGAAAGGGAGGCAAAGGAAGCAATGCAATTTCTTCCATCTGTGTCTGAGTCTGACCTCCATACAATTGGAAAAAGCCAGGTAAGAAGAGAGTCATCCAAGAAGAGACCTATGTCAGAAGTGCTTTCCGGAAGATTAAATGCAATGGAAGCTCTCCCGCCACTTGGGGTGAGTTGTTTAGTGCTGGTTCCTTATGTTGGCTGCAAATACATCAGTTTAAAAAAAAATTCTCAATATTGTAGAACGGTTTATATTTAAACAAGAAAAAACTTGGTAGGGGATCACTTATTGGTAGGAAAGAAATTGTATTATATGCCCTGCAAATCACCACCACCCCCCCAGACCCCACCCCACACACATAAATTTCATTGAATACAGGTTAACAATATTTGTGGTAAGAATATTTTCACGGGTCAGAGGAAAATGTGAAAATATTCTTGTAGCAAACATACAGTTCTATAGCATTGAATAGGCGGTTGTATATTTGAATCTTCTAAGGTGTAATTTCTAATATACTGAGTGCATAAATTAAGTTTAAAATGTCTTCTGTCACTTGATGCATTGAAGCTGTTTATCTATATTTGTCTTATAATATGATTTCTACAGCACTTCTATCAGTTATACAGTTATTACCCTTCACATCAGCTGTGCTGTTTGTGCAGCAAAGAAAAAGAGATAGGAGAATTGGGCGAGCAGATGTTTGACATGTTTAGCACCTCATTCTATCAGCCAGTTGTTATTTTCTGCCAGTTATATACCAGACTCATTTTGTGCCATAGCCTAATGAAGGCCCCAGAATACATGCTAAAAATATTTTAAGAATACATAGTGTAATTTTCCAGTTTTTGCACCATTGTTGCATCAAAACACATTTTCAGTAGGTACAAGTGAAACTCCATGTATAGTGGAGTTCTTATACTGGATCAGTCTTTGTATGTTTCTTTGGTTACAATGATTACAGTACCCTTTTAACAATTTTATTATAGATTTTTTTTTTCTATTTCTGAGATTTTATTTTTTATCTGGAATCCATTTTTGGGGATACAATTTTTATTTACTCATTAGTTTTGATGCCCTGAAAAGGATAGTCCATTCTTGTATGCTGAGTCACGAAGTGAGACTGCAAGTGAAGTATTTACAGGACTTAGCAGAACAGGTCAGATAAGAATGCACATAGAACCATAGAAAAGATACAGCACAGAAGGGGGCCATTCGGCCCATCGTGTCTGCACCGGCTCGAAGAACAACCAGGTGCCCATTCTAATCCCACCTTCCAGCACCCGGTCCACAGCCCTTAGCTTACAGCACTTTAGGTGCAGGCCCAGGTACTTTTTAAAAAGAGTTGAGGGTCCCTGCCTCTACCACCAATTTGGGCAGCGAATTCCATACACCCACCACCCTCTGGGTAAAAAAGTTTTTCCTCGTGTCCCCTCTAATCCTTCTGCCAATCAGCTTAAATCTATGTCCTCTAGTTGTTGAACTCTCCGCTAGGGGAAACAGGTACTTCCTGTCTACTCTATCTAGGCCCTTCATAATTTTGTACACATGATAAAGGATTCTTACAATACCAGCTTTAACATGAGATCAAGGAGCCACAAGGCTTTGAATAGGCACAAGATGCAAATTGCAGAGTCTTGTGGCGAGTGGCAACTACGATTGAGGTAGTTCAAGATGAAAGGAGGCATCCTCGGGAGACCAGCAAACACCCGAGTAGTACTGACTGCACCTGTCTTTATACCACCAGCCATATTTGCAAGCCTTGGCATATGTACATGTTAATGCAGACTCCAGATGAGCCAGAACTAAGTTGCAGAGCTTTGCCATTTGCTGCAAGGACACCTGAAGCATAGATGTGGTACTGCCCCAGCTCACCACCTTCTCGCATTTTCTGCCTCAATCTTATTCCAGGCCAGCTTTGCTATATCAGCTGATGGGCTGGCCACATATGTATCAAGCAGGTGACTGATTAATCAGTCAGCATAGCCAGCACTTTCGAATCCTTTCCCACCAAAGAACACAAGGAGGTTGATGTGGCTGCTAAGTTTGCCAAACAGCTGCATTTCAGAAAGTACACATTGTCGTTGATGGCAGCCACATGGCCATTTGGCCAACTCCTGTTCCGCCACTGCTTGCTGCTCCTCACTCATGCAATGTGACTCACCCAATGCTACCTTCTCAAAGTTACCAACTGCATCTTTTGGAAAGTGTATAACTGCACTGATGCTTCCAAATGTTGATATGAGGGGTACTTAATGGTCTGTGATGCCATCTTGTTCCGGGCTACTGGTATGCTGTTCTTCCAGGCCTACAAAAACAGAAAAAAGAACAAATATTAGAAGACTGGCAGAAAGAGATGTCATTAAACAGAGCGTGTTTGTCTATAAAGTACAGTGTGTGATGTTTGTGTGATTGTCTGTATGTTTGTGTGGCAGTGAGCGTGAAAGGAGACAAGACAAAAGTGAAGGTTGGTGACAGATAAAGAAGGAAATGGGGTTGGAAGGGAATCGGGGGATATAAGGAGTGGCCTTGTTTACGAACGAGACGAAGGGAGTAGAGAGGCCGCAGGAGATGGCAAGGCTGAGATGGTGGCTGTGAACATTGGTAGTAGAGTTTAGAGAAGGAGGCAGATTGATGGACTGATAACATTGCCTGGTTGTATAATGTTAAATGGTATTTATTTTTAATGTGTTTTTAAAGGAAAGTCTCTCTATAAATGTAAATGATCATTCTTTCATCAGTTGTGGCTTGATAATTTGCATCTGTTTATACCAGTGAGTGACTCCCATCACTATATCTTGACTAATTATCAGGTTGACCATGATGACATTGTGGTATCTATCTTGGGGAGAAGTGGGGAATGGAAAAAGAATAACCTGAATGGTATACTAAAATAGAGTCCATGGTTTCTGGTTATGTACAAGGTTGATTTTGGGAAAATATGACTTAAGTACTTCAGTGCGACCATTTAAAAATCTGGTTTGGCCATTTAAATTGTTCTATCCTGTTGCATGTGGCTTGTGGAGTAACTATTTGAGAGTTTTTAGTTATTTACTGTTATGTTCAGTTAACAGTTCATCATACATGCCCTCTTGGTTGACAAGCTACGTGGAATCTTGTCATGCAGGTTCTGTGTACTGATAGAGTAAAAACATTCTTGATTGTTATGCCTATTAGCTGCTTGCTTTTGGATTATTTAAATTATTATTACAATTGTTTTAAGGATACAAGAAAAGGAAATCGGGTTTCTGATATTAGGAAAATTGGGCCATTGAAGATGGCAGAATTAAATGGATTAACACCATTTCAAAAGCCTTTACCTGATGTTGTTGTTAAAGATGAGCCTATCAAGACATCACATGATGAAAGGGTATGGTATGATTTCTTTCACATTATTTATATGTTCAGAATATTAGACTAGCTGAACATTCATCTGTTAGACAATATTTGTTGAAACTCTGGCTACCACCAATAGCTATACGTGTGAATTACAAAAATATTAGTAAAGTATTTCTCCCAGTGCTGGATAAATGCACCATGTAGTGTACTACTGAGGTTTGATCTGTGGGAAATGGTAGGGGCTCTACAATTGGTATTGGTAGTTCTGCAGGAAAATTGCCCAGAGTTCCTAGGTATTCACAATCCAGTAATCCCTGTTGGAACTATGCATCTGTGGATGGACAGTTGGATGAAACCGAATTGGACTTGCATGTGTGTGATGATGGCTATAGTTTAGTCATATCTAGGGTAACACAATAGTATTGCTACCTAAACGAGGCACTGGAGGCTCACCAGCTCCCATGATATGGTAACCCAGAATGATCCACTTTAGAAGAGGAGGAGGAAGAGAGAAAATTGGAAGGAAAAAATACTGAAATGCACAAGAGAAAGCGGTTTTAAATACTTGATATATCAGTATTTTTATAATGAAAGTATATCTGAAATATCTATAAAGAAAATAACATTTCTATGGCAATGGTAAAGTTTTTTAAAAATTATCTTTCCCTAATGTTTGTGTTTTTAATGGAAAGAATTTTTATTTATTGAGATTATCATTCTTTCATCTATTGGGGCTTGATAATTTTTCACTTTGAGTGAGGATATTTGGCCATTATCTCCCTTCCCCTATGAAGGAAATTACTTGCATTGGGATATAAATCAATGGGCGCCAGCAGCTTCCAATACTGCACCCGGGTGCCATCAGCGTTCAGAACCTCATCCGGGTGTCTATTCTTTGTCGGAACCTATATATGGAGTGTTGACAGGGTGTGGTGACCATGGCTGAGCCTAATCCCTTTCTTACTTGCCATCTGTGCACGTACACCTCCAGTAGGGATTATTGCTTAATTTCTTTTCCTCTTTCTCATCCAGGCATACTGAAGCCAACTGTTGTGCTCCCAACTGCCATTCCAGCAGAGATTAACTAACTGGCTGTTAGAACCCAAGACATTTCTGGTGTCAAATACCTCTGTTACCACACCAGTCAGCGAGCCATTGGGGAGCTTCCTTTGGTTAATTTCATAGTGTACTTCATTATTGTGGACAGTGAAGAAGGTTATCTAGGATTGCAACGGGATCTTGATAAATTGGGCCAGTGGGCCGATGAATGGCAGATGGAGTTTAATTTAGATAAATGTGAGGTGATGCATTTTGTTAGATTGAATCGGGCCAGGACCTACTCCGTTAATGGTAGGGCGTTGGGGAGAGTTATAGAACAAAGAGATCTAGGAGTACAGGTTCATAGCTCCTTGAAAGTGGAGTCACAGGTGGATAGGGTGGTGAAGAAGGCATTCGGCATGCTTGGTTTCATTGGTCAGAACATTGAATGCAGGAGTTGGGATGTCTTGTTGAAGTTGTACAGGGCATTGGTGAGGCCACACTTGGAGTACTGTGTACAGTTCTGGTCACCCTATTATAGAAAGGATATTATTAAACTAGAAAGAGTGCAGAAAAGATTTACTAGGATGCTACCGGGACTTGATGGTTTGACTTATAGGGAGAGGTTAGACAGACTGGGACTTTTTTCCCTGGAGAGTAGGAGGTTTAGGGGTGATCTTATAGAAGTCTATAAAATAATGAGGGGCATAGATAAGGTAGATAGTCAAAATCTTTTCCCAAAGGTAGGGGAGTCTATAACGAGAGGAGAGAGATACAAAAGGGTCCAGAGGGGCAATTTTTTCACTCAAAGGGTGGTGAGTGTCTGGAACGAGCTGCCAGAGGCAGTAGTAGAGGCGGGTACAATTTTGTCTTTTAAAAAGCATTTGGACAGTTACATGGGTAAGATGGGTATAGAGGGATATGGGCCAAGTGCAGGAAATTGGGACTAGCTTAGTGGTATAAACTGGGCGACATGGACATGTTGGGCCGAAGGGCCTGTTTCCATGTTGTAACTTCTATGATTCTATGATTATTGAGTTTCAAGTTGTTTTTATGTAAATGCTTTTTGGGTTAAAACTGTAATCTTCAGGGCTTAAAGAGAAAGATGCATTTTAGGGAAAAGATCTTTTGTATAAAAATTCTACAAGAAATAAAGCATTCTTTAAATCAATACATTTAGTAATTCAGTGAGAACCATGTCTCAGCTTCTTGTAGTATTTTGGTTGTTGAATTGTTTAGCACACCTAAAGGAAGTTTTGGGATGCATCTGGTTTCCAATTTATGTGCTGTAAAAATATCCTCACTAAAGATCACTCTGGCATTCAAAATAGAAGTTTCACTTCTATGAGTGATAGTTACTGAAAATAATATTTATTTGCATTAAAACGCACATAAAATTTAAATTATAACATTGATGTTTAAAGGTGTACCTTATGCCAGTATAAAAGAGTGCTGTCTTGGACTAACTCGAGAGCTAACAGTTGTTTTTTTTTAAATGAATATAAGAAACAAATGCTGGTGACCTAAATGGAGGACATGGCTTGATGAAATTGCTGTGCCTTAGACAGAGACCAGAATGGACCAATAATATTGTCATTATTCCAGCCTGCTTGAGCTGCCGTGTCATTTTAAATGTTTCTATTAACTCAACTCCTCACTGCTGGTTTCTGTAACACGGTGAAAACTGAAATACGAGGTTAATAAGTAAATGCTGGTTATCCTGTTTGGGAAGGAAGAAAATTAACATGGGGAAAAATTATTGCAAACCATTTTTAAAAAGGCTTTTCTGAAAAAGTCTTAACGGCGAAATGCACTTTCAAAATCTGTTTACTGCTTCAGCCTTTCCATTTTATTTTAAAATGACTCTTGTAAATGCATTTTGCGTTTTTAGTGCAAAATCTTGGAGCAACGCCTGGAACAGGAAATGGTGTTTACAGAATATGAAAGAGTTCCAAAGAAAAGTCCAAGTGCGGAGTGTACCATAGCACTGCTGCCTGAAAATGCAGAAAGAAACAGATTCCCAGATGTTATTCCCTATGATGACACCAGAGTGGAGCTCGTGCCTACAAAAGAGAACAATACTGGCTACATAAATGCATCTCATATAAAGGTAGCTACCACAGTTTTTTGGTGTTTGATTTGTAATGCATTGAGTTCATGGAAAGCTACAGATGTGGAATTTCTGCAGATTCCATTGAATTCAGGTACTTACAAATCTAAGCTTTGCAAAAGTTCTTTACAGATTTATAATGACTTTGTCTTAACTTTCCCATGTTTTTCAAATAAATTGCATCTTTTCATTACAGTTGATGGTTGGAGGCAAAGAATGGAATTACATTGCCACACAAGGACCACTCCAGACCACTTGCCTTGATTTTTGGCAAATGGTGTGGGAGCAAGGAGTTGCCATCATTGCCATGGTTACCATCGAAGAGGTATTTCTTGAGTTGTCCATGCCTTGCGGTTCTAGAATTAATATCTGCGTTTTCTAGACACTATTTGAATTTCATCTAATAGAAAATACGTTTAAGTATACAGTATAGAATCATAGAATGGTTACAGCACAGAAGGAGGCCATTTGGCCCATTGAGTCCGTGGCAACTCTCTGCAATAGCAATCCATCTAGTCCTGCTCCCCCGCCCTATCCCCATAGCCTTGCAAATTTTTTCCCTTCGAATACTTATCCAATTCCCTTTTGAAAGCCACGATTGAATCTGCCTGCACCACCCCCTCAGGCAATGCATTCCAGATCACAACCACTCACTGTCGCCTTTGGTTCTTTTGCCAATCACCTTAATTCTATGTCCTCTGGTTCTTGACCCCTCCGCCAATGGGAACAGTTTTCTCTCTATCTACTCTGTCCAGACCTTCGTGATTTTGAATATCTCTATCAAATCTCCTCTCAACCTTCTCTGCTCTAAGGAGAACAACCCCAGCTTCTCCAGTCTATCTACGTAACTGAAGTCCCTCATCCCTGGAATCATCCTAGCACCCTCTCTAAGGCCTTCACATCCTTCCTAACGTCCAGTGACCAGAACTGGACACACTACTCCAGTTGTGGCCGAACCAGTGTTTTATAAAGGTTCATCATAACCTCCTTGATTTTGTACTCTATGCCTTTATTTATAAAGCCCAGGATCCCGTATGCTTTTTTAACCGCTTACTCAACCTGCCCTGCTACCTTCAACAATTTGTGCACATATACCCGCAGAGCTCTCTGTTCCTGCACCCCTTTTAGAATTGTACCCTTTTGTTTATATTGCCTCTCCTCGTTCTTTCAACCAAAATGTATCACTTCTCACTTTTCTGCGTTGAATTTCATCTGCCACGTATCCGCCCATTCCACCAGCCTGTCTATGTCCTCGTGAAGTCTATCACTATCCTCCTCGCTGTTTGCTACCCATCCAAGTTTTGTGTCATCTGCACATTTTGAAATTGTGCCCTGTACATCCAAGTCCAAGTCATTAATAGGTATCAAAAAAAAAGCAGTGGTCCTAGTACTGACCCCCTGGGGGAACACTACTGTATATCTCCCTCCAGTCTGAGAAACAACCATTCACCACTACACTCTGTTTCCTATTACTTAGCCAATTTCGTATCCATGTTGCCACTGCCCCACTTATTCCATGGGCTTCAACTTTGCTAACAAGCCCATTATGTGGCACTTTATCAAACGCCTTTTGGGGGTCCATATACACCACACCAACCGCACTGCCCTCATCAACCATCTCTGTTACCTCATCAAAAAACTATCAAGTTGGTTATACACGATTTGCCTTTAACAAATCCATGCTGGCTTTCCTTAATTAATCCACACTTGTCTAAGTGACTGCTAATTTTGTCCGGATTATCGTTTCTATAAGTTTCCCGACTACAGAGAGTTTCTCTACTACCGAGGTTAAACTGACTGGCCTGTAGTTGCTTGGTTTATCCTTACACCCTTTTTTGAACAAGGGTATAACATTTACAATTCTCCAGTCCTCTGGCACCACCCCCATATCAAAAGATGATTGGAAGATTACAGCCAGCACCTCCGCAATTTCTACCCATACTTCCCTCAGCAACCTAGGATGCATCCCGTCCGGACCAGATGATTTTTCTACTTTAAGTACAGCTAGCCTTTCTAGTACCTCCTCTTTATCAATTCTTAGCCCATCCAATATCTCAACTACCTCTTCTATGTGACTTTGGCAGCATTTTCTTCCTTGGTAAAGACAGATGCAAAGTACTCATTTAGTACCTCAGCCATGCCCTCTGCCTCCATGCGTAGATCTCCTTTTTGGTCCCTAATTGGTCCCACCCCTCCTCTTACTACCTGTTTACTGTTTACGTGCCTATAGAAGACTTTTGGATTCCATTTTATGTTAGCCACCAGAATATTCTCATACTCTCTCTCTGCCCCGCTTATTTTCTTTTTTGCCTCCCCTCTGAACTTTCTATACTCAGCTTGGTTCTCACTTGTATTATCAACCTGACATCTGTCATTTGGCCCTTTTTTCTGCTTCATCTTACTCTCTACCTCTTTTGTCATCCAGGGAGCTCTGGTTTTAGTTGCCCTACCATTCACCCCCGTGGGAATGTATCTGTACTATACCAGAACCATCTCCTCTTTAAAAGCCGCCCATTGTTCAATTACAGTTTTGCCTGCCAATCTTTGAATCCAATTTACCTGGGCCAGATCCATTCTCATCCCATTGAAATTGGCCCTCCTCCAATTGACTATTTTTACTTCAGAGTGGTCCTCGTCCTTTTCCGTAGCTAAGCTAAACCTTATGATACTATGATTGCTGTTCCCTAAATGTTCCCCCACTGACACTTACTCCACTAGGCCCACCTCATTCCCCAGAACCAGATCCAGAAATGCCTCCTTCCTAATTTGGCCAGAAACGTACTGGTCAAGAAAGTTCTCCTGAACACACTTAAAAAAATTTTCTCCCCTTCTTTGCCTCTTACACTATTACTATCCCAAGTTATAGTCCAGCAATTTTATTTTAAATTCACAAGCTTTCGGAGATTTTCTCCTTCCTCAGGCAAATGTTTCAAGATCTCAAGAATGTTCTGCAGCCGCTTAGTGACATCCTTGACTCTGGCACCAGGGAGGCAATATACCCATCCTGGGATCACGTCTGTGGCTGCAGAAATGCCTGTCTGCTCCCCTAACTATTGAACCCCCTATCACTATTGCTGTCCTGACCTTTCTCCTCCTCTTTCTCCCCCCCCCCCCCCCCCCCCCCCCCTGTACAGCTGAGCCACCCATGATACTGTGGACTTGGCTCTAGCTGCACTCCTCAGAGGAACCCTCTCCCTTATTAGTATTCAGAACTGAAAACTGGTTAGAGGACGAGATGCCCTCTGAACTCCTGCACTACCTGCCTGGTCCTCCTTGTCTGTCTGGTGGTCACCCAGTCCCTCTCTGCCTGCACTCTCTTAAGCTGTGGGGTGACCACCTCCAGAAACGTATTATCCATGTAGCTCTCAACCTTGCGGATACACTGCAGTGACGCCAGCTGTTGCTCAAGCTCCGAAACCCGGAGCTCGGGCTCCTCCAGCTAATGACACTTCCTGCACCTGTGGTTATCCAGGAGACTGGAAGCGTCCTGGAGTTCCCACATGGCACAGGATGTGCATTCAATGGGACCAAAGTGCCCTACCATGCTTCTATTTATTATATTATTAACTAAACTTAACAAAAAATAAACTTAGACTTAAAAAAAACACTCACCAATCAGCTCCTTCACTTTTGCTGATGTCGCTTTAGTTGTTTTTTCACCTCTCTCCCCGCCCGTGCTCCTCCTTTTATCACTGATTCCATGCTCTGCTCTCTCTCCCCTCTCTCCCTCCTTTTATCGCTGATCCCGCTTTCGTTCTCAGTAGTAGAACGAGACATCCTCGACTCTAAGTGGAGGTCAGGTCCTGTCAGAATTTGCACCACGGTCAAGCATCCTGCACTCGACTTGCGCTCCAAGACCGCCATTAGGGCTCAGGATTTTTGGCCCTGAAATGTATTTGTGCACACTTGAGTTGCTCACAGCAACTTAAAATATATAGTTTCGATATTATAAGTAACTATTTACATTGTACAGATAATTTTAGCACTGATGTTGAGATTTTACTTCAGTGTCACAGGAACATTTATGTGGTCTGGAAGTATTCTCTTTCCAATGTTTCTCCTCACAAATGATCAGTTCCTTGTTTAAATTTCTCAAAAGCTGTTAGGAAATTTGTATCTTTTTACCTACCAATCAGTACTTTGAATAGAATTTTTTTAAATGGTTGTGTAAAGTTACTTCCAAACTATGTTCACTATGCAATCATTAAAAGTATCCAACCTAATTACAAACTTGGATGTCCTCCGGTGTTAAATGAGTCCTGCATATTGTAATTATGTTACAGGAGGGAGGGAGAGAGAAGAGTTTTCGGTATTGGCCTCGATTAGGCTCCAGGAATAACTCTGTCACATATGGAAGATTCAAAATAACCACACGATTTCGAACTGACTCGGGCTGTTATGCAACCACAGGGTTAAAAATTAAACACCTATTGAATGGACAAGAACGGACAGTGTGGCATTTACAGTATACAGACTGGCCAGAAAATGGCTGCCCAGAGGATATCAAGGGATTCCGATGTAAGTATTATTTCATTCTAATTGACTACACTTGCCCATTTTAGCTCCAAAAAAAATTACAGGCTCGTAATTAAAGCATTTTGTCTCACTTACAAAAATAGTGCATGTTAACTTATGACTTTTATTTTTCATTGCCGTTACAGCTTATTTGGATGAAATCGAGTCAGTTCGTCGTCATACTAATAGTACAACAGACAGTAAAAACCATGATGCACCTGTACTTATACACTGCAGTGCTGGCGTTGGAAGGACTGGTGTTGTAATTTTATCGGAAATTATGATTGGCTGCCTCGAACACAATGCGGTAGGATTATCCTTTTTTATTGAACATTTCCAGGGACTAAGTCTCTGCCACTGATGAAAGATTCCAGTAACTTCCCCACAACTGATGTTAAACTGATGGGTCTGTAGTTACCTGGTTTCTCGCTTCCTTCTTAAATAATGGAGTGACAATTACAATTTTCCAATCCAAAGGCACAATTCCTAAATCTAGCTTTGGAAAATTGTGACTAATTTATCTGCAATTTCCTTACCTATTTCTTTTAATACCCTGGGTTGGAAACCATCATGTCCTGGAGATTTGTCTATCTTAAGTCCCATTATTTTCTTTGTTTCCATTTTTTAAACTTATTTAAATCCACTAAGTTCTTCCCCTTGACTTATTTTTAGGTTCCCTTTATAACCACTGGAATTTTGCTCTTCTTAAAATCATAGAAGTTTACAATATGGAAACAGGCCCTTCGACCCAACATATCCATGTCGCCCAGTTTATACCACTAAGCTAGTCCCAATTGCCTGCACTTGGCCCATATCCCTCTATACCCATCTTACCCATGTAACTGTCCAAATACTTTTTAAAAGACAAAATTGTACCCGCCTCTGCTACTGCCTCTGGCAGCTCATTCCAGACACTCACCACCATTTGAGTGAAAAAATTGCCCCTCTGGACCCTTTTGTATCTCTCCCCTCTCACCTTAAATCTATGCCCCCTCATTATAGACTCCCCTACCTTTGGGGAAAAGATTTTGACTATCTACCTTATCTATGCCCCTCATTATTTTATAGACTTCTATAAGATCACCCCTAAACCTCCTACTCTCCAGGGAAAAAAGTCTCAGTCTATCCAACCTCTCCCTATAAGTCAAACCATCAAGTCCCGGCAGCATCCTAGTAATTCTTTTCTGCACTCTTTCTAGTTTAATAATATCCTTTCTATAATAGGGTGACCAGAACTGTACACAGTATTCTAAGTGTGGCCTTACTAATGTCTTGTACAACTTCAACAAGACATCCCAACTCCTGTATTCAATGTTCTGACCAATGAAACCAAGCATGCTGAATGCCTTCTTCACCACCATATCCACCTGTGACTCCACTTTCAAGGAGCTATGAACCTGTACTCCTAGATCTCTTTGTTCTATAACTCTCCCCAACGCCCTACCATTAACGGAGTAGGTCCTGGCCCGATTCGATCTAACAAAATGCATCACCTCACATTTATCTAAATTAAACTCCATCTGCCATTCACTGGCCCAATTTATCAAGATCCCGTTGCAATCCTAGATAACCTTCTTCACTATCCACAATGCCACCAATCTTGGTGTCATCTGCAAACTTACTAACCATGCCTCCTAAATTCTCATCCAAATCATTAATATAAATAACAAATAACAGCGGACCCAGCACCGATCCCTGAGGCACACTGCTGGTCACAGGCCTCCAGTTTGAAAAACAACCCTCTACAACCACCCTCTGTATTCTGTCGTCAATCCAATTTTATATCCAATTGGCTACCTCACCTTGGATCCCATGAGATTTAACCTTATATAACAACCTACCATGCGGTACCTTGTCAAAGGCTTTGCTAAAGTCCATGTAGACCACGTCTACTGCACAGCCCTCTTCCACTATGAAAACTGATACAAAGTACTTATTCAACTAGTCTGCCATCTCCTTATTATCCATTATAATCTTGCCTGCATCTGTCTTCAATGGGACCACATTCCTCTTTATTACTCTCTCTTAAAAAATGTTGCTGATAGCCTTGATATCCCTTGCAAGTTTTTCTCATATTCCCATTTTGCACCTCATTACTTTTTTTTGTATCCCATTGTTGCTTTTTATAGCTCTCCCAGTCTGGAAAATTTCCACTTTTCTTTGCATTTGTTGTAAGTCTTTTCTTTTACTGTCTCTTACCTCATTTGTTGACCATAGTTGCTTAACTACACAAGTACTGTTTGTCTGCAGGTGTACCCATTAACAGTTAAGCCCAGTTTACTGCGGTCAATTTATTTCTCATCCTTTCTAATTTTGCCTTACTAAAATTTAAAAATCTTTGTTTATGACTTCCCCCTCTAAAACCTCATATCACGTTCAATTATATTATGATCACTATTTGCAAGATGTTGCCTTACCGTCAGATTGTTAACTAATTCTGGTTCATCACTCATTACTAAATCTAACATGGCCTGTTCCCTTGTCAGTTCTAAAACATATTGTTCTAGAACTGCTCCAAAAACATTCTAGAAATTCATTTTTACGAATTGAGTTCTGCTTCTCCCAGTCTAGGTGAAAATAAAAAAAATTCCCATTATAACCACATTGTTTTTGCTACATGCTTCCCTGATCTCCGTATTTATATGTGCTCCCACTTCAACTCCTACCAGTGTTTTGCATCTTTTGCTGTTCCTTAACTACCCACTACCTGATCACCCTTACTGAAATCCCTTTTTTCCTACTGTAATTGTGTCGTCAATATTGCTCCTCCTCCTTGTCCAATTTCCCTGTCCTTTCTAAAAATCCTATAGCCTGGACAAGTTTAGCTGCCAACCATGCTCAGCTTGTAGCCAGATTTCTGTAATGGCTACTACATCTTACTCTTCAAGCTGAATTTGTGCTTTTAACTCACTCGTTTTATGTCTTATGCTTCACGTATTCCTGTATGGAACCTTTATTTGGGTAACTGTTCACACTTTGCCCATATTTCCTGCTGGTCTTTTTCTTACCATGTGGATTTCCCTTCCTAACCCCTTAACTAGTTTAAATCTTTCTCCACTGCTCTATTTACCCATTCCACAAGTACATAGATTCTTCTCCGGTTTAGGCGAAGGCCGTCCTAACTGTATAGCCTTCCCTGACTACAAAAATAGCCCCAGTGTCCCATGAATCTGAAACCCTCTTCTACACCATCCTTCCAGTCACGTGTTGACAATCCTAATCTTTCTTTCCATGTTTGGTCCAATGCGTGGCGTTGGGAGTATTCCAGAGATTACTACTCTGGAGGTTCTGCTGCATAATTTAGAATTTAATTTCTTTAAACCCCTTTGCAGAACCTCAAACCTATTTCTATCTATGTCATTGGTTCCCATGTGCACCACGACCTTTGGCTGCTCACCCTCCCATTCCAGAACCTTTTGTATCCACTCCTGATGTCTCAAACCCTGGCACCTGAGAAACAACATACCATGCAAAGTCTGCTCAGTGGGTTGGAGGTTGGGTATGGTCAGGATCTCTGCCCAAAGGGGGTGAGGTGAAGGGGTTGAGGGTAATGGGTATCTCTGCTCTGGCAGTGCATGAGGCTGGCTGTGGTGCCTGACCAATAGGGATGAGGCTGACTGCAGTCTCTGGCTAGTGGGGACGGGGTGGTTAGCTGATCACTATCTCTGCTGAATGGGGTGGGTTAGAGGCTTGTCATGATCTCTGCTCAGTTAGGAATGGGGGTTGAGGTTGACTAGTGCTTTGCTCAGTGAGGTGGGGTTGGAGGATAACATCTGGAGTGTATAGGTGCTGGGTACCTCCACTCAGTTTACTGTTTTCCTTGGTACTGCATTGCGGGTGGACAGTTCTTCTACTCCATTATATAGGGGGAAGGTTTGGGAGGTTTTGATAGATATGTCATTCGCTTCATCGGTCCTCTGCTTCGTTTTCCAACATTCTATATTACTCATTGGGTGCCATTTTGAGTTTAATGTTAGTGCATTATTTCTTGAACAATTTCATGCTTCCACTCACTTATCTGTGCATACATTTTTGAGTTTACCTGCCAAAGGTAAACTAATAGCTGACATTCATATATCTGATCTCTGTTTCCATATGCAGTGGCTCGCATATAACTTTGATATTTTATAAGATTTTTTTTGCTTGCTTGCACGTGTATTGGGCACCCGGGACTATGATCTTTCTTTCCTGAACGGGATATATTGGGATTTCTGAGGGTTGAGTAAGGGGCTGTCATTGAATGTTGGGTGCTGCCCCATTTTAATCAGTTAGTCACATAATGTTGTGTTCACAGTGCCAATCCCAGGCATCTTAGGACCACTACCTGGTTTTCGTATATAATTGGTATTGTTTCAGTAAGCTTAAAGTACAGACTACATAAACTTAATTTGTTACACATTATCAGCGCCCTTGTTTAAAACATCACAGCCTAGAAATGCGATGATGCTGCGCCCATTTTACAGGCATAAAACAGGTGCCAAAGTGTCCAATATGGCGGGGGGGGGGGGGGGGTGCCTGTGCGCACATTCTGAGCCGGAAGTGCACCGCCCACCATGTTGGTACGCACATCAGAAGAGGCGTCTTGGGCCCGCGCCTGAAACAGGCGTTAGCACCATTGCTTATGCTCCACTTTGAGCATCAGGGAAAAGTTCTGTAAGATTTTCCCTCAGGTAATGAAAGGAAAGGGTAGATTATACGTGGTCTGGGTACGGTATACGTAAATGGTCTTTCCTTGTTTGTGTTTGCTTATGTCTAAATGTGGTTGTTAATATTCTTTTGCACTTTCTGTATCAATTGGTAAAGATCAGTTCAGTTTTTTTAGAAAATCCATTCTGTAGCAATAATCTGATTTGAAATAAAGGATGAATTTTAACAGTGTAATGTATATAACTTTTTATCCCACAGATTCTGGATATTACTACTGTGCTGAACCTGCTCAGACAACAACGGATGTTAATGGTGCAGACAATTGCACAATACATCTTTGTCTACAAAGTGCTCATTCACTTCCTGAGAAGCTCTAGGCTGATTTAACCTTGTGTTCACTGTATGCCGCTGGTTTGCAAGCAAAACAGCTGATTGCAGAATTGATTTAAATGAAGGGAAAGTTCCCCTGGCGCCTCTAGGGGAGGAGGAGAAAGAATAAACTTGCATCAAAGAACTGTGCATAAGAGGACATGTGAAGTACACAAAAGAAGCACCAAATCGAATAGAAAAGTACATGTATTCCTGTGTTCAGTAACCTCTTTTTTAAAACTATATTGGAATAGGCAATGTGCTTCACATGGTGGGAAATTTTATGAGGAAAATGTGTATTTTTTTCTGTAAAATGAAATAAGTGAATCCTATCTTGCAGTTTTTCAATGGAAATTTGCACCCAAATTTAGTGTCGTATGGACTGGATAAGTAACCGTTAACCATAATTTCTTGCCCTGTGATGAACATTATTGTAACCAAGAAAGTCATAGTAAGTCAAACATTATGAATCCACCCTACTCTGCATAATCAGAAATTTTAGTTTAATGGAAATTTGATGAGAGTGATGATGGCTGTTGCTTTTAATTAATAGGAGGAAATGAGTATGTGCAAACAGAATGATGAGTGTGAGATTTAGGGAATAAGATTGAACTGGTGCAAATGAAAGATTTTTTTGTTGGAATTAATACTTCTAGAGCTGGAATTACTGTGTATAATAGTTGATAAATCTTAATTTTTTTTTTAGGTTTATATTGTATCACAGTTTACAGAAGCAATGAAGGTGTAAGTTGTAAGTTTCACTTTCCACTGAATGATATGGAATAAACCAATCGTATTTATATTTTTAAATAGACAGCTGTTCAGTTAGACATAACTATCCATTAAGTAAAATGTCTGGTTTGTATAGTTTAATTAACAGACTGGATAAATCATTGAAAACCTGATAAGTTACATGATTGCTGACTAAAACAAAGCTATTCTTGTTAAGATTTCTATTCTAATTGTGTTTGAACTAATCTTATATATTTGAATTACTTTTAGTTCATCAAATTTAAATCTAGCATTATGAATATTTTAGTATTTATTTGATAAAAGTAGTAGAGTAGTCTTCACACAACTGGTTTTTGTGTGACTCTTTCAGTGTAATATAATTCTGCAGTAAGGCACTTCAAACATAAACTACGATTTGGAAGACTGCTGCTAAGTGACTTGAGTTTACAAAAAGTGTAAAGTGAAGGATTCCTGCACAGCGTCCATATTGTTCCTTTTAAAGTTTGTGTAAAAGCATTTTTAATAATCTCCCCTAACTCTGATCTACCTGTATTCACCTCAGCTCACTGATTCAAGAGTTATGAGAAAAGGAGATTATGATGAATGAAAGTTCATTTCCTTTATAGGACAATATATTCAATCATGGGAGTATGAAGGACAATCTGTAAAACATTTTTGTATATATAAATTAAGTCGATCACGTCATATTCTAAAATGAATTGAACAGGGTTCTACTTCGTGAGGACTACGTTTGTGCATGCTTTTGTGCTTTTTTACGTTAAAATCAACATTTATGCCATACCATTCTTTCACCCTATTCTTCTTAGATCAAGTGCTGTATGACTTGTACATTCATTATAGCTTTACAAATGTGGCATACAATGTTTTGTGAAATTGAAGGATCTTGCTTTCTCATGTAATACTAGAAGAGCTCCTGTGTTGTTGCTCATGATGAGGTAAACCATATACTGTTGTAACCCTACCCCTTGTGTCTCCAGTGAAAGAAGTTTGCAAGAGATCTCCCCAGAGATGGTGAAATATTTTTTGATTGGTTCCTGGAAAATAAGTAAACCATGTTTCCTTGCCCACAGATACATACAAAAATAAATACCACTGTAGCATAAATAAATCTCTGCATAATTTAAAGCATTTGTTTAGAATGTTGCTTTTTATGGCAAAGTTCAAGAAATATGTAAAACTTTAGTTTTAATCTTTTCTTTGCATCTTTCCTCCTTGACAAAATATCTCTGCACCAGTACTTAGTATATTTAAGCAGAACCTTTTGGTAAAATGTTTTGTTTAATATTTTCCAAAACTTGCTCCAAGCTTGAATAAATGGTACAGTCCTTCCAGAACTTGCAACCTTTATATTCCTGATTTTAAAAAGTACACTCAAAATACATTACAAAATGATAAGACTTCTACTTTGAAATTTGGTGTGCTTTAAAGTTTCATTTGTCATATATGTAACATGACACGAACAACCCCATGAATGTCGTTCCTACAATTTTTTCCCAGTAAAATTACCTCACTAAAATTGAAGAGTTCATGTTTTTTTTCTTCTTTATTCAAAAAAAAAACAATTATTTACACTGTCCAAAAAATGGTTTCCATGGAGGCTTTAATTTTTAGTCATTTTGCATTGATACACCAGCATAGAGGAGGGCCAGTCTTACAAAAGTTCCTGCTGTCAATGATGACTTGTCCTACAAGTTGAAGACACAGGAGCATGTTGGGAACTATAGCCTGCTGACTTGACTTCAGCTAGTAGTGAGGCTATGTAAATTCAAGACTTGAGCGTCTCACATAGACACAGGCCTTCGATGGTAAACATTGTTACAGGCCTTTAAAACATTTTTTTTAAAGTTAATCTATAGATAATTTTAATCATTTTCTGGTAAATTTTGGATTTTATGTGTCATTATGTTACAAAAATTACTCCCAGTAAATGTTTAAACTTAATGGAGAAACTAAAATTGAGTCCAACTTTTTTTATCCACAAAATAATTGGAGTAATTTGATTTGTTCACCATTTCCTTTATTTTAATTGGTAGATTTTGCTAACTGCTCATTCACTTTTTATGTTCTTAATTCCTCATTAGAGGCTTGCCTACCCATTTCCGTTTCAATACATTGGCTCCAATTTCATATTAAACTGCAACAAATCATAACTGAAAAAGGCATGTACCAATCAGTTGCAAGAAATTTGCATATACAAAGGTATCATGCCAGAAGTCTGACATGGGGATAAAATGTATGCTAGATGTGTTGTATTTTGTGTATAATATACGCATACATACATATTTAAAAATCTTGCATATGGTGCCTATAAACTTTACTCCTTTATCACAAATTTTACGTAAACATTCAACACTGAAGATCATATGTAAATATTTGTCTGTCACGGTTTATTGATGATTTTTTTCTTCAGTAACTGAAATTTCTAATGTTCAAAATAATGTTTGAATGAAAAAAATACAAATTTCACAATAACAAGATTACAAGATTTACCCACTAAATTGTATTTTGTATCTTTTAAAACAGTCATTAAAGTTTTTACTTCAAGTTCTCTGCATCTCTCAAAATCCTGAGCTCTGACGGGATTTTAAAAAAAATCTCAGTTGTTGGAGCATGTAGAGTTTTCAGAATTTCCCAGCATGTAGTCTCTGCATCAACAAGAGTTGAAAGATAGACAGGTGCATCCCTTCATTCTGTGAGGCTTTGAGAGTTTCTTTGCTTTGTTCAAAAAGAAACTAGAGTAAGAATTCTCAAAGCTTTATTTCAGGCAAGCTCCCATTTAATTAAGTTTATTAACAAATGCTGTTTTCTATTATGAACTGCTCAGAAAACATTAGAGAACAGCAGCTCTTGTGATTGTGGTTTCTTTGTTGACTGTTACAAAGAAAGCCGATTGTTTATAAAGAATGGATTTTTTTTAAACTCACGTACTTGTTAATTGCTGTTGAAAATTCAGGGTTTTTTTTAAAAGAAACTATCCTGTACCACTTTTGAACATTTTAAATTGGAAACCACAAACAGTAAACCTTTAATAATAGACAAAAGCTACCTTATAAAATACTTAAATACTGTGTAAGTTGGCAGTCTCACTAATGGTGCACTAAATTTTCCTGTTTCTGCATGCCTAGCACACACCAGGAATGCATATTAGGAAATTGTGAACCCCTAGCCTGTGATTTACTGTCCATAAAGTTTTGACTTCTTAAAATTAATGTTCAAGTGCTTTAAGCAGGAACTCAGACGGGATCAGGCTGATGATGGGGAAATTGGTGGAGGGATACCTTATGGTACAATATGGGCTGTGGGCAGGTTGTGGGAGGCCAATAAGTGGGCACATGGTGGAGGGTTAGAGGGTTTGAAAAGGGCTAGTGATAGCTTGGGCCCTTTGATGGCCTAGGCCCAGTCCCCTACAATACTGGTAGACACTGCTTCCCCTCCCAAATACTGCCAGACTCCCATGCTCTAAATCTGTCTTCCCCACTCCTCCTGTACTTAAGACTCCTACTCCCCACAGACTTCTCACTTCTAGATCCCAGAAGTCATTAGTGCTCACAACCTTAGGCAGTACCCCCAGTGCTCCCAGACTATGAGACCCTCCCCTCCCCTCCACTTAATGCCCCAAGATCCCAAAATCACTCTCCCTATGTTCCTAGGAACTGGGCCTGTTTTCCTGGAACTTCCTCTTCCTGGGACCCACTCCCAAAATATTACTGCACCCTGGGATCTCATCCCAATACTGCCAGATCCTGTGCTCCTTCCAGATACCAGGGCTGCCCCCAATGGTGATAAATCTGTGCCACTGGAAATACTATTTCACGTAACACCCCAGTACTTATATCTCCCACTGTCTGAGCAACATCACAGGAAATGTGCTAGTATATATAATTAAAAATCTCGTGTTTAGCATTTCCTGTACACAGTAACTTTATTTACTGTGTCATGCTTTAATAATGGAAAACCCATATACTAATATGTCACTGGAAAATGCTACCTAAACATCTCAACATTTTATAATGGGAAAATCCTGTTAAAACAGGTCAACATTTCACCATCATAGTTTATTGATGAACCAATCAAGTCATCTTGCTTTTTGAAAAAAAATTGTCTGCCATTTTTTTCTTTTGTAACTGAGCTTTCTACTGTTGAAAATAAGGGTATAAACAAAATAAAAATATATATTTCACAACAACACGATTACATTTATTTGTGTCTTTTTAATTTGAAAGCCTCTCCAAAAAGCCTAGACATGAACTTTGATATTTTTGCCCAGAGCAGTGATTCCATTAGCTGAAGTCCTGCAGTCTTGGGATGTGGAATGTGCACAATTTCCAGGATAAATCAGTATTTAAGGTAGTCAAATTATTCAGTGCTTTTTCAGTAAGAAACAAAATCCATATTTGTTTAGAAATTTCAAAAGCTTTATTCAGGTAAAACTTTTTAAAAAAAATAGACTGTCTTATCTGTGCATGAGACAGAAATGTCCATCTGTATTGATTACATGTTGTAGCTTTTAGTTGCTGTTCAAATTATGCTCATAAATTTCAGAAAGCATATTAAATTGAGAGAAAAATACAGGCGCAGTCTTTCCTCATCCTAATTTGAATTTTTTCTTTTAAAAATCAAGAAATCAGTTGAATTTTGAAAGCAATCGAAGTATCATCTGATTTTCACTTGGGATTTGTTGATAGAAAATGTAAACATTTTAATTATTGGCACCTGTGAGACAGAAGGAAGGAGACACAGACAGTGATTTTCCTCATCCTAACTGAGATTTTTTTTTAAAGTTGAAATAAGCAAAGCCTTGTATTATCACTTGTTAGTTCAAAAATGTAAACACACTGATGCAGATGGAGAGAGGCAGATCAAGAGACTGATGCAGAGATACACCTCCATAAACCAATCACAAAACACTAAGTTTAATGTTTACTGACATAGGAACAGAAGTAGGCCTTTTAGCCCCTCGAGGCTGTTCAGCCATTCAATGAGATCATGGCTGATTTGTGACCTAACCCCATGTCCGTTAATACCTTTGGTTAACGAAAATCTATCAATCTCAGATTTAAAATTGACAATTGAGCTCGCATCAACTGCTGCTTGCAGAAGAGAGTTTCAAACTTCTACCACCCTTTGCATGTAGAAGTGTTTCCTAACTTCACTCCTGAAAGTCCTGGCTCTAATTTTTAGGCTATGTCCACTAGTCCTCAACTCCCCAACCAGCAGAAATAGTTTCTCAGTTCCCCTCAATATCTTAAACTTAAATCAAATCACCCCTTAATCTTCTAAATTCCAAGGAATACAACCCTAGTTTGTGTAATCTCTCCTTGTAATTTAACCCTTGGAGTCAAGGTATCATTCTAGTAAATCTACGTTGCACTCCCTCCAAGGCCAATATATCCTTCCTAAGGTGCGGTACCCAGAACTGAACACAGTACTCCAGGTGTGGTCTAACCCAGAGTTTTGTATAGGTGTAGCATAACTTTTACCCCCTAATGTTCTAATCCTCTAGATATAAAGGCTAGCATTCCATGAGCCTTTTTGATTATTTTCTGTATCCATGACATTTTAATGATCTATGGACAGGGACCCCTAAGAGATATCTTAGAAAGTGCTGCCGATCAGGTTGTGGTGGTATACAATTCTGCTGCTGATGGCCCACAGTGTGTTGTGGATGCTGAGTTTTGGGCTGCTAGATATGTCCTTAGTCTGTCCCACTTAGCATGGTAGTAATACCACACTACACAATTGAAGATATCCGCATGCTGGAAATAAGACTTTGTCTTCATAAGGACTGCAGGGCTATTGTGGGAAATGTGTCTGCAATGGGTAAAGTGAGAGGATGAGGTAAAGTAGGTTACTTCCTCGTGTTGATAACCCTCCCCACCTGACGCAGGCCCAGTCTGGCATCTGTGCACTTTAGGACTTGGCTAGCTCAGTGAGTGGTGGTATAGCCTTGCTGCTCTTGTGGATATTGAAGACCCCCTCCTAGAGTACATTTGTCACCTTGCTTCCCTGATTTGTTTACAACTGGGTGGTGTGCTAGGTTACTTCAGAGCACATTAAGAGTCAACCACATAATGTGGGATTTGAGTCACGTGTAGGCCAGACCAGGTAGGAATAGCAGACTCTCTTGTCTGAAGGATATTAGTGAATCCATTAACCATCTTACAGGAGAAGAGGAGGAACAAGAGAGTGGGGATAAAGTGGAATAGGGAAATCCCAGGATTGAGAAGATACCAGGGCAAAAGGAAAGATTTAGGAAGATTGAAGTATGGGTGGCAAAAAGATTTAGGATGTGTTGGTGGATGAATCATGCTGCTGAGATCAGGATTAAGGCTGAAGAAGGCAAGAGCAGGACTGGCAAGCTGAAACATTTTCAGTTGTGGAGGCTAGAAGAGAGTGGATAGTGTGGGCAAGATCAGGCCTGAGACTACAGACAGGTAGAGATGAAAGTAGATTAAAAAGTGACAGAAGCTGTGGGTCTCTAAATAATAGGGATAGACTTGGAAGGAACGGGGCCAGTGGGGAGGCATTAACATTTGAATAGGCCATAGGAAGGTGCAAAATCTTTGAGGCACAAATCCATATATATTGAAAATGTGAAGAGTTTTTTAACCTACAATTGATTTTTCTTTGAACCCAGAGAGGCTGAGGAACAGGAGATCTTTGGCTCTACAGCACCAACTGGTGGTATAATGGGGAACCGTATTAATCATGAAATTAACATTTCAATTCCTATTGGAATACAGGGAAATGCAACAGCTAAGAGTGGGCATTTTAACATTGGAACTCCTGTAGGAAATATTTACATAGGAGTTTTCAATGGAGCATATGTATATGTTTACAATATATTAAAATACTTGAGCTTGTAATGCTGTAATAACCAGTAGATTGAAATCAATGCGTAATGTCTCCTTTCTTGCATCAGAGTCCACTCTAATTGTTTTCAGCCTGTTACAACAAACACAGCTAAAAGACATACCATATTCTCTGACTAAATGAGCAATGCCACAGGCGATTCACTGCAGTGTGTGTACGTTGGTAGATCTGTGTACAGGTTATCTATAGATAATCTATTTAAAAACTACTTTAATATGCACAGATGTTACACTGTAAATGTTGTAGGTGGAAAACAATTTTTCTGGGAGGAAAAAAAGCTTTTCAGTTAATGCCAGATGTTTCCAACCTGGAGCTAAAACTGACCAGCCCTTAATTTGCAAACTTCCTTGACCAAACAATTAAATTGAGTAACCTGAGTTTGTATTTACTTAAAAACAAATTAGGCTTTGTTGTCTGAAGGAGACCCAGTTTTTCCCTAACAATACATTATATTGTATTAAATTTCTGTCCTTATAAAGCAGCATTACCTCTGACTTACCATGTATATATCTACTGTGATGTTGCTCACAGTGAATCAAAGGTTACAAGACAGTATTGCAAGGCAGTGTGCTGAGGTGTGGAAGTGGGAAATTCAAAAAACATTTGGAAAGAAATTTCACACATCTCCCTGGAGACCACAACATGGTTTTGATTGGTTCCTGGAAAATAAGTCAATAGTATTTTCATTTGCACCTCATTGCATGTAGATAAATAGAATTTATTCCCTCACATGATACACTTGCCATGATGCATGATAAATAATGTGTGTAATATGGCAGAGTGGCTTTTTAAGGCATCTATTTAGGGTGTGGGCTTTTATAGCAAAGAAATATATAAAATAAGATTAAATTAAGTTGTATTGTTCCTTCTTCTGCAACACCAAAAACACAATAAAGGGTCATGAACCTGATATGTTAATGTAACCTTTTTCCTTTCTCCACAAATGCTACCTGACCTGCTGAGTGTTTCAAAGATTTTTTTGTTTTTATTTTAGAGCCCTCTAAAACCTATTGTACTATGTGTGCCAATGGTCTTCCATGGTAGATTATTCCATATCTTTGTTTCCATTGGACTACCTGAATTCCCTCACTTTTTCTAAAAAAAAAGGAGCGCTAGCCTTAAAAAAAAAACCCTCTTGTATGAAAAACAAAATCTATTGCTTGATTGTGTATGTGTAATGCTATTTTCTGAAACTTATCCAAAACACAGTGGGACAAACTGGAAGCACAATGATCTGACATGTTGTCATGGGATGGGGTATGGTGATAGCAAGACATCAAGTAAAAATACTCTGAAAATTAATACAGCAGCTATATTCATATTAATGATTGAGAAATACTTTCTAGTGGTGAATAGTGGGAGATATTAGGAACAAAAGGAAGATGCCGAAGGCATAGGAAAAGCTGTTGGGATAAAATGAGATGCTAAAATGAATGGAAGAGAAATAAACACTTCTATTTATCACACCTTATCACCTCACCAAAATGTCTTGCAGTACTTCACACAAGGAATTACGTTCAGGAGTGCAGTGACTTTTTATGTAGACAAATGCAGTAGCCGTTCTGCACGAGCAACATCCAACAAACAGCAACAAAACGAATTGCCAGTTAATGGGGCAGAACTTAGTCAGGACTCCGTTCCTCAATGGTGTCCTTTCCAATCGCCGTCAAATCCATCGGAGCAAGTTCGCGAATGCAGTAAAATCGCAAACGTGCTCCAATTGGTTCACTGGCGTTTTGACAGTTACGAATTAAAGGGCTATCTACGCTACAATCAATAAAATCAGCAAACATCCGTAAACTTACCCATCTGGCCAGCTGGAATGAAGATACTTACGCCACGAGAAGGTAGGCTTGAAAAAACCAGCCCTACACTACTTTTTAAAAGCGCGGTGACTGTTAATGAGTGCAAAACAAAAAATTAAATTTTCAAAATGTGGAATGTCATCTTATTTTAATATTTTTTGATCATTAAATTATTAAATAAACATTTTATTTTTTAACTTTTAATTTCTGTATGTTTCTGTATCTTATAAATCATTTCCTTGCCTTTTTATAATATGGTCTATTAAATTTTTATTTAGACTAACATAGAGAATGTCACTTTAAATGAATGAGTTTTACTTGCCTGCTCGCGGGTGGGGCTTCCATTCCCACAGTCTATGCATGCCCATTAGGGCCTATGCTGATCTCAGAGCGCACCACTGGAGAAGAATTGAAAATGGATCAAGTGGACGTCATGGGCCACGCAGTAAGCATCTTCGTACTTTTTATCTGCAGGATGTTCGGAGATCCTTGCCGTGCCGGTCAAAGCAAGTTCCGGTCTAATGTGTTTTTAGTGGCAAGGAATGTTAATCAGGATACCTGCCCTTCATTGAATAGTGCCAACATATCTTTAACGTCTGCCTGAACAGGCAGATGGGACCTGGTTCAGCATCTCATTCAAGAATAACTTGTTTGTTTTGTTCTTGCATTTGAAGTATTTTCTAAACTTATATAAGTGATCCAATATGATTAAATCCCATCAATCAAGCTGTATTCAGATAAATCTGAATTTTGTTGAGGGTTCATCCATATATAGCAGGTGCTCAAACCGAATTTAAAAATTGATAGTTTAAATTGAATGGTGCTAATTAAACAAGTGCTAACAGAAGTTTAAGTCTTTTACTTTTGAATATCGTCAGGATTTTCACTGGTCTAAAAGAAGTTAATAGGAAGGCATTAACAAAATTGGAACAGGTCAATACAATACTCTGTTGTATTCTGCTGAATCAAAAGATAAATCACAAAGGGTTCGGCAAATGATCCTGCCTCCAGAGGAAGCAGAACATTTTGTGACCAAACTCTTGTTAAAAGTCAGAAAATTATATTTGTACCAGCTGCAAGTGCTTCGAGTTCAGCAAATGTTTTCCTTTACCATTCCAGTTCACCTGGGACACTTCTGAAAAGATGTCACGCAAAATCCCGATAGTAAATAATTTGCACTGGATATTGTTTGTATATCAGAATATCTGTCTAAAGCAATTATTAATTTAATATCATAATTAGCAGTAATTTTTATAAACTTGCATGGTTGCTGATCTGCAAAGCTGAAATGCTTTAAGACTGACTGTGTCTGCACTAACCAAAATATACCACATGGTGTCACTCTACCTTACATTATCACACAACTAATCTCAACCCTGCATTCTCCTAATTATTGTAAAATATGCATTTCCCAGGTGGTTCAGAAATAACTATATAAAAACTGAAGCACATAGTATGATAGTATCATAATAGGTAGAGCACAGGAGAAGACCATTTTGCTCATTGTGCCTATGCCGGCTCTTTGAAAGCTATCCATTTAGTCCCATTCCCCTGCTCTTTCCCCATAGCCCTGTAAATGTTTTCCCTTCAAGTGTTTATCCAATTCCCTTCTGAAAATTATTATTGAATTTGCTTCCACCACCCTTTCAGGCAGTGCATTTCAGATCATTACAACTCACTGCATAAAAAAATGTTTCCTCATGTCGCCTCTGGCTCTTTTGCTGATCACCTTAAATCTGCCACTGGAAACAGTTTCACCTTATTTACTCTATCAAAACTGTTCATGATTTTGAACATTCTTATCAAATCTTTTAACCTTCTCTGTTCTAAGGAGAGCAACCCCAGCTTCTGCAGTCCATTCACATTACTGAAGTCCCTCATCCCTGGTACCATTCTAGTAAATCTCTTCTGCATCCGCTCTAAGGCCTTGACATCTTTCCTAAAGTGTGGTGCCCAGAATTGAACACAATACTCCAGCTCCAGCCTAACCAGTGTTTTATAAAAGTTTAGCATAACTTCCTTGCTTTTGTACTCTATGCCACTATTAATAAAGCCCAGGATCCCATATGCATTTTTAACAGCCTTCTCAACTTGTCCTGCCACCTTCAAAGATTTGTGTACATATATCCCCAGGTTTTTCTGTTCCTGTGCTCCCTTTAAAATTGTTCCATTTATTTCATATTACATTTTAGTAGGAAGTATGAGGAGATGCATCACTTTACACTGCTCTGCGTTAAATTTCATCTGCCATGTGTCTGCCCATTTCCCCAGTTTGTCTATATGCTCCTGGAGTCTGTTACTACCCTCCACATTGTTTACTACATTTCCAAGTTTCATGTCATCTGAAAACTTTGAAATCATACCCTCTATACCCAAGTCCAGGTCATTAATATATATCAAAAAGAGCAGTGGTCCTAATACTGACCCCTGGGGAACACCGCTGCATACTTTCCTCCAGTCTGGAAAACAACCGTTCACCACTATTCTCTGCTTCCTGTCCCTTAGCCAATTTTGTATCCAAGCTGCTGTTGTCCCTTTTATCCCATGGAGTTTAATTTTGCTAACAAGTCTATTATATGGTATTTTATCAAATGCCTATTGAAAGTCCATATACACAACATCAACCGCACTACCCTCATCAGCCCTTTCCATTACTTTATCAAAGAACTCAATCAAGTTAGTCAAACACGATTTTCCTTTAACAAATCCATGCTGACTTTCATTTATAGCCCATACTTTTCCAAATGCCAATTAATTTTGTCTCGGATTATTGTCTCTAAAAGTTTCCCCAGCATTGACATTAGGCTGACTGGCCTGCAGTTGCCAGATTTATCACTCTCCCCTTTTTTGAACAGAGGTGTAACATTCCCAGTCCTCCAGTGGTCTGGCACCATCCCCATATCGAAAGAGGATTGGAAGATTGTGGCCAGAGCCTCTGCAATTTCCACCCTTACTTCCCTCGGTAATCTAGGATGCATCCCATCTGGGTGGGTGACTTTTCCACTGAGTACTACCAATCTTTTAAGTACCTCCTCTTTATCTATTTTTATCCTATCCAATATCGCTACTACCTCCTTCTTTACTGCTACAATGGCAACATCCTCTTTGGTGAAGACCGATATGAAGTATTCATTTAGTACCTCAGCCATGCCCTCTGTCTCCACAAGAAGATCTCCTTGTTTGTCCCTAATCAACCCCACCCTTCCTTTGACTACCCTTTTACTATTTATATGTTTATAAAAGACTTTTGGGTTCCCTTTTATGTTAGCCGCTAATCTATTCTCATACACTCTCTTTGCCCCTCTTATTTCCTTTTTTAGATCTCCTCTGTACTTTCTGTATTCAGCTTGGTTCTCTACTGTATTATGAACCTTGCATTTGTCATAAGCCTCCTTTTTCTGTTTCATTTTAATCTCTATATCTTTTGTCACCCAGGGAGCTCTAGCTTTGGATGCCCTTCCTTTCCCCCTCGTGGGAATGTGTCAACTCTGTACCCGAACCATCTCCTCCTTGAAGGACCCCATTGTTCAATTACTGTTTTGCCAACCAATTTTTGATTCCAATCCACCTGGGCAAGATTCCTTTTTAACTCACTGAAATTTGCTGCCCTCTAGTTAAGCATTTTCACATTTGAATGTTCTTTGTCCTTCTCCATAACTACACTAAACCTAATGATATTATGATCACTATTCCCCAAATGCTCATCCACTGAAACGTGGTCCACTTGCCTCAATTCATTCCCCAGAACTAGATTCAGCACTGCTTCCTTCCTCGCTGGGCTGGAAACACACCAATCAAGAAAGTTCTTTTGTATACATTGCAGAAACTCCTCCCCCTCTTTGCCCTTTACAGTGTTACCGTCCCAGTCTATATTGGGATAATTTAAGTCCCCCATCACCACTCTATAGTTCTTGCATTTTTCTGTACTTTGCCTGCAAATCTGCTCCTCTATTGCTTTCCCACTATTTGGTGGCCTATAGTATATACCCAGTAGCATAATAGCTCCTCTGTTGTTCCTTAATTCTAACCAAATAGATTCTGTCTTTGACCCCTCAACTACATTCTCGCTTTCTAGTGCTATAATAGTTTCTTTGATCAATACTGCCACCGCAACCCCCCCCCCCCTTTTATCCCTACCTTTCCTGAATACTTTGTATCCAGGAATATTAAGTATCCAATCATCCCCTTCTTTGAGCCAGGTCTATTATTGCCACTATATCATAGTCCCATGTGGTGACTCGAGCCTGCAACTCACCAACCTTATTTACCATGCTACATACATTCACGCACATGCCTGAACCCTTCTATTTCTGAACTATTCTTTACTCGAGTTTTATTTGTCCCTCCCAGTCCTCTGTGCATCTTGTTTCTCCTCTCTAATATTTCATCCTGGTGCCCACCCCCCTGACAAATTAGATTAAACTCTCTCCCACGACACTAGTTAACCGCCCTGTGAGGACATTGGCCCCAGCTCTGTTGAGATGCAACCTGTCCATCTTGAACAGATCCCTTCTGCCCCAGGACTGGTCCTAATGCCCCAGGAATCTGAAGCCCTTATACACCATTCCTCCAGCCATGCATTAACCTGTCTTATCCTACTATTTCTATCCTCACTAGTGCATGGCACTGGGAGTAATTCAGACGTTACCACCTTTGAGGTCCTGCTCTCAACTTCCTCCCCAACTCCTGACTGCAGGGCCTCGCCAAGCAAATGCTTGTTCTACCATTCGCCTTTAATAGCCCAGAGCAACTGAAATTAAGTAACAAATCTTTCAATATATTTTTATGTATTTATTGTGGTTTTGGACATAACCTGCCCAATTTATAACCTCATATCTATGCCTATTGGGGGAGGGGAGTAGTTATATTTTTGTTTGCATTCTGAAGCTTGTTTAGCAGTTATAAAAGGTCGTATTTTTGGGATATCCATAAAATTCAATGCATGTTTAGGGTTCGATAACATTTTTGAATTGTTTTACCTTTGTGAAAGGTAGTGACAGTGTAGTGGAGAGTTAGCAGCAGCAACAACAACAACTTGCATTTATATAGTGCCTTTAACATAGTAAAACACCCCAAGGCACCTCACAGGAGCGTTAGCGAACAAAATTTGACAACGAGCCATATAAGGAGATATTAGGACAAAGCTTGGTCAAAGAGATAGTTTTAAGGAGCGTCTTCAAGGAGGAGAGAGGTGGAGAAGTTTAGGGAGGGAATTCGAGAGTTTAGGGGCCTAGGCAGCTGAAGGCACGGCCGCCAATGGTGGAGCGATTAAAATCGGGGATGCGCACGAGGCAAGAATTGGAGGAGCGCAGAGATCTCAGAGGGTTGCAAATGTAACCCCGCTACTCAAGAAAGAAGGGAGAGAGAAAACACGGAACTACAGGCCAGTTAGCCTAACATCAGTAGTAGGGAAAATGCTAGAATCTATTATTAAGGACGTAGTAACAGGACACTTTGAAAATCATAATATGATTAGGCAGAGTCAACACGGTTTTATGAAAGGGAAATCATGTTTGACAAATCTATTAGAGTTTTTTGAAGGTATAATTAGCAGATAAAGGGAACCAGTGGATGCAGTATATTTGGATTTTCAAAAGGCATTCCGTAAGGTGCCACACAAGAGGTTGTTACACAAGATTAGGGCTCATGGGATTGGGCGTAATATATTAGCATGAATTGAGGATTGGTTAATGGCCAGAAAACAGAGAGCAGAAATAAACATTTTCGGGTTGGCATGTTGTAACTAGTGGAGTGCCACAGGGATCAGTGCTTGGGCCTCAGCTATTTACAATCTATATTAATGATTTAGATGAAGATGACCGAGTGTAATGCATCCAATTTTGCTGATGATACAAAGCTAGGTGGGAAAGTAAGCTGTGAGGAGGACGCAAAGAGCCTGCAAAGGGATATCAGCAGGTTAAGTAAGTGGGCAAGAAGGTGGTGGATGGAATATAATGTGAGGAAATGTGAGGTTATTCACTTTGGTACGAAAAATAGAAAAATTGAATATTTTTTAAATGTTGGTGTTCAGAGGCATTTAGGTGTCCTTGTACGTGAAACACAGAAAGTTAACATGCAGGTACAGCAAGCAATTAGGGAGGCACATGGTATGTTGGCCTTTATTGCAAGGGGGTTGGAGTACAAGAGTATGGAAGTCTTGCTGCAATTGTACAGTGCTCTGGTGAGACCACACCTGGAGTATTGTGTACAGTTTTGGCCTCCTTATCTAAGGAAGGATCTACTTACCTTAGAGGCAGTGCAACAAAGGTTCACTAGATTGATTCCTGGGGTGAGAGGGTTGTCCCATGAGGAAAGATTGAGTAGAATGGGCCTATACTCTCTGGAGTTTAGAAGAACGAGAGGTGATCTCATTGAAACATAAGATTGTGAGTGGGCTTGACAGGGTAGATACTGAGAGGATGTTTCCCCTGGCTGGAGAGTCTAGAACTAGGGGATATAGTCTCAGGATAAGGAGTCGGACATTTAGGACTAAGATAAGGAGGAATTTCTTCACTCAGAGGGTCGTGAATATTTGGAATTCTCTACCCCAGAGTGCTATGGATGCTCAGTCGTTGAATATATTCAAGGCTGAGATCGATAGATTTTTGGACTCTAAGGGAATCAAGGGATATGGGGATCGGGCGGGAAAGTGGAGTTGAGGTCATAGATCAGCCATGATCTGATTGAATGACGGAGCAGGCTCGAGGGGCCATATGGCCTACTCCTGCTCCTATTTTTTATGTCCTTATTTAAGTGCTGGAGGAAGTTATAGAGTACGGAGGGGCATGGCCATGGAGAGATGTGAGAACAAGGATGGGAATTTTAAAACCGAGGCGTTGCCGGATCAGGAGCCAATGTAGGTCAGCAAGCACAGGGGTGATGGGTGAATGGGACTTGGTGTGAGTTAGGATATGGGCAGCAGAGTTTTGGATGAGCTCAAGTTAATGGAAGGTGGAACATGGGAGGCCGGCCAGGAGAACATTGTCTATTGGTAACAAAGGCATGATGACTGCAGCGGTGTGGTGACTGTAAGGAAGGCTGGCAGTTATCTTTTGGGGGATTACAGGGAGCAATTAAATTACCCCATTATAGTTCTGTATATTAAAATGACTCCATTTTGTATATACACGAGTGTATATTTTTCTGTGTGGAAAAGCAAAATTATTTGAGTAGTGTCATTGGTTTATAATGACAGTTTGGAAATTTATTTAACTTTACGTACAGAGAAAATTTACTCTAATAAGTCAATTGTTACACATATTCCCTTCTCACTTTTTTAGAAAGATGCAAAAATGCTTAATAAAGAACTTTAAAGCTAGTTTCCAGGTCACTCCAAGAACATTTGCTTGACAGCCCCTGCAAACCCACTCCTAGTACTTTCGCCTACCACCACCACCATTCTAGTATTACCACGATCCAAGACTACTCTCCCACCACTGCCATACCCCAGTACACAATTCCCAGACCCATGGAACCCTCCCCTTGTACCCTAATACCCAAGAGTCCTTCCGTAATTTTCCCTCATCCCAACACCTCTCTGTTCCTCCGTTACCCAATTCTTTCCCCAGATCATCCTTCGAACACTACTAAAATAGCTCCCCCACCCCCCACCCCCCATATATCTACTCACCATGTTGATACCTGCAACCAAAAACATTTTCCCTACCATCTTCCTTTGGAATCCGATTTTTTTTTTTAAAGTGTAAGGCAAAAAAAAATCACTACCAAAATAACCAAGACCACTGATTTACAATTCCCAGACAAATGTAGACTTAGTTACTTAATTTAAACCAGAAAATATCCTCCCATTCTTTATTTAATCGCCATATATCAGGAGTGCTGATAATATGTTGTATGTTACACAGAGCACAGAGTATCTGCTAATCTATATCTTATTAGAAATCTGACATCCGTACACATTTCCTGTCTGGACACCTTACTTCCTATTGTGACATTTTGTCACAATTTTGTAACTTGTTCCATTATAAATTCTTGTGAATTTGTCACCCTGTAATTACAGAAGATGCCTACTAGGTAGTACGGTATTATTTTTACCCCCAAATTTCTGTAAGTTTTTTCATCTGCTATTTTTTTCTCAGTAACTGAAACTTATATTGTCCAAAATAATGGTTGAAACAAAATTTTAAATATTCACAATATTATATATTTCATAATGATCACATTTATCCATTGAATTGTATTTTATGCTTTTTAATGCTTTCACCAAATTTTTACTTGAAGGGGCAGTGTTCTTTCCTCTCCTCCCTCTCCCCCCCCCCCCCCCCCCCCACCCCCAGCTTTGCCTGGCTCTGTATTTGCTTAAAAACTGCTTTTATTTTTACCTGAAGGCCTCAGCCTCTCCCAAAAGGTTTGGATTTGAACTTGGCATTTTTGCTCAGACTGGGACTCTGTGAGGTGAATGCAGATGGTTTAGTCTGAACATGGGCAGAGTAACCAATTTTCCTGGTTCCTTCATTAGCTTTTAACAGTTTCTGCTCAGTTATTTTTCAAAATTATTTGAAGAAAAGCTTGAAGACAAATTTGAAAAGCTTTAATCAGGTAAAATTTATGATAAGCATTTTTTTTTAAGAGAGGTTGTATGTGTGAAAGAAAAAATGAAAAAATACAGGCTACTGGTTACACAGCTGTAGCTTCTGTTTTGTGTTCTGTGAGCTTCAGAATGTGAATTAAGCTGTCAGAGAGACAGAATGCCTTTTCTCAACTGAATCTGATTTCATTTTCACAAACAATGGATGAGGTGGACTTGACGGCTTTGTAGTCTTTTCCCATCCTTTTCAAATATTCAGCAGTCAGGAGAGCAAATGAATAAAAGAAAGAAAGTGAACCAATCCAATCAACCAAAAACACATTTCCAAGTCCTTTCATCTGTCTTTTTTCCAAAAACTGAAATTTCTGATGTCCAAAATATGGTTTTAATCTTATAATTCATTTTTTTCCTTTTTTTTTTAACATTATTAAATCCATTCTGCCAAGTTTTCACATCCAGTATGCGCTCTGACTGGAAAATGGCACAGTACCTTTTGCCTGCCCACTTTTGAATCACAAAAGAAGCTCCTACCTGTTTTAAATGCACCTCAAACACCCACTGCCTGAAAATTGAGTGGCCCTGGAAACTAATATTGTGTGGACGGTACCAAGTGCAATTGGCTTTCATAACCACTACTGCTCTGTTTCTGAGTGGTAATGAGGTGAAGAGCTGAAAATCAGTCCCATTATCTTCTGACTTTCCATTAACAATGGATAGTATATTATAAAAAGGGTAGCTCTAGTACAGACGTCTGTCACACTCCAGAAGTCACACTTTGTTGCAAATGTAAAACAACCTTAAAATGGTGGATGCTTCTGACTTGAAGCATGAAAATAACTTGCATATTCCAATGTTCAAAGTTCCTTGACCAAACAACAATTAAATTTTGTGGAGAAAGAAACAGAGTTAACGTTTCAGATCGAAGACCTTTCGTCAGAACTGGAAGATGTTAAAAGAGTTAAAGTTTTTAAGCAAGTACAGAACCAGGGAAAGGGGGGGAGCGAGGGGAGGGGAGGGGAGGAAAGAACAAAAGGGAAGGTCCGTTATAGGGTAGAGGGCACGAGTGATTAAATGACAAAAGGGATGATGGTGCAAGGCAAGGAGGGTGGTAATGAGACAGGTTAAGAAAGTAGCAGCTGTAAATGGCAGCAGCAGAACCATTATCAGCACTTGCTGACCGAAAAAATGGGAGCAGTGGTTATGATCTGAAGTTATTGAAATCAATGTTGAGTCCGGAAGGTTGTAAAGTGCCTAAATGAAAGATGAGCTGCTGTTCCTCGAGCTTATGTTGAGCTTCATTGGTACAGAGTAAGAGGCCGAGGACAAGGACAGAGAGGTCAGAGTAGGAGTAGGAAGAGGAACTAAAATGGCAAGCGACCGGCAGGTCGGGATCACGCTTGCGGACAGGACGGAGGTGTTCAGCAAAGCGATCACCCAATTTGTGTTTGGTCTCCCCAATGTAGAGGAGGCTGCATTGTGAGCAACGAATACAGTACACTAAATTGAAAGAAGTACAAATAAACCACCATTTCACCTTGAAGGAGTGTTTGGGTCCCTGGACAGTGGGAAGTGAGAAGGTGAAGGGGCAGGTGTTGCATCTCCTGCGCTCGCACGGGAAGGTGCCATGGGGAGGATGGCGGTTGTTGGGGGTGATGGAAGAGTGGATCAGGGTGTCGCCAAGGGAGCGGTCCCTTCGGAATGCTGAAAGGGGAGGGGAGGGGTAGATATGTTTAGCGATCCCACCATCAAACACATCTTCCCCTCCCCGCCCCTTTCAGCATTCCGAAGGGACCGCTCCCTCCGTCACACCCAGGTCCACTCTTCCATCCCCCCCTTTCCCTGGCTCTGTACTTGCTTGAAAACTTTAACTCTTTTAACATCTTCCAGTTCTGATGAAAGGACTTCGACCTGAAACATTAGGCCCGATATTAGGAGGGAGGCGGGTTGCCAGCGGGGGGGTCGACTGGGCGCGTGGGTAACTCGCCCAGTAAAATCGGTGGGTTCCCCACGCGATCGTAAATAAATTGAAGCCACTTACCGTGACTTCCGGGTTTTGCGCTGGAAAGCTGCGCAGCGGGCGGACTGCGCACCCGCATCATAAGCTGTCAGCTGGAGGAGCCCTATTTGAAGGGGCAGTCCTCCACTGACTGATGCTGCAGAAAGGAGCCAAAATTACAGCATGGAGCAGCCCAGAGGGAAGGCTGCTCCAAGGTATAATGATGCCTCTCTCCAGGTCTTACTGGATGGGGTGAAGAGGAGAGGGCGGACAGAGATCTTTTCCCCGGCGGACGGGAGGAAGTGGCCTGCCTCTGCCACCACGAAGGCCTGGCTCGAGGTGGCAGAGGAGGTCACCAGCACCACCAACATCTCACGCACCGGCATACAGTGCAGGAGGCGCTTCAATGACTTACGTAGGTCAGCCGAAGTGAGTGCACTTGCTCATTCACCTACACTCCGTCTGCCACATCACCGCCCCCACCCCACATCTCCTTTTGCACTGCCAACACTACTCTATCACATCACTCCTCACACCCACTCAAAGCTCATCCTCATCTTACCTGCACTTACTCACCTCGCCAGTACTCATCCCACCACTACCACTCAACCCAATCCTCATACAATCTCATGGCTCTATCTCATACTTGCCCTCTGATGCATCTGTTTCACGGTCAGCCTCACCCAACCTGCCACTACCTGTGCTGCAGCCACAGGGCATGCATCATGTACGTGTAGTAGGAGGCATAAGGCAAAGATGTCGTGAGCATGAAGGGGATGCACAAGGGTGTTTGAGGGTTTGTCATGGTTTTTATTTGTATTTGATTTCTGATCAACTCATATTACATATTATATTGTCACCACTACTGCCACGTCTTGGCCATTTTTGACTGGCTTGTGCAATAATGCCCTTTCATGAGGTTCTCCATGAACACCCTTGATGTCACCCTACAGTGGGTGTTTGTGTAGTTGCACGACTACTTTGTGCAGGTGCCTGTTGTGCAGCACTGTGTTGTGTAGCTCCACGTGGCGGAGGTGGACGGCGTGCCTGGCGAGGCTGGTGATGTTGGTCGTCATCCAATGGAGTGATGAATGCAGCAATAGAACCCCCCCCCCCAATCCTGACGGTGTGAGTGTGAGGGACTCCACAAAGTAAGTAAATGTGTTTGGACAGCAGTGTTTAGGGTATGATTTAATAATTTGGAGACAACGGTGTGGCAGGCAAAACTTTGTCTGAGGTGACAGAGTGCCCTGCTGCAATGAATGAGGTTTTACCCCGCACCTGTTAAATGGACCTTTGCAGCTGCCACTGGCTGCTGGCTGCAACACGTCTGTTTAAACAGGGAGTGTTTCCCCCAGCATGGGAAACACGCTCTGGGTAGTCCAAAATCTGAATCCTCCTAAAATCTCCAACTAATGAGGTCTGTAAACCCAGATAATGATCTTAAGTGGGATCCCGCCGGCTTTGATTGCCGGTGGGAGTCCCGCATGCGGGGACTGCGCGCGCACCGATTCGCGTCATTGGGGAACACGGATGTGGGCGGGTTGGAGCCGGGCTCCGGACCCTCTCCGGGAATCCCCAATTTTAGGAGCCCTCCCACCACGAACGCACCCGCTCGGCCATCCGAAAATTGACCCCATTAACTCTGTTTCTTTCTACACAGATGCCACCTGACTTGCTGAGCTCCTCCAGCTTTTTCTGTTTTTATTTCAGATTTCCAGCATCTAGTATTTCCAGTATTTTACTTTTGAACAATTAAATTTTCATTGACCGAGGCTCGGTTCACTTATGAACAATTAGAATTTGTACTCTGGAAGGAGTATAGCTCCACTTTAGCAGAATAATACATTGTGTATTACATGGTATAATATTCTTGGCTCATAAAACAGCATATTATTTTCCTGAAGTTACCTTTTAATAGCTTTAGCCTGTTCCCTCTTGTCCTGCTCCCTCAATTTTACTTAAAGTAATATTATAGATTTGCTTTTCCAATACCGTTAACTATTTAATATACTTTTGTGAGATTACTTCTCAGACAGGCTGAAAAGTCACGTCTGTCCTTTCTTTTGTCATAACTCAGACCCATGACACCAGCAATTATTCTCATGGCTCTTCTCTGCACTGTTTCCAGGACTTGAATGTCTCCCTAGTGTCTCAGCGACCAACATTATTCAAGGTGTGGTCTGACCACAGCACTGTACAGTTTGATCATAACTTCCTCTGCTGTAAATTTTTCACTATGTAGTTCAACATGCTATTGGCTTTGATAATATAGTCTTTCACAATCCTCTCACAATTTGCTATAATCCTAATTTCATGCTATCAGCACATTTCAATATTTTTCTCCTAAGTCCAGATCATTCATGTATAATCTAAAGCAAAATACTGCAGATGCTGGAAATTTGAAATGAAAACAGAAAATGCTGGAGAAGCTCAGCAAGTGAGGCAGCATCTGTGGAGAAAGAAACAGAGTTAATGTTTCAGGTGAAAGATGTTCCAGTTCTGACAAAAGGCCTTCGATCTGAAACGTTAACTCTGTTTCTTTCTCCACAGATGCTGCCTGACTTGCTGAGCTTCTTCAGCATTTTCTGTTTTTATTTCATTTATGCATAAACAACTATTATCATGATTTCAGCAAGGCAGTGTAAATTGCTTGTTGGTTATAGCAAATTCTATACTTTTAAGATGGTTATTTTCTGTGGAAAGAGAATTTTAGTTTTAAAAAATATCCAATGTATAGTTATTATACTTTTAATATTCAAAAATTAGCTTGGCATTTGAAAAAGAGAAATTGAAAGGGAAAGGTCACAAGGTAGATTTGAGAGAAAAAAACATGGAAGTGGAGAGGTAAGACAATGCCAGCGGGTATGAGAGCTGGAAATAGGAAGAAGGAATGAAAGGGAAACAGAAACGCAGGAAATGAATGGGTAAGAGAATGGGAGAGTATAATCCCTATTTCAAGTAAACAGCCATATCCACCACCATTCTCGCTGACATAAATGTCATTTTACGTTTCTTGTATTTTCAGCCCTGTTCATTTTGCATTCGTATAAATGAATTAAAATTTGAAATATCTTGATTTGTTCACTGAAGTTGTTGCTGTATTTCGAAATTCTAGCTGAACACCATTTTCGGCCTCCGCGCATGCGGAAGTTTGAGCTGAATGGCACCCCATACCCCCCCCCCCCCCCGCCGGATCCGCGGTTGCTGAGGGATCGAGTGGGAAGCGGCGACACGAAGCGAGGAGCGGCCGAGGCCTAATGACCAGGGATGGAAATAGGAACTGAAATCAGCCGCAAGATCAGAGTAAGTCTCGATTCATTCAAACTACGGGGGTGGTGGTGGAGGGGGGGGAAAAATAACCCGTGACCGCAGGTGTAGTCGGTCGGGCCTCGCTATCGAGTCGGTGCCGCCGCCGCCGCCGCCGCCGCCATCGGGAGGTTCGTTACCGGCTGCGGCCCGAGGCCCGAATTGGACCCGCTCTAATCATGAGGGAAGATGAGGATTAAATAAAAAGTTACAGCGACTTCATTAGCAGCGAGGAGTTAACCCGTGCACCGCATGCGGAAAAAGTTTTATTTTGCTGTCCTTTCTGGTTTGCGGCAACGGCCCCTCGCACAGGCGGCGAAAGTCGCTCTGAATTACGGGGTTATCTTCGCAATGAACCGCCGCACCGCACCGCACCGCTGGTTAATCTGCAGACGTGTCTCACACAGCAGAGATGGTAAAAGTATTCGGATCATTCCTGAATTATAGGGGTGTTGGTGGGGGAAGGAATGTTTCAGCGAGGATGAGCCCCGTGTGACCAGTGGATGTAAGCTGATTTATAACTTAATACATTTGTTATCCGCTAAGTTCTGCAGCCAATTTCTCTCGACTGATGCTGCTTGATCCGCTGAGTGTTTCCAGCGTTTTCTGTTTTTAATTTTAAATCTGCAAGTCTGTCGCTTGCAGCTTTATTCACTTTCTATGATAGGTAATGGGGAACGCACCACTAACAAGTATGGCAAATATCTGCATTTTATATATTGGCCTAGAAATTCGTCACGCGTACCTGTTCTACAAAAAAAAATTGAAACCTATTTGATCACACCTGTGCACTTTAAAGCAGAGGTCTCTATCTTTTTTTCCCTCCCCAGCCAAAGGAAAAATTAAACTCAATTGTAATGTATTCTGGTTGAGCTTGGCTAGATCTCTGATTAAGCGGAGATCAAGGATTGAACCTGAAATCTTCCTGGTGGATACTGCTTACTACCTACCATAGGATATGATGCATTTTCCCACTGAGTTAGAAACATAGGTACAGGATTAAGCCATTCAGCCCCTCGAACCTGTTCCACCATTCAGTTAGATCATGGCTGATCTGTATCTTAACTCCATTTACCTGGTAGTGATTAATACCCTTGCCTAACAAAAATCCATCAATTTCAGTTTTGAAATTTTCAATTGACCTAGCCTCAACAGCTTTTTTTATTCGTTCATGGGATGTGGGCGTCGCTGGCGAGGGCAGCATTTATTGCCCTTCCCTAATTGCCCTTGAGAAGGTGGTGGTGAGCCGCCTTCTTGAACTGCTGCAGTCCCTGTGGTGAAGGATCTCCCACAGTGCTGTTAGGTAGGGAGTTCCAGGATTTTGACCCAGCGACGATGAAGGAACGGCGATATATTTCCAAGTCGGGATGGTGTGTGACTTGGAGGGGACCGTGCAGGTGGTGGTGTTCCCATGTGCCTGCTGCCCTTGTCCTTCTAGGTGGTAGAGGTCACGGGTTTGGGAGGTGCTGTCGAAGAAGCCTTGGTGAGTTGTTGCAGTGCATCCTGTGGATGGCACACAGTGCGCTGGTGGTGGAGGGAGTGAATGTTTAGGGTGGTGGATGGGGTGCCAATCAAGCGGGCTTCTTTGTCCTGGATGGTGTCGAGCTTCTTGAGTGTTGTTGGAGCTGCACTCATCCAGGCAAGTGGAGAGTATTCCATCACACTCCTGACTTGTGCCTTGTAGATGGTGGAAAGGCTTTGGGGAGTCAGGAGGTGAGTCACTCGCCGCAGAATACCCAGCCTCTGACCTGCTCTTGTAGCCACAGTATTTATGTGGCTGGTCCAGTTAAGTTTCTGGTCGATGGTGACCCCCAGGATATTGATGGTGGGGGATTCGGCGATGGTAATGCCGTTGAATGTCAAGGGGAAGTGGTTCGACTCTCTCTTGTTGGAAATGGTCATTGCCTGGCACTTGTCTGGCGCGAATGTTACTTGCCACTTATGAGCCCACGCCTGGATGTTGTCCAGGTCTTGCTGCATGCGGGCATGGACTGCTTCATTATCTGAGGCATTGCGAATGGAACTGAATACTGTGCAATCATCTGCGAATATCCCCATTTCTGACCTTATGATGGAGGGAAGGTCGTTGATGAAGCAGCTGAAGATGGTTGGGCCTAGGACACTGCCCTGAGGAACTCCTGCAGCAATGTCGTGGGGCTGAGATGATTGGCCTCCAATAACCACGACCATCTTCCTTTGTGCTAGGTATGACTCCAGCCACTGGAGTGGTTTCCCCCTGATTCCCATTGACTTCAATTTTACTAGGGCTCTTTGGTGCCACACTCTGACAAATGCTGCCTTGATGTCAAGGGCTGTCACTCTCACCTCACCTCTGGAATTCAGCTCTTTTGTCCATGTTTGGACCAAGTTTATAATGAGGTCTGGAGCGGAGTGGTCCGGGCGGAACCCAAACTGAGCATCGGTGCGCAGGTTATTGGTAAGTAAGTGCCGCTTGATAGTACTGTCGATGACCCCTTCCATCACTTTGATGATGATTAAGAGTAGACTGATGGGGAGGTAATTGGCTGGATTGGACTTGTCCTACTTTTTGTGGACAGGACATAACTGGGCAATCTTCCACATTGTTGGGTAGATGCCAGTGTTGTAGCTGTACTGGAACAGTTTGGCTAGAGGCGCGGCTAGTTCTGGAGCACAAGTCTTCAGCACTACAGCCGGGATGCTGTCGGGGCCCATAGCCTTTGCTGTATCCAGTGCACTCAGCCGTTTCTTGATATCACGTGGAGTGAATCGAATTGGCTGGAGCCTGGCTTCTGTGATGGTGGGGATATCGGGAGGAGGCCGAGATGGATCATCCACTCGGCACTCCTGGCTGAAGATGGTTGCAAATGCTTCAGCCTTGTCTTTTGCACTCACGTGCTGGACTCCGCCATCATTGAAGCCTCCTCCTCCCATTAGTTGTTTAATTGTCCACCACCATTCACGACTGGATGTGGCAGGACTGCAGAGCATTGATCTGATCCGTTGGTTGTGGAATCGCTTAGCTCTGTCTATAGCGTGTTGCTTCTGCTGTTTAGCATGCTCATAGTCCTGAGTTGTAGCCTCACCAGGTTGCCACCTCATTTTTAGGTACGCCTGGTGCTGCTCCTGGCATGCTCTTCTACACTCCTCATTGAACCAGGGTTGATCCCCTGGCTTGTTGGTAATAGTAGAGTGAGGAATATGCCGGGCCATGAGGTTACAGATTGTGCTGGAATACAATTCTGCTGCTGCAGATGGCCCACAGCGCCTCATGGATGCCCAGTTTTGAGCTGCTAGATCCGTTGTGAATCTATCCCATTTAGCACAGTGGTAGTGCTGCACAACACGTTGGATGGTATCCTCAGTGCGAAAACGGGACTTCATCTCCACAAGGACTTTGTGGTGGTCACTCCTACCAATACTGTCGTGAACAGATGCATCTGTGACAGGTAGATTGGTGAGGATGAGGTCAAGTAGGTTTTTCTCTCGTGTTGGTTCGCTCACCACATGCCGCAGGCCCAGTCTGGCAGCTATGTCCTTCAGGACTCGGCCAGCAGTGGTGCTACCGAGCCACTCTTGGTGATGGACATTGAAGTCTCCCACGTTCTGTGCTACCCTCAGTGCTTCCTCCAAGTGGTGCTCAACATGGAGGAGGACTGATTCATCAGCTGAGGGAGGACGGTAGGTGGTAATCAGCAGGTGGTTTCCTTGCCCATGTTTGACCTGATGCCATGAGATTTCATTGGGTCCGGAGTCAATGTTGAGGACTCCCAGGGCCACTCCCTCCTGACTGTATATCACTGTACCACTCCATCTGGAGGGTCTGTCCTGCCGGTGGGACAGGACATATCCAGCGATGGTGATGGAAGAGTCTGGGATGTTGGCTGTTGGCTGAAAGGTATGATTCTGAGTGTATGGCTATGTTAGGCTGTTGCTTGACTAGTCTATGGGACAGCTCTCCCAATTTTGGCACAAGTGCCCAGATGTTAGTGAGGAGGACTTTGCAGGGTCGACTGGGCTTGGTTTGCCTTTGTCGTGTCCGGTGCCTAGTGGTCCGATGCCGGGTGGTCCGTCCGGTTTTATTCTTATTATGACTTTTTTTAGCGAGATTGTACAACTGAGTGGCTTGCTAGGCCATTTCAGAGGGCGATTAAGAATCAACCACTTTGCTGTGGGTCTGGAGTCACATATAGGCCAGACTGGGTAAGGACATCAGGTTTCCTTCCCTAAAGGGCATTAGTGAACCAGATGGGTTTTTACAACAATCCAGTTGTTTCATGGCCACCATTACTGGTACTAGTTTTTTAATTCTAAATTTTACTTATTAATTAATTGAATTTAAATTCCCCAGCAGCCGTGGCGGGATTTGAACTCATGACTCTGGATTATTAGTCTCGGCCTCTGGATTACTAGTCCAGTAACATAACCACTATGCTACCGTACCTGGGGGGTGTTATCACGGGAGCTATGCTGCTGGCATGTTTGGGTGCCTAAATATGGAATTGGATGAGGATGTGAGTTACAGTGCATAGTATAGGAAAAAAATAAGGACAATACTGAATTTTTTGGAATTAATTAATTCATTTATTCTTGCCACTCAGTACAACTCAATATTCAGTGATGATTTGAATTGCAATAATCAGTGAAAGAATACAGATATAGTTTTATATTTTATGAATGCTTTAAAGTAAATTTATATTTTAATCTGAATATTTTGTCCTATAAACCCCTTTCTGATAAGAAACACAGTTTCTGTATTAATGAGCCAAACCTTACTCAGCGAGACCTTATTTAGTGGTTCAAAAGTTCCAATTCCCCTTTAATTACAATATCAAACTAAATGTTTCTTTTAAATAATGCTGCTGTATCTATGCCCCCTTATTCACTGTAACAGCTGTCATTGGTTATGGTTAATACCAACTTTATTGCCTAGGAGACCGGGAATTGCATTTAGAATTATGGAGCATTTACTGTGCCTATTCTATTTGGATATGTGGTAAATGGATTGATGAAGCATTCTATAGGCAGACTCCATTTTCTAATTTTTCTTCTGTCTTTCCCATTCCGTTTATCTAATTTTCTCTTATTTTGATGGTTCTATGCCCCTTTTACTTTTATGTGCTTTGTGGCTTGAACTTATTTTCAGCCATTTTATGATTTCCTCCTTTCTTCTCTCTGCATATTTTCCTCCTTTCTCCTGGTTTGTTTGTCCCTCTCACTCTTTTGGCTTATTTGTGTTTCTCTTCCTGTGCTGTTGCTTGATTTCCACTGGTATTAGTTTCCAGATATTGCATCAGAGTTTTTTCCAAGAGGCTATCTTTTAAGGTGGTGGCAATGGTAGAACCCTCCTCGGGATAGTAAAGGAAATAGTCTGCATTCCCCGTATCACCAATTTCCTTGCTGTCCACCCACAGATTGCAGTTGACTGGGGTGGGGGTTGTGAGGAAGAAGAGATGTTTTTAAAGCATTACAGGTTTTATCCTCATATTTTAATTACTCTACTACATGTCTTCTTCCCCCACCAAAACTATATTTCAGGAATGATTCAGATAAGTTTACCACGTCTGCAATTTGAGACAATATCTGCAGATTAACGGGCGAGTGCTGTGCTGGTTCATTGCAAAGATATTCCGTAATTCAGAGTAAGTTTTGATATCTATGCAAGAGCTGCTGTTGCAAACCAGAAAGGACAACAAATTAAATTTTCTGCAGATGGTGGGCAGGTTGAATTAATCCTCCGTTACTAATAAAGACACTGTAACTTTATCTATCTTCCCTTTTATTATTAGAGCGAGAGCAATTTGGGCCACAGCCGGGAACTAACCTTCTGACAATGGTGCGTCACCTCAATGCGAGATGTTGGTTAGCCCTTGTAGGTACTGAAAAAATATAAAATGTAATGGGTAAGTCGGAACTTACAACAGCAGTGTGCATTTCTATAGTATATCATGCAGGAAGCATTCAAAATGCTTTGCATTAAGGGGCGAAAAAACAGTGGGCACTGAGTGGGTAGGGTCAGAGAATGTTACAGATGAGGAATGCTATTCAATTCAAATTGGTTCATCCATCCAAAAAGACCCTAAAACTCCTCCCCTCTTCCCCCCCCCCCCCCCCCCCCCCATTGCCACATCCAATTGGTTCATAAATGATTCCAGGCTTTTTGCCTCCATTACTCGATCTGGAAGTTCATTCCATATATTGATCACTGCTGTGACAAACTACATTCTGATACAAGTCCTAAATTTGCCCTTTACTAGTTTGAACCTGTGTCCCCTTGTCCTGCTAATGCAATTTGGTATTGTATATTTATATAAGCGTATCTTGTCCAACTTATTCTGTAATTTTTGAGCTTCTCTGATTCCACTGCTGTTTCTAATTTGGTACAATCTGTAAAATTAACCAATGCACTGTTTCTGAATCCAAGTCATTGACGTAAATTAGAAACAATAGTAGTCCCAACTTTGATCTTTGGGGCAGTCCGCTTAATACCTCCCCCACCTCACCATGACTCCCTTAACAAGTACCCATTGTTTTCTACCCTTCAGTCAGTTTCTTGTCCATTCCTAGGATTGACCTTGTACCCCACAGCTTTGTGCTTGACTAAGAGCCTCTCATGTGGAAATGTCAAATTTCTTTTGGAAATCTAGATATAATACATTATAGGGCTTTCTGAAGTCCACTTGGCATGCCACTTCCTCAAAGAAGTCAAGAAGGGTGGTCAGACAGGATCTTTCCTTTCTGAACCCATGTTCACTGCTGTTCACTAGGTTATTATTGTACATATAATCCTCATGTTTACTCCTGATAATCAATTCCATTATTTTACATGGGATTGAAATAGGTCAAATGGGTCTATATTTGCCTTTTTGAAAAAGGGCAACGCATTGCACTGTTTCATATGTACTGGCACCTTCCAAGTGTCCAGTGACGCCCTCTTAATGATTGTCTCTGCTTCACAAATCTCCTAGCTCTCTGGGGATTTTTTGGTTTTCAGCCCAATTAGCCTGTCTAGCAATTCCATCTCATTTATATCAGTCACTAATTTTGCCTGAGTTATCTGTTTGGGGAAGGCGTGTTTCTCATAGCTTCTCTTGTGCATACTTGGAGGAAATAATCATTCACAATGTTGCGCTTATCCTCTGCTTCCAGCCCATTTCATCTTTTTAGTTCTCACCTTTTCCCTGACTACCCTTTTACTGTTGAATTACTGAAAGAATTTCTCACTGCTATGTTTTGCCGTTGTGGCTTTTTTTCAAGGTCTCTCCTTGATCCTCTGCTCAACCTTTTTCTGCATGTCCTTATGTACAATCCCAGTAAATACCTTTCCCATCCTCTAGGATTTGTAGAAGTCAGTTTTCCTCTTTTATTTCCTTCTCATTTGTTTATTGATCCATTTAGAGGAGGTGATCTAAGGTTTTTTAAAATTATGAACGGTTTTGATAGGCTGAATAAGGAAAGACTATACTTTGGTTCGGGAATGAGTGACAAGAGGTCTCCAATTTAAAATTTTTACTGAGTGAGGAGAGAGATTAGGGGAAATTTCTTTACTCAGTTGTTGGAACATAGAATGCTTTGCCATGGTAGTTGAGGCAAATACCATTGCATCATTTAAGGTAAGTGTTCGAGTCATAAAGATACATGGCTATGGGGAGAGCGCAGGGCAGTGGCATTAGTTTTAGATGCTATAGCAAAGAGCCAGCACAGTCTCATTAGGCTAAATAGCTTCCACCTGTGCTGGGTTAAGGGGGCACTGAGAGGTTTATGGTGGGGGCGGAAGTCACAGTTGAAAAGAAGGGTTCTGAGGAGGTTTTTGAAAACATGAATGGAGATGACAATGCAGAGCAATCCAGGTAGAGAATTCCAGAAAACAAGGGTGTGGTGGTTGAACAAGTAGCTACCAGTGATGGAGCAGCAGACCAGCAGTAGCCTGGTGTTAGAGGAATGAGGGTGCATATGAAGGGCAAGGATGGATGGGATCAACAAGTTAAGGTTGGGTGAAGCCATGGAGGGATTGGAGCCTTGATGTGATAAAGGTGGGAACTTAGAGTTTCAGTAGAGGTAGGATCAGAAGTGGGCAACATTGCAGAGGTAGAATAAATTGGTCTTGGTAGCAGAATGGATGTGAAAGAGGAATCTGAGCTTGGTATACTAAGTTCCATGCTTCCCAACTGTTGAGCTGGTAATGGGGATTTCTGATGGAGTCAGATGCAGATGCTGGCAGGAGCCGAAAAGGATGGTTTTGGTTTAGCCAACATAAGTGGAGGAAATTCTGGTTCATCCAGATCTTGCTGTCACACAGATAGTTGGAAAGTATAGCAAAACCTTTGGATTGATGGAGCAGATATGCAGTTAGAACTGGATGTCTTCCGTGTACATGTGGGAGCTTCTGGATGATATTGCTGAGGGGTAGCATGTAAATAGTGAAGAGGAGAGGAACAAGGATGGAACCCTGGGATACATCAGAGGTGCATCCTTATTTATGTATTGAATTAAATGGGCGAACTGATCTAAATAAGGGCAAGTTTATTTTGAGTAAAATAGAAATGTCATCACCTTACTGATGCTTGCAGCTTTCTTCTCACCCAGGCTTTTTGACATTGTTATGCAGGCTGATGTATCAAATTTTGCTTTATTGTGGGTCCTCTGAGTTGCTTTTGGTTTATTTTGCATCATGATGCAGACACACCGATGAACAAAGTCAGTTCAATTCCTATTGTCAGGGCAGTCCTCACGCATTAAGAGTTTTTCATTTTCAACTTAGCCACAGCTCAAGTTTTACAGAAAACAGATTCCATCATCTCAGGGATGACAACAATAAAAGTTGCCATTTTTTTACTAATATATAACAGTTCCTAATATAAAACAATTAAATTGTAGATATAAATTTGAACAAATGTTATGCATGTGCAATTAAATGAGTCTCTGTCCTGTATGAATCTACCTCCATTGGGCCTGCAGGGAGATTGGCGCCAAATCAGGGAGAGCATATTATTTGAGTAGCATTCCTTGGGGACCCAATCATCAAGTTGTAGGTGCATTTTTATAGGTGTATCGATATCTCCCTCCCAACATTAACGATTGTGTGACAGTCATTTGATGATCAATGCGTTGCCAGATTTTTCTATATCCTTAGTACCTGAGATTCTTTGTGCTTATCTGCCTAGCACCAATATTGGGCTTAACTACTACTAAATTCCCATTCGTCAGCTCAGCGACGATTCAGCCAAATTAGTTCACTCTTGCTGTTGGTTCTGAACTAGCCTGGTTGTTTCAGTCATCTGTATCCCATTCTGTGAGGAGTCTCTCTTGACATTGTTTATCCAGCGCTTCCTTGGTCTTCCTCGGCTAGATCTGCATAGTAGGTATTTGGGAAAGACATAATTTCAGAGCCGTTTGCATTTCAAACATCAAAGATTTTCAGTCAGTTTTAATATTTGAATTTACTCCTGCTTCAGTTGGGCTCTACTATGTTGATATTCATCAAAATGTTTGCAATAACTTGACAAAATGTTTGTTGGAATTGAAGCCAATGCAATGTATAATCTTGAAAATGGAAGTGATAATACATCTTGCATATGTGCCAACCTACAAAACTTGGAAAAGCTGATGGACAACTAATATTTAAAAAAAAGCTGATTTCTCAATAAAAAAATGTGCAACTGAAAAACAGCCTATGACCAAGGCTATTGATTCAAGACAACTGAATACGTTAAACACCTTGTTAGGAAATTGTATTTCAGGATTTTTATTGGTGTTTTGGGATCACGTTCACTAAGTCAGTTGTTTTTTCTGTAAGAACTGAAACCTAATAGCCTCGTGTAGCACATATGAAAATGGGAGTGCAGTGGAACATTAACTTGTGATATGCGCTGCAGCTTTACCCAACATCAGTTGTATTATAAGGAAAAAATAAACTACACAAAAGTGCATTTTTTGCATTGGTAGATTTAGATATTTTTTAAAGGGGAAGTGAGAGACAGCAGAGCTGAGGCTTGTATGTCTGAAGAAATACTAGCCTTGTTAAATATTCACCATGTTGGACTAATTTACAATAACTTGCATTTATATAATGCCTTGAACATTAAAAAAAACCCTCCGAAAGCAGTTCACTGAAAAGTAGTCATACAAAAATGGATGCCATGCCAAAGAAAGATATTAGAAGTGGTGGGTTTTAAGGAAGGTCTTAAAGGAGGAGGGGGAGGCGGAGGGAATTCCAGATCATGGGCCTAGACGGCTGACGGCACATTTAGCCATTTAAACCCTGGGATCATCTGTTTGTATGGTTTGATGCTAAAGATACCATCTTGGTAGTTTAGCATGATCTCGAATTCCCTTCGCCCCTTCGCCTCTCCGCCTCCCCCTTCTCCTTTGAAACCTTCCTTAAAACCTACCTCTTTGACCAAGCTTTTGGTCACCCCTTCTAATATCTCTTTGGCTTGGCACTCATTTTTGTGGAACTGGAAATAAAATTGTATGAGACTGCTAGAATGGAGCAAATATAACACTTATAGTTTGAATTGCATGAATTTTTAAATACAGAAATTCTAAATATTATATGTGAAATGTTAGTAGCAGCATCAGGAAAGCTATGAGAATGTTTTCCCAAATAATGTCCATAACTGTGCAGACAAAAATAGGTTATTCATTTGTTGTCTTTTCTGGACATTTTGGACAGTGTTCCCCATCCAGCACTGTGTAACTTAGTCTCTTGATCTTTTCACTGCAACTTGTCAACAGAATATTGTTGGTATTTATTGATTCTCCAAGTAGGTTATCCCATATAACTGTTTAGAAATACATCATACTGTTCACCTGAATATTATTTGCCAGAATTTATAAATTTCTGCTTGTGTTTGATCCACACAAATAAATTAATCTGTATTTAACTTTCAGACTGCCATTAAGGGAAAACTGCAGGAGCTTGGGGCTTATGCAGGTATGCTGTTAATGATGCTTTGTGTCAAAACTGTTAATTATAATACACATTCTCTGAATAAGTGGAATTCTGTAGATGCACAATTTTGGAGAAGAATCCCAGCAGAACATGGAAGGTGCATTTTTTTCTGTATTAAAATTCAGATCACACACTACTAAATATTGCTGATAGTAAATATAGAATAGATACTTTTCACTGGAAACTTGAACAGTACAATGTTTTGGTTTAATGGTTTTTGTAAAGTTTTACAATTATCACCTAAATAGGTTATTCATGCTGAATATAATAAGCAATTAATTGGAACTGGGAAGTATTAACTTTAAATTGCTTCTAAACATGACCAAGAACATCAAGACCTGTTTAAAATATCTTGTTGGATAACATACTGATGTTCACAGCATTACAGCAAAACTACCATTAAATGAAAGCTATTTCCTAGCATTGCTGCACTGCAGATAATACCAATTTTGTGGAAAAACAAATGGACTGTAAAAGATGCAGTGTTATTTATATTTAAGTACACAAACATATTGAAGGAAACGCACTGTCGGGGTTCTTGGTTTACAATTTTAATGCTTTTCTGGATTTGATGTTTATTTTTGGTGCTTTCTGGCTTTGACAATTTTGGTGTTTTTCCAAATTTGGTGGGATGGGGGGACTGTAGCAAAAAAAGCAGATTCAGTGTTTTAAAATGGCTCTTGCTCTGATGTGATTTAATTGGCAAAGTGAGCAGGAGCAGCTTTGAAAGAGCAGGTGTATTCGATGTCTAATTTTAAAAAAAACATTAAAATTAAAATCTTGGATTCAGTGGGATTTTTATTGTTTTTTTTAAAAACATGCACTTTTTTCACACTCTCCAAACTGGTAGTTCAGAATACGGAGTGTATGGCATCTTAGAGTTAGATTTAAATGAACCTTGCTCTAACCTATAGCTTTTGCTTTCAATGTGAGGGTTAGAATTGAACTTGGTTCCCAATGGATAATAGTGTGCTGATTCCATTAACTCTATTTTTGCTTCTAACGTACAGACTTTTTTCCTTCCCATGTATAGATGAAGAACTACCCGATTACATCATGGTTATGGTAGCCAATAAAAAGAGCCAAGAACAGATGGCAGAAGATCTTGGTCTTTTTCTGGGAAGTAACACCGTCAAATTTACTGTGTGGTAAGTTTTTTGCTTTTGGATAACAATTAAGCTTTAGTTTCTTTTCTGTTCTATATAATGTGTTTCTATATTTTAATACCTGTGTTTTAAAATATAGAAAGGTTGCAAAATTATACTTTCAGAAATGCATGTTTAAAATTATAAAAACATTGAATTTGTTCTGATAGTTCTGTGATTTTATTTTAAGGGCCCATGGGATTCTGCGGCAAGCCCAACCAATTTCTGCGGTTTAAAAATGTAGATTCAGCAGCAAGTCAGTCAAGGGTTTGGGGACTTCTCAACCTAAAACACAAAACAGTACTAAACTAGTGGTCTTTATTTGGAAAAACAAAGCATTTAAACTGTTTAAAAAGCAGCATGTAGTGCTCAACTTGACCCTTTTGTGTTGCTTAGCTGTTACAGTAGTATCTACCACTTACAATTATCTGTCTCACCTGATTTTACGTGGAGTCAGGTGAGACTTGGAGCTGAAGCAGTGGCAACTAGTATCTGGTGTTATGAATCCAAATCATGTCAATTGTTAACAATCTTGTAATCCCATTGATTTGCTATGCGATCTCTGTATTTCACAATTCAAGCATTTACCTGCTAATTTATAAGTCTGCACCCCTGGTATAACCTGCCCTTTTTTTCCTCCATATTCCTGGGACACTGGAGACTTTTATTTACCTGCTAAACTGGATTTCTGCAAAGCCAGCTGGTTAAGGAGCACAGATGAATGGGGTTACAGAATCCCAAAACATTTCACATCTTGCACTCTGCACGTGGGAATGGAAGTGGGCCTTTCAGCCCATTGAGCCTGTTACGCCGTTCAGTTAGATCATGGCCGATCTATATCTTAACTCCGTCTACCTACTTGGTTCTGTAACCCTTCATACCCTTGCCTAACAAAAATATGCTGATGAAGTGTGCATGATAAGAGCTGCATTTTGGTGGTGATCAGAAGATTGGTGTCAGGTGATGCAATTCGGTACTGGTATTGGTATACTAATTATTGGCTGCAATATAATTGCAGTGGGTAAACTAGGGAAGTAAAGCAAGAAAAGTAAACGGCAGGGGAGAGGTTCTGTCGTGAGTGCTAAATTCTGCAGAACACTAGGGGCACTAGTTATATTGTCCCTTATGTAAAATCCTCAAGTTCTGTGGATAATCATAACCTGTGGAGATTTTGAAGCTTGTGTATTATGTAGAAGTCTTTTATTTTAAGTAAAAGTGAAATACATATCTTAATTTTAAGCCTTGCAGTATTCGAGGAACTTAATGTACTGCTTTTATTTAGGCTGCACGGTGTCCTTAACAAGCTACGCTCTGTAACGGTTGGTAAGTACACCTAGATAACTTTTAATTTTAACTTGAAAACAATAGCATTCATGTTAAAATCAATGCACAAAACTTAAATTTTGAATAGATAAAAAGAAAAACAGCAAATACTAGAAATCAGAATTTATATTTTGAAGATTGAACTATGATGAACTCTGTTTTATTACTGTTAATTTTTTTTCTTTTTTGATTCACAGAACCCACTAGTTTAAAGGAACAGTCAAACTACACAGATAGCAATGTGTTTCCTTCGGAAAAGAGTCAAGCAGCTGTCAGTGGAAGCACTGATCAAAGCAGTGATGATGTTCGCATTCTTGCTGTCTCTAGCACACTTTCTGAAAAAAATGATTTTCGGGTTTCTACCAGCTCGTTGCAAGAGCAAACAATGCCCAATGTCAGGTAGGAGAAATTAAATTAAATAGTTGTTTTTTTGAGTATCAATTGTAGATTCTGTAGGTGAATGCATAGCTCGTAAAACAAGTGATGTCATTTATTAGGAAAAATTGGATGAGCTGGTTTCAGTTGAAAATGTGTTTTTTAAAAAATTGATACAGTAAGACCCTGCTCAGCTGAATCCTTCACTAATGCCACTCCAATTTACAGCGTGGGAGATGCATCCCACTCTAAGTACTGTACCTGTAGCTCACTCATCAAATCTATTTGACCTGAAATTCTGATTTGCCTCCTCAGTTCCTAAGTAGGCTGATCCGCTTCTGTCAGTGGCCATTAATAGGTAATTAAAGAGATTGTCAAGAAGTGGAACCTTTTATTAATCACAACTGAACTGATAGTGACTTGAAAAGTTATGTAATGATCTGCATCCATTTTTGTTTTAGCTAATCCTGAGAGTTATGCATGTTTGACAATGTTTAACGATGGAATGGTTGGGAATTTATATCTGAGTTCAGTTTTATAATAAACTGAGCTAAAATGTTAGCATCGAACCACGCTTGTTAATTTCACAGGCAGGATCTCTGATTTCAGCAAGCAAAATTCTTGTCAGAAAGATCAACTCACATAGCCGATCCTTTGGTTAATTTGTGTATTTACAGCTGCTCCATGTACCCCCCCCCCCTCCCCCATGCAATCAACAAGGTTCCATTGCTTTTAATGATACAATAATACTTTGATTATGTGGGGAAGTACCAATATTGTCATCGATCCCTAAATAGTGTAGTTGAGTTTTTCAGCTAAATTTTTCTGGTTCCCCCCTCACCCAGGACCCAAAGTTTAATGTTTTAATGCCTTGAAAATAATAACAGTATAATTATACAACTTTAATAATGTATTGAAAGAGTGCTTTAAAACTGATGTTAAACGTGATTAAAACATTTGCTGCTTTGATATTACTCCAAGTGAATTAAGATTCTTTCTTTACTGTGTACAACAGGTTTATTTAAGAAGCTTGTGAATTAAATTCAGTAAGACTGTCTCTTTAACTACTTTATCTTATTTATACATAGGACAACTTCTGTGGAGAGGAGCACATCTCAGTTAACTTCAACAGTGAAGCCTTTAATGGAACCGGTCTCCTCTGAGGCAGTAATTGACATTAAACCTGAACCAGATGATCTTATCGATGAGGATCTTAACATTTTGCAGGAACTTCCATCATCTAAGAAGAAGCCTATGGTGACAGTTACCTACAATGTATCTCGTCCTTCATTTGAGGCCTTTAGGCCAGAAGAAAATGTTTCACATCCATGCAGGGCAACAGAGAATAGCACTCAGTCTTTCAGGATGTCTCAGAACAATGCACAGCCATGTAAGTTAGGAGAAAGCAATTTGCATGGCTATAGGCCATTAGAAACTACTGGCCATGCTTACCGATCATATGAAAGCAGCTTGCAAACTTACAACAGATTATCAGAAAGTGACGTACAGGTTTACAGGTCATCAAAGTCTAACTCTGATCGATCAAGTAGAGATGTGAGTATAAATTAGTAACTATGAATGTGTGGATAGATTGTTGAACCTTCTGGCGTCATTCTCCATGATATTCATGTTGCCTAGATCATGCAAGTTCTCTGTTTGTTATCTTCAGGACTGTGTAGCTCCACAGCTGCTTCCAGCTCCCAGTCACCCCTCGTTGCTATAGTATCCTCGAGCCGTTCCCTTTTCACTACCCCTAATCCTGTATCCTTCCTTACTCCTTCACTTCACTCTCACCCCTCCATTTTCTCCCCTCACCACCTATCCCCCAGATACTTTCTCCCCTTCATTACTTAGTCCTCTACAAGTACTCACTACCCCTCCAAATTCTCATTACTTTCATTCCAGAACTATTTTCCCCCTTCCCACAAAGATTTAGTTTGCCAGCCCCCATTACTGTTTCCATATTCCCTCCTGAATCCTTACAAACCCAGCATTTGCCAAATAATATATCCTCTGACTTAGCATGAGCAACACTGTAAAAGATCCATCTCCTTATTAAATGCCATGTCCTCCAAATTCTCATGAGCAACTTCCACTGATACTATAAAATGGCATGTCTACTGTGCATTTCCTGTCTGTCATGTTTCTTTATCATACTGTTACACTCAACTTTCTATGTCACACCTCAAAGAAAAGTATAAAGAAACAAAGGAACTCTCCAGGAATACTAAATCCCATATCCAGGTTGTCTGCAGTTTCTTGCTTGACTTCTATACAAACCCACTATTTATTTTAACAGCTTGTGGACTTTGTAGCCTTAAAGGGACACACACCTACACTTAACATTGTATAATGTACCTGACCTTATAAAACAGTGCACCTCTGATTTACGATGAACGTGACCACAGGAGATTTCCTCCTAATGTAAAAACTTCATGTGTGTGTGTATTTCCTGTCCATTGCAGTATGTGTGTTCAGTCTAAAAAAAATTAAAACTTGTTCTTCAACTGATGACTGATGGGCAGTTATAATTGAAACACATTTTGCTTGAAACGTTCCTGCAATTTGCTTCCCATTTACAGAATCCCCTTATAATATTTTTAGTTTTGTTATCCATGTCAGTGTCCTGACATAGTACAGCTACTACTCTCAGTTTGAATGCCTCCTTTCTTCTAACTTCTGAAGCCTTTTGCAGTAGGAAGAAATGGCATTTTCATATTTGACTTACAATACTGTATTAGGTGGTTGGGAATAAATGCTCTGTTTTTAGATGATGGGCTGAGATGTCCCTATGAAATCACCTTGAACAGCTTGATTAAATTATAGCTTTTTATCCCACCTTTAGTCATCCATTTTATTTTTTGTTATTCATAGAGTGCAGATAATCTGGATTCTATTTTTTTCTCCCTGCAAGAGATGATGTAGCTGAAATATGTTTTTTTTTAAGAAAATGTCTTTTTTTAGGAATGGTACCTGCTTTCATGCATCAAAAGTCCCAGATAGGCTAGCCATTTGGTCTGAATTGTGGTTTTTAGTTTCTGGTTGGCTTGAAGATATCTAATTGCACCATTCACTTTATATGAAATTGCATTTCTAACTAGATGCCTCACAGAGTGGCAGAATTTAGTCCCCATTCTACAAATGCACTATTGCCTTTTCAGTGGCAAATTCTTAAAGCACTACTGAAGTGATAAAAGCTATTTAGTTTGATTGCATGTAGATTGGATCATTATATTCTGTACAATAATTTGCCATTTTTTTTAAAATCATAGGATGAGAGTTCCAAGAAGAGAAAGGCATCAATCATTAGTTCTGTGGTTAAAGTAAACAAGACTAGTGATGGTGAGGAAGATGATGATGATTATAGCTCAAGAACAGGAAGTCTTCCCAGCAGTATTTCTGTCCCAGCAAAGCCTGAAAGAAGGTACCAAAAGCATGCAGTTCATATCACATAGTCCTCTTTTGTTTCGGAATACCATTGCAATATGCAATCAGCAAAATTCTTCCATCTAAATTGAGATGTTGTACAAGATTAATGTGCATAATTTATTTTTTCTTTTGTGATGTATTAATACTACTTTTTCTCCTATTTGTAATTTTGACTTTGTGAACTTTTGCAGATTAAAGTTTACTTTCTATTTATTTAACTAGCAAGCCAACATGATTAAGGAGGAGCTTTATTTTTTTTAAAAAAGAGAACGTAAATAATCATTCATACTCAACCATAATCCTACTGATTGTTATGGACACCGTACTTTGTTGTATTGCAGAGCAGCTTTATATTGGTGCCTTCATTTTTGATACTGGGAAACCATTGATCTCCATTCTGCAGTGCATTCTGAATATTGTATCACTGTGTTTTGGTACCCAGTTGCTAGGCTATGCACTGTTTTGCCATTCTAGTTATTAAGTTGAGAGAACAAAAAGTAAAATACTACAGATGCTGGAAATCTGAAACAAAAACAGAAAATGCTGGAGACATTCAGCAGGTCAGGCACCATCTGCAAATAGAAAAGACAAGTTAATGGCCCTGAATTTCCTGGATTGCACTTAGGCTGAAATTTATGCCGGTTTCTGCGCTAAACTAGTGCCAAAGGTCCCTGTGGAGCTCCTTTGCCTACGCCAGAACATAAAAACCAGTGTAAAACCAGCACAAATGCAGCACCACCAATAGGAGTAATGATGAGTGGGCTACTATCTTTTTTTAAATTCGTTCATGGGATGTGGGCGTTGCTGGCGAGGCCGGCATTTATTACCCATCCCTAATTGCCCTTGAGAAGGTGGTGGTGAGCTGCCTTCCTGAACCGCTGCAGTCCATGTGGTGAAGGTTCTCCCACAGTGCTGTTAGGAAGGGAGTTCTAGGATTTTGACCCAGCGACGATGAAGGAACGGCAATATATTTCTGCCATGATGCCTCACTCTTGGTCGCTTGTCTCTGCTGCTCCTCTTCCATGATTAAACAGAACAGTGGTATGACCAATGGGAAGGCCATTCCAGGTGCTTAGTCCTCCTGAATGTGCGGGTTGGGGTCGGGGATCCAAAACATTTATAGCTATCAAACTCCAGAAATCTCAGTCACACCAATATCAGGTGACTTTGGGCCATGCTGTGCCTTATTTTTGTGGTGAAAATCGAAGCCAGTGCATTACTGGTATAAATGCAGGAAACTCACGTGAGCTGGTAACAAAACGTTAAGCTTAAAAGTTCCAAGAAATTCCGGGTCCTTGTTTCAGGCTTGCACCCTTCGTTAGAATTGGAAGATATTACAAATGAGCAGCATTTAAAAAGGAACAACAAGGAGAAAGGAGAAGATAAACATAAACACTCAACAAAAAAAATAAATAGAATGACATGTGCAGTTCTTTACTGGTCATTTTTTGTTAATGAGTTTCATAGTCTAGTCCCCAGGAAATATCATTAGCCTTTAATACAATATTTTTTTTTAGGCTGACACCAAGTTAGAGAATCCATATAGATCTCTAGATTGTTCCTAATACTTTCCATGAGGCATAAGTGATAACTATTTTCCTACTTTCATGCTATCAGAATTCAAGAAAATAGCTCACATAATCTATAGATTCTGCTATAGAAATGCATGAAGATTAAATGGCATTTCCCAGCATTTAAGAAGAAATTAAGAACTCGTGCTGACATCCCTTGTACCCCTTGTGCTGTCTCTGTACCCCCAGATAATAATAAGCAAAATTTTTTGTGTGTGCCTGTTTAATATATACAAAGAGTTTGAAAGAAATGTATTCGGGGTCAGTTAGTTTGTTTCTTTTCCAGGCCTACTTTACCACCTTCTAAACAAGCCAATAAGAATTTAATTCTAAAAGCTATCACAGAGGCCCAGAAATCTGTAAGCAAGACAACAAGTTATACACCAGGTAATGTATTTTGTGTGAATCTACATGTCAAAGAAAGTTTTCATTTTGTGTTCTCTCTGTGATACAGTTATATTGAATATGTTATAGAGAAGATGTTTCCACCTGTGGGGGGAGTCCAAAACTAGAGCATACAAATATAAGATAGTCACTAAGAAATCCAATAAGGAATTCAGGAGAAGTTTTTTTATCCAGAGTGTAGTTGGAATGTGGAACTTGCTACCTCATGGAGTAGTTGAAGCAAGCAGTATAGATGCATTTAAGGGGCAGCTAGATAAGTACATGAGGGAGAAAGGAATAGAATGAAATGCTGATGGGGTTAGATGAAGTCGGGTGGGAGGAGGCTCATGTGGAGCATAAACACTGGCATAGACTAGTTGAGCCGAACGGCCTGTTTCTATGCTGTAAATTCTATGTAATATGTATAATTGATTAATGTTAGCACTAAGATATCAGGATTTGTTTTCAGCTCTAAATTGGTACATTGACCATTTCCCTCTCCAAGCACATTTTCTTTCAATCTTAGCTTCTTCCATGGTCTTCTGAAAACATCCATTGGTTTCAATTTTACACACTCATTAGACCATAAGAGATAGGAGCAGGAGTAGGCCATTCGGCCCCTCGAGCCTGCTCCGCCATTTAATGAGATCATGGCTGATCTGATTTTTACCTCAACTCCACTTTCCTGCCCTTTCCCCATATCCTTTGACTCCCTTGCTGATCAAAAATTTGTTTAACTCAGTCTTGAATGTATTCAATGACTCAGTCTCCACAGCTTTTTGGGGTAAAGAATCCCAAAGATTCACGACCCTCTGGGAGAAGAAATTCCTCTTAATTTTCGTCTTAAACGGACGACCCTTTATTCTGAGACTATGCCCCCTAGTTTTAGATTCCCCCATGAGGGGTAACATCCTCTCAGCATCTACCCTAACGAGTCCCCTCAGAATCTTGTATGTTTCAATTAGATCTCCTCTCATTCTTCTAAACTCCAATGAGTATAGACCCAACCAGTTCAATCTTTCCTCGTAAGACAACTCTTCCATACCCGGAATCGACCTAGTGAACCTTCTCTGAACCGCCTCCAATGCAAGTATGTACTTCCTTAAATAAGAGCACCAAAACTATACGCAGTACTCCAGGTGTTTTTTTTATTCGTTCATGGGATGTGGGCGTCGCTGACGAGGCCGGCATTTATTGCCCATCCCTAATTGACCTTGAGAAGGTGGTGGTGAGCCGTCTTCTTGAACCGCTGCAGTCCGTGTGGTGAAGGTTCTCCCACAGTGCTGTTAGGAAGGGAGTTCCAGGATTTTGACCCAGCGACGATGAAGGAACGGCGATATATTTCCAAGTCGGGATGATGTGTGACTTGGAGGGGAACGTGCAGGTGGTGGTGTTCCCATGTGCCTGCTGCCCTTGTCCTTCTAGGTGGTAGAGGTCGCGGGTTTGGGAGGTGCTGTCGAAGAAGCCTTGGCGAGTTGCTGCAGTGCATCCTGTGGATGGTACACACTGCAGCCACTGTGCACCGGTGGTGAAGGGAGTGAATGTTTAGGGTGGTGGATGGGGTGCTAATCAAGCGGGCTGCTTTGTCCTGGATGGTGTCGAGCTTCTTGAGTGTTGTTGGAGCTGCACTCATCCAGGGATGTGGAGAGTATTCCATCACACTGTGCCTTGTAGATGGTGGAAAGGCTTTGGGGAGTCAGGAGGTGAGTCACTCGCCGCAGAATACCCAGCCTCTGACCTGCACCCTGTACAGTTGTAGCATGACTTCCCTGCTTTTATACTGCATCCCCCTAGAAATAAAGGTCAATATTCTGTTTGCCTTCCAGATTACCTGCTGCATCTGTATGCTGACTTTTTGTGTTTCATGTACGAGGACACCCAGATCCCTCTGTACCGCAGCATTTTGGAGTATTTCTCCATTCAAATAATATTTTGCTTTTTCTATTTTTCCTACCAAAGTAGATGACTTCATATTTTCCCACGTTATATTCCATCTGCCAAATTTTTGCCCATTCGCTTAACCTGTCAATCTCCCTTTGCAGACACTTTGTGTCCTCGTCGCAACTTGCTTTTCCGCCAATCTTTGTATCATCAGCAAATTTGGCCTGAAGACACTCTGTTCCTTTTTCCAAGTCATTGATATATATTGTAAATAGTTGAGGCCCCAGCACTGATCCCTGCAGCACCCCACTAGTTACAGATTGCCATTTTGAAAATGACCCTTTTATCCCGACTCTTTGTTTTCTGTTAGCCAATCCTCTATCCATGCCAGTATATTACCCCAACACCATGAACTCTTATCTTGTGCAGTAATCTTTTATGTGGCACCTTATCGAATGCCTTTTGGAAATCCAAATATACTGCATCCATAGGTTCCCCTTTATCCACCCTGCCTGTTATTTCCTCAAAGAACTATAATAAATTTGTCAGACACGATTTCCCCTTCATAAAACCATGTTGACTCTCCTTGATTGTATTACGAGGCTCCAAATGTCCTGCTGCTACTTCCCTAATAATGGATTCTAGCATTTTCCCAATGACAGATGTTAGGCTAACTGGTCTATAGTTAACTGCTTTCTGTCTCACTCCCTTCTTTAATAGGGGTGTTACGTTTGCGGTTTTCCAATCCGCTGGGACCTATCCAGAATCTAGTGAATTCTGGAAGATTACAACCAATGCATCCACTATCTCTGTAGCCACTTCCTTTAAGACCCTCTGATGCAAGCCATCAGGTCCAGGGGACTTGTCAGCCTTTAGACCCATTAGTTTACCTAGTACTTTTTCTCGAGTGACAGTGATTGTTTTTAGTTCCTCCCTTCCCTTTGCCCCTTGATTTTCTACTATTATTGGTATATTATTAGTGTCTTCTACTGTGAAGACATACAAAATATCTGTTTAATCCCTCTGCCATTTCCTTGTTTTCCATTATTATTTCCCCAGTCTCATCCTCCAAGGGACCAATGTTTACTTTAGCTACCCTTTTTTTATATACTTGTAGAAGCTTTTACTGTCAGTATTTATATTTCTTGCTAGTTTACTCTCATAATTTATTTTCTCCCTCTTTATTATTCTTTTAGTCATCCTTTGCTGGTTTTTAAAGTTTCCCCAATCTTCGGGCTTACCAGTAATCTTTGCCATGTTGTATGCTTTTTATTTTAACCTGATATCATCCTTGACTTCCTTAGTTAGCCATGGTTGGTTCACCCTTTTTTTGGAGTCGTTCCTCCTAACAGGGATATATTTTTAAATGTTTGCCACTGCTTATCCACAATCATACCATCTAATCTGTTTACCCAGTCCACTTTAGCCAATTCCGCCCTCATTCCTTTATAATTGCCCTTATTTAAGTTTAATACAGTAGTTTCAGACCCAAGATCCTCGCTCTCAAACTGGATGTGAAATTCATCATGTTATGATCACTGCTTCCCAAGGGATCCTTTACTTTGAGATCATTAATTAATCCTGTTTCATTACCCAATACCAGATCCAAAATGGCCTGTTCCCTGGTTAGTTCCCCGACGTATTGGTCTAACTAACAGTCCTTAATACACTCTCTAAACTCCTCCTCAGGGCTATTTTTGCCAATTTGATTTGTCCAATCTATGTGAAAGTTAAAATTGCGCATGATTATTGCATTACCTTTTTTACAAGCCCCCCTTATTTCCTGATTTATATTTTGCCCTACAGTGTAGCTACTGTTAGGGGGCCTATGTACTACTCCCACCAATGATTTCTTTCCTTTGCTACTTCTTACCTCCACCCAAATTGATTCGACATCTTGATCTTCTGAGCTAAGATTATTTCTCACTATTATACCAATTTCATCCTTTATTACAGGAGCTACCCCACCACCTTTATCTTTTTTCCTATCCTTCCGAAATGTTAAATAACCCTGAATATTTAGCTCCCAATCTTGGTCACCTTGCAACCACGTCTCTGTAATGGCCACGAGATCATACCCATTTGTTTCTATTTGTGCCGTCAATTCATCTATCCTATTACGAATGCTGCGCGCATTCAGATAAAGAACCTTTAATTTTGTCTTTTTACCATTCATTCCTACCCCGGCCCCATTTGCTAGTGCACTCTTATGTTTGTGCGCTCTGTCCCTTCCTGACACACTCTTTTTATCATTACCCCATCACAATTCTTTATCAGGGCATTGAAACTGAGGACCTCTTCTACTCTCCTATAATCTACACTGTTTTAAAAGCCAGGCTTGGCAACATCTAATCGCTGTTTCCTGATTTACCTAGTTTTCTGTCTTACCCTTCAACCTTGCTAGTGCTCTGCACTACAGAATGTGGCCCTTCACTTAGATTTTTTTAACTTACAAAAGGAAAGGAAATAACTTAAACTGTAAGGACTTTTTTTAATGTTGGTATTTTTTTTCTAATTGAGTTCATAATAGAGTTTGTACAGGTGCAAGTTGTAAACAGTTAACCCTGGGGGTGCATAAACTTGCATCTCCTGTATACCCATCTTGAGGTTACATTACTCACAAGCTATGTCAATCCTAAGGGACTATGGAACTACTACTCAGTATTTAAAGAGGAAATATATTCTATTGAATTCCTTTTAATTTCATTCTTAATCTATACATTTATTTTGGAGGTGCGAAGTGGTCAATACATTTGGTTTTGATGGTATGTTGTGTGATCAGTTTTGATAACAAAGTATCCAAATTGTAACAGATGTTGACATAAATTCCTGTGTCTGGTTTTGTGATGCTGTGTTTGTTAGTTACAATTTGGATATTTTGCATCAATGAGCGAGTGTTTTATCGAAACAAAACATTCCATTCTAGTGTCATTTCCATTTTCACCCCTCAATGATGCCCAACTGACAGGTCCACATCCCAAAGTTTCAGAATGATTGATTAAGTGACTCTTTTTGAACATTGGGAGATTGAAACAGTAATTTAATTACAAGGTGTTCTTACTTCCGTTTTTCTACCGATGTGTATCCGACAGTTGATCTGACTTCTCTGGCAAAGTTAAACTAAAATTGTAAGAACATACAGATAAAGGTGAAAAAACATGAAAAGAAAAGAATTCTACTTTATAACTGCAAGTTTTCCTTTTGTACAGTAGTTTCACAGAGACAGACAGTACCTGTGGCTCCTAGAACTAGGGCCATACGTGAAAGCAATGAAATTGAAGTGATTAATGCAGAAGACAAACCGCAACAGCATGGCTTACAACCACAGATCAATACAGCTGAACAACCTGTACAAAAGTATTACTGTAAGATCCAAAATTACTTTTATGTTAATAGTAAAGTTGACTTAAAAAGTCTCAGAAATTGACATCAGAAGAATACTACAATTATAACTCTTATTGAAAGTTAAAGGAACAATGTAGTATTTTGGAATAAAGTTTTAAGTAGATGTTTTCCATTTTTCATTGTATTTGTAGTTTTTAAAATATTTTAATTTTTTTATTCCTTCCCTCTTTTCCCCCCTCCCTCTCTGAAGGTAGTGACTATTGCAGGAGTATCGTTTCTTGAGTGCCTGCAGCCCTCTCAATTTAGTGATCTTCATCACTCGTATGTCCCCACAGGCGTCATTCATTTCTCGGACACGATAGAATCATAGAAAGGTTACAGCACGGAAGGAGGCCATTTGGCCCATCGAGTCCGCGCCGGCTCTATGCAAGAGAAATCGAGCTAGTCCCACTCCCCAGCCCTATTCCCGTAGCCCTGCAATTTTTTTCCTTTCAAGTAGTTATCCAGTTCCCTTTTGAAGGCCATGATTGAATCTGCCTCCACCACCGCCTCGGACAGTGTATTCCAGATCCGAAACACTCGCTTTGTAAAAAAGTTTTCCCTCATTTCACCTTTGTTTTTTTTGCCAGTCACCTTAAATCTATGTCCTCTGGTTCTTGACCCTTCTGCCAGTGGGAACAGTTTCTTTCTATCTACTCTGTCTAGACCCTTCATGATTTTGAATACCTCTATCAAATCTCCTCGCAACCTTCTCTGTTTCAAGGAGAACAACCCCAGCTTCTCCAGTCCTTGTAGGTAACACCTGTCTGTCTGCACACTGATTGCCTTGGCAACGGGCAGTTGAAAAGGCTTTCTGTAATCACCAAGTATTGTTCTGTGATTTATAAATGCGAAGGGTTCGAGGATTTCATTTCCACAACGTTCACCTGAGGAAGGAGGAAGCCTCCGAAAGCTTGTGAATTTCAAATAAAATTGCTGGACTATAACTTGGTGTTGTAAAATATATCAAGAAAAGCAGTGGTCCTAGTACCAACTGCTGGGGAACACCACTGTATACCTTCCTCCCGTCCGAGAAACAACCGTTCACCACTACTCTCTGTTTCCTGTCACTTAGCCAATTTCGTATCCATGCTGCCACTGCCTCTTTTATTCCATGGGCTTCAACTTTGCTGACAGGCCTATTATGTGACACTTTATCAAACGCCTTTTGAAAGTCCTTATACACCACATCAACCACATTGCCCTCATCAGCCCTCTCTGTTACCTCAAAAAACTCAATCAGATTAGTTAAACACGATTTGCCTTTAACAAATCCGTGCTGGCTTTCCTTAATTAATCCACATTCGTCCAAGTGACTGTTAATTTTGTCCCGGATTATCGTTTCTAATAGTTTCCCCGCCGCCAAGATTAAACTGACTGGCCTGTAGTTGCCGGGTTTATCCTTACACCCTTTTTTGAACAAGGGTGTAAAATTTGCAATTCCATAGTCCTCTGGCAATACCCCAGTATCTGAGGATGATGTTATTGAAGACTTCAGAATGTTACATTTTGAAATACTCCATTTCTTGAAGTTGTGTAATTTATCTGTGGTCAATATTAGTGTAATTTAAAAAAAAACTTTTTACCCTTTGGTCGTGTAAAAAAAAAAAGAAATCTCAAATAATTCTTTTGCACATTGTAGGACAGCAGTTTTCATTTATTGTACATTTGTCATATTTGTTTGAAGGTATGAATACTTCTTGTCTCCTCAGTTCATCCACAGACAGCTGGACAGGAGCATATTCCCAAGTCTGTGTTCTAAGGTGGCAGCTAGGAGATATGTGAGAGCAGTGCATGTGTGACTTTTCCCAACTTACCACATGGCATAGTTGAGATCAAGAAGCTCATGAAAGTGGGAATAAAGCCTGTATCCAAATGCAGCATTTTATATTTTTGAAGAATTATTAATCATGAAACAAAGTATAATCTTGTATTGGTTCTACAGTGCAACCAATAGAAGCAAGACCAGGTGGTGACACTAGATCATTCATCTTGAAGAAACCTGTATTGGAAGGAGTGGAACCCCAGCTCCAGGGAAAAGCTGCAATTTATGTGGAAGGTGTATCAACAGAACAAGATCGTGTGGTGCAGACCAAGTGAGTAGCCCTTTCATGTACTGCTAGGTTTAGCAGTATCTAAGCATGATTGCTTTGTCCTTGCGTTTAATTGTATATTTTAGAACACTACAAACATTCCATCAATCACATTCAAAGTTACTAAATTATTCCTTGTGTGTTATATAATTTAAATGTTTGTCAGTAAAATCTAATCAAGATAGAATCCTCGTCTGTAGCTCTCTCCTTTCCCCATCTACATCACTATTCATTTGGAGTCCTTGACGTGCTGACCCAGCTACCAGGGCAAAGATGAAAATACGTGCTCCAGCTTCTTGACACAGCACTACAGGGGAAAAAAGTGAATTCTAAGCCTGCATTCTTATTCAGTCATGTTCAGCATTGCAGGTTTAGCGAACTCAAAAACAGCTGATCTACCCGTTCTAGATCTCTTTCTTCCTGCCTACCTGCACGTATTGACCACAGCTACCAACATTAGAGACAAGAAAAAAATAGTCCTCTGAACCCTCCCCAACTCTGTGAGTCGAGGATTGGACCATCAAGCTGCCAGTCAAAAAAAACCATATTAAATGAGATGCCCACTTCAATATGGGAGCTGTTAGCACCTGTATGCTCAATTAACCCCCGTGCTGAGCACACTGAATGAAAGCCATTCTATCACCAATAGGACCCTGCCCAACCGACTTATTGCCTCAAAGATAATGTAACGTGCAAACGTACACAGTACAAGGTTTAACGGCTGTTCCATTTGGAGTCCCATCTTAATTAAAATTCTAAACTGGCTGTAAATATTATGTTAAAATATATGCTCTATTTCCTGTGAGCTAATGTTTATAGCAATGTCTTAACATGAATTAAAAACAAAATCACTTTCAGGCCAAATATGTAAAAGTCCCAAACTGTTACACGGGTTACTTTGCTTCCCTCCCCACCCCCTCCAGATGTTCTAGTTCACATTTTTCTGCATTGAGCTGCATCTGCCACTCTCTCTTCTATTTTTCCACTCCACTAACTTGTCTGCCTTTCCAGAATCTCTTGCATTCTTCCTAATTTAGTATCATAATCAAACTTCAATGTCATTCTGTTTGTGTGTATATCTAGAACATTTAGATGTTTAATGTGCTGAAGGAGGCCTTTTGACCTATTGTGTCTGTGCCAGTACTTTGCTAGAGCAATTTAAAACTAATCTCACTACCCTGCTTTCTCCCCCTAGTCTTGTATCTTTCTCTGCTTTATATACGTAAAGAGATCTCAACACAGATCTCTGGGCACATGGCTACCCACATCCCGCCAATCCAAAAATTCTTTGCCTGGAAGCCCTGCTTTCTGTCCCCTACCCATCTATCCATGTGGCTACATTTATTTTAATACCATGTGCCTTAACTTTTGCAACATGTCTCTTACATGGTACCTCATCAAGTGCCTTTTCAAAATCCTTATATTCAACATCCATCACATTCCATTATTCTGTGCTATGATTTCCTTGAAAAATTCAATTCACATAGTCAAACCTGACCTGCCCTCTACAAATCCATACTGACTGTCCCTGATTAGCCTTTTTAAGTGTTCACAAGAAGAATAGGTGTCTCTTGTGGTTGAATTCATCACGTCTAAAATTGCTGAAGCAGTGACTCATTTATCTGTTAAAAACACCTTCTCTACAGGAATTCCAGGGCTCCTACACAGAAATTCCTGTATACTTTTATTTAGACTCTTTAAACCATTTTTGTTATACCTATATTGGGTCATGTTGTACCCTGTTCCAGCATGTCTTGTGGAATATATAAATCAAAAAAAGGCATAACTTTGTTAATTACTGTGTTTTTTAAATGTCCTTGTTAGAGATCAACATGACTGTGAAGAATCAAGTCCTAAATTTATTGTGACACTGGATGGCATTCCAAGTCCTCCTGGATATATTTCAGAACAAGAGGAGGAGACTGAACCAATGGAGCAGGGGGGTCTTTTGCAAGAGGCAGGAAGGAAATACAGATTATCAATACAGACTGTTGCTCAGACATTGAGGGAGTCTGATGGTAATTGCCTAATCATTGATTTTTAGAATTCTTGTTAATAGAACATAAGAAAATCCAGACTAAGGACTAAACTGAATTTTGGACAAGCAGTCTGACAACATAGAGGTAATGGAGAGGCAGAGCTGGGTGTCATCAGCGCACATGAAAAGTCTGACCCCATGTCTGCAGATGATGTCGCTAAAGGGCAGCTCCTTGCACATGGAGGTTTGGTGGATAAGAAGCCAGAGTTTATTTTTGCTCTCCAGGACGTGTGGGTGGTTTTGGCAGAGGAGCACAAGGCCGCTTAGCGCTTGATGTGGTCCAGCCAGGTTTGGTGACAGATGGCTGAACCGGCTGTGCGCCAGATATGACCAATCTGTTGGATTGAAGAGAGTGAAGATTGGGGCCATGCCAGGGGGAACGACCAAGATTGAAGACAAGACTTATGTTAACTTTTAAATACTGAATTCAGTTTGGATCTTTACAAATAATACACTTATGCTGAACTGTTGCTTGGAAAGCCTTTCTCTAGGCTTTGGTTAATGAGTGCATGGATATAGATTGACAGAATTCATAACTTTAAAAAAAAAATTAAACCATTTTATAAAATTCTAGACACTAGCATTAGATCACAGTTACGCACTCAACATAAGCCAAATATATTAAATCATGTTCTTTTCATTTTCCATCTTAGAAGAGATTGAGGACAGCGGCTTTCAAGTAAAACGACAGAAAGTTCTAGAACGATGCAAGTACTGGCCTGCATGTAAAAATGGTGATGAATGTATGTATCATCATCCTGTAGCTTCATGCAAGTGAGTATCTTTTAAGTAAAAGCCCAAAATATTTCTCATTAATAATTTATGGCAATCAGGATCGCTTTGCTTGATGTGTATTGAACATTCCTTTCTGTCTTCAGCTTTGCACATTTATTAAATGTAAGCTAGAAATTAGCTTTGCTTCAGTTCTAGCCTACATTTGTGTTTATTAACTGAAGACTTCGTTTGAAGAGTACTAAAAGATTTAACAGCATATCAGAGGATCTAATAGTGCTTCACTGTCTTAGATTTTATTATTGTTTTAGTTTGGTTAACAGAACAGTTTTATCTGGACTCACTGTTAAACAAAAAGTTTAACAGTGAGTCCAGATAAATTACAGTAAATTTGACTGAAAATGAGGTGCCAACCTGGTGAAGCTACAACTCAGGACTACATGCACGATAAACAGCGGAAGCAACATGCTATAGACAGAGCTAAGCGATTCCACAACCAACGAATCAGATCAAAGCTCTGCAGTCCTGCCGCATCCAGTCGTGAATGGTGGTGAACAATTAAACAACTAACAGGAGGAGGAGGCTCTGCAAACATCCCCATCCTCAATGATGGCGGAGTCCAGCACGTGAGTGCAAAAGACGAGGCTGAAGCGTTTGCAACCATCTTCGGCCAGAAGTGCCGAGTGGATGATCCATCTCGGCCTCCTCCCGAAATCCCCACCACCACAGAAGCCAATCGTCAGCCAATTCGATTCACTCCACGTGATATCAAGAAACGGCTGAGTGCACTGGATACAGCAAAGGCTATGGGCCCCGACAACATCCCAGCTGTAGCGCTGAAGACTTGTGCTCCAGAACTAGCTGCCCCTCTAGCCAAGCTGTTCCAGTACAGCTACAACACTGGCATCTACCCGACAATGTGGAAAATTGCCCAGGTATGTCCTGTCCACAAAAAGCAGGACAAATCCAATCCGGCCAATTACCGCCCTATCAGTCTACTCTCAATCATCAGCAAAGTAATGGAAGGTGTCGTCGACAGTGCTATCAAGCGGCACTTACTCACCAATAACCTGCTCACCGATGCTCCGTTTGGGTTCCGCCAGCACTACTCGGCTCCAGACCTCATTACAGCCTTGGTCCAAACATGGACAAAAGAGCTGAATTCCAGAAGTGAGGTGAGAGTGACTGCCCTTGACATCAAGGCAGCATTTGACCAAGTGTGGCACCAAGGAGCTGTAGTAAAATTGAAGTCAATGGGAATCAGGGGGAAAACTCCATTGGCTGGAGTCATATCTAGCACAAAGGAAGATGGTAGTGGTTGTTGGAGGCCAATCATCTCAGCCCCTGGGCATTGCTGCAGGAGTTCCTCAGGGCAGTGTCCCAGGCCCAACCATCTTCAGCTGCTTCATCAATGACCATCCCTCCATAATAAGGTCAGAAATGGGGATGTTCGCTGACGATTGCACAGTGTTCAGTTCCATTTGCAACCCCTCAAATAATGAAGCAGTCCGAGCCCGCATGCAGCAAGACCTGGACAACGTCCAGGCTTGGGCTCATAAGTGGCAAGTAACATTTGCGCCAGATAAGTGCCAGGCAATGACCATCTCCAACAAGAGACAGTCTAACCACCTCCCCGTGACATTCAATGGCATTACCATCGCCGAATCCCCCACCATCAACATCCTGGGGGTTGCTATTGACCAGGAACTTAACTGGACCAGCCATATAAATACTGTGGCTACGAGAGCAGGTCAGAGGCTGGGTATTCTGCGGCGAGTGACTCACCTCCTGACTCCCCAAAGCCTTTCTATCATCTACAAGGCACAAGTCAGGAGTGTGATGGAATACTCTCCACTTGCATGGATGAGTGCAGCTCCAACAACACTCAAGAAGCTCGACACTATCAAAGATAAAGCAGCCCGCTTGATTGGCACCCCATCCACCACCCTAAACATTCACTCCCTTCACCACAGGCGCACAGTGGCTGCAGTGTGTACCATCCACAGGATGCACTGCAGCAACTCGCCAAGGCTTCTTCGACAGCACCTCCCAAACCCGCGACCTCTACCACCTAGAAGGACAAGAGCAACAGGTACATGGGAACAACACCACCTGCACGTTCCCCTCCAAGTCACACACCATCCCGACTTGGAAATATATCGCCGTTCCTTCATCGTCGCTGGGTCAAAATCCTGGAACTCCCTTCCTAACAGCACAGTGGGAGAACCGTCACCACACGGACTGCAGCGGTTCAAGAAGGCGGTTCACCACCACCTTCTCAAGGGCAATTAGGGATGGGCAATAAATGCCGGCCTCGCCAGCGACGCCCACATCCCATGAACGAATAAAAAAAAATTTGACTGAATTAATGACCTTTAAATATGGAGCTGTTCACAGCTGTGACTTAAGGGCTAATCTGCAAAACAAAACATTAAGATGACAAGAATTTCCTTGGGGACGGTTTTGTGCTATCTCTGATTCACTACTACTAAACTCCTGGTTCTTAGATGTCCACAAAAGACATGCACAGAAAAAGAAATGGATGTCTCAAATGAAAAAAACTCAGTTTGGAATCTGCAGTGGAATTTGTTTATTTAGACACTGGTAGCTAAGTGAATAATGTAAAATAATCGCTGCCATATACTTTTAGACAGCTGTCCATTAAAGACAGTAATTCACTGTGGTGATATTGCTCTGACCATTTGTATGGGCACACAAAACTGTTGGGAGTAATTACAGTCACTTACCTGTTGTGCCATCCGTGTAAAATTTTCTTCAGCAGTGTAAGCAAACAAAATATTCATCTATATAATCACCCTGTGATGCCTGTTTTGTTGATGAGCCAAATTTTGTGTTTGTATGTATACAAATGGAAATGTTGTATCTACAATAATGCTGTTAGGTTACCTGAAGGTCACTAATTATTAAAGAGGACATTTGATGAGTTTTAGTTGTAATGGTTACAGTCCCAGCACAGAGCTTATTTTAAAATAACTGCTTAGAGATGTTGGTGATATCATCAATGATAGTGGGTATCCTATTTTAAAGCTATACCACCCTTCACTGCTAACTGACCCTATCCAAGTGTTGGAAAAATCATTCACTGTTAGCCAATCTAGAGAAAGGCTGCCGTTTCCTAGCATTAGTCTCTCCATAGGGTCCGGCACCATCCCAGACAAGGTTTTCCCTCACTAACCCATTCTCCACCTCCCTTATACATTTGCTGATTATGGCGATTTGAGGGGGAGATGTAAAAGCTACATTGTATTGAGTTATATATGTACCAAAATGCAAAATTAAATTTCCTAATGTTTTGCACATCTACAGTCTTATTCCAATCAATTGTACATTTATTAGCTCTTTCTCGGCACGCACTGTATTGTAAAGAGGCTAACTCAGTTGCTTGGTACCGGAGCAGATTATACTGGAATAGTAGTTCTAGTATAATTTGCTTCAAATACCTGTATAATTCTGCCACATTATTGACAACCAGCATGTGCTGCTTTTATACTGCTGCTCGCTTAATTCAGGTTCCTAGAGACTGTGAGCTGGCTCCCTGTGTTTAAACTAATAAATCTGGTTCCCTTGTCCCAGCACAGACTTGTAAACCCACAAAGAAAATGGGTCTACAATTCAGCCATCGGGTTAAGAGAATTAGATTTAGTGGTGCAAATGCAAGGAGCTGGCTAATGGATGCCAGTCTTCCAGGGTCCAAATGAAATGACCACCAGTATAAAAGTGTGAACTTACTGTAATTGTGCTTGTTTACAGATAATTGAAATTTTAGTTTATAATTTCAAATAGAATCCTATTTTGAGTAATTTTTATATTCTATAGAGGAATATAGATTTGAATTTCAAAATTCTGCAATTTGGAAATTCATTTGATTTGAAACTTTTGATTGCAGTTCACTAATAATTTTTACCTTTTCTCAGAACCTTTCCAAAGTGTAAATTTGGGGACAAGTGCCTGTTTATCCATCCAAATTGCAAATATGACTCCAAGTGTACTAGACCAGACTGCCCATACACTCATGCAAGCAGACGAAGTGCAGCAGTGCCAAAACAGCCAGGTTTGTATAGTAAAATATTGATTCATTGTATGTAGTCTCAAATTTCAATTATAAATTCTTATGTCCACATTATAATGCAATCAGCCTGTGTAATCTTATAGTTAAGGAGCCTCTGGGGTAGTGAGATCATAATACGATAGAATTTCATATTGAGTTTGAGAGAGATGTAGTTGAATCCGAAACTAGAGTCTTAAATTTAAACAAAGCCTAGTACGTAGGTATGAAGGGGGAATTGGCTAAGGTAGATTGGGAAATTAGATTAAAAGATATGACAGTAGATAAGCAATGGCGAACATTTAAAGAAATAATTCATAATTCTCAATAAATATCTATTCCCTTGAGGAATAAAAACTCCACGGGAGAAATGAACTAACCGTGGCTAACTAGAGATGTTAAGGATAGTATTTGATAAAAGAAGAGGCTTACAATGTTGCCAGAAAGAGTAGTTAGCCTGAGGATTGGGAGGGTTTTAGAAATCAGCAAAGTATGACCAAGAAATTGATAAAGAGGAAGAAAATTGAATATGAGAGTAAACTAGCAAGAAATATAAAAACAGATTGAAAGAGCTTCTATAAGTATGTAAAAAGGAAGAGATTAGGGACAGTAAACGTGGGTCCCTTGGAGGCAGAGACAGGAGAAATTATAATGGGGAATTGTACCTGTCTTCACAGTAGAAGACACAAAAAACATACCAGAAAAAGTGGGGGACCAAGGGTCTAATGAGAGTAAGGAACTCAAAGTAATTAAGAATAATAAAGAAAAAGTACTGGAGAAATTAATGGGACTAAAGGCCAAAAAATTCCTTGGACCTGATGACCTACATCCTAGGGTTTTAAGAGGTGGCTGCAGAGATAGTGGATGCATTGCTTTTGATCTTCCCGAATTCTCTAGATTCTAGAACGGTCCCCGTGGATTGGAAGGTAGCAAATGTCACCCGCTATTCAAGAAAGGAGGGAGAGAGAAAACAAGGAACTATAGGCCAGTTAGCCTGACATCAGTAGTAGGGAAAATACTAGAATCTGTTATTAAGGACGTAGTACCAGGACACTTAGAAAATCATAATAGGGAAATCGTGTTTGACAAATCTATTAGAATTTTTGAGGGTGTAACTTCCAAATTAGATAAGAGGGCACCAGTGGATGTAGTAAATTTGATTTTCAAAAAGCATTCGATAAGGTGTTACATAAGATTAGGGCTCGTGGGCTTGGGAATACTATATTAGCATGGATTGAGGATTGGTTAACGGACAGAAAACAGAGAGGAAGAAACAGGTCATTTTCAGGTTGGCAGGTTGTAACTAGTGGGGTGCTGCAAGGATCAGTGCTTGGGCCTCAGCTGTTTACAACATTTGTCAATGACTTAGATGAGGGGAACATTTGCTGACTATACAAAGCTAGGTGAGAAAGTAAGCTGTGAGGAGGACGCAAAGAGGCTGCAAAGGGATATAGACAGGTTAAGTGAGTGGGCGAGAAGGTGGCAGATGGAGTATAATGTGGGGAAATGTGAAATTAAATACTTTGGTCGGAAGAACAGAAAAGCAGAATATGTTTTAAAACGTGAGAGACTAAGAAATGTTGGTATTCAGAGGGATTTAGATACCATTGTACACGAATCACAAAGTTAACATGCAGGTACAGCAAGCAATTAGGAAGGCAAATGGTATGTTAGCCTTTATTGCAATGGATTTGGAGTATAAGAGTAAGCAGGTCTTGCTGCAATTATATAGGGCTCTGGTGAGACCACACCTGGAATACTGTGTACAGTTTTGGTCTCCTTACCTAAGGAAGGATATACTTGCCTTAGAGGGGGTGCAACGAAGGTTGAGTAGAATGGGCCTACATTTTTTGGAGTTTAGAAGAATGAGAGGTACTGAAAAGCATAAAATTCTTAGTGGGCTTAACAGGGTAGATGCTGAGAGGCTGTTTCCCCTGGCTGGAGAATCTAGAACTAGGGGTCATAGTCTCAAGGTAAGGGGTCGCCCATTTAGGACCGAGATGAGGAAACATTTCTTCACTGAGTGTTGTAAATCTTTGGAATTGTCTACCCCAGAAGGCTGTGGATGCTTAGTCTTTGAGCATATTTAAGACTGAGATCGATGGATATTTGGACACTAAGGGAATCAAGGGATATGGGGATAGGATGAGAAAGTGGAGTTTAGGTAGAAGATCAGCCTTGATCTTATTGAATGGTGGAGCAGGCACGAGTGGTCATATGGCCTACTCCTCCTATTTCTTATGTTCTTACACTTGTCATACTATAATTACACACTCCTGATAGTAGTGGTGCTGCAGTGCCTCTCTTGGGGGGAGGGTGTAATTACAGCATGACAAGTTTACGCAGTTTCCATTGTATTGTTGACCTAGAAATTTATGGTGTGTAAACTTGACAGGAAGTGGGTACAACATAAGATTTTTAATATATAGCAGGCTGGGGAAATTTTACACTGCATGGTCTAACCTGTGTTACCAAAGTCCAGTATTCAGCATTTTTTTTTCATAACTGCTGGTTTTTTAGACAAAATTACATATTTAGTTAGTGATTTCTGGTTTGGTCAGTAAATCTTTCAAATTTATTCTTATTCTGTAGCACCTGTGACAAGTCCAGGCAGTTCTTTGTGTCGATTCTTTCCAGATTGCAAAAAAGTAGAATGCCCCTTTATCCATCCAAAGGTATGCAAAATGATTTGAAAAGATAAGAGTTTGTAGAAATGAGAATATATGTATATATGAGAGGAGAGAGTGATGACTGTTGTGATGTTGTTCCCAGCCATGTCGATTCAGCACACACTGTAAGAGAGCTGACTGCACATTCTACCATCCTGCAGTTACATTACCTCCACGCCATGCACTAAAATGGACCAGGTCTCAGCAAAATAGGTAATATAGCTTTGGAAAATAAAAATTTTGTAGTAAATTATGTAAATATAAGTTCTGTAAATATTACAATCATTTGTGAGATCATTGCAGTGTTTCTGTTGAAAAATGTGGGTAATGGCAACATAAAGCAAATTTTGCTCCCATGCTTCTTTGCACTTAATCAGGGAAAAAAAATACATAAAATAAAAGTATTAGCTTTATAAGCATAGTCCATAGGATAATAGCTACTAATCATCTTATAAAATGATCAGACATTATGTTTTTACTTTTCTTTTTCAGTGAATGATCAGTTTGGATCGTGCAGAATTGCATACTATGGATATGATAAAGCTGCAAATATTTGAAAATGTAGCATTTTGAACATTTTTATTGTCCCTCTTCCAATACTCTGTAACATTGAAAATTAAACATTTTAACGTTAAAGTAATTTTTTTTCCCAATGTGAATTGACTAGACTTTTTTTCCCCATAACTTAGATGTAGACTCGCTAACATTACTCAGTGATGGGTCTTTGGTGCATTTTGTAACTTGTGTTTTGTGCTGTTATAGACTAAAGTTTTCTACTGGATGATAAAATATCCGAAGAGAAATGCCACCGTTTGATGTAATACCCTTTTTGTTGACAACAAAATGAGTCTACAGTAAAAGAGTTGATTAAGAAGCTTGTTTAATGAATCAGTCACTGTTGTAGTGTTTCTTGCACCTCTCTGTTTGGGTCATTCACTGTCCTGGTCACATGGCTGTTTCTGCTATTCAGTATATTTTTTTAAAAATGGTCACTGATTATGTATTGCCTGTAGATGTTAAATCCCTTTGAGATTATAATTACACTACACAAACAGTAAATATTCTTGCTACTCCCCTCCCCACAACCTCATAGGCCTGGCCATTCCACAGTGTGTCTCGGATGGAAGTTTAGAAAAAAATCATCAAAGTAATTTTTCCCCTCTGATTTATTTAATGAGCATTTGCTAGGGACTATCAACATGACTGAATATACTAAAGAACACTTGAAGATCAACTCAAAAATGTCACAATTGATAGATATTTTACTTTCATTGGATTTTGAATTCCTTTTCTGAAAATTTTCAAGTTAGGAATTGTTTGGTGCCTTAAAATCTGGTATTAAATTCAATAATTAAGTCACACCTCGTGTTATCTAAATCTGGAGGAGCAAGTTCGAGTTTTTAGAGTTGTAGAAATGGTGGCATGTTTTATGGGTGAAGGAACCTACTCTGGTTTTTGTTATGGAATTGCTTGGAATCTGTTCCACCACTTGCATAAACCCAGATTTCTTTTGGCCAAACTGAATAAATTTGTGAGACTTGACAGCAAATTGGTTCAAGCCAAACAAAAAAGCATCTGGGAAATATAACATTTTATGTATTTTTGCCTGTAGATGCTAATTTTGATAGTGCTTTTACATTGCTTACATTTTCAGTTACACTCCAGTATGTATGTAGCGTGATCACAGCATTTAGTTCTTCAAGCATACTCAGTTTTGAATCAGTACACCTCAACTAACCAACACTCTCCTGGCAAAATATTTCTTGTATCTCCCTTTGCAACATTTCATTCTACAGTAGTCCATACTGAGAGTGTTACTAGAATCTTACAGCACAAAAAGAGACCATTCAGCCTGTTGAGCTTGTACCGGCTCTTTGAAAGAGCTGTCCAATTTAGTCCCACACCCCAGCTTTTTCCTCATAACCCTGCACATTAGTCCTCTTCAAGTACATGTCCAGTTGTCTTTTGAAAGTTCCTATGGTATCTGATTTGACCACCCTTTCAGGTAGTGCGTTCCAAATCTTAACAACCCTCTGAAAAATTTCTCCTCCCCTCTAGTTCTTTTGCCAATTATTTTAAATCTATGACCAGAGGGAACTGTTGCCCCCTACTTGCTCCATCAAAATCCCTCATAATTTTTAATACCTCTTTTAGGTCTCCCCTTAACCTTCACTGCTGTAAGGAGAACAATCCCAGCTTCTCCAATCTCTCCACATAACTGAAGTCCCTCACCCCTGATGATATCCTGGTAAACCTCTTCTATACCCTCTCTGACATCCTTCCTAAAGTGTGGTGCCCAGAACTGTACACAATACTCCAGCTGAGGCCTAACCAGTGATTTGTAAAGGTTTAGCATGACTTCCTTTTTTTTTGCATTCAATGCCCCTATTTACAAAGCCAAGTGTCCCATACACTTTCTTAACCGCTGTATCACCTTGCCCCCATCAAAGATTTGTGAATATATACCCCCCTCAAAATAGTACCATTTAGATTATACTGCCTCTCCATGTTGTTCCTCCTAAAGTGCATTATTTCATACTTATCTGCATTAATTTGCATCTGCCTTGTATGTGTCTGTCCATTTCACCAGTCTATATCTTCCTGAAGTCTGCTACTATCCTCATTACTACGTTGCCAAGTTTTGTATCATCTGCAAACTTCAAAATTGTACTCCCTATATCCATGTCCAGGTCAATTATATATAAAACAAGAAAAGCAATGGTCCTAATACTGATGCCTGGATGACCCCCTCTACATACTCTCTCCAGTCAGAAAAACATCCGTTCACCACTACTCTGCCTCTTATCCCTTAGCTAATTACGTACCCAAGTTACAATCGTCTCTTTAATCCCATGTGCTTCTGTTTTCCAAATAAGTCTTATGTGGTGCTTTATCAAATGGCTAAATGTCTTACTAGTGAGATATTTTGTTTGTCTTGAGCAACAGTCTACTAATTAGCAGGATTCCATCAATTATGAATCCTGCTGTTCAACCCTAAACATAATATGCTACCTGTGTGTGATTTGTTTTTTCATGTAACTGAATATAAAAAATGTCATTGGATAAGTACAAGAGGTACAACAAATCAGGAAATAAAAATTGCTCAAGGTTTTCAGACTTCATGGCACAATGCATAATTTCAAGTATTCAAGTTACAATAATGCAGTTTGATGTTGCATATAAGTTCTAGTAAATTGTGGTTACCAACAGTGCAATTACTTCTTGAAACAGTTGATTCATTTCAGTATAATTTTATCATTCATGATCCATTTACAACAGTAAACAATTTGGATGAACTTCAATCATAAATGAATAATAGAGTATTAAAATTAAATTACATGTATTTAAAGGGTTATATTTAACATGAGAAACTATTTATGAAACATTATCAACATTATTGTATATCTAAACATTACAGAAAATGTTTAGCTATTACTTAAAGTTTGACACAGGAATTTTATTCCCAAACATTAAAAATATAACAGTAATTTTTTTTTAAAAACAAGCAGCAATTCAATACTTAGTGATCCTGTTAGATTGTTGATCTAGAAGTGCACCTTGGGATGCTGTTAGTATGCAGAGTACAAGTCAAAGCAACACACCTTTACTATGTGCTTCAAACAGCCTCATTTTATTTGTATACTATATAAATGGAAAAATTATAATCAGGATCACTAATTTGACACCTGCAAACACATTCAAAGATACACAAGGTAAAAATTATAAACAATTTTCATTACACTGAACTAAATGTAATTGTTCAGGTAGCCACAGTGATTGGTACAGTAGTGCATAGTATGCTTTGGCATGCTTGCTTCAGCTTTTAGACTGATTCAAAATATTACTCAGCTGGTACATTCAGGATGAAGGCCACTAGTTACTATTTTGTTTATTCAGAATACTGTCATCAGCATTGCAAAATTTTGAAAAGCACAAGTTCACTTGATAAGTAGCCTTAACAGGCATTTGTAATCAGCTACAGCACAACATTGTGAAGATATTAAACTCAAGTGTTATACTTAGCAGTGTACTTACAGTATATTATAGTTAGCTTTTTGTGTATTGATAGAACTCAATTAACCATTTTGCTGGCATTGCCACATGATTGTTTAGGAATTCTGTCCTCAACAACAGGACCATAGATGTAGAATGGTCAAAGTACTTTTTCAATTTGTACATCAGCAATGAAGTTAGAATACAAGCTGTGCCCTAAAATTCATGAATATGATTTGAATACTGTTACAACTGCATCAATATACACATGGCTGTGCAGTAGAAAATCTGACAAATTGCCATAAACCAAGAATAGCTGAAAATCATTTTTAAAATTTATATTTGAAAGCAAACTGCCATCTTAATTTATTTTGCAGATAGTGCAAGCTGCCTTATTTTCATACATGGAGCTTTTCCTGGGAACTTTTTTCATTGAATTGAATTTCTTGATTCTTCTCTCTTATGATCTAAGTTCAGTCGCATGTATTCTTTTGATTAGTATTTTCATAAACACTTCCAGACAAACAAACTTGAATTGGAAAGAAAATGAAAGAAAAACAGTTTTTGTTTACTGTAAATAATATTGCACATTATATATATCTGCATTTTCAAACATTATTACACTGAGAATGAAGAACAGAAGTTACCAATGTTGGAGAAAAACTTCAAAAAAGCATTTAAATTATGAAAATCATACCTGCAATCCTGTCCTCCAGCACTAACTACATATCTGTCTCCACTAGTGAACTTTATGTTGGTGATCTGGACAGAGTGACCCAGATACTTTTTGTGTTTTGCCTGTTAAAAAAAATGGATTTATCACTGTAACCTACTTTCTCCAAAGAGGTATTGCTACTCTGGGGTGCTCCATCTGCACTACAGGAACAGGCTAACATTATGTTCTTTCCTATCATGAATGCAACAGTGTATATGTTATAATAACTTGTGTTTTAAGATAGAAAAACATTCCAAGGCTTCACAGGCATAACCAGACAAAAATGGATGACAAACCAAGAAGGATAATGAAAATCTTGGTCAAAGAAGAGAGTCTTGAAAAACAAGAGGGATGTGGAGATGTTTAGGTGGAAATTCCAAAACCTGGTGCCTAGACAGCTAAAAGCACAGCCACTAATGATGGGGCAAAGGGAGTGGGTTGCACAAAAGGCCAGAGTCATGGAGGAAAAGAGTTCTGAAGAGGAGGGGAGATGTAGGGCTGGAGGTTAGAGATGGGGAGGGCGGAGGGCTGAGGCCATGAAGGAATTTAAACACAAGGATGAGAATTTACATTGGGGGAGCGGGAGCCAATGTAGGGCAGCAAAGGCAGGGATAATGAGGACTTGGTGTAGGTTAGGATAATGGCAGCAGGGTTTTGAATGAGCTGAAGTTTGAAAATGGGAGGCTGACCAGGAGAGAATTGGAGTAGTCAAGTCTGATGGTGACAAAGGCACGGAGGAAGATTTCAGTATCAGATGAGCTGAGTTGGATGATACAGAAGTGGAAGTAGGTGGGCTTTGTGATGGAGAGGATATGGAGCCAGAAGCTCAGCTCGGGGTCAAATACGATGTAGAGATTGCGAACAGTCTGATTGAGCCTGAAAAGATGGCTGGGGGGATGCAATTGGTGGCGAGCGTATGGAGTTTGTAGCAGGGCCAAGGATCATAGCTTCAGTCTACCCAATGTTTAACTGGAAAAAATTGCAGCTCATCCACAACTAGATATTGGACAAGCAGTGACAATACAGTGGCAGTGGAGGGATTGAGAGGTGAGGGAGAGATAGAGTTAAGTGTCATCAGTGTACATGTGAAATCTGACCCCATATATGTGGATAATGTTGCCAAAGGGCAGCATTTTGATGAGGAAGAGTAGAGAGCAGGCGGGAAGAGAACCCAATGCTGGAGATACTCTGGCTATGATCAGAAAAGTGCGAAGCTGGAGACAGGCAGGTAGTTTAGAAGAACAGAAGGGTCGAGGGTGGTTTTTTGGGATCATGGATGATGGTAGTTTTGAAAGGGAGGGGGCAGTACCTGAGGAGAGGGAACCTTTTACACTATCAGATAGCATGGGGGCCAGGAAGAGAAATTGTGTGGTCAGGAATTCAATGAGAATGGGGTCAAGGGAACAGAAGGCGGGTCTCATGGACAAGATGAGCATAAAGGGGGCATGAGGGGAGATGGGAAGAGAAACTAGCGAAAGACATGGGTTCAGAGCTAGGGCAGGGGAAAGCCTGGGATGAGGTTTCGTTTGATGGCAAGGGGAGATGAGGCAGTTAAATGGATGGCTCAATCTTAGTGACAAAGATATGAGCTCCTCGTACTTGTTGGAGGGGGCAGGAAAGGAGTTTAAGGAGGCAGTTCGTAGTCGAGAAAAGAAGATGAGGGTTATCTTTGCTTTCTAGGATGATCCTGGAATAGTGGGCAGTTTTGGTAGCAGTGTGAGGCCTGACAGTAATTGATGTGGGTCAGCCAGATCTGGTGATGGATGACTAAACCATTTGTTTGCCGGATATGTGGCCCTTGGACTTCAAGGAGCGAATATGGGGGCCATAGCAGAGGAACAACCAGGATGGGTAAGAGTAAAGGTTTTGCTGGGGAAAAGAGCTTTGAAGGTGGACGTGAGAGGGTGGTTGAACAGATTGACGGCTGCAGAAATATTTCGGTGAATGAAAATAAGCAGTTGGGATTTAGAATGTGTAGTTGTAAGTTACGAGGGAGAGTTTGTCCAACAATGGACACAAGGAAGTGTGATCGGAAAGGTGTAGGAGAATGGATCGTGAGGCACACAAGGAAGTGGTCAGTGATGGCCTTGTTGATGATCAAGACTGCAGGAGTAGGGAGGCGGCAACGTTGAGGGTGTTGCCATGAATATGGGTATGAGAGTTTACAGGGAGAGAGGGGTTAGGGGAGACGGGAGGTCAGTGAATTCAGAGAAGAGGTGAGTGGAGCGGAGATTATTGGTTGTCGAGGCACAGTTCACTCTACGTGCATCACCTTGTACTGAACTTATGGAAAGTGGCCTCTAACTAACCCCTTATTGCACTAATAACTCTTATATGTGACTTTTTGCTGTACCTTTAACTTCCATTAGAACATGAGAAATAGGAGCAGGAGTAGGCCAAACGGCCCCTTGAGCTGCACCACCATTCAATAAGATCATAGCTGATTTTCGACCTCAACTCCACTTTCCCGCCCAACCCCCAGATCGCTTGATTCCCTTAGACTCCAAAAATCTATTGATCTCAGTCTTGATTATACTCAACGATTTAACATCCACAGCCCTCTGGAGTAGAGAATTCCAAAGATTCATAACCCTCTGAGTGAAGAAATTCCTCCTCATCTCAGTCTTAAATGGCCGACCCCTTATCTTGAGAGTATGACCCGTAGTCCTAGACTCTTCAGCCAGGGGAAACAGCCTCTCAGCATCTACCTTGTCAAGCCCTCTTAAAAATTTTATATGTTTCAATGAGATCACCTCTCATTCTTCTAAACTCCAGAGAATATAGGCCCATTCTACTCAATCGCTCCTGATAGGACAACCTGCTCATCCCAGCAATCAATCTAATGAACCTTTGTTGCACCTCCTCTAAGGCAAGTATATCCTTCCATAGGTAAGGAGACCAAAATTGTACACAGTACTCCAGGTGTGGTCTCACCAGAGTCCTATATAATTGCAGCAAGACTGCTTACTCTTACACTCCAACCCCCATGCAATAAAGGCTAAGATACCGTTTGCCTTCCTAATTGCTCGCTGTACCTGCATGTTAACTTTCTGTGATTCGTGTATAAGGACACCCAAATGCCTCTGAATACTAACATTTCTTAGTCTCTTACCTTTTAAAAAATATTCTGCTTTTCTATTCTTCCTACCAAAGTGGATAGTTTCACATTTCCCCACATTGTACTCCATCTGCCACCTTCTCGCCCACTCACTTAACCTGTCTATATCTCTGTGTCCTCACAGCTTACTTTCCCACCTAGCTTTGTATTGTCAGCAAAGTTGGATACGTTACAATTTATATCAATGACTTAGATGAAGGGACCAAGTGTAACAGCTGAGGCCCAAGCACTGATCCTAGTGGCACCCCACTAGTTACAACCTGCCAACCCGAAAATGACCTGTTTATTCCTACTCTCTGATTTCTGTCTGTTAACCAATCCTCAAACCATGCTAAAATATTACCCCCAATCTCATGAGCCCTAATCTTGTGCAACAACCCCTTGTGTGGCATTGAATGCCTTTTGAAAATCCAAATATACTACATCCAAAGGTTCCGCCTGATCTACCCTGCTAGTTACACTCTCAAAAAAACTAATAGATTTGTCAAACACGATTTCCCTTTCATAACACCATGTTGACTGCCTAATGATATTATGATTTTCTAAGTGCCCTGTTACTACGTCCTGAATAAAGATTCTAGCATTTTCCCTACTACTGATGTCAGGCTAACTGGCCTATAGTTCCTTGTTTTCTAGTCCATCTCAACTTCTCTTCCTATTCACCTGGCACCAATCCAGGCTAGAATTGCATAGAATGTAATAAATATTTGCAATGTTTATTACATATAACTATTTATTTCCAGTCATAAAAAACTGATACGGAGTCTGGATTATCAATTAGTGGCTCTGACTTAGAAACTGGTTGCTACATACATTTTGATTGCTTGATTTAAATTTTCTTTATGTATAAATATGCACCTATTAAGATTTTTAGCTAATGTTACATTGATTAAAATTGTTCTTAAATGCAGTTGTAGGCCAACAACTGCTTATATATTTTCACATGGAAGTTAGGAACATAGGAATGTGCAGGACTAGGGAAGACTATTGCAATTCATCTGGCTGGACCCAGTGTCCAGGAAATATATCCTACAATGCGTGTCATACCTTTCTATCAAATTCTTCTCCTGCTATCTATCGAATGACCTCTTGAAATTTTCTGATACATTCAGCCCCCCCCACTGCCTTCATTTGCGGTTCATTCTCTTATTCGTCACCCTTCGTGCAGAGAAGTTAAATCTAAACTATCTCTTCACCCTCCCTCTTCTAACTTTGAGGCCATGCCCTCTTCTTATAGAAGCTATGATTTTAAACATATTTATCTTCTCCCTGCCTTTTACCATCTTGAATACTTCTGTAAGATCACCCCTCTGCCTTCTCCAGCTTAGAGGAAAGAAGAATATTTGCAACTGGAAATATATTTTCTTCAAAACGCTGACCCACTTTTAATCAGCAGATAGAAAATAAGACTTACAAATTTCTCTGTGCATGGAAAGTCAAAGAGTTTCACCATGCCAAAATCATCTCCTGTTACAATGTTCAGACCCGAGTGAGACACACAGGCACAATTCACATCAGCTTTATCGAGATTTCGAGACCAGATTCCAATGACCTCATCACCTAGAATACTACAAAAAAGAAAACTTGTAAATTGCAAATATATCCCCTAATTTCTGTGCTCAGTGAGCTTTAATATTTCTTGCCACATCCATTCTAAGTTTGAGACAATCATTGTATCTTCCAATGCTGCTAATAAGGCAACACAGGTATAAGTTTTTGGATATTTGTTCACATATTTTGCTCGTGCTCAGTGCAAAAGTTCACTGTAAGCAAGCTCTCACTTCCTATAAGCTATAGTGTGACTTTGTACATACAATATCTGGTAATGTAGCATGCACAGGAGTCGAACAGAAATCCTAAATCCTATCTTCAGCTTACTGGTTATATCATCAGCCCTTCTAAACCATGGGGTTTAAAAACAGAGAGGGTGCTTGTTGGCCTCGGCCCTGCTCTATTGTGGATCAACAAATTAGAGTTCAATAGCTCAGCTTCATCCCAGGGTCAAATTAAGTCAGTCCTAGAATTTTGAATAAACTGTGAGACATTCCCTCACCTATTAACCTATCAGAATAAAACAAGAAGGTAATCAATGTTGCAGTTAAAACTTTAGCATATTAATGCTTTCCTGACTAATACAACAGACGGTTGTCTCTGTTTTTCATCTGCTGTGTATCAACTAGACTGGCTGTTCTTCAGTTGAACCTTTATTTAACCCCGAAGCTATCATAATAAAAAAAAACAAAAATAATATACAATGATGTACTCCATTTTGTTGCATAAGTCATGTCTAATCACCGTTGGAAAAGCTTGGTGACAAGATTTCTATAATTCGAAGGCTGGTGCATTAATGGGCCAAAGACAACTTTTAATAAAATCAGAATACTGTTGTGATAACAAATGAGTTATACCAACAATGTGATTTGATGAACAGCTTGACTCAAGGAGGTTATTAAAAACACGAGCTGCAGCTAATTAAGCGGAAATGATAACTAGTTCAGAAAATGGGGTAAAGAACTCAAATCTCTTTCGAATGAGGGAGCACAGTACAACATCACCGTTAACAAAGGGAGAAAAAGAACTGAGGACGGAAGTTCAGTATTTCAGCTGTCTAGAAACAGGAGGAGGATCACATGGCTCTCATGAAGTAACCATAAGCTTCACTCTTAAAAGGGACCATTGAGGCGATTTTAAACTGGAGAATGGGGAGGCAGTGAGTGGGGTGTGCGTTACATCCACCCGATGCCGCCAGTGAGATGCCAGAACCATTTGCAAGGTCGAGCTTCATCTAAATATTTTGGGTGAGCTGCCATCACCAGTACACTGGCGAAAGGGAGGGCCCACAAAAATCACTGTTACAAAAAACATTGTGGCCATTTTGTAGACCGTTGGCTAGGCCACTCAATGCCTGGCACGCTCTTCCCATTGGTACACAAAAATAGTGTCGGGCATAGGACCCTGATTTAAATGTGTTATTAAGGCCCCTGCCTGTTTCGGGCGAGAGCACTAGCCAACCATTTCAAAGCCCTTTTGAAAATAGTGTTGGGCAGGCCTCAGGCGGCCAATGAGTAGGCAATTATTTTTGCAATTTTCAAATGCTGGCCATCCCATTTTTCAGCGTAAACGGGTGGGGAGTAGTTGAACATTGACATTCATGTCTCCCAGTAAAGATTGGAACTATTCTAGTAATGTGTATTAATATGATGGCATCTTATTCCCTAGTCAGTTGTTTAAATAACTTGCTTTTCTTGTTTCTAAAAAAAAACTGCTTTGTTTGTATCTGTGACAATCATTCTGTGTGGATGGTTGCAAAAGTACGAAACTGAAGTGGCAAGGCAGATATTGTAAGGGACTCGGCAGTGACAATAGACATGTCACTTTCAATGTTCAGAAAATGTGGCAATGCAATTAAAACGCTAGGATCTTTTCCCAGAAAAGTAGAATAAAAGTCTTAAGAAGTTATGCAGTAGTCAGATGACATTCAGAATATGGTCTTCAGTTTTAGTCACCACACCATTAAAAAGATATATATACACATTAGAAATGATGGAAAAGAAAGAAGAAGACTGATCCTTAGTGTAAAGAGCATGAGCTATGAGGAAAGGTTAGAGTAACCTGTAAAGGGAATAGTAATGTGGTGGTAGCAGTAAACTTTTACAGCTCAGCTTTACAATGAAAAAGGACGATGGCTAAGATGGCTCTGACATGCATAAAATATAAATGGTATAGTCACATTATACATAGATCATTACTTGAAAGTAAAATTAGAATGTAGGACCGGAGGAAATTTGTGGAAAGTACATTTTGAAAAATATCAATTAAGAACTTCTTTACAAACAGGATGATGTGTTTGCAATAATCTGCTAGGCAGCAGAGTGGAGGCAAAAACATTGTGGCTGTTCAAAATACAGTTGGATGCTGTGGTGGAAGAGTTTGGCTACTAATAGAACTTCAATGGATCAAATGGGCTTCTCTCATCCATGACTTTTCTTTGTTCTTATTTGAAGTTGGTAACAAAAAGGCTACAGTGTGGATGCTGTAGAAGTAGGACCGGACCACATCAAAAAGCCTTAAGTTTTGAGCTGTAAAAGTTACTGCCACTACCACATTATTGCTCCCCTTTCAAATCAGTGAATTAAGATTCAAATTAAGAGTAACTTAAAAAGTTCAGTTCACCTGGTCCAAGTAGCCCAAGTTATTCTGTCGATCTGAGACTGTTCAGTAACTTGTTTTCCTAAAGGCACCTCATACACCAGTCGTTTGTAAGATCCAGTAGAAACCTGCAAAATCAATAATCATGACCATGATACACTAAAATAGTGAAAATTGTTTGAGCACTTTTGCTTAGATAATAGAATGCTTACTGACAGAGTAGGCTTTATTAAATGGATAACAATACCATAAACATTAGCCTTTATGTAATTTTTCTACCTCATGCATGCTGTGTAGAATATGGTTCATCACCTAGTTAACACATATCAGTTTATATATCCAGAGAAATAATGTTTTTGGCATTTAAATTATACAAGGTATTTCATTTAACAAAGTTAGTTTCATTTTTTAAAAAAAACTGCATTTATAATAGTACCAGATGATTTTAAGAATGACAAAAATAAGTACATATATCTTTGATGAGAATTATCTATTTCAAAGTGCTTATAAAAGTTTCTTGGATTCGATTGAACATATTGGCTTGCATGATTTCAGCATCTTATAGCACCATATGGTCAAAATATATAGACTACAGTTAATACCTGGATATAATTGCTGTCTGCTGAGAAGTCGATTTGGATAACAAAGCTGGCAATATCTCTACAATAGCTGATTCGATTTAGTGCTTGTCCTAATGTGAGGTCATAAAAGTCTATGGCATTCTCACATGTCCCCACAGCCAAATATTGAGAGCTGGGACTGAACCTGAATGAGAGATAGTAACAATCAAAATAAATTCTTTATTTCCAAACTTTTAAAGTGACTATCATAATGTTGTAGTATAATTAAGAATTTAAACCATTATCAGATCTGAATCAGATTTATGGCTGACAGGTCCATAGACCCATCAATTATGCAATATGATCCACTCTCATTGGATCAATGGGCCCCCTCCCGCTATCCATGTCCAATGGCTGAATATGTAGAACCATGCAGCACCAGATATTGCAACGTTTCTGACACCTGGAAATTTGCTTCCACAACTTCACAGAGAAGGTGATCAGCCCAAAATACCACTATTATAAATATCCACATAATAGTTCACCTTATACACATCTTTAGTGCACATTTTAATTTTTCACAGTACACTTAAATATACAGCCACATTGTAGTATTCAATATGACTTCAATTCTTTAATAAAGATTAACAGTAATGTTTCAAGTTGTAATGACTGACATTCTTAAGTTTGTCTTTATTTGCTTACTTGATGTCTTGAATGGCCGATCTTCTGTCTCGTTTCTTGCCCCAGATTGTCAGTGATGTCACCACAAGTATAATGAACTCGCCATTTTTCATACCAATGGCTACCATATCTCCCTCTGGACTATAGGCAACTGTTCGAGCAGGGTACCCCAAGTTTACTTTATTCAACATCTTCTGTTACACAATTAAAAACAAGAAGGGCTTAGGGCTGAAAATGCATATTAACATTTCTCAAATTACTTACTATTGGTTTAGCCTTCTAATGCTCACAAATGTTTTAATGACTACTCCCCCCCCCTCCCCCAACTAAATAATTTTCTTTTAGAGTTAAGTAGTCCTCATTCTTAAAATTCAGAGAGTAATGTCTGGAAGCCAGTTTACTCCACAGAGGTTGATTTCAGTTTGCCAATCCCTCTAAGAGCACAATACATCATACCATCACAGTACCTTCAATATAACTTGATACTTTGTAGTTTCCCCATATCATTACTTTTCAAGTCTTTTTGATTGAAAACATCTGTTTCCAAACTCAACCATCCTGAGGAAAACCTTTTCTCTGCAATTTTTTATTGTGAAACCAAGGTTCCTGGTTTTATATCCTCACAGGTAAAACTAGAAAATGATGCTCCCATTTGTGGCAAAAATTTGGGGTAAGCAGTTATCTTATTGGCTTCCCTTCTGGCTTGTTTCTCTTATAATAAAGTAATTTTACTAAAAATGGTGGATCCAAGCTGCAGTGGTGAATATTCAGCCAATGGGGACAAACAAATGCTATCTCTTGGATTTTGGTTTTCTCCCAGTTTCCAGTTCTGATATAGGGTCTATACTGGATTGGCAGTTTTTTAAAAAATTAACCCTTTAGATGTTTACCCTATGAATCTAGCGATGAACACAAATATTGGGGGACAAATTTGTTTAGACCCGTAGTTGGTTGGAAAATGTACGAAGCTCATGCCTCATTTGATTAAAAGAGACGAGCTGCCAGAGCTACATGCTCTATTCATTGGCAGCTCACCTAATTGAGGGGGCGGGGGATATCTGACATCACTGATGCCATTTAAAGGCAGAGCACACTTCTTAAAGAGGAGGTGCACTTTGGTAGCAGGCAACTTCAATTCTATTGTGAACACTGAGAATGGCAGGATCAGTTGGTGCTGCAAAGCCCCCCCCCACATTCTCAGAAGCATTAGAGGTCCTTGTGGAGAGGGACAGTAGGAGGAGGGAGGCGCTCTTTCTGACGGGGGCAGAAGAGTCTCCAGACAAGTAGTCCGGCACTAGTGGCAAGAGATGGCCGTACAGGTCAATGTCAGAAGCATTACAATGAGGACCTAGCTGCAATATAGGAAGAAATTTAATGACCTGACCAGGACTGCTAAGGTAACATCACTTTCCTATCTGTTACTCTCTGTTGAGCCCACACCACCTGTAGCCCCAGTAGTCACAAGCCTTCCTTCCCCTGCTTCCTTTCACTCTCCTTCAATTACAGCAGCACACTTCACTGAATCCCCTTTTTACTGCTACTGGCACACTCTGCAGCTGTTACTTTTCTCATAATTGATTCCCTCACTTCCCCACACCTCTGCCATCTTTCACACAACATCCACATTATTCTACCGATATGCATATCTTTAAAACATCTCACTAGGCTGCCACTAGTACACTCCTTTCCTGCAGGAGAAGACGGTGTGCAATGTCCGGGAGCAGGTGCGGACAGGAGGAGGGTGAGCATACAGCTACGTCATGTCCCCACTGGAGAAGGAGGTGTTCAACATTGTGGGCAGGGGGTGAGTCAGGCCCGTGGCAACCGGCGAGGATACATCCACAGGGTTTTTGCGCATTGTATGCTCTTTTATCCTTCTCACTGCAAACTCACTGTACACACTCTGCATGACAAAGTGCAGCTGCTTTTAGCCATGCTACTAACTGCTAACCCTTGTTCTTCTCTTCCATTTCAGGTCCAGAAGCTGATCAGGACCCTAAGAGAGGAGAGGAAGAGGAGGGGAGCACACTTCTCTGTCACTCGACCTTACCCTTGCTGGCATCAGCTCAGAGACTGGCACCCCGTGTAATTTAGAGAGTTAGCTAAAGGGATCTGCACTGGAAGGTGCACCTGCAGGAACAAGGGTAGAGAGATAGGATAGCCCAGGAAGCAGTTCGCCAGAGGGAGAGCTTGCATCCTAGTACTGCTGCAGAGGGCGCAGATGAAAACCTCCAGGGCCCAGCCTATAAAAAGTGGATGGAAATAAATATGGAACTTCTAAGTGCACTGGGCTGCCTGCCAGCAAGCTTGAGCATGGAGGAGTCCAGCTCTAACTTATGTGGAGTCTTCGCACATGGCATCCAGATCATACAGTCAACCACAGAACAAGTGGTCAGCTTTATGAACACTGCAGTGGGACCCAGCAATGGAGCTTCTGGTTGCAGCTGTGACAAATTTGATGGGAGTTCACACTGCTGCCATCTTGGCTCTGGGTTTGAGAATCTCCTCTGCGTTTCAAAAAATGAAGGAGATCATGAATAGGGGCATCATGGGTATCACATCACTCCGGCACTCTCGCGCAGAGCAGTGGGAGTGTTGACGCTCAGCCCCATGAGAGTGGCAGTGACAACATGGGAGAAACACTTGCTGTCCTCTCTCAGGATGACAAGATGCCCCCTCCCAGCTAGCCTCTCAGCCAGTGCCCTTATTGGTTCCAGACAGCCAGCTGGGCCAAACTGCCCCTGCCAATGCCGAGATGCAGCAGTCTACGGCAAGAGCTCCTTGAAGTTGCCCATCAGGGTCATCTCGTGCCCTCAGTGGAAGTTCAGCTTCCAAGCTGTAGCCACTGGGGAACCACCTTTTTAGGAGCACCAGAATAGGTAAAAAAAGGAGCACAGAAGTCAGGCACTAAGGCTTTGCACTGGGTGATTTTTAGTTCTCATTTGTAAATGTTTTGGAATTATGAAATTAAGACAAAGCATCTTGGCAAAACTAAGTTGAATTTCTCTCCCACTGATTGCAAAAAAAGTAATCAGTATTTTAACAAAACAGCTCTCAGTATGAGGCCAATATTACTTTGCAAGGCAGTGACATATTAACTCATGATTACAAAGTTTCTTACTACCAAAACAATTGCTTGGTAACATCCTTTTTAATGTCTACCATTTAGTGTTGCAATTTAAACTACATACTTGCCTTTTCAGTAATGTCCCATAATCTAACAGTCCCATCTTCTGCTGCAGACAGAAAGATATCTTTAATAGGGTGAGTTGAAAGACCCCAGATTGGTCCATCCATGTGATTGTTAATTAAAATGTTGCATGCAGCATTCTTCTCACCAACCTCGATGATCTCTGCATTTCTCGTTCCAACCAGAATTTTTCCCTGTTAATAAAACAAATCATTTTTTAAAAAATAAAACTTTCACCACAGATATCTTTGAATGGAGTTATTATAGAATATTTAAAAATTTATAATATTTAAAAGTGTTTGAACATTGTGTAACAAATAAAGCTAATTTAAACTTCAAAGATAAAAAATTGCATATACTGAGGACACAAAGTGGTTAACATCCACATATTTTAATCAGTGTAAAACTACAATAACTTTTTTTTAATATAACAAATTAAAAAATTAGGAGTTCAACCCAGGGTTGTTGTCATGGCACATCCTTGTGGCTCAAAGCAGCCTAGGAGCAGTTTATAAAAAAAAATTAAGCTCAGAGTATTGGTGATTGAAGGTCACATTTATCGCCCATCCCTACTTGCCCTGAGAAGGTGGTGATGACTGCTGCAGTGTCTTGTGATGAAGGTGCTCCCAAAATAGTGTTAAGTGGGGAATTTTAGAGCATTAACCCAGTGACGATGAAGAGACAGTGATATATATCTAAATCAGTATGGTATGTGACTTTGGAGGTGATGGCATTCCCACAATATTGCTGCTCTTGTCCTCCGCGGTGGTAGAGTTTGCAAGGATGGGTGCGAATAGATGTACAACATCTACTCCATCAGCACAAGTCCAGACAACCCCACCTCACTTAGAAGAAATTCAACCAAACCCCCTCACTGTGGGAAAACTTGATATTCCCCACCCCTTCTAAAGGCCAGAGGTCCTGCCATCCTCCATCCCACTAAGATAAAACTTAGCCTTCCCACCTGTTCCATTGAGGACAAAGATGACCGTACCCACACCTCAACAATCAAAAACTGGCCTTCCCCTCACCTCCAATGAGACCAAACTCGGCCTGCCCCTCTCTCCCACTAAGAACAAATCCCCACCTCCTGCTAAGCTAAAATTTGCACCCCTCATCCCCACTTAGAACAAATTCGGGACCAATTTCTGCCTCCTGTGAACAGTAGCTCACCTCACTCAATGAGAATTGTAAACAATTTTACAACACCAAGTTATAGTCCAGAGGAAGGAGGAAGCCTCCGAAAGCTTGTGAATTTAAAATAAAATTGCTGAACTATAACTTGGTGTTGTAAAATTGTTTACAATTGCCAACCCCAGTCCATCACCGGCATCTCCACATCATGGCACTCAATGAGAAGCAAATCTCCCTCTGCTCTCCCCCCACCACCACACCACCCCTGCTGAAAAACAACTTGTGTCACTTCCAGCCTCTCACTCAGAAGCAACTCAGAACCATCTTCCACCTTCAGCCAGAAAATTACTCTCTCTAACTCCCCCTTCTCCCCTACACCCACCAATGTGAAAAATTGGCTGGGCCCAGTGCCACCCAACCCTTCTTCATCCCAGTTGCCCTTTGAACTCCACCCCTGCCCTCTTTGCTTCCTCTCCCCTTCTCCTTCAACAAATCAATAAATGAATGCATTTGTGAGCACGAGTGAATTAATGCAGCAGTGAGCACCAGTGCAGTAATAAATTAATGGATCAGCAGGCACCGGTGTATCTGTGCTTCCTACCTACTTGTGCCATTGCTGCCTCTGAGGCCACCAAATGACTTTTGTCGGTTTCCTTGGCAGCTTAGTTTTACAAGTGCTACGAGCGCTTAGAATTCGTTTGCTGAGTGTAAAACAAGTTTAAAAAAAAACTAAAAGCATCTAATATTTGAGCTAAAAAACTTTTATTTAACTAAAACACTTGCAGTTAATATAATATATTTGTATAATTTAATGGGTTTAAGTGCTTAAAAGTTTTCACATCAACCCAGTGGTTTAGTATTTGACTTCTGCTCAGTACCTCCTGCTCTCTCAATAACACGTCTGAGAATGGTAACACTATGTAAAGTGCAAAATTGTGCACCGCCAGCTCTCCCAAGCTAATTAATATCTAATGTGTGCATGTTTTGTTTTCATTTGGGACTAGAGACATACCTTGCATCTGCAGACTGAACGCACAGAGTCCATTGCCTGTCCAGTTTCCAATCTGAATGCACGACACCGCTTCAGTTCCTGATCCCACAGTTTCACTGCTCCTCCTTCCTTTGACCTGATAAAACAAAATCATTGTCTACATTTCATGAATATCAGATTTTTCTGATATTGATATATGTTCTAGGATTAAACATTTAGCAGGTAACATTCCCTTTCTTTGCTAATTTTAGTGAAAGAATAGAAGTGGTGTAATGTAAATTTGTTTTTTATTCGTTCATAGGATGTGGGCGTCACTGGTGAGGCCAGCATTTATTGCCCATCCCTAATTGCCCTTGAGAAGGTGGTGGTGAGCTGCCTTCTTGAACCGCTGCAGTCCGTGTGTTTAGTGCCGCTCTGAGGATTGCCACACTTTAAAAATAGATGAACATTATTGAAAATTAGGAGAAAGGCTGATTTAACTTTTTAAGAGCTTGTTAAAGGCCAATCACAAAAAACTGGATTATCAGCTGTACAGGATCCTCAAAAAGTATGTCCTCCATCTTACTGCTGGTCAGACCTGGCGATTGTAAGCTAAACAAAGGGGCAATATGTCTAAGTGTCACCATGGCAGTGACAGAAGTGAAAAGTTCAGAGGAGTTTAACTATGTTTTTTCACATGAGCCTTCTACTGTAATCAATCTTTCTTGTTCACTTACCATACATTGAGTTACATCGAAACTACAGCAGAGGAACAGACCAACTGGTTTATGCCGGTGTTTATGCTCCACATGAGCCTCCTCCCTCCCTACTTCATCTAACCTTGAGGAGTCAAGGACAGAATCTATTTGGTTAGAGTTAAGAAACAACAGAGGTGCCATTACAGTAGATGTATTCTACAGGCTGCCAACTAGTGGGAAGGATATAGAGGAGCAAATTTGCAGTGAAAGTACAGAGAGGTGCAAGAACCATAGAGTAGTGATAATGGGGGACTTCAACTACCCTAATAGAGACTGGGATAGTAATAGTGTAAATGGCAAAAAAAAGGAAGAATTTCTGAACTTTGATCAGGAGAACTTTCTTGACCAGTACGTTTCCGGCCCAACGAGGAAGGAGGCATTGCTGGATCTGGTTCTGGGGAATGAGGTGGGTCAAGTGGAGCAAGTATCAGTGGGGGAATATTTAGGGAACAGTGATCATAGTATCATAAGGTTTAGATTAGCTATGGAAAAGAACAATCTAGAGTAAAAATACTTAATTGGAGGATGGCCAATTTCAGTGGGTTGAGAACGGATCTGGCCCGGGTAAATTGGAATCAAAGATTGGCAGGCAAAACTGTAATTAAACAATGGGTGGCCTTTAAAGTAGAGATGGTTTGGGTACAGACTAGATACAGTCCCATGAGGGGGAAAGTCAGACCTCCCTGAATGATGAAAGAGACAGAAAGCAAGATGAAGCAGAAAAAGGGGGCGTACGACAGATGTCAGGTTGATAATACAAGTGAGAACCAAGCTGAGTATAGAATGTTCAGAGGGGAAGTAAAAAAGGAAATAAGAGGGGCAAAGAGAGAGTATGAGAATAGACTGGCAGCCAACATAAAAGGGAATCAAAAAGCCTTCTACAGGCACATAAATAGTAAACAGGTAATAAGAGAAGGGGTGGGGCCGATTTGGGACCAAAAAGGAGATATACGCATGGAGGCAGAGGGTATAGCAGAGGTACTAAATGAGTACTTTGCCAAGGAAGAAGATACGGCCAAAGCCACAGTAAAAGAGGAGGTAGTTCAGATACTGTATGGGCTAAAAATTGATAAAGAGGAGGTACTAGAAAGGCTGACTGTATTTAAAATAGGTAAGTCACCAGGTCCGGATGGGATGCGTCCTAGGTTGCTGAGGGAAGTAAGGGTGGAAATTGCGGAGGTAATGGCCATAATCTTCAAACTCTCCTTGGACATGGGTGGTGCCAGAGGACTGGAGAATTGCAAATGTTACACCCTTGTTCAAAAAAGGATGTAAAGATAAACCCAGCAACTACAGACCAGTTAGTTTAGCCTCAGTGGTGGGGAAGCTTTTATGAACGATAACCCGGGACAAAATTAAGAGTCACTTGGACAAGCGTAGCTTAATAAGGGAAAGCCAGCGTGGATTTGTTAAAGGCAACTTGATTGAGTTTTTTGATGAGGTAACAGAGATGGTTGATGAGGGCAGTGTGGTTGATGTGGTGTATATGGACTTCCAAAAGGTGTTTGATAAAGTGCCACATAATAAGCTGGTCAATAAAATTGAAGTCCACGGAATAAAAGGGGCAGTGGCAACATGGATACGAAATTGGCTAAGTAACAGGAAATAGAGGGTAGTGGTGAATGGCTGTTTTTCAGACTGGAGGAAGGTATGCAGTGGTGTTCCTCAGGGGTCGGTACTGGGACCTCTGCTTTTCTTGATATATATTAATGACTTGGACTTGGGTGTACAGGGCACAATTTCAAAATTTGCAGATGACACAAAACTTGGAATTGTAGTAAACAATGAGGAAGATAGTGATAGACTTCAAGAGGACATAGACAGGTTCGTGGAATGGGCGGACATGTGGCAGATGAAATTTAACGCTGATACAAGTGTGAGGTGATACATTTTGGTAGGAAGAACGAGGAGAGGCAGTATAAACTAAAGGGTACAACTCTAAACAGGGTGCAGGAACAGAGAGACCTGGGGGTATATGTACACAGGTCGTTGAAGGTGGCAGGACAGGTTGAGAAAGTGGTTAAGAAAGCATATGGGATCCTGGGCTTTATAAATAGAGGCACAGAGTACAAATGCGAGGATTTTACGTTGAACCTTTATAAAACACTGTTTTGGCCACAATTGGAGTATTGTGTCCAATTCTGGGCACCGCACTTTAGTAAGGATGTGAAGGCCTTAGAGAGGGTGCAGAGAAGATTTACTAGAATGGTTCCAGGGATAAGGGACCTCAGTTATGTGGATAGACTGGAAAAACTGGGATTGTTCTCCTTAGAGCGGAGAAGGTTGAGAGGAGATTTGATAGAGGTGTTCAAAATCGTGACGGGTCTAGACAAAATAAAGAAAAACTGTTCCCACTGGTGGAAGGGTCGAGAACCAGAGGACACAGGTTTAAGGTGATTGTCAAAAGAATCAAAGGCGACTTGAGGAAAAGCTTTTTTGCACAGTAAGTGGTTAGGATCTGGAATGCACTGCCTGAAAGGGTGGTGGAAGCGGATTCAATCGTGGCTTTCAAAAGGGAATTGGATAAGTACCTGAAGGAAAGAAAATTGAAGAGCTATGAGGAAAGAGCAGCGGAATGGGACTAGCTGGATTGTTCTTGCAGAGAGCTGGAGCAGGCTCAATGGGCCGAATGGCTTCCTTCTGTGCTGTAACCATTCTAGGTTAACCCTATCAGTATACCATTCTATTCCTTTCTCCCTCATGTGCTTATCTAGATTCCCCTTTAAAGTATCTATGCTATTTTCCTCAACAGCTCCTTGTGGTAGCGCGTTCCACATTCTTACCACTTTTTGGGTAAAGAAGTTTCGCCTGAATTCCCTATTGGATTTATTAGTGACTATTTCATATTAATGACCTCTAGTTTTGGACAGCCCCACAAGTGGAAACATTTTCTCTACATCTACCCTATAAACCCTTTCATTATCTTAAAGACCTCGATCAGGTCACACCTCAGCCTTCTCTTTTCCAGAGAAAAGAGCTCCAGCCTATTCAGACTTTTCTGATAAGTATATCCTCTCAGTTCTGGTAAGGGTACGGTAGCATAGTGGTTATGTTACTGGACTAGTAATCCAGAGGCCTAGACTAATAATCCGGAGTCATGAGTTCAAATGAGTTCAAGTCCCGCCACAGTAGCTGGGGAATTTAAATTCAATTAATTAAATAAAATCTGGAATTAAAAAAACTAGTACCAGTAATGGTGGCCATGAAACTACCGGATTGTCATAAAAACCCATCTGGTTCACTAATGTCCTTTAGGGAAGGAAACATGCCGTCCTTAACCGGTCTGGCCTAAACGTGACTCCTGACCCACAGCAATGTGGTTGATTCTTAATTGCCCTCTGAAATGGCCTAGCAAGCCACTCAGTTGTAAAATCTCGCTTAAAAAAAGTCATAATAAGAATAAAATCGGAGGGGCCACTTGGCACCGGACACGACAAAGGCAAACCAAGCCCAGTCGACCCTGCAAAGTCCTCCACACGAACATCTGGGGACTTGTGCCAAAATTGGGAGAGCTGTCCCACAGACTAGTCAAGCAACAGCCTGACATAGCCATACTCACAGAATCATACCTTTCAGCTAACGTCCCAGACTCTTCCATCACCATCCCTGGGTATGTCCTGTCTCACTGGCAGGACAGACCCACCAGAGGTGGCGGTATGTGATATACAGTCAGGAGGGAGTGGCCCTGGGAGTCCTCAACATTGACTCTGGACCCCATGAATTCTCATGGTATCAGGTCAAACATGGGCAAGGAAACCTCCTGCTGATTACCACCTACCGCCCTCCCTCAGCTGATGAATCAGTCCTCCTCCATGTTGAGCACCACTTGGAGGAAGCACTGAGGGTAGCAAGGGCACAGAATGTACTCTGGGTGGAGGACTTCAATGTCCATCACCACGAGTGGCTCGGTAGCACCACTACTGACCGAGCTGGCCAAGTCCTGAAGGACATAGCTGCTAGACTGGGCCTGCGGCAGGTGGTGAGTGAACAAACACAAAACATGAGGGAAAAACCTACTTGACCTCGTCCTCACCAATCTACCTGTCGCAGATGCATCTGTCCATGATAGGAGTGACAACCGCACAACCCTCGTGGAGATAAAGTCCCTTCTTCGCACTGAGGACACCATCCAACGTGTTGTGTGGCACTATCACCATGCTAAATGGGATAGATTCAGAACAGATCTAGCAGCTCAAAACTGGGCATCCATGAGGCATTGTGGGCCATCTGCAGCAGCAGAATTGTATTCCAGCACAATCTGTAACCTCATGGCCCGGCATATTCCTCACTCTCCCATTACCAACAAACCAGGGGATCAACCCTGGTTCAATGAGGAGTGTAGAAGAGCATGCCAGGAGCAGCACCAGGTGTACCTAAAAATGAGGTGCCAACCTGGTGAAGCTACAACTCAGGACGACATGCATGCTAAACAGCGGAAGCAGCATGCTATAGACAGAGCTAAGCGATTCCACAACCAACTGATCAGATCAAAGCTCTGCAGTCCTGACATATCCAGTCGTGAATGGTGGTGGACAATTAAACAACTGATGGGAGGAGGAGGCTCTGTAAACATCCCCATCCTCAATGATGGCGGAGTCCAGCACGTGAGTGCAAAAGACAAGGCTGAAGTGTTTGCAACCAGCTTCAGCCAGAAGTGCCGAGTGGATGATCTATCTCGGCCTCCTCCCGATATCCCCACCATCACTGAAGCCAGTCTTCAGCCAACTCGATTCACTCCACGTGATATCAAGAAACGGCTGAGTGCACTGGATACAGCAAAGGCTATGGGCCCCGACAGCATTCTGGCTGTAGTGCTGAAGACTTGTGCTCCAGAACTAGCCGCGCCTCTAGCCAAACTGTTCCAGTACAGCTACAATACTGGCATCTATCCGACAATGTGGAAAATTTCCCAGGTATGTTCTGTCCACAAAAAGCAGGACAAATCCAATCTGGCCAATTTCCGCCCCATCAGCCTACTCTCAATCAGCAAAGTGATGGAAGGTGTCGTCGACAGTGCTATCAAGCGGCACTTACTCACCAATAACCTGCTCACCAATGCTCAGTTTGGGTTCCACCAGGACCACTCGGCTCCAGACCTCATTGCAGCCTTGGTCCAAACATGGACAAAAGAGCTGAATACCAGAGGTGAGGTGAGAGTGAGTGCCCTTGACATCAAGGCAGCATTTGACCGAGTGTGGCACCAAGGAGCCCTAGTAAAATTGAAGTCAATGGGAATCGGGGGGAAAGCTCTCCAGTGGCTGGAGTCATACCTAGCACAAAAGGAAGATGGTAGTGGTTGTTGGAGGCCAATCATCTCAGCCCCAGGATATTGCTGCAGGAGTTCCTCAGGGCAATGTCCTAGGCCCAACCATCTTCAGCTGCTTCATCAATGACCTTCCCTCCATCATAAGGTCAGAAATGGGGATGTTCGCTGATGATTGCACAGTGTTCAGTTCCATTCACAACCCCTCAGGTAATGATGCCGTCCGTGCCCACATGCAGCAAGACCTGGACAACATCCAGGCTTGGGCTGATAAGTGGCAAGTAACATTTGCGCCAGACAAATGCCAGGCAATGACCATCTCCAACAAGAGAGAGTCAAACCACTTCCCCTTGACATTCAACGGCATTACCATCGCCGAATCCCCCACCATCAACATCCTGGGGGTCACCACTGACCAGCAACTTAACTGGACCAGCCACATAAATACTGTGGCTACAAGAGCAGGTCAGAGGCTGGGTATTCTGTGGCGAATGACTCACCTCCTGACTCCCCAAAGCCTTTCCACCATCTACAAGGCACAAGTCAGGAGTGTGATGGAATACTCTCCACTTGCCTGGATGAGTGCAGCTCCAACAACACTCAAGCTCGACACCATCCAGGACAAAGCAGCCCGCTTGATTGGCACCCCATCCACCACCCTAAACATTCACTCCCTTCACCACCGGCGCACTGTGGCTTCAGTGTGTACCATTCACAGGATGCACTGCAGCAATTCGCCAAGGCTTCTTTGACAGCACCTCCCAAACCCGCGACCTCTACCACCTAGAAGGACAAGGGCAGCAGGCACATGGGAACAACACCACCTGCACGTTCCCCTCCAAGTCACACACCATCCCAACTTGGAAATATATCGCCGTTCCTTCATCGTCGCTGGGTCAAAATCCTGGATCTCCCTTCCTAACAGCACTGTGGGAGAACCTTCACCACACGGACTGCAGCGGTTCAAGAAGGCGGCTCACCACCATCTTCTCAGGGGCAATTAGGGATGGGCAATAAATGCTGGCCTCGCCAGCGAAGCCCACATCCCAAGAACTTTTTTGCACCCTCTCCGACGTGTCTATATCCTTTCTATAGTATGGAGACCAGAACTGTGCACAGTACTCCAAGTGTGGTCCAACCAAGGTTCTATACAAGTTAAGCTTTTCAATTCTATCCCTTTATAAATGAACCTCAGTGCTTGATTTGCCTTTTTTATGGCCTTATTAACCTGCGTCGCTGCTTTTAGTGATTTGTGTATCTGTACCCCTAGATCCCATTGCTCCTCTATCCCATTCAGACTCTTATTATTCAAGCAGTATGTGGCCTCCATATTCCTCCTACCAAAACGCACCACCTCGCACTTAGTGTGCAACTATCTAATTCCCTTTTAAAATAATTTATATACACTGCTTCAACAATGTCATCTGGGAGAGATTACCACATTCCAGCACCTGTGTAAAGAAATTTTTTCTAACCTTCGCCGTGATTTTTTTTCTGATTATTTTGAATTTGTGCTCTCGTTACTGTCTCATCAACCGTTGGAAACCATCTACAATTTACCTTATCATACATAGCCTTTCATAATCTTCAAGACATTGGAATGGCCACTCCTTAAAACCTTCTCAACTCCAGTGAAAAATGCCCTATCTGCTCAAGTCTTCCTTCATAACTGAAACTCTTCGTCACCATTTGCCACCCTCTAGTCCCTTAGCACAAATTTCCTCTCTACAGAAGTTTGGAAAATTATAGTGAGAGCCTCACCATTTCTTTCCTTGCTTCACTCAGGATCTCAGACATAAACCATCAGTCTTAAGTTTGAGTAATTCCTTTAGTAATGTTTGTCTGCCTCCATTAACTGTTCTACACCCACCTCTGGTGATTTTTAAAAAATTATTCATTCTCGGGATGTGGGTGCTGCTGGCAAAGCTGGCATTTATTGCCCATCCCTAGTTGCCTGGTTTGATACATCTGAGTGGCTTGCTAGGCCACTTCAGAGAATAGTTAAGAGTCAACCATATTGATGTGGGATTGAAGTCACATATTGGATAAAGACGGCAGGTTTCCTCCCCTAAAGGACATTAGTGAACGAGTTGGGTTTTTACAACAATCGGACAGCCTCATGGTCACTTTTACTGCTACCAGCTTTTTATGTCCTGATTTTAAAAAAATTAAAACTGAATTCAAATTCTCAAATTGCCATGGCGTGATTTGAATTCATGTTCTCTGGAATATTAGTCCAGTGACATAATCACTAAACTACCATATCCCCTATAATCTCAATATGGATCTTCTTTTGGAAACTGAGGCAAAGTATTTATTTAATATCTTTGCTGTTCCCTCACTCTTCACTACACATTTGCCTCCTTCATGCAACCCACTGTAGGTGTGATGACATGTACATGCATCATGCATGAAAGGATGTGACTGAAAGAGGAAAAAGCTGTTGATGCTCAGCATAACCTGTACTTTATGGGCATTCATGGCAAGAAATGAATATAATTTAACAATGTGAGAAGGAAGTAATTGTAAGTATCATGGATGCTTTGCGCATTGAATTACTTGGCTGACCTGGGAAGATCATTAAACTTTTTTCTACCTTGCATCCAAATATCTTCCTCATGTTGCTCATGGCATCTCATGCCATTCTTGTTAGGCAGCTTACCTGGGAGGGCCTGCAACATTCTTCCCCTCCTACACCTCCCTCGTCTATTAGAATTTCTATGGTCCCATGGGAGAAACATGGCATCTTGTGCCCTTCTAAAGTGCTTGCAGATGTGCTGCCTCACAAATAATGATGTTTGGGCTCTTTTAACATACTTCAGGCCTTGAAATCCATCAGCAGGACCTGATTTTCTACCCTCCAATGACAGGTGTTTTCACACTGTAGGCAAACTAGGCTGACCCCAGAAATATGCATAGGCTCAGCGCATTATAGAATCATAGAATCAGAGACGTTTACAACATGGAAACAGGCCCTTCGGCCCAACATGTCCATGTCGCCCAGTTTATACCACTAAGCTAGTCCCAATTGCCTGCACTTGGCCCATATCCCTCTATACCCATGTAACTGTCCAAATACTTTTTAAAAGACAAAATTGTACCCGCCTCTACTACTGCCTCTGGCAGCTCGTTCCAGACACTCACCACCCTTTGAGTGAAAAAATTGCCCCTCTGGACCCTTTTGTATCTCTCCCCTCTCACCTTAAATCTATGCCCCTCGTTATAGACTCCCCTATCTTTGGGAAAAAATTTTGACTATCTACCTTATCTATGCCCCTCATTATTTTATAGACTTCTATAAGATCACCCCTAAACCTCCTACTCTCCAGGGAAAAAAGTCTCAGTCTATCCAACCTCTCCCTATAAGTCAAACCATCAAGTCCTGGTAGCATCCTAGTAAATCTTTTCTGCACTCTTTCTAGTTTAATAATATCCTTTCTATAATAGGGTGACCAGAACTGTACACAGTATTCCAAGTGTGGCCTTACTAATGTCTTGTACAACTTCAAAAAGACATCCCAACTCCTGTATTCAGTGTTCTGACCAATGAAACCAAGCATGCTGAATGCCTTCTTCACCACCCTATCCACCTGTGACTCCACTTTCAAGGAGCTATGAACCTGTACTCCTGGATCTCTTTGTTCTATAACTCTCCCCAACGCCCTACCATTAACGGAGTAGGTCCTGGCCCGATTCGATCTACCAAAATGCATCACCTCACATTTATCTAAATTAAACTCCATCTGCCATTCATCGGCCCACTGGCCCAATTTATCAAGATCCCGTTGCAATCCTAGATAACCTTCTTCACTGTCCACAATGCCACCAATCTTGGCGTCATCTGCAAACTTACTAACCATGCCTCCTAAATTCTCATCCAAATCATTAATATAAATAACAAATAACAGCGGACCCAGCACCGATCCCTGAGGCACACCGCTGGTCACAGGCCTCCAGTTTGAAAAACAACCCTCTACAACCACCCTCTGTCTTCTGTCGTCAATCCAATTTTGTATCCAATTGGCTACCTCACCTTGGATCCTGTGAGATTTAACCTTATGTAACAACCTACCATGCGGTACCTTGTCAAAGGCTTTGCTAAAGTCCATGTAGACCACGTCTACTGCACAGCCCTCATCTATCTTCTTGGTTACCCCTTCAAAAAACTCAATCAAATTCGTGAGACATGATTTTCCTCTCACAAAACCATGCTGACTGTTCCTAATCAGTCCCTGCCTCTCCAAATGCCTGTCGATCCTGTCCCTCAGAATACCCTCTAACAACTTACCCACTACAGATGTCAGGCTCACCGGTCTGTAGTTCCCAGGCGTTTCCCTGCCTCCCTTCTTAAACAAAGGCACAACATTTGCTATCCTCCAATCTTCAGGCACCTCGCCTGTAGCTGTCGATGATTCAAATATCTCTGCTAGGGGACCCGCAATTTCCTCCCTAACCTCCCATAACGTCCTGGGATACATTTCATCAGGTCCCGGAGATTTATCTACCTTGATGCGCGTTAAGACTTCCAGCGCCTCCCTCTCTGTAATATGTACACTCCTCAAGACATCACTATTTATTTCCCCAAGTTCCCTAACATCCATGCCTTTCTCAACCGTAAATACCGATGTGAAATATCCATTTAGGATCTCACCCATCTCTTGTGGTTCCGCACATAGATGACCTTGTTGATCCTTAAGAGGCCCTACTCTCTCCCTAGTTACTCTTTTGCCCTTTATGTATTTGTAGAAGCTCTTTGGATTCTCCTTTGCCTTATCTGCCAAAGCAATCTCATGTCCCCTTTTTGCCCTCCTGATTTCTCTCTTAACTCTACTCCGGCAATCTCTATACTCTTCAAGGGATCCACTTGATCCCAGCTGTATATGCCTCCTTCTTCTTTTTGACTAGGGCCTCAATCTCCCGAGTCATCAAAGCTTCCCTACTTCTACCAGCCTTGCCCTTCACTTTATAAGGAATGTGCTTACCCTGAACCCTGGTTAACACACTTTTGAAAGCCTCCCACTTACCAGACGTCCCTTTGCCTGCCAACAGACTCTCTCAATCAACTTCTGAAAATTCCTGTCTAATACCATCAAAATTGGCCTTTCCCCAATTTAGAATTTTAACTTTTGGGCCAGACCTATCATTCTCCATAGCTATCTTAAAACTAATGGAATTATGATCACTGGTCCCAAAGTGATCCCTCACTAACACTTCTATCACCTGCCCTTCCTTATTTCCCAAGAGGAGGTCAAGTTTTGCCCCCTCTCTAGTCGGGCCATCCACATACTGAATGAGAAATTCCTCCTGAATACACTCAACAAATTTCTCTCCATCCAAGCCCTAATGCTATGGCTGTCCCAGTCAATGTTGGGAAAGTTAAAGTCCCCTACTATTACCACCCTATTTTTCTTGCAGCTGTCTGTAATCTCCTTACATATTTGCTCCTCAATTTCCCGTTGACTATTTGGGGGTCTGTAGTACAATCCTATCAAAGTGATCTCTCCCTTCTTATTTTTCAGTTCTCCCCATATGGACTCAGTGGGCGAACCCTCGGATATATCCCCTCTCACTACTGCCGTGATGTTCTCCCTAATCAAGAACGCAACTCCCCCTCCTCTCTTACCTCCTGCTCTATCTTTCCTATAGCATCTGTACCCTGGAACATTGAGCTGCCAGTCCTGCCCCTCCCTTAGCCATGTTTCAGTAATAGCTATAACATCCCAGTCCCATGTACCCATCCATGCCCTGAGTTCATCTGCCTTGCCCATCAGACTTCTTGCATTGAAATAAATGCAGTTTAATCTAGACTTCCCTTGGTCTTTGCCCTGCTTTCTCAGACCATCTGTCCGGTCATGTTTTGTACACTCTCCCTTACTGCCTTTTGTTTCTGTCACCACTTTACTTCCCACTGACTTCCTGCATCGGTTCCCATCCCCCTGCCACATTAGTTTAAACCCTCCCCAACAGCACTAGCAAACACTCCCCCTAGGACATTGGTTCTAGTCCTGCCCAGATGCAGACCGTCCAATTTGTACTGGTCCCACCTCCCCCAGAACCGGTTCCAATGGCCCAGGAATTTGAATCCCTCCCTCTTGCACCATCTCTCAAGCCACATATTCATCCTAGCTATCCTGTCATTCCTACTCTGACTAGCCCGTGGCACTGGTAGCAATCCTGAGATTACTACCTTTGAGGTCCTACTTTTTAAGTTTAACTCCTAACTCCCTAAATTCAGCTTGTAGGACCTCATCCCGTTTTTTACCTATATCGTTGGTGCCTATATGCACCACGACAACTGGCTGTTCACCCTCCCCCTCCAGAATGTCCTGCAGCCGCTCCGAGACATCCCTGACCCTTGCACCAGGGAGGCAACATACCATCCTGGAGTCTCGGTTGCGTCCGCAGAAACGCCTGTCTATTCCCCTTACAATCGAGTCCCCTATCACTATAGCTCTACCACTCTTTTTCCTGCCCTCCTGTGCAGCAGAGCCAGCCACGGTGCCATGAACCTGGCCGCTGTCACCTTCCCCTGGTGAGCCATCTCCCCCAACAGTATCCAAAACGGTATAACTGTTTTGGAGGGAGATGACCGCAGGGGACCCCTGCACTGCCTTCCTACTCTTATGGGTCAGGTGGATGTTCTTCTCACACTGCCCCACCTCTGGGTGGGTTTACACCTGATCGTACAAATCTAGACATCTATCTTTCTTCTTTTCTTCAGTGGCTTTACAAATTATTTTTCTGGGATTGCAGACATCTGTAATCATCTGTCCACCCTTGCTAAAGCAACATCTGAAGGTGATCTGAAACTGCAGGTGATACATTTGAAATACTATTGCAAATAAAAATCTCCACTTCTGCTCTTGTGTTTTACATACCAAAGATCATTGGTATAGTGTGGCTGCATAAATGAACTGCAGATCGCAATAATCTTAGTGAAGTTAATAGGCAGCCATCCATATATTGCTCTAAATTGTACAGCTGGAAGTATTTTAAACAATTTACATCAGCAGTCAGAGCACTTTACGCTCTAACAATCGCAGAATACAAAATGTTTAAATTAATTTAGACAGCCCCATCAACCGATGTGAACATACAACTCCTGTACATTTCAACATGTATAAGGAGGCCATCACTGCTTACTCTCGGACTAAACATGAAATGTGTTATCAATGTAAACTTTTACTCACGGTCTTTCTTTGCCTCCTGTTACTATCAGGCCATCTCGTAATGTTGTGTACATTGTGAAAACGGGCCCATTATGAGCTTTGGCTACAATTCGGACTAAAAGGTGTTCCCTCCAAACACAAACATCTCCACTGATGGTACCTGTAAATGTCAAATTATTCTGGAAGAAAAGAGATTGGCTTTAATCTAGTAACTGAAAAAAAAAATCATTGTAACAAAGCATGCATGTTTCTTAGCAATTCTATATAACAGAAGAGCTAACATTCAGGATTTTAGTACCACGAAAGCCTTTATTTATCTTGCTGAGGTTTTTTCTAGGCATACATCATCTTTTTTAGTTGGTATGAATTTTACAGAAAGAGCTTTTTAAGTAAGGGAAACTAAAGTTATTGATAAAGGATAAGTTAATTAAATTCTCCATATATGGAGTTGTATTTTAACTTTTATATAATAATGTAATGCAGAATTGTGTGGAGTGTACACAGAGGGGGTTAGCGAAATGAATGAAAACTGGCCGTTTGTAATGAGTATTTGGATTCTTAAAGGCCTGAGAACTGTATCATGTTTGAGTCTCTCAACTAAACCAACAGGTTCAGTTGTAAACACCATCTTTTAAGTGTATGTTTAAGTACTATTATACATGTATACTTAATAAATCTGTGACACTTGATTTTCAATGTTGAGAACCTTGTTGGTTTGAGGAGTAAATTATAAATAAGAACCCCTCCTCTAACAGGGCCATAGTATGAGATTTCTGGAAACCACCAAGCAGGGCAGAGCCTTCAATGTTCAAAATAAGCATTTCTAGAGAAAATTAAATGATTTTTTTCCAAAGAAATATATGCAATATCAACAGCTAGCATGTCTTAATAGCACTAATGTACAGGAAACAATTTTGTGTTGTTCTGACCTTACAACTCACTTATTTTTGGGAGGTTTGTAAGTTATTATTCTTAAGGACTGTTGTTCCCTACAGTGAATCTACAACATATAATAGTGTGAGCAAAGAGGATCAATAACAGGCCTATATATTTGGTTTGATTCAGCTTTTAAAATGAAAAGAAAAACCTATATAAGCACATCATTTTAACATTCATTTGACTGAAAGATACTTACAGCGCCAAAAGCTACAGCTAGCATTGTTTGCATCCTGGCATCTACAATTGAATTTAAGTTGCCTTTTTTGCTCTGCAAAGCTTTGCCAGCGAAGGTCCAAAACCGTACATGTTTCACCCCCACTGAGACAAACTGCGTGTCTGAATCTGGCCTGAACTCTGCAACAAAAATTCTCTTGGTGTGACCACTTCTACTGGCAACTTTGGTACCTAGGGGGCAAAAACAAGTAAAATAGATGCAAAAAAGAAATAAACTGCAAATATAATTTGCATGTTCCATTCTAAATGACTAATATTTCAAATTTTATTTTGACATACTTAAAATGATGACTAATGATATGTTTATGTAACTATTTTTAAATTATGCCTGGGAATTTGTTCAGAGCTGCTCCTATTACGGCGCTGTAACTTCGGCGGAAACCCCTTTTACTCATAAACAGGGTTTCTGACGCACAACCGGCGAAGTTACAGTGGTGGAGCAGGAGCAGCTCTGAGGAAATCCTCAGCCCATCTCCAGAACACTGGGAGCGACAACGCCTCCAGCACCCTCCAGCTCCGGGACGCCGGCAGCAGCGAAGTGCCCATCACACACCAGCTCCAGGACACCGGGAGCAGCACCGCAGAGAGCAAAGAACGGCTCCCGGAAACCGGGAGCAGCAACAACGAGGAGCGCCAACCGATCGAGGATCGCACGGACTCGCCACCCGACACCACGCCGCCAATGTCACCCCGGCGGAACGACGACCCCCACTCTGAGGCAGAACAGGACTCGTACCTCAGCTCAGGGAGCGTGGAACACTTTGCACAGATCACCTGGATGCAGGCACACGGCCAAGAGCTGGAAACAGCAAACGGACTGTCGGGTGAGACTTTAAACAGTTGTTAAAATGGTTCTGAAAGTCACATCCATTAACGTGCGTAGCGTTAAATGCACTACGCGATGTGTATCGACCTTGGACTATCTCGCCAAGGTCAAGAGCAACCTGCTGTTCTTGCAGGAGCCGCACCTCAGCAATTACCGGCAATGGTCGCAGCGGTGGGTCCACGGGCCGTCGATCTGGTCGGGAGGCAACGATTGCCGTGCCTCCGGCCTGGGGATGCTGCTACGAGGAGGTAACTTCACCATCACCGAAGTAAAGGAGGTGGTGGGGGGGTCACCTCCTCGTAGCAGACGTAATGTACAAAAACGCTCCGCTCCGGCTGATCAACGTGTATGCCTCGCCTCTGAAGAACGAGCGGCTGGCCGTCTTCCAGCAGCTCCCACTGCTGCTGGTGACGTCCAGGCCGGTCATTCTCGGCGGTGACTTCAACTGCATCATCGATGCAACTGGACGATCCGGCAGATCCAACAGCAAACTGGACACCACGTCCAAACTCCTGATGGAAGCGGTGAAAGATGCCAAGCTGTGCAATGTGTTCAGCAATCCTGCAGACGGAGCGGCGCGTCAATACACCTGGTCCAGACCAGACGGGTACGTCCGTTCCAGGATAGACTTCCTGTTTGTGTCCCCGACGCTCAAGTCAGATCCACCAAGGTCCCACCGGTGTTCTTCTCTGACCACTGCCTCCTCCTGGCCGACTGTCACCTACAGGACGATCAGAGAGTGGACAGGGGGATATGGAAGCTAAACGTAAAACTGTTGATCCCGGGAAATATTGAGGAACTGAAGAGGGATTACAAAGGTTGGAGAACCGTAAAGCCCCTCCTAGATTACTCAGTGCACTTGTGGGAAGCCATCAAGGCGAACATCAAGAGGTTCTTCATCCTCAACGGTGTTCAGAAGGCGAGAGAGAGGCAGAGGGAAACATCCCGACTTCAGAAAAGCATGAAGAATCTTCTCCTGCTGCAGTCGATGGGGATCGATATCGGGGAGGAACTCAGAGAGGTGAAGGACCAGCAAGCCTCGCTCTTTGCCTCCGAGGCCTCCAAGATCATCTTCCGGTCCAGAGTCCGCTCCATGGAGCAGGACGAGACTTGCTCGCATTTCTTCTTCCAAAAGGTGCACAGAGAGAGCTCTGTGATCAGCAGCCTGAAGGAGGAGGACGGCTCGGTCACGTCCTCGCAGCCTGACATACTGAAGATCTGCAAATCCTTTTATGCCGGACCGTACGACGCGAAGCCCACAGACAGCAGCCTCCCAGTCCTTCTTGTCGTCTATCACGGAGGTTCTAGACGACAGCAAGCGGGAGAGTCTGCATCACCCGCTAACTCTGGACGAACTGACAAAGGCCATCCATTCTTTCGAGAAGAGTAAGACTCCCGGAAGCGACGGCTTACCGGTGGAGTTGTACTCGGCTCTGTGGGACTGGATAGGCCCAGACCTGCTGGAAGTGTACGGAGGTATACTTCTGGCAGGCAGCATGTCAGACTCCATGAGGAAAGGCATCATCACCCTCATCTACAAGCAGAAGGGGGAGAGGGAAGAAATCAAAAATTGGCGACGCATCTCACTACTTAACGTGGACTACAAAATTCTGTCCAAGGTCATCGTCAATCGGGTCAAGTCAGCCCTGGAGGTGGTGATCCGTCCCGACCAGACCTGCGCCGTACCCGGCAGGAAGATCTCTGATAGCCTGGCGTTACTCAGGGATACGATCGCCTACGTACAGGACCGGGGGGGCGGGGGGGGTGGTGAACACCTGCCTGATCAGCCTGGACCAGGAGAAGGCCTTTGACAGAATATCCCACACGTACATAATGGACGTGCTCTCCAAAATGAGGTTTGGGGAGGGAATCCGCAATTGGATCCAACTGCTCTACACAAACATCAGTAGCGCAGTTTCAATCAACGGGTGGGAATCAGAAAGCTTTCTGATCAAATCTGGAGTCAGGCAGGGCTGTCCTCTCTTCTCCGTCTTGTTCGTGTGTTGCATTGAACCCTTTGCCGAGTCCATCAGGAGGGATGCGGGCATAAGAGGGGTGACGATCCCAGGCACCGGAGGCACTCAGGTCAAGGCCTCTCTGTACATGGACGACATCGCCGTCTTTTCTCGGATCAGCTGTTGGTCCGCAGATTGATGAGCATCTGTGACCAGTTCGAACTGGCCTCGGGAGCCAGGGTAAATCGTAGCAAGAGCGAGGCCATGTTCTTTGGGAACTGGACCGACCGATCCTTTGTCCCCTTCACCGTAGGGTCGGATTACCTGAAGGTGCCGGGGATCTGGTTCGGGGTGGGGGCCGGGGCGTGTACCAAAAACTGGGAGGAGCGTATTGCCAAGGTTAAGCAGAAACTGGGACTGTGGGATCGACGATCCCTCTCGATCGTGGGCAAAAACCTGGTCATCAGGTGCAAGGTGCTCTTGGTGTTGCTGTACGTGGCACAGGTCTGGCCCATACCTTGCTCCTGCGTCGCGACAGTCACCTGAGCCATCTTCCACTTTATCTGGAGATCAAAATGGACCGTGTCCGCAGGGACATGATGTACAAATCTCCAGAGAAAGGGGGAAAGGCGTGCCCAACGTGGCCCTCATCCTGATGGCCACTTCCGTGAGCGGCTGCATCAAGCTGTGCATAGACCCTCGGTACACAAACACAAAGTGTCACTACGTGCTGAGGTTCTACCTGTCCCCGGTGTTGAGAAGGATGGGCCTGGCCACGCTGCCACGGAATGCTCCATCCAGTTGGACCGTTCCGCCCCACCTGTCCTACGTGGAAAAGTTTGTGCAGAAAAACACCTTTGACTGCAAGGCGATCAGCAAGTGGTCCGCACGTAACGTCCTCAAGACCCTGCGGGAAAAGGAGATGGTGGATCCTGTCGGTTGGTTCCCTGAGCAGACTGTCAATGTCATTTGGCAGAACGCCACATCGCCAGAGCTTTCAAACAAGCACCACCTAGCTTGGCTGGTGGTGAGAAGGGCCCTTTCCGTCAGATCCTTCATGCATTCCCAGAGTCTCAGCGCCACCGCGCGCTGTCCCCGAGGAGTCTGCGGTGGAGGAGAGACCGTCACCCATCTCCTTCTGAAATGTGCCTTTGCAAGGAAGGTCTGGAGAGAGATGCAGTGGTATCTGTCCAGGTTCGTCCCGAGCAGTTCTGTAACACAGGATTCTGTGCTCTACGGGCTGTTCCCGGGGACGCACACTGAGACGGACATCAACTGCTGCTGGAAGACCATCAACGCGGTGAAAGATGCCCTTTGGTCTGCCCGAAACTTGCTGGTCTTACAGTGCAAGGAGCTGTCCTCGACCGAGTGTTGCAGACTGGCACATTCCAAGGTCCAGGACTACGTGCTCAGGGACGCACTGAGGATGCGTGCGGCCGCCGCAAAGGCTCTGAGGGGAAAGGCAACCATTTGGAGCCTTCTCGCCACTGTATAGCAAGGGGCTGAAATCAGGGAAAAACCCCTCAGGCAGAATGTAAAATTCAAATTGTTGTAATGAAATGTAATGTACCTGTAATGAATCACCTGTATTGATTGTGATGCAATTAGGCACCCTAGAGTGTCGTGAACTGTAATTATGTCCAATGTGTTCATTGAACTGTACTTGATGTAACCTGCAAATTGTATAATCTGTATTGTGTACGTTTGGAATGAGATATGACAACTGTATTGACTGTATTGTATGTATTGTTGCAAATTTTATGAATAAAGTATATATTTAAAAAAAATATATTGTCAATGCTTAGAATGTAGCTGTGTACACAAACACCTGTAACTCATGTTTATATAAAGTTCTTTAACTCTGGCTCAGTCTAATTTAATGTCGTTCAAACTGAGCTATTAACAGTATTGGCAAGTTGTAAGTAAATATTAAAATTGATTAGGGAGATGTTATTTCTTTAGTTTTAAACCAATAGTTTTGTAACTCCTTATCTTTCCTTTCTTGAAGACTGGGACTTATGCTCAGGCGTGATTCCACTAACAGTATCAGCTTGCCGTTTATTTGCTCTACTGGGCGTTCAAGCCTTGACAGTTAGCGTCAGTGGGCGTTTTGAACCTGGTCATCCCAGATCAGCCCAACCTCATCCGACACTTACACATGTGCAAGAGCCACTGGATAATGACCTTGAGCAATAATTCTGGCTGATTATTTTCAGTCCAGTCTAGGGATGCAGAGACTAACTGTAGTAGACTTATTGCTCCAGTTAAGATGGCTTAACTCAAAGTTCGAGTCAAACCCAAATCAAATCTAGGGCTTTACTTGTCTGTATGGCTTAGTGCCGTGCTATTTAGTTCATTTACCCACTGAACCATCAGAAAGGGGCCCAAAGCCATAGAATTTTAATTCAATAAATATAAATTGCTTTCAAATTAATAAGAATGAAAATAAGAAACAGTAGGTTGCATTAAAATGAATATAAGAATACATACAAGAAACATTCAAATTAATACATTTTGAAAGAAAGTCAAATTTTTAAACAAATAACATTTGGGATGCTTAATACGATGGTGTAATAAACTACAGACGACATATACCTCGATTTTACTTGCAATTATTTGATAAAATTAGTTTAATGCTAACCTTATAAATAGCCATACTGCTCATCAGAATGTTGAAGTGGAGTTTGAAACTAGTATGAATATTACATTTTAAGTAACATTTCTATCACTAAAGGCTCGCCATGTGAATCAGCACAAAAAAACCCTTGTTAAAAGTGTCAGTTAAATTTACCCTAGATAAATCATATACACCAGATTTAGTTAAAAAGTACTTATTTGTGGCCATCCAGAGAGACATTAGCCAGAATGGAGAAGGCACCCATGTCGCTGCACATTTTATAGTCAAAGTCAGGATTTAATTAGATGCAGGCACTTAAATTTGTTTGTGGGATTAAATTTTCCTCATGCATGTTAATGCACAGATCCAACATAAATATATTTGTTTCTTGTTAAGTGATCATTAAGCAGTAATTCATAGTAAATGTAAACATTTATTCAGGATTTAATTCATCACATATTTTGTGTTAACCTTTCCCATTTAAAGACAGCATTAAAGCACAGAGCTAGTTCCAATGTACCAGAAAGGAAGAATGTGTGCTAGGGGCAAGCTATCAAACATGTGTTACCTCCTGAAACCAACTCCCCCTTGGCGCTGGAGGGAGGGGGGGGTGGGTGAGGGGGCGATCGTTGAAGGATCTGCACATGGCTTCCCATCCCATCGAAAATGGCAGAATAGAAAACATGGCTGGGATTCCGGCAGTACTAAGTTGTGCCCCATATTCCAGTCCCTTTGGGCGATCTGGTCCATTTTCACCAAGGACCTGATCAGAATTTCGGGCCCTTCGTTTTTTTTGAGATTAGTAATAAAAATAAATCTTATGCTTTCAGCATTCACTTCCCCCTTTCTAAATCCACTACTGCCGAAAACCGCACTTTTGAGTACTTCTGTTTTTTTCTCCTGCAATAAAAGTGATCAGATGCTGAGTATTATTGCAACTTATGCTATGATGAGCCCACGTCCCATTACACTTTCAGTCTAACTCCTCACCAGTGTCATTAAGCTATCCAGGGCTATTCTTGAGCTTTCAGTTTATTGGGCTGTCAGAATTTTTAAACTTATCGGTCAGTTTTTTGCTAGAATTCTAGACTGGCATGTGTATGTGTATCCAAGATATGAAGGAGGATTTATACACAATTTTTAAAGAAAAATCTAGGTTTACAAATAAGGTATTGTTCTGGGAGTTCTTTCTTGGTTCTTATTGAACTGATGGTCTGTCGCAATATTGAAGGACTTTCATAAACACTATCCATGTTTCAATATTCTATATTGTATATCTTTAAATACAAAACAATGTATCTGCTCACCCATAAAAAATTAATGAACAAAACTAATTAAATGATCATTGTTGTTTCTCTGCCATCTTTTTGTTTCATCTTACCTTCTTGCCACCTCCAGACAGTGATAGTATATTGAGGGTCTAGTCCTACTGAGAGGAGGAGTTTGCCTGTGGCACTAAAACTGACACAGCAGACACCCTTTGAATGGTAACAGCGTAGCACAGAATGTGTCTGCTTGGTTGTGGCATCCCAAATATGAATCAATGGGGAAGTACCTGAGAGAAAAAAAAATACTATAATCAGCTGTACAAATGTACAAGCTGGTGTCATTGCACCAACATCAATGTCACATCACTGCAAGGCACAATTAGATGTAGAATTATTACTCTATCCTTACTCCCAGAACCAATCTTCAGATGTTGCACCATGGATTCACAGGGTGAAAGTGCAGAAAGGTTTGGTATAGTAAAGATGATCTGCCTCTTTAGCAAGCTTTGTAACTGTCACATTTAGTAAATACTACATCACATTGAATATCAACATATAAAATTGTACTAATTTTTTAAAAATTAAAAATGATAAACTGTTCAATTTGGACTTTTTGATTTTTCCTATAATGTCTGATTAGAATTGGATGCTTGGACATTTGACTTCATTGAATACTGCTGAAATGGTTTAAAATGTTCATCGTGAAGGGAACTTGCCAAAACAACACCTTCATGCAAAATTTGCTTTCCTTATTCTTAAATGGCTTTATGATGTATTCTTTGTTGAATCTCAAATCTTTGAACCCTATGCTGGTCCAGTACTTCAGTCTCAGAAATAATGCAAAGATGAGAGTCTCGTGTTGCAAACCAGCCACAACATAGTGGTTAGAAGTGAATTTGATGTATGAGTACTTTTGTATGAATACTCAGCATTCGTATATGATGCCCACTAGAGAGCTTCATTTTGCAGTACTGATGGTGCATATGTAGAATGATGTTGTATTTCTATTTCTGCAGAGTGGGCTGTATTATCAGTTTAACTAGAAAAACTATTTCTGCCCAAACCCAGCGATTTATAAGTAACATATTGGTGATTTCTTTCTGCAGGTAAGAGTAAGGAGCAGATTTTATTATTGCACTTGATGTAAAGAATCATCTGGGTGTAGCCTAGAGGAAAATGGGGCAGGCTTCATTGCACCAAGTGCAATAACAGGAAAACTTACCCCTAAAGGCTTGTTCTGACATACTCTAATTGTTCCCAGCACATGGTAATAACTTCCCAATTCTTGGCTCATCAACCCTATCTGACATCACAGCAGATCCTCCTGATTTTGAGCTCTCCAGTGCTCTCTGACTTACAGCTGATCTTCCTGATTCAGAGCTTTCATATTGCAAGGAACGTATGGCAATGTTCCTTGCAATATAATGGACAGCTGTTTATAGCAGACAAAGCAGTGCTACACAAGTTAGTCCATTCTAAACAACTTTCACAGGTATCTATCCTTTACTGTTTCACAGTATAGGCAGTTCCTGGTAAACATAGTGAAGTAACAAATTCATTTTGATACCAATCAGGTGCAACAAATTGCATTGATATAGCACCTTTAATGTAGTAAAACATTCCAAAAGGCAACAATGTTTTATGTTTGGCTCCTTAGCTCTGCTTTTCTGTCGCAGGGCATTTCAGTTAATGCTCATCTTATAAATTAGTTTTACATTTTTGTGACAGACAACTTATTGTTTTCAACTTTTCTTTTGATATACTTTCAAACATGAAGCTACATAATTCCCAAAATCAGTATTGTAACTAAGTTTAGCTAAAATGCAGTGATTTTTATAACTCATTATCGTTCTTATTATTGTCTGCTCCTTAATGACAATTGAATATAGTCTTTTAGTAATTTAACTAAACAAAGGAAAATAACCATTCCAAAGATCCCAATGGAATTACCTTTGGCCTCTTGCATCATGAAAACTACTATTTACCAAATGAATTAATTATTGGTAATTAATCAATCTAACTAAATTATTAAAATGCAATTTGTTTCTAATATATTAATGCTTCTTGTGCATACAGCCTTTCACTTTGGGCATAACCTGTTACACCTTGAGAACATTATTTTAATAATGAAAGTGGTAGCTTGTACTCCACTATTTAGTTCATGAAAAGGGTGCAGGCCAAATATTTTAGATTTCTTACCTGACATGTCAGCAGAGTCACCTTTAAGTTATAACACAGCCAAGGCCAGAAACAAAATGCAATACAAAAACAAAACAAAATAACAAAAAAGCACAGTTAGAGTAAACATACTGTAAGTACTGGTAAATATACAACTGCACACTTTTACTGTAAAATATCTGTTGGAAAATGTTTATATTTAGTGTTGCTATTTCTGGATATCTATCAGTACTTAAAATTATAGATTAAAAAAAATAAAAGTGACACAAACATTTGCAATCAATAGATGACAACTCCACATGCATGCCTGTGACTGTGATTTTTCCTGAAGGTTCAATGGACATGCTACCATATTCCTGTATATCCTTATATTTGAAGGAAAGAGCATTGCTATTTTATTTGTGTTCACAAAAATTGCAACAAAATGGTTCAATTTTTTCAAAATTAAGCTGTGTACTGTAGCTAGGCCAATGGGGGTGTCCAGCAGAGGTGACTGTTTGTCTGTAGGGGAAGAGGAAAAATCAGAGTAAACCCACATTGTCATTGTACAACCAGTAGGGAATATTTCTATCCAATTTAATAATCTTATATAAAAACTGAAAATGCTGGAAAAGCTCAGCAAGTGAGGCAGCATCTATGGACAAAGAAACAGAGGTAATGTTTCAGGTCGGAGACCTTTCGTCAGAACCTTTATGCAAGTAAAGAGCCAGGGAAAGTGGGGGGAGGGCAAGAGCGATTAAATGAAAAAAGGGATGATGGTGCAAGGCACGGAGGATGGTAATGGGACAAGTTAAGAAACAAAAGATCAGTCTAGAAGAGCTGTAAATGGCAACAGCAGAACGATAACCAGCAGCTGTAGTCCAAATAAATAAATAAATAAACAGAAGCTGTGATTATGGTCTGAAATTATTGAAATCAATGTTGAGTCCGGAAGGTTGTAAAGAGCCTAAACGAAAAATGAGGTGCTTTTCCTCGAGCTTCCGTTGAGCTTCATTGGCACAGTGCAAGAGGCCGAGGACAGAGAGGTCAGAGTGGGAGTGGGACAGGGAATTAAAAGGCAAGTGACCGGCAGGTCAGGGTCATGCTTGCGGACTGAGGGAAGTGTTCATAATTTTATATATCTCAATTAAATCTCCCCTCAGCCTCCTCTGTTCCAAAGAAAACAACCCCAGCCTATACCATCTTTCCTCATAGCTAAAATTCTCCAGCCCTGGCAACATCCTTGTAAATCTCCTCTGTACCCTCCCTAGTGCAATCACATCTTTCCTGTAATGTGGTGACCAGAACTGTATGCAATACTCTAGCTGTGGCCTAACTAGTGTTTCACACAGTTCTAGCTTAAACTCCCTGCTCTTATATTCTATGCCTCGGCTATTAAAGGAAAGTATTCCATATGCCTTCTTAACCACCCTATCTACCTTTCCCGCTACCTTTAGGGATCTGTGGTTATGCACTCCAAGGTCCCTCACTTCCTCTACACCTTTCAGTATCTCACATTTATTGTGTAATTCCTTGCCTTGTTTGCCCTCCCCAAATGCATTACCTCACACTTCTCTGGACTGAATTCCATTTGCCACTTTTCTGCCCACCTGACCAGTCCATTCATATCTTCCTGCAGTCTACAGCTTTCCTCCTCACTATCAACCGCACAGCCAATTTTTGTATCATCTGCAAACTTCTTAATCATGCCCCCTATATTTAAGTCTAAATCATTGATATATACCACAAAAAGCAAGAGACCTAGTACTAAGCCCTGTGGAACCCCACTGGAAACAGCCTTCCAGTCAGAGAAACAATCGTCGATCATTACCTTTTGCTTCCTGCCACTGAGCCAATTTTGGATCCAACTTACCACTTTCCCTTGAATCCCATGGGCTTTTACTTTTTTGGCCAGTCTGCCATGTGGGACCTTGTCAAAAGCCTTGCTAAAATCCATGTACACTACATCAAATGTGCTACTCTCATCGACCCTCCTTGCTACCTCCTCAAAAAATTCAATCAAGTTAGTCAGACATGACTTTCCCTTAACAAATCCACACTGACTGTTCTGGATTAATCCGTGCCTTTCTAAATGACGATTAATACTGTCCCTCAGAATTTTTTCCAATAATTTGCTCACCACCGAGGTCAGGGTGACTGGCCTATAATTACTCGGTCTACCCCTTCTCCCTTTTTAAATAATGGTACAACATTAGCAGTCCTCCATCATCTGGTATCGTCCCTGTAGCCAGAGAGGATTGGAAAATGACGGTCAGAGCCTCCGCTATTTCCTCCCTTGCTTCTCTTAATAGCCTGGGTCACATTTCATCTGGGCCTGGTGATATATCTACTTTCAAGGATGCTAAACCCCTTCAAATTTCCTCTCTCACTATGTTTATCCCATGTTTAGCCTAACATCAGTAGTAGGGAAAATGCTACAGTCTATTATAAAGGATGTGATAACCGAACACTTAGAAAATATCAATGGGTTTAGACAAAGTCAACATGGATTTATGAAAGGGAAATCATGTTTGACAAACCTACTGGAGTGTTTTGAGGATGTGACTGGTAGAACAGATAAGGGAGAACCGGTGGATGTGGTTTATTTAGATTTTCAGAAGGCCTTTGATAAAGTCCCACATAAGAGGTTAGTGTGCAAAATTAAAGCACATGGGATTGGTGGTAATATACTGGCATGGATTGAAAATTAGTTAACAGATAGGAAACAGAGAGTAGGTATAAATGGATCTTTTTCGGGGTGGCAGGCAGTGACTAGTGGGGTACTGCAGGAATCAGTTCTTGGGCCCCAGCTATTCACAATATATATCAATGATTTGGATGAGGGAACCAATTGTAATATTTCCAAGTTTGCTGATGACACAAAACTAGGTGGGATCATGAGTTGTGAGGGGGGTGCAAAGAGGCTTCAAGGCGATTTAGACAAGTTGAGTGAGTGGGCAAATACATGGCAGATGCAGTATAATGTGGATAAATGTGAAGTTATCCACTTCAGAAGGAAAAACAGAAAGGCAGAGTATTATTTAATTGGCGATAGATTGGGAAAGGTTGATGTATAAAGGGACCTGGGTGTCCTTGTACACGAGTCACTGAAAGCAAACATGCAGGTGCAGCAAGCAGTTAGGAAGGCAAATGGTATGTTGGCCTTCATTGCAAGAGGATTTGAGTACAGGAGCAAGGATATCTTACTGCAGTTATACAGGGCCTTGGTGAGACCACATCTGGAGTATTGTGTGCAGTTTTGGTCTCCTTACCGAAGAAAGGATATACTTGCCATAGAGGGAGTGCAGCGAAGGTTCACCAGACTGATTCCTGGGATGGCGGAACTGTCGTATGAGGAGAGATTGGGTCGACTCAGCCTGTATTCACTCGAGTTTAGAAGAATGAGAGGGGATCTCATTGAAACATATAAAATTCTGACAGGGCTAGACAGACTGGATGCAGGGAGGATGTTTCCCCTGGCTTGGGGGGGGGGGGTCCAGAACGAGGGGTCACAGTCTCAGGATACAGGGTAGGACATTTAGGACTGAGATGAGGAGAAATTTCTTTACTCAGAGGGTGGTGAACCTGTGGAATTCTCTACCACAGAAGGCTGTGGAGGCCAAGTCACTGAATATATTTAAGATGGAGCTCGATAGATTTCTAGACACAAAAGGCATCAAGGGGTATGGGGAGAGAGCGGGAATATGGTATTGAGATAGAGGATCAGCCATGATCATACTGAATGGCGGAGCAGGCTCGAAGGGCCAAATGGCCTACTCCTGTTCCTATTTTCTATGTTTCTATCCAATATTTCACACTCCTCCTCCTTAACTACAATGTCTGCATCATCCTCTATCGTCCTGCACTTGTGATAATGCTCATTTCAAATTTAAGCAACTAATCAGCCAAATTACTTGCATAATAGAGAAACATGTATTTAATCCAACTGTGTAGTGAGCAAAACAGAAGCATTTACAAACGGCTAATAGAATGTTCAGAAATCCCATTTAATGGCCCGGGGCTAGAAGATCCTGCTGAACTGCCTTTTTAAAAATTGGGATGACCTTTTTAGCCTGAGGGAGTGAACTACAAACATGGCTAGAGACAATACTTAACAGGCCAGGTCAAGTCTGATTCTACTACTCTGAAAAGCTTCAATGAAACCCATTAAAAATTTAAGACTACCAAGTTGAAGCAAAAAATAGGAACATAGGAAGTTAAAGGGTGTGGTTCATCTGACCAGTTCCAAGTTTAATAGATATTAATGTAAATTTAGCTTGTCTTAATATTGTGATGAAGGAAATAATGGTTATAATTTTTTTAAAGTTTGGGGGGGGGGGGGGGAAGATTTCCTCCATTTACTATTTGTATTGAAATCATAAATGCATTCTGTTTAAATTCATTTAAGATTTTGGTACAAATTGCCCACATACGAATTCTTCCTGCTTAGGAATTCTAGATAAATGCCAAAAACCTTCTAATCAGAGAAATGAATGAACAGGTGTGAATTCAGCCTATCTTAATATGAAGATGAAGATGAAGAATAAATATGGATGAAAAGTTAAAAGTCCTGGTATTTTTAAATAGATGCTGAAAACTATTTAATCATACACAGAAATGAATCAATGACAAAAGGAGATGAAGGACATATATAGATAGGAATTAAAAAATATATTAATACATATATAGAAGCAAACAACAGCCTGGCTCAGTTGTAGCACTCTTGTCTAAGCTAGAAGTTCATGGGTTCAAACCTCACTCTGGGACTTCAGCACATAATTTAGGTTGATACTTCAGTGCAGTACTGAGGAAGTGCTGCATTGTCGGAGGTGCCGCCTTTTGGAATCAGAAATTAAACCAAGCACCTGTTCAGGCGGACGTAGAATATCCTATGGCACTATTTGAAGAAAAGCAGCTGGGGGTTCTTTAGGCCAACGTGTACCTTCAGTCAACACCACCAAAACAGATCTGATCATTTTCCTCCTTTGTTGTTTATAGAACCTTGCTGTATGCAAATTGGCTGCCATATTTGCCTAGTTAACAATAGTGATTAGGCTTTACAAATTTCATTAGCTGTGAAGCACTTTGAGATATCCTGAGGATGTGATAGGTGCTATATAAATGCAAGGTCTTCCCTTACTTCACTTACACATAGTAATGTTAAGAAGGATGTAGCAAGGAAGACAGACCTAATGAAAATATCAGGCTACACAAGTCATGATAGCAAAGGACAAGGTTTGTTGGAAATTACATGGTTGAAATCTCTGTGTTAATGTACATTGCTGTTATGTTTATGGGCTAAAATGCATTCAAAAGTAGTAACACATGTGATTTTAAAAATATGTTACGTCAACTTATCCATTCACACTGATTGTGCACAAGTGCTTAATAATTCATGCATGAGGAACATAGCAGCAGGAGTAGGCTGTTCAACCCCTTGAGCCTGTTCCACGATTTAATTAGATCATTGCTGATCTGTACCTCAACTCCATTTACTCGCCTACGTTCCATATCCCTTGATACCTTTATCTAACAAAAGTCTATCGATTTCAATCTTGAAAATTTTAATTGAGCCATCATCTACAGTCTTTTGAGGGAGTTAGTTTTAGATTTCCACTGCCCTTTCTGTGGAAAAAGTGCTTGCTGATTTCATATTAATCTATTAAGATTAAGACCTTTTGTTCCTGTTCACTCCTCGACCTTCTAAACTTAAGGGAATACAAGACAAGTTTATGCATCCTGTTATCATAATTTAACCCTGGTGAATCTGCAGTGTACCCCTTCCAAGGCCAATATATCTTTCCCAGGGTTCAGTGCCCAAAACTGAATGCAGTCCTTCAGATGGGGTCTGACAAAGGTTCTGCACAACTGAAGCATCACTTCTTCACTTTTGAATTTTAACTCCTTGAGATAAAGGCTAACATTCCATTGGCCTTTTTGATTACTTTTTGTAACCGTGCACTAGCTTGTAGTGATGTGTACATGGATACCTAAATTCCTTTGCTCCTTCACAGTTCCTAGTCTCTCACCATTAAAAATAAATCTCCAATTTGTTTTTCTCAGATCTAAAAAGTGGATGACCTCACACTTTCCCACAATGAACTCCATCTGTCATAGTTTTGCCCATTCATTTAGTCTGTTTGTGTCCCTTACTGTGCCTCCTAACTTGGTACCATCTGCAAACTGGGATATAGAATTCTCTATTCCTTCACCACGTCATTAATATATATGGTGAAAAGCTGAGGCCCCTGTACAGATCCTTGGGGAACACCACTAGCCAATCAGAGAACTTTATTCCTACCCTCTGTCGCCCACCTCCCAATCAATTATCATTCTTTCTCAGAAGATAACCTCCAATTCTGTGCACCTAATACAATACAAATTGATAAGCGTGATCATGTACTCATAATATTCCCTCTGTGTGCAAATTCATAAGGCAACCGTTTTTATACAAATTGCTAGTTTTAGTAGCGCCTTATGTCCAATGGTTTGACATATCTCATGAGCTGCTTCTAGCATTTTACTATTTGATTCCGGCTTGGTCTCCCCCTGCTCCCATAGACCTAAAAAGGCCAGGATTTTCCTCCCTAGGAGCAATGCTGCCACAGAAGTGTAGTGGTACAGGACCACTGAATGGTGTTAGCCCGTGTGATTTTCTAGGGTCAGCTTATTCTCCACATTTTGGATGGCCTCCTGGCAGGGAAGAAGAGGGGCAGGGGAAGAGGAGGTGGAACCAAGGATAGGGGGCATGGTGGAAGAGAGGGGATAAGGAGGAAGGGATGGGGAGTGGAATAGAGGGAGAAAAGGAGGGGGAGAGAAAGAAAGGAGAGGGGAAAGGGGGTGCTAAGTTGTGATTTTTTGCAGGGGGCAAAACCTGTGTTGGATAGCACAGGAATGTATCAAGGCCAGACTTTAAATTAAATATGTTGAGATGTTTTGCTGCAGATTTTTGTGTTTTTTTGACTGTTAAGACACAGGGATTTACTATTGTACATAAGTGTAATTTTTGTAGTTAATGCCATTTTAAATGATTTATGCAGATCAAATTATTCATAGCTTATCATGACTGTAAAAATTTTTAAATTTTAGTTCCACTGCTGGTAGCTACAGTAGAATGGATTTTTTTTTGTAGTGTAGAAGATTCTACCTATTATACCCAGAATATGAGGCAAGAAAGTCTACACGTACAATCTAGTTCATCTGCTGTGGTATTTTCAATTAAATTGTAAAGGATATTTTTTACAAATTTGATATCAAACATGCTTTTTTAAATTGTTTGACACAATGTTACCAAAGTTATAGTACTGTACGCTTACATTGGCTTTATACAAAATGAGATATGTTCTGTGAACAAATTGGGAGGAAAAATTTTCTCGTTCAAAGGAAAATTGTTGTCTTGTATTCTGATTAACAAAATGAGAACAGAATCTGATGTTCTGACAACTGTATCACATCTGGCAAAAACCATGGAACATATCAGTATTGATATATTCACTCTGCTACTTTTGTACACACCTACTTGTCCTGTCGCTATTATCTTTTGAAATTTGGGATGCTGGTTAACAGTTAGGCACAGGATGTCATCTGTATGTTCAAGATAAAAAGATTGAAAACCTAAAGCAAATTGCAAATAAAAAGAGTAACAGTTAATTCAAATATTTCTTGAAATGCATTAAAAAAATTATTCCGAACATTATAAAAACATTCCTTATTTTTCACTGGAAAAAAATTAACTTAGGAACTGGTCTTTTAAGACCTATGCCACTGCACTATTTTGGTCAGGGTCACTCATTCTACTGGATATAAGGCCTCTCAATTGGTCCCTTAGACCTTTCCTCTCACTTCTGAATATGCTGTCCATACATAACAGGAAAAACATTTTTTCAAACCTTTTGCAGATTTTCTTTCACTGCAAAAATAGTGTAGCTGAGCAGTAAACAAGTCCAGAAATAGTTTTGCAACAACATTTTGAAAGCTTATTAGTTTTTGGAAAGACTGTGTGGAGTTTTACTTTTGCTGAGACATCAATGCAATTTTGCTTGGCATGATATTTGAACTTGCTATGAGCCCACCTGCCTTTGATAATTCACCATATGACAAGGCACATCCTTCATATCCATTTCATGCTGATTAAAAAACTTGCACTGCATAGTCAAGGATTCTTCCCAGTGACTGATACCATGAAATCTAACTGCACTATTTTTTGATATTGTAAGATTTTTTGCAGATTTAAAGCTGCACCATAGTTACTAAGAGGGCTCCATGCATTCATTCTGATCACTGGAAGATCTTTCTGATGACTCTTCCCTTGCAAAAGAATAAAAAAAGGCGTCAACCAAGTTTTCCATTTCAGTTATCATAGAACCATAGAAAGTCACGGCACAGAAGTGACCATTCGGCCCAACATGTCCGTGCCGGCCGAAAAAGAGCCATCCAGCTTAATCCCACTTTCCAGCTCTTGGTCCGTAGCCTTGTAGGTTACAGCACTTCAAGTGTACATCCAATTACTTTTTTTTTTAAATGAATTGAGGATTTCTGCCTCTACCAACCCTTTTAGGCAGTGAGTTCCAGACGCCCACCACCATCTGGGTGAAAAATTTTCTCCTCAGTTCCCCTCTAATCCTTCTACCAATTACTTTCAATCTATGACCCCTGGTCACTGACCCCTCTGCTAAGGGAAATAGGTCCTCCCTATCCGCTCTATCTAGTCCCGTCATAATTTTATATACCTCAATTAAATCTCCCCTCAGCCTCCTTTGTTCCAAAGAAAACAACCACAGCCTATCCAATCTTTCCCCATAGCTAAAATTCTCCAGTCCTGGAAACATCCTCGTAAATCTCCTCTGTACCCTCTCTACTGCAATCACATCTTTCCTGTAATGTGGTGACCAGAACTGTACACAGTACTCAAGCTGTGGCCTAACCAATGTTTTATATGGTTCTAGCATAACCTCCCTGCTCTTATATTCTATGTCTCGGTTAATAAAGGAAAGTATCCCGTATGCCTTTTTAACCACCTTATCTACCTGTCCCTTATGGGTTGCCCATGTTTCTATGGGCCCATCTAGGGCACCCACCTTGCTCACCCTGGAACCTTCCTGGAAAGATCTGGCAAGTGCATTAGCACTGCAAGACCAGACTTGTATAACATATTTTCCTTAGTATCCCTTAGCAACACTGAATGCCTATGCCGAGGAGTCCCTGACATCCACCCTTGATGGGGCAATGGGGGAAGTTTTACTAAATTTCAAAACTTCCCCCATTGCCCCATCAAGGGTGGATGTCAGGGACTCCTCGGCATAGGCATTCAGTGTTGCTAAGGGATACTAAGGAAAATATGTTATACAGTCCCCACCCTTATAGCAGGCGCGTTGGTGTCAACGCGATTTGCCCATATTGTGCTGTACTGTGGTACAGTGGGAGCTGTGTGCCTCAAAAACTGCAGACAGACCGAGCCAGCAAAATCTCAGGGAATTTCTACAACCTGCCAGGCACTGGGTGTGAAAATGACGAAGCTTGACTAACGATCCACATAAACTCCTTACAGATTTTCTCATGAAATCGGACGAGAAAAAGCGTTACAAGGGGTTGATTTCACTAAGATCAATCGATCATTAAAAGTTTGCTAGTTAATGACAGGTAATCCTACAGGTAAACGAGGCGCAAACGGCTGCTGAACTGCCCTAAATAGCCGGAGTGCTTAATATGGTTTAAGCGGCACATCTGTAATTGACACCTATGGTAATGGCAAATGGTTATTACCATTTGCCCAATATAGGCAGTTGCCCGCGATAAACGGGGATGGTGTAAGTGGTGGGAACTGTATTTTCATCATTTAAATCACAGAGTAATTTGTCCCCCTCTTTATGCCACCACACTGTCCTCCCAGGTCCCAAGAATTTAGGGGCCATGGTCCGTATGCCACCTCCTCCAGTCAAAGAACTAATAATGTTGTTTGTAATGAGGCCTTGTATACAGTGCTGGAAATCATGTGACTAAAATAGCAGCACTACGATATATATTTTTTTAAAGGGACAGTGATCCTATGTTATTACCCCCACCCAGCAGTATCATATTTCTATGCAAAAGTTCACATTTTTTTCAAATTAATGAGCAAAGATTTTTTTTTTTAAAATAGCAACTATAAATGTTCAGTAAAAAAATACCAAAACATATTTTAAATAGAGAATTATTGTTCTACCTGTGGCAAGATTATACACAATTCCAATTGATGCCGTGTGATAAATGATATCTGCACCATCATTTAAATAATGCACATTGTTTCGACAGTCATTACCACGATATCCAAATGCCAACTCCAGGGTGAGGTCCTACCAAATAGATAAAAATTAGTATCCTATACAATCTTCAGAGCTTTATAGACTTAGCAAAAGCTCAAATAGGTGTTATGACAATCTGATAAATTCACACTAATGTCATTCTTTCGCTCATTACTATTAAAGTAATAGTAAAGTAGCCTCTCATCAGCAGAAATACATGAATGCTTCTGCCTAGCTGTCATCATGTATTGTTCATAAAAAAGTTGCAGCATGATGCTACAAAACTTGATATTCACCAGAAATTAAAGGTTTTCAATCTTATATTTCTTACTTTAATCAGTTATTTAGTCACACAGAAAATATAAATATATAATTTGCATTTAATCCTTAAAGAGCTTGTGATAGAATCTGCACTGGTTATACATAATTAAAATCACCAGAAGACTCCACCCAGATATATGAAGAAAGTTCCAGAGACTTTGCATATCTTAGTGTCTCATCAACACTATTTTTACCTGGAAAGCCAAACATAAATGGGCACTCAGACTAGAACATTAATCAGCCAGAATGGTACGTATCTGAAGCAAGTTAGCTCTCCACACAAAAGTCTAGACTTCCTGCCACCATCTGCCTGATTTTGTGGCACTAATTGGGTGGGCGGTAATCTGAAACTACATTGAATCCCCAACCATTTTTGCACCCACCCTATTTCCGCTGTTATTTCTAGTGGTCGACAGAAGTTCCCGCCCATATTTGGGCAGACACACACAAATGAAGTGTCCCCATTTTCTGTCCTTTCTGCTCTTTCAGAATTGTGAGAGTGTAAAACTGGATGTCCAGGGTTGCTTGGTGCTACCTTTAAAAGGTGAAAGTGAGTTTAAAGCTTACACATATTACAGGTGTTATTTACACCCGTCACTTTTCTTGTTTTTTTTGCCGTTAAAGGGTTAAACTATGAGGACAGGTTGCATAAACTTGGCTTATATTCCCTTAAGTTTAGACGGTTGAAAGGTGATCTAATTGAAGTGTTTAAAATGATAAAGGGATTTGATAGGGTAGATACAGAAAAACTATTTCCTCTCGTGGGGAATCCAGAACAAGAGGGCATAATCTTAAAATTAGAGCTAGGCCATTTAGGACTGAAACCAGGTAACACTTGCACACAAAGGGTAGTGGAAATCTGGAAATTGCTCCCTTGCATCTCCTGGCAAGCTTAGACAATTTCTGGCGTTGAGTTGCCACGCTTGTGACAGTCATATTGGCACTCACTGCCTTGGTCCCTCCTGTATTGCTGCTTTCCTTGGGGGTGCAATTTGTTCCATGCAAGAAGCTGCTTCCCTCCTCTGCTTTACTTCATGCAGAAGCACATCTTTAGTTTTTTTTGCAGAATCTTGGGGCTCTCTGACCCCCCCTCAGAGCATTCAGATTTCTTTAATTGCAAATCTTATAACCTCCTGACTGGACAATTTTGGCTGTGGTGTCCTTTTTAAGTTGCTGCAGGCTTTTAAATCCTGCAACAGAGCCAGAGTCCCCCATCCCTCAAATGGCTTGTTCCATTCAACCGTGTTCATAGCATTGGGAGCTCATGAATCATGCTGCTCCAAAATTCCGCTCAGGATTTCTCTCAAGTGGAAAATCTAGGTTAAACGTGCATAATTTTTAAAAACAATCTTCAATTGCTTACCTCAATGGGTTTCTTTTTCTTCCCAACATTATTTGTTTGTAGTTTCTCAGGCTGAGGCAGTGCCCTACTAACAGGTGGTCTGAAACAAAGAACTGTGAATAAGAAAAGCCTGTCTGTCACCCATTCCGCTAAAAGACTTTATGTATACCAACAGCTCAAAGCACTGACACTTTTTCCTCAGTTGCAGATGCTTCAAGAAGTGACAAAATATGTGTTGCAACAAAGCATGTTCACACTGGAAATGTGCAAACATACTTTTGTGATATGCATATTTAAAAATATCTACCTTTAGCAAGGACTTCCTAGATCTTCAAATTAAGTGATCCTACAATAGGATAAGCAGTCATCCAACAGAAGAAACCATAAAAAACATCATACACACAGGACTTGAGCGCTATATGTACACACGGACAAATTTAGTTTAAGATAAAATGGCTTAAGCAAAAACTAAAAGAGTCTTCTCTCTTTTCTATAAGATTGGAAGTTATTGCCGTTGCCTGCTCCAAAGTGATTGTTTATCATTCAATTTCTTACAGACACTAGGCTTTCTAAATCTGGGGTTTTATCCATACAAAAGCAAAGAACCACATAGGTAATCTATGGTCCATTTGTAAAGTACATGGAGTTGAACAAAAGGAGTGAAAATTATATTCTGCGAAACCTGAAACAAGTCCTGCAAGGGAGAAATTTTGGGTGAGGTTGAGTATAGTCCTAACATATTGCAAAGCCAAATAACTTGATCTGTGGTACAGTGAAATCTGTTTATTGGTTAAGAGAATCATTCTGATCATTGAATCAAAATGAAAAACCCAATCAGAAGAAGTAATTTTTCAGTTTTTAGCACCTTTCATGAGCATAGGACGTTCCAAAGTGCTTCACAGCGAAGGAGTACTTTTGAAATGTAGTCACTGTTGTAATTTAGGGCAATGCGGTAGCCAACTTGTGCACAGCAAGGTCCCATTACAGCAATAAGACACTGACTAGAAAATCTGTTTCAGTAATCTTGGCTTAGGGATAAATGTTGACCAAGTCACTGTTGTTCTTCAAATAGTGCAATACAATCTTTTTTGTCCCCCTAAAAGGGCAGACAGAGCTCTGTTTAAGGTCTCATCCAAAATATCACACCTCTGAGTGCAGTACTCCCTCAGTACTACACTGAAATGTCAACCAAGATTATGTGCTTAAGTACCTGGAGTGGGACTTGAACCCACAACTTTCTGACTCAGAGGTGAGAGTGTTACTGCTGAGCCAAGGATGACAGAGAGGAAGATGACATTTCTCTTCCACAGCATCAGAGGTCCATACTTATCTCAAGGTAATTAGAAGGGAGGAGGATGATTCTTTCTTCTGGAGCCTGTTTCACAACATAGTGCTGTACTTTTCTATTTGCATATATATTTATATCTTTTATGTCATGTACTTCAAATGTAACATAAGAACATAAGATATAGGAGCAGAAGTAGGCCATCCGGCCCCTCGAGCCTGCTCCGCCATAAGAATCATAGAAGGTTACAGCACGGAAGGAGGCCATTTGGCCCATCGAGTCCACACCGGCTCTATGCATGAGCAATCCAGCTAGTCCACTGCCCCGCCCTATCCCCGTAGCCCTGCACATTTTTCATTTAAAGTACTTATCCAGTTCCCTTTTGAAGGCCATGATTGAATCATGAATCTATGATTCTATGATTCTATGAATCTGCCTCCCTCACGCAGTGCATTCCAGATCCTAATCACTCGCTGTGTAAAAAAGTTTTTCCTCATGTCACCTTTGGTTCTTTTGCCAATCACCTTAAATCTATGCCCTCTGGTTCTTGACCCTTCCGCCAACGGGAACAGTTTCTTTCTACCCACTCTGTCCAGACCCTTCATGATTTTGAATACCTCTATCAAATCTCCACTCAACCTTCTCTGTTCCAAGGAGAACAGTCCCAGCTTCTCCAGTCTATCCATGTAATTTAAGTCTCTCATCCCTGGAATCATTCTAGTAAATCTCCTCTGCACCCTCTCTAAGGCCTTCACATCCTTCCTAAAGTGCGGTGCCCAGAATTGGACACAATACTCCAGTTGTGGCCGAACCAGTGTTTTATAAAAGGTTCATCATAACCTCCTTGCTTTTGTACTCTATGCCTCTGTTTATAAAGCCCAGGACCCCGGATGCTTTTTTAACCGCTTTCTCAACCTGCCCTGCCACCTTCAACAATTTATGCACATACACCCCCAGATCTCTCTGTTCCTCCACCCCTTTAAGAATTGTGCCCTTTAGATTATATTGCCCCTCCTCATCTTTCCTACCAAAATGCATCACCTTGCATTTTACAGCATTAAACTGCATCTGCCACGTGTCCGCCCATGCCACCATATCCTCTTGAAATCTATCTCTATCCTCCTCACTGTTCACTACCCTTCCAAGTTTTGTGTCATCTGCAAATTTTGAAATTGTGCCCTGTACTCCTAAGTCCAAGTCATTTATGTATACCAAGAAAAGCAGTGGTCCCAGCACCGACCCCTGGGGAACACCACTGCAACCTCCCTCCAGTCCGAAAAACAACCGTTCACCACTACTTTCTGTTTCCTGTCACTTAGCCAATTCTGTATCCATGTTGCTATTGTCCTCTTTATTCCATGGGCCACAATCTTAATAGCATACTACCATGAGGCACTTTATCAAACGCTTTTTGAAAATCCATATACACCACATCAACTGCATTGCCCTCATCGACCCTCTTTGTTACCTCATCAAAAAACTCTATCAAGTTGGTTAAACACGATTTGCCTTTAACAAATCCGTGCTGGCATTCCCTAATCAATCCACACTCGTCCAAGTGACTGTTAATTCTGTCCTGGATTATCATTTCTAAAAGTTTCCCCACCACCGAGGTTAAACTGGGTGGCCTATAGTTGCTGGGTTTACCTTTACACATTTCTTGAACAAGGGTAACATTTGCAATTCTCCAGTCCTCTGGCACCATCCCCGTATCTAAGGATGTCTGGAAGATTATGGCTAGTACCTCTGCAATTTCCCCCCTTACTCCCCTCAGCATCCTAGGGTGCATCCCATCCAGACCAGGTGACTTATCTATTTTATGTACAGCTTGCCTTTCACGTACTTCTTTCTCAATTTTTAGCCCATCCAGTATCTTAACTATATCTTCCTTTACCGAGACTCTGGCAGCATCTTCTTCCTTGGTAAAGACCGATGGAAAGTACTCATTTAATACCTCAGCCATGCCCACTGCCTCCATAAGCAGATCTCCTTTATGGACAATATTGGGCCCCACCCCTCCTCTTACTACCCATTTACTGTTAACATGTCTGTAGAAGACTTTTGGATTCCCTTTTATGTTAGCCACCAGTCTATTCTCATACTCTCTCTTTGCCCCTCTTATTTCCTTTTTCACTTTCCCTCTGAACTTTCTATATTCTGCCTGGTTCTCACTTGTGTTATCAACTTGACACCGGTCATACACCCCTTTTTTCCGCTTCAACTTATTCTCTATCTCTTTTGTCATTCAGGGAGCTCTGGCTTTATTTGCCCTACCTTTCTCCCTCGTTGGAATGTACCTTGTCTGTACCCGAATCATCTCCTCCTTAAAGGCCGCCCATTGTTCAATTACAGTTTTGCCTGCCAATCTATGATTCCAATTTACCCGGGCCAGATCTGTTCTCATCCCACTGAAATTGGCCCTCCTCCAATTGAGTAATTTTACTTTCGAGTGGGCAGAGTCCTTTTCCATAGCTATTCTAAACCTTATGATACTATGATCGCTATTCCCTAAATACTCTCCCACTGACACTTGCTCCACTTGGTCCGTCTCATTCCCTAGAACCATGTCCAGCAATGCGTCCTTCCTCGTTGGGCCGGAAACTTACTGGCCAAGAAAGTTCTCCTCAATACATTTCAAAAATTCCTCCCCATCTTTGCCCCTTATATTATTACTATCCCAGTCTATATTAGGGTAGTTGAAATCCCCCTTTATCACTACTCTATGGCTTTTGGACCCCCCTATAAGTTCCCTGCAAATTTGCTCCTCTATATCCTTCCCACTAGATGGTGGCCTGTAGGATACACCCAGTAGTGTAATGGCACCCCTATTGTTCCTTAACTCTAGTCAAATAGATTCTTGGCCCCTCCAGGACATCCTCTCTCCAGCACTACAATATTCTTTTTAATTAATACTGCCACCCCCCCCCCCCCAACCCTACCTTTCCCGAACACCTTGTATCCAGGAATATTTAGTACCCATTCCTGCCCTTTTTTGAGCCAGTTCTCCGTTATTGGCACAACATCGTATTCCCATGCGGCTATTTGTACCTGCAGCTCATCGACTTTGTTTACCACGCTTTGTGCGTTCACACACATGCACCGCAAACCCGTCTTAGACCTTCTTGTAATCTCTCTTGGTCTGAATCCATCTAATACCTTACTACTTTTTACTCTAGGGCTATCCTTCTCTCCTGATCCTTTGTGCCCCTTGATTTCCCTTTCCAATGCTACATCCTGGTGCCCATCCCCCTGCCAAATTAATTTAAACAGCCCCCCCCCACAACAGCACTAGCGAACCTCCCCGCGAGGACATTGGTCCCAGCTCCGTTGAGGTGCAACCCGTCCGGCCTGTACAAGTCTCACCTCCCCCAGAACTGGTCCCAATGCCCCAGGAATCTGAAGCCCTCCCTCCTGCACTATCTCACCAGCCACGCATTTATCTGCTCTATCCTCCTATTTCTATACTCACTAACACATGACACCTGGAGTAATTCAGAGATTACTAACTTTTGAGGTCCTGCTTGTTAATCTCTTTCCTAACTCCTTAAAATCTGCATCAGGACCTCATCCCTCTTCCTACCTATGTCGTTGGTACCGACATGGACTACGACCTCTGGCTGTTCACCCTCCTCCTCCAGAATGTTCTGCAGCCGCTCAGTGATATCCTTGACCCTGGCACCAGGGAGGTGTTAAGTGGCCGGGAGTTAAGTTGAGTAATCCGGTGAGTGGCCGGGAGTTAAGTTGAGTAATCCGGTGAGTGGCCGGGAGTTAAGTTGAGTAATCCTCCGGTGATTTAAGCAAAGGGTGATTTAAGTAAAGATGACAAGTGGGGGCCTGTGGGTTCCCTTATTGATAAATATATGACAGACAGACACTCGTTGATTAAGCAGATGCAAAAAGATGGCTGGGATGTTTCTCAGACCTTAGAACAACAAAGAAAGTGGGTAGATGGGGAAAAGAAAGACAGAACAAAAAAGGCAGGGGTATTACTAGTCCACCAACTAGCTGGACTAATAGGACAAGTAGGCGCTTCCACTAGAAAGTGGAGCGAAGATAAGGATAAAATTAGGGAATTAGAATCTAGGGTAAGGGAATTAGAAAAAAAGAATCAATTAAAATGTTTAAAAGACAGAGACCCGGAAAAGAAAGGTTCTTTGTTTTTAGTGTACTGTCTCTTTAAAAAGCCTGTCCTTATTGTGAGTGTTTTCTGTCGGTGTTGTGGGCCACGCCCCTTCTTACTGCGTCTTACGTGTTTTCTTCTTTTGTGTAATGTATCTGTTTTGTCTTGTGTTTAATTCTGATATTGCTGAATTAAAATTGGAGTTATTGAGGTTAAGTGACCTATTAAGTTCTGGTTCTTATAAAATGTGAGCATGTCGAATTCCAGACATGGGATCTTCTAAAAATTGGCATTTTGAATTTTTATCTTGTGATTGGCTGTGGTTTAAAAAAAGTTAAAAAAAATTAACGGGACAGATAAAAAAAGCTATCTGGTATCACCGTGATAGGAAAAGTCGGAAAGCTGGAACAGCTCGGAGAGTTGGTTATAATCATACCCACTAAAAGTATGTGGAAAAAAATGAATTGGAAAGCTATAGTTGTGTATGATGAGCAAATTATAAAACTTACGAAGACTAACTATAAAGTAAAATGTACGATGGGAGATGTTGTTTCCCGGTATGAATTTTTTTTAAAAAAGAATTTATGTGAAAATTACGTTGACGTATGCTGAGAACGCTGCGTGAATCTGATATCTGGCTCCGTCGTTTTGTTACTAAAAAAAAGTTAACCCCTTCCTAGGACACCGACATCTGTTAAAGTGCAGATTTAAAGAATTACAAGTTACAGTTGCAGGATGATCTCTGGTTATAAATTAACAAAAAAAGAGACGGCATAATGATCATATTGGATTTTAATTGTCATCTGAAAGATAAGATTAGGGAAAAGGCAAGTAGTCAGGACCAGTTGGTTAATAAGAAACATTGGAGAAAACACTATAATTAAAATAAATCTCAAAAATAGTGTGCAAAATATATAGTGTAAAGCAATCCACAAATGTGAGGGGAAAAAAAATCAGTCAAACCGGTGTGAAGAGAAATTTTGAAGGTGGAATGTGGAAACTTAATCTCAAAGGGAGAAGTATCAAATTACTGCTACCACGAGAGAGCCGGTTTATATTAACCCCTTCCATCCCAAGAAGCCAGACTATCATGCCAAGAGCAGTTCAAACAGATAGAAATGACCCAGTTGGTTGAGAACTGTCTGAGGCTTGCCCAGAACACAGGTGAACATGAGGTAACAATTGGTATAGGTTATATTATTAAAATTGACCCAATTACTCGGAAATGCCAAAGGCTACAATTGACTGAGATATAAGTTTCCACACAGACAATGCTACAGTGAAAAAAATTGATAAGAAAGGAATGTAAAACAAATCGTATGAAGAGAAAGCATAGGTTGGACAATTGGAAGTCCATTACTTGAGCTATGTACTGACACAGGGTACTAAACGCCTATCAGTTTTACCCCGCCACAGTATGATAAGGAAGTTCGATAAGTTCTGGAGCTATTCAATTTTATTTGAAACTATTCACGAATAGTAGCTCCAATACAAGATCTGACCAAAGAGGGGAGACCTTCCCTGACAAATTATGTAACTCGCATTGAGAATGCTAAGAAACCTCAACAATTATATCAACACCTCCTAACTCAAGTGTTAAAACAAAGTGCGACATGGAATGGAGGTGGACATCGTAAAAGAGATAGACAAATATGGTGACGTAAAGATCTGTGATAAGTGATATAGCAACTGACTTTAATACGGGCGCCTCAGTTGTTAACACCATTGATTTGGACATCTTGAAAACACAGAGATTAGGACTTGGAGTTGGAAATTCCAGTTTGCAGTCCTACGTACATCTGTATGTGGGAGAGACAGGGTTTATTTCAGACAGGTTGTGAGCTCCAGAGAGAGAGAGAGAGAGGGACTAGGCAATTTCTCTCTCCTGTTTTGTTTTCTGGATTTGTTTCGGGTAAAAGGATTATTCCTTTGGACAAAATAAATAATAAATGATGATTTGACAAATTAACCCCTTGGGCTCTCAAGAAGAGCCGCAATGGATTTTCTGTGTTTCTTTTAAAACAGGTGACCCTGGTTTTTGGGACCACGTGAGTGTTGATGGTGCAGGATTACTAAGAGTAATTCTTTGACATAAAATGGCTTTACAAAGTTACGGTGCAACCTTTGCTGGAGAAATTTGGTGCAGGAAACGATCCAGTGGTGTTAAAAATTTAAGACTTTAGCTGCAGACATCAGCAGATACCAAATGTCACAGTGTGGTGATATCAACTTGATTCTCTTCTTTTGAAAACATTTTGATTTGTTTTGTTTTAACCCATTTATTGTCTTCCGAGACAGAGTGCTCGAGGTGGGAAGATATGGGAGTTACATCCAAAAGTAATTACGAGCACTTCATCTATACTATAAAACCACAAAGCCTGGACATAATTTGTTTCTGAAATTGGAATTGATATGAAAAATTTATATGAGTTGCTGTTCAAAGCACTCGAGAAAGAAAAATTTACTTGTACTTTAAGGGGATAATCAAATTATATTTTAAAATAAAAGAAGTCCAGTCTAAATGGTTCCTATTGAATGCTGTGTATCAAGGAAGAATTCTTTTCGGGAGGGAAGAAAATTTTACATTGACAAGTCCTGTCAGTCCAACAATACTGCTCTCAAGTTGGGATAATTGTGAAATGATAGCAGGGACTCGGGCACAATGTAGTGGGATATTTTGGGAAATGAAAAGCGGTTCAAGAAGAAATTACGTAAAATAAACAAATTTTGGGATATTGGACCGGACTGTAAATATTGTATCGGACAGTAACGTTCCTCCAGGGCTCATGATAGGTAATATAATGGGTTATGTAAAATTGGATGAGAGGAAGTGATTGAGAATTAAAGTAAAGAAACAGAGAAATTACACCAAATGAGAATTTCTCTAAAGTCATTGAACTGGGCATGATTTACAAAAAAAAATCAATCTGGCATAAATATACAATCTAGTGAAAGTCAGGAAAGTGTAGTTGAGAATAGTAAATTGATAGCTTTCTCGTGGAGATATTTGTGTCCTTGCCTATAATGAATAATGAGAAAGCTACATTCAATAGCCTGGCCACTACCCTGACATCGGGACCATGCAGGGGGAGATAAGCACTCTAGACACCCCATATCTTTTTGATAAGATAACCTGAAAACCTAAGAATGGCTACAGTGGACATAAAAGATACAAATGTATGTTGCCATCATCTGAAACAGAGACCAGGATGAAGAACATGAACTATGGCCTGGTGAGCTAGTGGAACCACTCTTTAAACAAACCAGTTGCTTTTACAGGACTGAATCCTACTGGACATATGATGTGTGCCATGGAAAACACGTTCGGAAATACCATGAGGAAAAAGAGACTGGCCAGCAGAAAGTTAATATCCAAGACAGGCTCAGCTACTTGACAACAGCACAACATGAAATGGTTAATGTGGTCCAGGCGAGTGAGAAATCCTTTTAAACAAGGCACTGACACATGGTCCATAGAGAAACCGACTAATTAATGAAAGAGTCAGGAAACACTGGTACCAATCAGAAGGACTGAAATTAAAGTAAAGAGGGACATAGTAATTTGGATTTCCAAAATTCAGGGTTAGGTTCCCATCAGTTAACAATGAAATTGAGAGAAACAATACTTAGAAGATATCCACACGATGGATACAAAATTACAAAATTATGAGGGGCCCAGACTAGACATGCTGTCACTGTATGTCCACATAGTGTTGGACACAGCCCAGAAGCACAGGGTGGGATAATTTAAATGCGTATGTGCAGCCCCAACAGCCGAATAGCATAAAGATAGGGCACTTTGCACCCAACCTCTGGGGACAGTCGGAAGTCCACAGCCCACTTAGACCAAAAGAGCAAATGGCTCAGATTGGTAGGTGATGCCGACAAAATAAGGACATTAGATAAGGCCATGTGAGGTCACCCGGGGTTGTTGGAGGTTAAGATTGAAAGACTGGAATGAAACAATGCAATGCTAACATTGAAAAAGGGACATAACCTTATGTTAAAGTAAAATATACGTTAGTTAGCTGTGGATAAAGGGCTTGCTGTCTTTATCAAACAAGCTTTTTACGACCTTGTAAAAGAGCAGGCCTCTGTGGCTGATAAGCACCTACAGGCCATTAATCATTAGGGAGGTGGCAGTATCACTGGAGGAATGTACAAGGGAGTTATTTGAAAGTTTATCATGCTTGGTTATCGGATGTTTTAATGTCTGCTGTAAAGTCTATAACATGTAACCTGTGAGTTACGGGTTAGGCATACGCACAGAACATCACGGAAGATAAATACCCGAAAAGGCTGTGTATTAAGTGCTGGACCAATGTTGCATGGACTCTATCGTTATTGATCTAAATGATTATTAAGCCATAATCATGACCAAAAGGGGGGACTGTTAAAGTAAAATCTAAGCTGTTGGTTTAAAGTAAAATTTAAGCTGTTGGGTTAAAGGCAAAGTTGACCTTAGGTGACTAGTGTGTGCGTGGCTGCGGTCACTGCCCCGAGACCACATGGTATTAGGCCCCGACAGCAACAATTGACCTCCAATCACATTAAAACAACTGTTATCAACTTAAGACAGTCTGGTCTTTGTCTGTCCTGTAGTTTTATCATTTCGTTGTGCTAAGTCAGCATTTTTAAATTCATTTTCACAGAGTCCATTTTGTTTAGCAGAGTCCATTTTGTTTAGCAGTACACTAATTTGTTAATTATCATATGTTATGTTTAAGCTTTTAATTATGGTTAGTCTGGTCCATGCAAGGTGCATTTCAGTGTGGTCTCGGGGCAGTGACCGCAGCCACGCACACACTAGTCACCTAAGGTCATCTTTGCCTTTAACCCAACAGCTTAAATTTTACTTTAAACCAACAGCTTAGATTTTACTTTAACAGAGGCAACATACCATCCTGGAATCACGTCTGCGGCTGCAGAAACACCTGTCTGCTCCCCTAACTATAGAATCCCCTATCACTATTACTCATGTGATCGTTCTCCTCCCCCCCCCCCCCCCCCGTACAGCTAAGTCACCATGGTGCTCTGGTCTTGGCTCTGGCTGCACTCTGCAGAGGGACCCTCTCCCTCACCAGTATTCAGAGTACTGGTTAGAGAGTGAGATGCCCTCAGGGGACTCCTACAATACCTGCCTGGTCCTCCAGTCCCTCTCTGCCTGCACTTTCTTAAGCTGTGGGGTGACCACCTCCTGAAACGTAATATCCACATAGCTCTCAGCCTCACGGATGCATTGTAGTGACGCCAGCTGTTGCACAAGTTCCGGAGCTCGGGCTCCTCCAGCTGACAACACTTCCTGCACCTGTGGTTGTCCAGGACACGGGAAGTGTCCTGGAGTTCCCACATGGCACAGGATGTGCATTCCACGGGTGTGAGCTGCCCTGCCGTGCCTCGATTTATTAGATTAACTAAACTTAATAAAAATAAACTAAAGACTCAAAGAAAAAGACACTCACCAGAAAAAGAAAACCTCACCAGCTAACGGCCAATCAGCTCCTTCCTTTGTGCTGACGTCACTCTTGATTTCCTTACCTCGCTCTTTCAAGCCTCGAACTCTTTATGCTTCAACGCTCCGCCTTCGACTCCCAACAGGTCCACTCCTTACCTCAGGCACTCCGATTGAGGCCTACTCCCCAGGCCTCGCTCTTTATCTAGTCCGGCGCTCCGACGCTCCGCCTCCCAACAGGTCCACTGCTTACCTCAGGCGCTCCGATTGAGGCCTACTCCCCAGGCCTCGCTCTTTATCTAGTCCGGCGCTCCAACGCTCCGCCTCCAACTCCGAACAGGTCCCCTCCTTACCTCAGGCGCTCCAATTGAGGCTCACTCCCCGGGCCTTGCTCTTTATCTAGTCCGGCGCTCCGATGCTCCGCCCTTGACTCCAAACAGGTTCGCTCCTTACCTCATGCGCTCCAATTCAACAAGATCATGGCTGATTTTCTACCTCAACGCTATTTTCCTGCACTATCCCCATATTCCTTGATGCCTTTAATATCTAGAAATTGATCGATCTTTGTTTTGAATGTACTCAATGACTTGGCCTCCACAGCCCTCTGGGGTAGAGAATTCCAAAATGTCACCACCCTCTGAGCAAAGAAATTTCTCCTCATCTCAGTCCTAAATGGCCTACCCCTTATTCTGAGATTGTGACCCTTGGTTCTAGACTCCCCAGCCAGGGGAAACATCCTCCCTGCATCTTCCCTGTCGAGCCCTGTAAGAATTTTGTATGTTTCAATGAGATCACCTCTCATTCTTCTAAACTCTAGAGAATACAGGCCTAGTCTACTCAATCTCTCCTCATGCGACAATCCCGCCATCCCAGGAATCAGTCTGGTCAACCTTTGTTGCGCTCTCTTTATGGCAAGTGTATCCTTTCTTAGATAAGGAGGCCAAAATTGTACACAATACTCCAGGTGCGGTCTCACCAAGGCCCTATATAATTGCAGTAAGATATCTTTACTCCTGTACTCAAATCCTCTTGTAATAAAGGCCAACATATCATTTGCCTTCCTAATTGCTTGCTGCACCTGCATGTTAATTTTCAGTGACTCGTGTACAAGGACACCCAGGTCCTTTTGAACATCAACATTTCCCAATCTCTCACCATTTAAAAAAATACTCTGCATTTCTGTTTTTCCTAACAAAGTGGATAACTTCACATTTTTCCATGTTATATTCCATCTGCCATGTTCTTGCCCACTCACATAGCCTGTCTATATCCCCTTGAAGCCTCTTTGCATCCTCTTCTCAACTCACATTCCCACCTAGTTTTGTGTCAACAGCAAACTTGGAAATATTACATTTGGTCCCCTCATCCAAATCATTGATATAGATTGTGAATAGCTGGATCCCAATCACCGATCCCTGCGGCACCCCACTAATCACAGTCTGCCAAACTGAAAAAGACCTGTTAATTCCTACTCTATGTTTTCTGTCTGTTAACCAATTCTCAATCCATGCCAGTATATTACCCCCAATTCCATGTGCTCTAACTTTGTTCATCTAGCTCCTGTGTGGGACCTTATTGAATCATAGAATCATAGAATCATAGAAGTTACAACATGGAAACAGGCCCTTCGGCCCAACATGTCCATGTCGCCCAGTTTATACCACTAAGCTAGTCCCAATTGCCTGCACTTGGCCCATATCCCTCGATACCCATCTTCCCCATGTAACTGTCCAAATGCTTTTTAAAAGACAAAATTGTACCCGCCTCTACTACTGCCTCTGGCAGCTCGTTCCAGACACTCACCACCCTTTGAGTGAAAAAATTGCCCCTCTGGATCCTTTTGTATCTCTCCCCTCTCACCTTAAATCTGTGCCCCCTCGTTATAGACTCCCCTACCTTTGGGAAAAGATTTTGACTATCGACCTTATCTATGCCCCTCATTATTTTATAGACTTCTATAAGATCACCCCTTAACCTCCTACTCTCCAGGGAATAAAGTCCCAGTCTGTCTAACCTCTCCCTGTAAGTCAAACCATCAAGTCCCGGTAGCATCCTAGTAAATCTTTTCTGCACTCTTTCTAGTTTAATAATATCCTTTCTATAATAGGGTGACCAGAACTGTACACAGTACTCCAAGTGTGGCCTCACCAATGCCCTGTACAACTTCAACAAGACATCCCAACTCCTGCATTCAATGTTCTGACCAATGAAACCAAGCATGCTGAATGCCTTCTTCACCACCCTATCCACCTGTGACTCCACTTTCAAGGAGCTATGAATCTGTACTCCTAGATCTCTTTGCCTTCTGAAAATCCAAATAAACCACATCACTGGTTCCCCCTTATCTATTCTACTAGTTACATTCTCAAAGAACTCCAATAGATTTGTCAAACATGATTTCCCTTTCATAAATCCATGTTGACTCTGCCAAATCCTATTATTATTTTCTAAGTGTCCTGTTATCACATCCTTTATAATAGATTCTAGCATTTTCCCTACTACTGATGTCAGGCTAACAGGTCTGTAGTTCCCTGTTTTCTCTCTCCCTCCTTTCTTAAATAGTGGGGTTATATTTGCTACCCTCCAATCTGCAGGAACTGTTTCAGAATCTATAGAATTCTGGAAGATGATAACCAATGCATCCACTATCTCTACAGCTCTATATAGAGATAACAATATTTATGTGGGGATTGTTCCAGTTAATGAAATTATCCAGTAAAGGGAATCATCACATCCTGAACCAAAGCAATTCTGTAAGCAGACTCCATTGAACTTAGAAGAATCTTTATTTTTAAATTTATTCATGGGATGTGGGCGTCACTGGCAAGGCCAGCATTTATTGCCCATCCCTAGTTGCCCTCGAGAAGGTGGTGGTGAGCCGCCTTCTTGAACTGCTGCAATCCGTGTGGTGAAGGTACTCCCACAGTGCCGTTAGGTAGGGAGTTCCAGGATTTTGACCCAGCGACGATGAAGGAACAGCGATGTATTTCCAAGTCAGGATGGTGTGAGGCTTGGAGGAGAACACGCAGGTGGTGGTGTTCCCATGCGCCTGCTGCTCTTGTCCTTCTAGGTGGTAGAGGTTGCGGGTTTGGGGGGTGCTGTCGAAGAAGCTTAGGCCAGTTGCTGCAGTGCATCTTATAGATGGTACACACTGCAGCCACAGTGTGCCGGTTCTGGAGGGAGTGAATGTTTAGTACAGTAGTGACAAATGATCTTGGCTCAGAAGATCAAGATGTAGAATCAATTTGGGTGGAGGTAAGAAATCACTGGCAGGAGTGGTCTATAGGCCCCCTAACAATAGCTACACTGTAGGGCAAAATATAAATCAAGAAACAACAGTGGCTTGTAAAAAAGGTAATGCAATAATCATGGGCAATTTTAACTTTCATATAGATTGGACAAATCAAATTGCAAAAGTAGCCCTGAGGATGAGTTCATAGAGTGTATTCGGGACTGTTTCTTAGAACAATACATTGTGGAATCAACCAGGGAACACGCCATTTTAGTTCTGGTAATGGGTAATGAGACAGGATTAATTAATGACCTCAAAGGATCTCTTAGGAAACAGTGATCATAATATGATGAATTTCACATCCAGTTTGAGAGTGAGGATCTTGGATCTGAAACTACTGTATTAAACCTAAATAAGGGCAATTACAATGGCATGAGGACAGAGCTGGCTAAAGTGGACTGGGAAAACAGATTAGAAGGTATGACGATGGATAAGCAATGGCAGACATTTAAAAAGATATTTTATGACTCTCAACAGAAATATATCCCAGTAAGGAGGAAAGACTCTACGAAAAGGTTGTACCAACCATAGCTAACTAAGGAAGTTAAGGATGGTATAAAGTTAAAAGAAAAGGCATACAACGTGGCCAAGATTTGTGGTAAGCCCAAAGATTGGGAAACTTTGGAAACCAGCAAAGGAGGACTAAAAAAGTAATAAAGAGGGAGAAAATAGATTATGAGAGTAAACTAGCAAGAAATATAAAAACTGACAGCAAGAGCTTTTACAAGTATATAAAATGGAAGAAAGTAGCTAAAGTAAGTATAGGTTCCTTAGAGGATGAGACTGGGGAAATAATAATGGAAAACAAGGAAATGGCAGAGACATATTGAACAGGTATTTTGTATCTGTCTTCATAGTAGAAGACACTAAAAGCATACCAATAATAGTAGATAATCAAGGGGCAAAGGGGATGGAGGATCTAAAAACAATCACTATCACTAGAAAAAAAAGTACTAGGCAAACTAATGGGCCTGCAAGCTGACAAGTCCCCTGGACCCGATGGCTTGCATCCGAGGGTCTTAAAAGAAATGGCTACAGAGATAGTGGATGCATTGGTTGTAATCTTCCAAAATTCACTAGATTCTGGAAAGTTCCCAGTGGATTGGAAAACCGCAAATGTAACGCTCCTATTCAAGAAAGGAGGGAGACAGAAAGCAGGTAACCATACCAATTAGCCTAACATCTGTCATTGGGAAAATGCTAGAATCAATTATTATAGAAGTAGCAGCAGGACATTTAGAGACTCAAAATAAAATCAAGGCGAGTCAACATGGTTTTATGAAAGGGAAATCATGTCTGACAAATTTATTAGAGTTCTTTGAGGAAGTAACGAGCAGGGTGGATAAAGGGGAACCAGTAGATGTAGTGTATTTGGATTTCCAAAAGGCATTCGATAAGGTGCTACATAAAAGGTTACTGCACAGGTTAAGAGCTCATGGTGTTGGGGGTAATATATTAGCATGGATAGAGGATTAGCTAACTAACAGAAAAGAGAGTCGGGATAAAGGGGTCATTTTCAGGATGGCAATCTGTAACCAGTGGGGTGCTGCAGTGCTGGGGCCTCAACTATTTACAATATATATCAATGTCTTGGATGAAGGAAGTGAGTGTACTGTGGCCAAATTTGCTGATGATACAAAGATAGGTGGAAAATTAAGTTGTGAGGAGGATATAAAGTGTCTGCAAAGGGACATAGGTAGGTTAAGCGAGTGGGCAAAAATTTGGCAGATGAGATATAATGTGGTGAAATGTGAAGTCATCCACTTTGGTAGGAAGAATATAAAAGCAAAATATTGTATAAATGGAGAAAGACTACAGAATGCTGCGGTATAGAGCGATTTGGGTGTCCTCGCACATGAAACACAAAAAGTCAGCATACAGGTGCAGCAGGTAATTGGAAAGCAAATGGAATATTGGCCTTTATTTCATGGGGGATGGAGTATAAAAGCAGGGAAGTCTTGCTACAACTGAACAGGGTGCTGGTAAGGTCACACCTAGAGTACTGCGTACAGTTTTGGTCCCTTTATTTAAGGAAGGATTGCATTGGAGGCGGTTCAGAGACGGTTCACGAGGTTGATTCCGGGTATGGAAGGCTTTTCTTATGAGGAAAGATTGAGCAGGTTGGGCCTATACTCAATGGAGCTTAGAAGAATGAGAGGAAATCTTATTGAAACATATAAGATTCTGAGGGGGCTTGACAGGGTAAATGCTGAGAGAATGTTTCCCCTCATAGGGGAATCTAGAACTAGGGGGCATAGTCTCAGAATAAGGGGTCGCCTATTTAAGACGGAGATGAAGAGAAATTTCTCCTCTGAGGGTTGTGAACCTTTGGAATTCTTTGCCCCAAAGAGCAGTGGAGGCTGAGTCATAGAATATATTCAAGGCTGAGTTAGACAAATTTTTGATCAGCAAGGGAGTCAAAGGATATGGGGAACAGGCGGGAAAGTGGAGTTGAGGCCAGAATCAGATCAGCCATGATCTCATTGAATGGCGGAGCAGGATCGAAGGGCCAAATGGCCTACTCCTATCTCTTATGTTCTTATATTAAGGTGGTGGATGGGTTGTCAATCAAGCAGGCTGCTTTGTCCTGGATGATGTCAAGCTTCTTGAATGTTGTTGGAGCTGCACTCATCCAGGCAAGTGGAGAGTATTCCATCACAATCCTGACTTGTCCCTTGTAGATGGTGGGAAGGCTTTGGGGAGTCAGGAGGTGAGTCACTCACTGCAGAATACCCAGCCTCTGACCTGCTTTTGTAGTCACATTATTTATGTGGCTGGTCCAGTTAAGTTTCTGGTCAATGGCGATCCCCAGGATGTTGATGGTAGGGGATTTGGTGATGGTAATGTCATTGAATGTCAAAGGGAGGTGGTTAGACTCTCTCTTGTTTGACATTGTCATTGCCTGGCATTTGTCTGGCGCGAATGTTACTTGCCACTTATCAGCCCAAGCCTAGATGTTGTCCAGGTCTTGCTGCATGCAGGCACGGACTGCTTCATTATTTGAGGGGTTGCGAATGGAGCTGAACACTGTGCAATCATTAGCCAACAACCCCATTTCTGACCTTATGATGGAGGGAAGGTCATTGATGAAGCAGCTGAAGATGGTTGGGCCTAGGACACTACCCTGAGGAACTCCTGCAGTGATTTCCTAAGGTTGAGATGATTGGCCTCCAACAACCACTACCACCTTCCTTAGTGCTAGGTATGACTCCAGCCAATGGAGAGTTTTCCCCCTGATTTCCATTGACTTTTGTCATTGTATTTAATTTTATTCTTCGAGGTCCTTGTTTAGACACAAGATTGTAATTCGTTCAATTGAGAAGAGGATACCAAAATTTCTTTCTTCCCTTCCAACTTCAGAGATCTCTGGTAACTGCAGCACAGACATACTCAGCCAGTTAAGCTTAAGCAATGTAAATCTATCTGCGCATTTTTGACAATTCAGTTTAGTCAAAAAATGTGCTTTGTAGATGGCACTTCAGGTAAAGTCATGCTAATGTGCTTTTGCAAACTCTCTTAAAAGATATGTTGCCAGTTTCATTGAAAAAAAATTGCTTGCTATCTTAACCCAAACATTTAATGTTTTGACTGATGTGGAAAATGGTAGAGAAAAAAAACTCAGTTACTTAGAATCATAGAAAGGTTACAGCACGGGAGGAGGCCATTCGGCCCATCAAATCCGTGCCGGCTTTATGCAAGAGCATCCAGCTAGTCCCACTCCCCCGCCCTATCCCCGTAGCCCTGCAAATTTTTTCCTTTCAAGTACTGATCCAGTTCCCTTTGGAAGGCCATGATTGAATTTGCCTCCACCATGCCCTCGGGCAGTGCATTCCAGACCCCAACCAGTCACTGTGTAAAAAAGCTTTGGTTCTTTTGCCAATCACCTTAAATCTATGTTCTCTAGTTATTGACCCTTCTGCCAATGGGAACAGTTTCTCTCTATCTAGCCTGTCTAGATCCTTCATGATAGGAGATAGCTTTCACACTGTGCAGGAAGGGGATATCATCTGAATGTACAACACACTTTATTTGAAGATACATTGTATGTGTGATTTCTTCCACTGGATGACTGAGTGAAGCCTCTAATACAGAGAGGATATCAAAGGTTGCTGCCAGTCTACTGTGTCAATTACCAATTAATCCATCCCACAAAACTTTTACTATAGCTTACTGAACAGAACTGTATATTTGCAGTGCTAAAGCAAGATGGCCTGTAAATTGTTCCGAGTGGTAAACCAACAGCGCTTGCCACCCATTAGATTTGAATTCACCGACTAAGTTACCACGTTCTTTTTGATGACAACTTCCTCGAAATGAGAATTCAAAAAACAGCAGCTTTCTTTCCCGGGCTGAGTGGGGAACGGATCTCTGTGTCCCCTCAATGAACCAATCAGCTTGAAGCAAGCCACGCTTTGCGAGCCAGGAAGTGAAACTCATTGATAAACTCGCAGACTAAAAACCAGGAAGTGCCTGATAAAATTAGTAAATGTATTATAAAAATGTGATCGAGAAAGCGAAATAAAGAGAGGGTAAGATTAAAAGACCAAGATAAAAGAGACAGAAAGAAAAAGTTAAAAAAAATTTAAAACATTTTGTTTTTAAATGTCCATAAACTATTAAAATCAGGAGTAATGAGACTCCACATTTTTAAAAGTTAATTTTCAGTGCCAGTGAGGTTGTTTGGCAGTCATTAATACTTACCACACTGTTAAAAGTTAGTTTAGACCTAAAAAAAACTCAGCGTACCATTTTTATGGCGAGATTAGTTAGTTTCCAGCTGAGCACGAGAGCAAGTTCGTGCTGGTTCATTGATTGCAGCCAGTGAGGTCCCTTTAACGCGAAGCTTTCAGATCACCGGTGAATCAGGAAGAACAAGTTCCGGATTTCTGCATTTGATTGCACATGTGCAGTTACCGGAACTTGCTCTTCGATTTGCCCATTAATAGCGGTGAGCGCTGTTAGGCTCACCGTTATTTTACGAGCAATTTCCGGACCATTGTCTAAAATGTAATTATGCTGAATCCGAGTATGACGTTGATCTACACACATTGTAACTGCTTTCAGAAACATTTAACCATATGAAACTTTATGAAGCTGAAGGTTCGTGTTTTTGTCAAAAATGTTAGGAGGTAGGTAAATCCTACAAAATCACCTGTACTCAAATTATAAATTTAAAAGTACCTACACAGCAAATTCTACACAATGTTTGGAATCAAATTTCAAGGTCTTACAAAATACATAATTTTCAAGCACCTGCAATGGCATATTTTACTTAAGTAATAATTTTACTTTACAATGTTAGTCTAGCTCAGAATTCTATTATATTAAATTCTGAACATCATGAATACTTAATTTATTTCCCAATCATGTTGGTCTAGACTTGAGTTTATGATTGAACTAGTATGACTTAAGTTTTGATTAAACTGATGCGACTTTGAATGAGTGGCTGTAAGTTTGTGTCAGTGCAAATGCAGTTGTATGAGTCATACATTCACTTGTGGCATTTCAGAAGAATCTTCATAAATACACAATGCATGAAACAGAATTAATGTATGGAAAATATAATTACCTTGACCCCCTTGACAGCAGCAGTCAAGAAAAAAAAGCAATAGTTATTACATGTAGTATGATTTCTTACATCATTGGATACATCCTTGTTGCCAGGAAACATGGAGATAATACTTTGTTTTCGTTAATAAAGAAATGAAAGTTGTAGACTCACCATTTTCCATTATATGGTAAATATATTAGTTATGGAGGCGACAAGTATTATATATGTGAAGTACTTATTCTAACCAGTTAGATGTTTAGCTCATTAACAACAGATGTCCTTATACAACAACTTGCATTTATATAGCTCCATTAATGTAGAAAAACATGCCAAGTGCTTCAGAGGAAAACAACAGACTGCAAGTGTTTGTAGAAGATTTAGAGCTTGACTGAAGGTGGACTGGGAGCCAGAGATTTAAGTAAGGAGTTTCATAGATGGCTGAAGGCTCTACTACCAATGGTAGAATGGAGAGAGGGAAGCACGCAGAGGGGCAGAGTGGCAGAGTTAAAGGCAACTAGTGGAAGGTCTCAGTCTTCAAGATGAAAAATTCAATGAGTTCCATGCATTTGGTTTTAGAGATAAGGGTGGAGGAAGGGTATTTGAGGAGGCAGTCAGTTGTGGAGAAAAAGGAATTGTGGATTGTCATTACCCTCCATATATCACATTATTATTGCAAGAATATAATTATGGTTGTTTTGTAGGCAAATGCAGAAATTAATTTGTGCACAGCCAAGTCCCACGAACAGCAATAAGATGAATGACCAGTTAATTGTTTTTAGTGTTGCTGGTTGAGGGATGAGAATTGGTCAGGACACTAGGAGAACTGGAAAAAGTGCCATGTGATCTTTCATATCCAGCTCAACAGGCAGAAGAGGCTTTTGTATTAGTGTCTCATCTGAAAGCCGGCACCTGTGACAATGCAGCATTCCCTTGGTACTCTACTGAAGTATGCACTGGAGTGGGGTTTAAACCCACAACTTGCTGATTCAGAGATGAAAGTGCTACTAACTGAGTCAAGTACTGGGGCAGGTATCATAGTAGGTCCAGCACAGGAGGAGGCCATTCGGCCTATCATGCCTGTGCCGGATCTTCGAAAGAGCTACCCAATTAGTCCCATTCCCCAGCTCTTTCCCTGTAGCTTTGTAAATTTTTTCCCTTCAAGTATTTATCTAATTCCCTTCTGAAAGTTACTATTGAATCTGCTTCTACCACCCTTTCAGGCAATGCATGCTAGATCATTACAACTCGCTGTGTAAAAAAAATATTTCCTCATATCGCCTCTGGCTCTTTTGCCGATTACCGTAAAACTGTGTCCTCTGGTTACTGACCTGCCACTGGAAACAGTTTTTCATTATTTACTTTATCAAAACTGTTAATGATTTTAACACCTCTAACAAATCTTGATAGTTTTTTTAAGAGACAATAATCTGGGACAAAATTAATTGGCACTTGGAAATGTATGGGCCAATAAATGAGAGTCAGCACGAATTTGTCAAAGGAAAATTGTGTTTGACTATCTTGATTGATGTGGACATTTACCTGAGGAAGGAGGAAGCCTCCGAAAGCTTGTGAATTTAAAATAAAATTGCTGGACTATAACTTGGTGTTGTAAAATTGTTTACAATTATCTTGATTGAGTTCTTTGATGAAGTAATGGAGACGGATGATGAGGGTAGTGCGGATGATTTTTTAAAAATTCGTTCATGGGATGTGGGCGTCACTGGCAAGGCCAGCATTTATTGCTCATCCCTAATATGGACTTTCAAAAGGCATTTGATAAAGTGCCACATCATAGACTTGTTAGCAAAATTAAACCCCACAGGATTAAAGGGACAGTGGCAGTGTGGATACAAAATTGATAAGGGGACAGAAAGCAGAGAGTAGTGGTGAATGGTTGTTTTTCAGACTGGAGGGAAGTATGCAGTGGTGTTCCCCTGGGGTCAGTATTAGGACCACTGCTCTTTTTGATATATATTAATGACCTGGAATTGTGTATAGAGGGGATAATTTCTAAGTTTGCAGACGACATAAAGTGCGGAAACAATGTGGAGGATAGTAACAGACTTCAGGAGGACATAGAGAGGCTGGTGAAATGGCCAGACACATGGCAGAAAAAAAATTAACTCAGAAGTGTTAAGTGATTATTTTGGTAGGAGGAATAAGGAAAGGCAATATGAACTAAATGGTACAATTTTAAAGGGGGTGCAGGAACAGAGAGACCTGGGGGTGCACATACACAAATCTTTGTAGATGGCAGGACAAGTTGAGAAGGCAGTTAAAAAAAAATATATGGGATTTCAAAAGGCATTTGATAAAGGCATGTGGGATTGTGGGGCTGTATTAATAGAGGCATAGAGTACAAAAGCAAGTAAGTTATGCTAAACCTTTTCAAAACTCGGGTTAGGCCTCAGCTTTTTTTTAAAATTCGTTCATGGGATGTGGGCGTCACTGGCAAGGCCAGTATTTATTCCCCATCCCTAACTGCCCTTGAGAAGGTGGTGGTGAGCCGCTTCCTTGAACCGCTGCAGTCCGTCTGGTGAAGGTTCTCCCACAGTGCTGTTAGGAAGGGAGTTCCAGGATTTTAACCCAGCGACGATGAAGGAACGGCGATATATTTCCAAGTCAGGATGGTGTGTGACTTGGAGGGGAACGTGCAGGTGGTGTTGCTCCCATGTGCCTGCTGCCCTTGTCCTTCTAGGTGGTAGAGGTCGCGGGTTTGGGAGGTGCTGTCGAAGAAGCCTTGGCGAGTTGCTGCAGTGCATCCTGTGGATGGTACACACTGCAGCCACAATGCGCCAGTGGTGAAGGGAGTGAATGTTTAGGGTGGTGGATGGGGTGCCAATCAAGTGGGCTGCTTTGTCCTGGATGGTGTCAAGCTTCTTGAGTGTTGGGGGAGCTGCACTCATCCAGGCAAGTGGAGAGTATTCCATCACAATCCTGACTTGTGCCTTGTAGATGGTGGAAAGGCTTTGGGGAGTCAGGAGGTGAGTCACTCGCCACAGAATACCCAGCCTCTGACCTGCTCTTGTAGCCACAGTATTTATGCGGCTGGTCCAGTTAAGTTTCTGGTCCAGGATGTTGATGGTGGGAAATTCGGCAATGGTAATACTGTTGAATGTCAAGGGGAGGTGTTTAGACTCTTTCTTGTTGGAGATGGTCATTGCCTGGCATTTGTCTGGTGCAAATGTTACTTGCCATTTATCAGCCCAAGCCTGGATGTTGTTCAGGTCTTGCTGCATGCGGGTACAGACTGCTTCATTATCTAAGGGGCTGCGAATGGAACTGAACACTGTGCAATCATCAGCGAACATCCCCATTTCTGTCCTTATAATGGAGGGAAGGTCATTGATGAAGCAGCTGAAGATGGTTGGGCCTAGGACACTGCCCTGAGGAACTCCTGCAGCAATGTCCTGGGACTGACATGATTGGCCTCCAACAACCACTACTATCTTCCTTTGTGCTAGGTATGACTCCAGCCACTGGAGAGCTTTCCCCGATTCCCATTGACTTCAATTTTATTAGGGCTCCTTGGTGCCACACTCGGTCAAATGCTGCCTTGATGTCAAGGGCAGTCACTCTCACCTCACCTCTGGAATTCAGTTCTTTTGCCCATGTTTGGGCCAAGGCTGTAATGAGTGTCTGGAGCTGAGTGGTCCTGGCGGAACCCAAACTGAGCATGGGTGAGCAGGTTATTGGTGAGTAGGTGCCGCTTGATAGCACTATCGATGACACCTTCCATCACTTTGCTGATGATTGAGAGTAGACTGTTATATTGTGTTCAATTCTGGGCACCACAGTTTAGGAAGGAAGTCAAGGCCTTAGAGAGGGTGAAGATGAGATTTACTCATGTAAATTATTTACTCTGTAAATCATGAGATTTACTGAATGGTACCAGGGACGAGGGACTTCAGTTATGTGGAGAGATTGGAGAAGCAGGGGTTGTTCTCCTTAGAACAGAAAAGGTTAATGAGAGATTTGATACAGGTGTTCGAAATCATGAACCGTTTTGATAGAGTAAATAAGGATCTTAAGGATCAACAAGGTCATCTATGTGCAGAACCACAAGAGATGGGTGAGATCCTAAATGAATATTTCACATCGGTATTTACGGTTGAGAAAGGCATGGATGTTAGGGAACTTGGGGAAATAAATAGTGATGTCTTGAGGAGTGTACATATTACAGAGAGGGAGGTGCTGGAAGTCTTAACGCGCATCAAGGTAGATAAATCTCCGGGACTTGATGAAATGTATCCCAGGAGGTTATGGGAGGTTAGGGAGGAAATTGCGGGTCCCCTAGCAGAGATATTTGAATCATCGACAGCTACAGGTGAGGTGCCTGAAGATTGGAGGGTAGCAAATGTTGTGCCTTTGTTTAAGAAGGGAGGCAGGGAAAAGCCTGCGAACTACAGACCGGTGAGCCTGACATCTGTAGTGGGTAAGTTGTTAGAGGGTATTCTGAGAGACAGGATCGACAGGCATTTGGAGAGGCAGGGACTGATTAGGAACAGTCAGCATGGTTTTGTGAGAGGAAAATCATGTCTCACGAATTTGATTGAGTTTTTTGAAGGGCTAACCAAGAAGATAGATGAGGGCTGTGCAGTAGACGTGGTCTACATGGACTTTAGCAAAGCCTTTGACAAGGTACCGCATGGTAGGTTGTTACATAAGGTTAGATCTCACGGGATCAAAGGTGAGGTAGCCAATTGGATACAAAATTGGATTGACGGCAGAAGACAGAGGGTGGTTGTAGAGGGTTGTTTTTCAAACTGGAGGCCTGTGACCAGCGGTGTGCCTCAGGGATCGGTGCTGGGTCCGCTGTTATTTGTTATTTATATTAATGATTTGGATGAGAATTTAGGAGGCATGGTTAGTAAGTTTGCAGATGACACCAAGATTGGTGGCATTGTGGACAGTGAAGGTGGTTATCTAGGATTGCAACGGGATCTTGATAAATTGGGCCAGTGGGCCGATGAATGGCAGATGGAGTTTAATTTAGATAAATGTGAGGTGATGCATTTTGGTAGATCGAATCGGGCCAGGACCTACTCCGTTAATGGTAGGGCGTTGGGGAGAGTTATAGAACAAAGAGATCTAGGAGTACAGGTTCATAGCTCCTTGAAAGTGGAGTCACAGGTGGATAGGGTGGTGAAGAAGGCATTCAGCATGCTTGGTTTCATTGGTCAGAACATTGAATACGGGAGTTGGGATGTCTTGTTGAAGTTGTACAAGACATTAATAAGGCCACACTTGGAATACTGTGTACAGTTCTGGTCACCCTATTATAGAAAGGATATTATTAAACTAGAAAGAGTGCAGAAAAGATTTACTAGGATGCTACCGGGACTTGATGGTTTGACTTATAGGGAGAGGTTGGATAGACTGAGACTTTTTTCCCTGGAGAGTAGGAGGTTTAGGGGTGATCTTATAGAAGTCTATAAAATAATGAGGGCCATAGATAAGGTAGATAGTCAAAATCTTTTCCCAAAGGTAGGGGAGTCTATAACGAGGGGGCATAGATTTAAGGTGAGAGGGGAGAGATACAAAAGGGTCCAGAGGGGCAATTTTTTCCACTCAAAGGGTGGTGAGTGTCTGGAACGAGCGGCCAGAGGCAGTAGTAGAGGCAGGTACAATTTTGTCTTTTAAAAAGTATTTGGACAGTTACATGGGTAAGATGGGTATCGAGGGATACGGGCCAAGTGCAGGGAATTGGGACTAGCTTAGTGGTATAAACTGGGCGACATGGACATGTTGGGCCGAAGGGCCTGTTTCCACGTTGTAAACTTCTGTGATTCTATGATTCTATAAGGAGAAACTGTTTCCAGTGGCAGAAGCATCAATAACTAGAGGACACAGATTTAAGGTAATCAGCAAAAGAGCCAGAGGCGACATGGGGAAACATTTTTTTATGCAGTGGTTTGTAATGATCTGGAACGTATTGCCTGAAAGGGTGGTGGAAGCAGATTCAATAGTAACTTTCCAGAGAATTAGATAAATACTTGAAGGGTAAAAAATTACAGAGCTATGGGGAAAGAGCAGGGGAACGGGACTAATTGGATAGCACTTGATTGGGAATTAGGGGTTACGGGGAGCGGGCAGGAAATTGGACATGAATTTAGATTTGAGGTTAGGATCAGATCAGCCATGATCTTATTGAATGGCAGAGCAGGCTCGAGGGGCCGACTGGCCTACTCCTGCTCCTATTTCTTATGTTCTTATATTTACTTTCAAAAAACAAGCACAGGTATGATGGGCCTGTGCCTACTATAATAAGAGTTACTAAGGGGAGAAGAGGTGAAGCTATTAGCAAGATTATGTTTGGTTGCAATTAGATAAGTATACACCTTTAGATAGTTTGTGGGCTAGTCAGTATGCAGCAGTCGTGGCTGGGACAGATTATGAAGTCAGTGTTGGAACTGCCTGATGATTGCTCTGAAGCTAAGGCTGAAGCCAGGCTTGTGCTGGTTGCATTGAAACAGCTATGCAAGATCCTTCCATGAAGAAAGACTTCATTTGGGACTGTCCTTGTCTCAAAGCTTTGCAGAGCTAATTTATAGCTATTCTTCACAGCTATGTGAAGGCAATATGGAAATATTTGATGACTGTTCGTTGTTGGGGCTGCTTCATCAAAGGATGTGGAAAATTTAAAGCCTAGATGGAAATGAAATAGGGTATTTGTTGTTGTAAACTGTGATGTAAAAGCTACAGGTTTGGTAGAAACATTATGGGGGAAATCAAAAAAATATAAAATCATATAATCTAGTAATACCTTAGTGATTTTTTTTTGTTGGATAATGGGCCTATCCTACCTTATGTAGAGAACAAAAAATGAGTAAGAATAAGAGTTTTAATGTTTCAAATATTACTGTTTAATAAAAAAATATTTTATTTTAGAATAATGAAGTTCATTATTTAAAACATTGTTGTCTTGCTGTGTTTTAGGAGAGCTAAGTGCACATTTACATTATGCTTACCTGACTATTCCCTGCCTTCAGAGAAAGCAAAACACACAGAAAAAGGAGGGAATGAGCAAGAATTAGCAGAAAAGTTTGATAACAGTATATTTAGAGATTTCAGTTTATCAGTCTTTAGATGAGCAACAAAAATACTTTGTGGGCATAACAAATAATGCATTTTATATCAAAATGTCTCAAAGTGAGCTAATTTTATCTTAGTGACTGTTATATAGACAAATACATAATTGCATTACAGAAAGAAAACGTTTTCCAAAAAGTTGCTTTTGTGTTGCTATGCCGAAACAGGTTAATTAAGAACACAGCATCTATTTTAGGTCATATTTTTCCCCTTTGCAATGCTAGTACAAAACTACACACATAGCAATAATATAGAGCATAATGTCCTGTGATAGCACTCCTAAATGTAGAATAATGAACCCATTTAGCTGGTTCTTCAATAAAAACATGCAAAATCCCATAATAAATAGTCAGTGTGTAAGAGGTGCAGCAGCAGTAAAAAATCAAAAAAATACATCCAGCACAGCAAAAGGCATTGTTACAGAAGCTAAAACTTTCTTTACAAAAAATATACCATGTTGCAGGCAATGTATTACAAAGGGTAAGACCTATAATAACTGAAAATTTAGAGAAATTAAATCCTGAGTAATTTTAATAAAACAATAAAAAAGTGGATCTTATGGACAAGTGCTCGAGTATTTTCCTAAAACAGCAACAATTAATGGGAATTGATGACTGAATCAGGTTATGCTTAATCTAAAGGGCAAGCCTTGACTTGGGAGTGCAATATATCAGGCAGGTTTTCCACTCCAGTTTGTCATCCAAAGGCCCTGCTGGAAGTATAAGAATTTGGATGTGAGGTGAGGACAGCATTAGGTTTAGCTTTAATGGCCTTCATGATAGATCCGCCTGCAGATATTCACTGTGCAGACTCACACAGTAAGAACATCCATTTTGGGAAGCTATGGGAAAAAATACCACCTATGGAGCCGTACCCCAGCATAGGTTACTGCATTCAGAACAGAGGGCTGGAGGAGAAAACAGGATACAAAAGTAATCACGCATTTGGGGCAGGAAAAGGACTTATATATGGATATGATATTATAATGGATTTCATAATAAAGTGTGAAATTATTTTCTGCTTATATCAACTATAGATAAAACTATGTAAATGAAGGAAGGCCAAGTGTATGCCAATGCATAATGGCTTTGTTCCAATGATTTCCCCCACAGTAAAGGCTTGTAGTCTCAGCTGCACCATCTCATCATGATTAGGGAAGGAGAGAAAAAATGTTAAGAAGGTAAGTAAACTGGATTAATGTTGTGACACACTGAAATAAACATGTAATCATAAAGCTATATTGAATCAGGATAATTCTTAATCTAAGGAAAACTTATATACAAGTTGTGTTGGCTAATGTTTTTTTTAAAATAATGATGCAATTTCAGTCAAGCAAACAATAAAGATCAACTTCTCTGCAGTTTTACTGATTAACAAAACATCAGTAAATTAAGTATTGCTCTATGAGTACCAAATCCTTCCAAAAGCATAATCCATATGAACTAGAATGCAAGGACTTAGCAGACAGTGCAGAAACTGAATTTTCTGTTAGATGTAAGATACCTTTCCTCTTGGGAAGGTTCTTTCTGCTGTAGATGCGGCTTGATTCCAGACATCTGTCGGAGACTTGTTGCAAAGGCCCTAACGGTGTAATTGATTTCATTTTCCCGGGTAACATCACTGTCATAACCTACAACAACAAGCATAAGACTGATGTACATTAATCTTTACGACAACTCATATGTAATATTAAAGGAGTTTAGTCAGTGAAGAAAACTGTCATTTGGAAATACTAACTTGCCAAGAATAATTTTACTTTATCACTGAAAGAATAAATAACTTTTAAGATTTGTAACAATCGTTAAAATATTTAATCTTATCTGATATCTGAAGAGATTGGAACCTGAAAAGAATAGCATCACTATTTTTTCTTTAAACTGGATCAGAAGCCCAAGATTCTAAGTCAGACAAAACATCATAATAAAATTCACTGAGGGAACAGTTATTCTGGCCCATATCCAAATATAATCAATGTGGTCCATGTGTACCACCACAGAGTTCCTATCCAAAGGAGAAATATAGGAGGAAGCTAATTCAAAGCAAGTTCACTGTTTCTAAACAAATTTGACCCAGTGGGAGGAGATCTGCACCTATAGGGTTCGTTACAAATACAGCAGATGACATTGCAACAATTGCACTTTGCAAAAGGTCTGTTGTATCAATGCATTTTAAATAATCCACTGTTAGGATCTAAGTATCCTTAATAGTTGAGGTAACCTATTAAAATAGTGTGTCAAAGACACCGTGTGCCTTTCTGCTACAGAACTCTAATCTGGTCTGTGTGTGTCCTTTAAATCCTCGTGCACTAATTCTATGAATCTTAGTGCGCAAATATTGAAGGTTAAATCAACTAAAATTCCAGAAAATGTATGTTTACCTTCAATTCATATTCCATGAAGTGGTCTAATCTTAGAAAAAATATTGTGCTCTAACCTTTGATCTGCGCTCAACATAGTGTTGATCCTTTGATCAAGATTGATTCACAGCACTTTCGTTAAAGAATAAGAGTATAAAAACAGGGAATCTTTCAGTCCTCTTCACTTCTACTTGGAAAGGTATTTATCCAGATGCAATTCTGAACATTTAGCTTATATATTTCTCATAAATTTCCCCAAATGAGGGAAATAAATTGTGATATTCCAAGAGAGTAAAAGGAAGGTTAAAAGGGTAACTGACTTTTTGGGTGGACACTCTAGATGTGTATGCTGTAAATCATGACTTGTGTTGCATAACATTTGCCCAATACCTTTGACGTGCCAAATGAATTGAAATTAATTAGATAAGTTGTTTTAAGCTGTTTAAAACTGGTTTAGTGTGTGGTATTTTCCCATCTTTTTAGACAATGAAGACATAGTGGGATTTCTACAAAAATTCCAGAACCAATTTACTGCATTCAGGGTTAATTGTTACATCTGGGCTACATTCTTTCAAGTAAGAACAGATTGATAAGGACAGATTTCGGGTTAGAAGGGATGTTGTCTACTTACAGAAGCTGCGAGGGTGTTCGACTGTCTATTTAGCCAAAAAATTCATAGAAACCTAGCCATATTAGAATCATAGAATCATAGAAGTTTACAACATGGAAACAGGCCCTTCGGCCCAACATGTCAATGTCGCCCAGTTTATACCACTAAACTAGTCCCAATTGCCTGCACTTGGCCCATATCCCTCTATACCCATCTTACCCATGTAACTGTCCAAATGCTTTTTAAAAGACAAAATTGTACCCGCCTCTACTACTGCCTCTGGCAGCTCGTTCCAGACACTCACCACCATTTGAGTGAAAAAATTGCCCCTCTGGACCCTTTTGTATCTCTCCCCTCTCACCTTAAATCTATGCCCCCTCGTTATAGACTCCCCTACCTTTGGGAAAAGATTTTGACTATCTACCTTATCTATGCCCCTCATTATATTATAGACTTCTATAAGATCACCCCTAAACCTCCTACTCTCCAGGGAAAAAAGTCTCAGTCTATCCAACCTCTCCCTATAAGTCAAACCATCAAGTCCCGGTAGCATCCTAGTAAATCTTTTCTGCACTCTTTCTAGTTTAATAATATCCTTTCTATAATAGGGTGACCAGAACTGTACACAGTATTCCAAGTGTGGCCTTACTAATGTCTTGTACAACTTCAACAAGACATCCCAACTCCTGTATTCAATGTTCTGACCAATGAAACCAAGCATGCTGAATGCCTTCTTCACCACCCTATCCACCGGTGACTCCACTTTCAAGGAGCTATGAACCTGTACTCCTAGATCTCTTTGTTCTATAACTCTCCCCAACGCCCTACCATTAACGGAGTAGGTCCTGGCCCGATTCGATCTACCAAAATGCATCACCTCACATTTATCTAAATTAAACTCCATCTGCCATTCATCGGCCCACTGGCCCAATTTATCAAGATCCCGTTGCAATCCTAGATAACCTCCTTCATTGTCCACAATGCCACCAATCTTGGTGTCATCTGCAAACTTACTAACCATGCCTCCTAAATTCTCATCCAAATCATTAATATAAATAACAAATAACAGCGGACCCAGCACCGATCCCTGAGGCACACCGCTGGTCACAGGCCTCCAGTTTGAAAAACAACCCTCTACAACCACCCTCTGTCTTCTGTCGTCAATCCAATTTTGTATCCAATTGGCTACCTCACCTTGGATCCTGTGAGATCTAACCTTATGTAACAACCTACCATGCGGTACCTTGTCAAAGGCTTTGCTAAAGTCCATGTAGACCACGTCTACTGCACAGCCCTCATCTATCTTCTTGGTTAGCCCTTCAAAAAACTCAATCAAATTCGTGAGACATGATTTTCCTCTCACAAAACCATGCTGACTGTTCCTAATCAGTCCCTGCCTCTCCAAATGCCTGTAGATCCTGTCTCTCAGAATACCCTCTAACAACTTACCCACTACAGATGTCAGGCTTGCCGGTCTGTAGTTCCCAGGCTTTTCCCTGCCGCCCTTCTTAAACAAAGGCACAACATTTGCTACCCTCCAATCTTCAGGCACCTCACCTGTAGCTGTCGATGATTCAAATATCTCTGCTAGGGGACCCGCAATTTCCTCCCTAACCTCCCATAACCTCCTGGGATACATTTCATCAGGTCCCAGAGATTTATCTACCTTGATGCGCGTTAAGACATCCAGCACCTCCCTCTCTGTAATATGTACACTCCTCAAGGCATCACTATTTATTTCCCCATATTTGGGACAGAATACAGATGAAACTTCATTGCAATTTTAGTAACTAATCCATCAACATGTTCATGTGAAATTCCGTTGCTTTTTGAATGAAGGTGCTAACCCATTTATTTTTAGTGGATATCATCATGAATTTAATGAATACTGAAGGATGGCAGAAACGACATTAATAACCTTAAAATGGTGGCAAGGTAGAAGGTTGATCAGAGCACACTGAGAAGGCTCAATCCAACCAACAAAACACTGACACGGAAACCATACCAAAGCTATTGGTGTTAGTCTTGGAAGAAGAAACTTAATCCCAAAGTCTCAACAGTCTGGTAATAGTAAAATATACATTTTTTTGTTGAACAATTGCCCAACAAATTGAAATATTTGAAAAGTATTGTTCATAACAATTAGTTTAAGCAGCATGACAAGAGCAATTTCTAGAGTCTCTAACAGACACACACAGAAAGCAGTCTCTCTCAATTTCAAGCACATGTTATTTCAAGCAATAAACTGTATAGAGTTCATCTGGTGTCCACAGAAGAGTCATATCCATCTAGCTAATTTGCATCCCAAAACTGGGTTATATCAGGCCACGTTTGGAAATAGTTACGTATAGCAAATTCAGGCAGCATCAGAGAGTGAAAGACCATTGCTAAAGAGCCCATGAGAGCAGAAATCTAACTATATTGAAGTTTTTTGAACTTCAATAAATTGAGTCTCCGCTGTAACTCCTGGACTGGGGTTGTTCTCCTTGGAACAGAGAAGGTTGAGAGGAGATTTGATAGAGGTATTCAAAATCATGAAGGGCCTGGACAGAGTAGATAGAGAGAAACTGTGCCCATTGGCTGAAGGGTCAAGAACCAGAGGACATAGATTTAAGGTGATTGGCAAAAGAACCAAAGGTGACATGAGGAAAAGCTTTTTTACACAATGAGTGGTTAGGATCTGGAATGCACTGCCCAAGGGGGTGGTGGAGGCAGATTCAATCATGGCCTTCAAAAGGAAACTGAATAAGTACTTGAAAGAAAAAAATTTGCAGGGCATTGGGGATAGGGCGAAGGAGTGGGACTAGCTGGATTGCTCTTGCATTGATCCGGCGCGGACTCGATGGGCCAAATGGCCTCCTTCCGTGCTGTAACCTTTCTATGATTCTATGTTCAGCAAATTGAGTAGTGGTTAGATAATACCAAGCTTGGGTTTTAAAAATCTGTGGATCGTAGAAAGAATGTAAGACTGAGAAATGTAAGGACTTTCATAGTTTTTGGGGGGAATAAAGACCAAGAAAGTACAAGGATATTGATTACTGCAAACATGTTTTATGTATATACAAATATCTACACCCACACATGTATTTTTGCATGCAATCTTAATTTTTTTTTAAGATGGCCCCTGAGCAACCCAAGCAAAAACATCAGAAAGGTGTTTTATACCAGACACATTAAAGGGAAAGATAAAACAGCAGAAATGGAGAAAAATGATCCTGCCAGTGATTTGTGCCACAAAAAAGAAATTTACAGCACCTCAAGTTTGAGCTGAACTTTTGATGGGAAGAAAACAGCTGGGAAACCAAACTGAAGTAAGGGGGAAAAAAAAGAAAAATAATTGAAAATTTGAAAACGATTTACTCAGTCCAATATATCACTATAAAAGTAGTAATCAACCATTTATAAAGAAACTGAACAAAATAAACTTGCTCACTGAAGAAAACAGCAGAGTTGCTGTCAACAATGGAGAAGAACTGAACATGAATCTTGGAATGAAGAAGGGAAAGATCACCCAAGATCAGAAATTCTTTTCCCTAGTGGATAATGGGAAATATTGTACACTATTTTGCAGTCTGAGAAGACTGGAGGATTTCTCAGTTAAACTTCTTCACCATCAGTTGTATTGCAGCGTATGGTACGAATGAGGTACATTAAAGACTCTGGCCTCACTCAAGCCAACAGAGTTATACCTAATCAAAAACAAAATAATGTGGATGCTGGAAATCTGAAATAATGTTGAGTCTGGAAGGTTGTAAGGTGCCTAAACGAAAGATGAGGTGCTGTTCCTCAAGCTTACGTTGCGCTTCATTGGAAAGTGTAAGAGGCTGACGACAGAGACGGAGGAGGGAATGGGGTGGGAGGAAGTGTAATCAAGGTAGTTGTGGGAGTCATGGGCTTATACAAGAGTTATATAGGTTCTACAATTTTCTCAAATTGAGAGAATGACTGAACCAGTGCGAGCTTGGCTCAGTAAATTGTACCTCTCAGTCAGAAGGTTGTGGGTTGATATCCAGTTGGGACTTGAGCATATAACTAGACTGACACTCCATTTTGGTACTGATTAATGTTAAGCTGAGGAACCATCTGCCAGTTCAATTGCCTTAGCTGGATATTAAAGATCCCATGGTACTTTCTGAAGGGCAAAGAGTTCTCCCAGTGTCCTAGCCAACGTTCTTCTCTCAACCAACTCCACCAAAAATAGATTAACTGGTTATTAACTTCATTTCTAATGGCAGGACCTTGTGTGAAAAATAGCTGCCACATTTACTCACATAACTACAGTAACTGCACTTCAATATAAATTATTGTATGTGAAATGCTGAGAAATTTTGGAGAGCTATGATGCAACACTATGTAAATGCAAGTTCCTTTTTTCACACTTACGGGCAATGGATAATATTAAGTACAGGTACACACGTGTTTTGGAGGAAAACAGCTCCAATGTGTGTGACCTGCTTGACTCAGCCACACACACACACACACACACACACACACAATTTAATTCTACATACTGGTGTTCACTGCCCTGCGATGTGGGCTTAAACTTGCATTATTAAGTATGCAGAGCGCAATGAATATTGTGACATTATAATGCAGCTTGAAGTCTCACACTGAAGGCAACAGAGTATTAATTTACAGATTGAGCTTCTGATCTGGACCGTCTTGTTACAGGTGAAGGAGGAGAAATCACAGTGTGATTCAGCTGTTTGATGCTTGGACTTTCACCCTAATATGGTAATAAATTTGGCATGAAAATCCCAGTGCAACAGCAAACAACTTCAGTAAATGTAGCACTAAAGTAGATAACTTGGTATAAATATGATGCAATAAAGTTTACTTTTTGACTGTATTTCACCAAGATTTTGTAAAATTCAAACTTCTGCAGGGTAAAAAACACCACATCTATACAGATAACCTTGGTCTAGATCCAATGAAGAAAATGGTGACAAAAATAACCTAGTCTCAAACACAGCTCACAATTTACATCCAATTCATGTGTGTATAATCTACATGGCTTGCAAAATTATTTAATGGTATCCCTATATTAAGAGTATACCTAGTTAATGTGCTGAATAGCCATACAATATAAATTATACCCACCTCCATCTTCATCAGAATCAAAATCAGACTCTTCACTGTCATATTGTCTGGTGTCCTTGTGTCCCTCAACCTCGTGTGTCCAGACCATCACTGTTGTGTCTGCTCCTCCAACTGTAACGAGCAAACGGTCATCATGTGTCCAACGTACATTTGTTACGTGTGTGCTGTGAGCCACATATCTTTTGAACTTCCCATACTTTCCCTAAATTCAAAGTGGAAACAGATAAAAATTACTTTAATTTACATTTATAAATGTCAAAGAGACAATAACGACTATAATCTGGACATGATTTCTACAAAATGTGCTGCAGTCTCAATTTACTTTGATAAATTATTTAAAATAAATAAATACATTTTTGGGAGACAACTTTTTGAATTTTTCATTTACACTGCTTTATTGGTTTCCAGTTCAATGGATAAACAAATAGCAAAAGATAGAACTTTCTGATTCCATTATTCATCATTCAAACAAGGCAAACAATGTATTTCTCTAAATATTAGTGTCAGCAAACCTCACCTGTTAATTTTACATAAATATGGGTAAAACTGTGATTAATGCAAAGAACAGATAATTTAATTTCTTACATCAATTTGTATTTTTTTTCCATTTTTATTTATTGAAATGCAATTTGCAAAAAACAAACACATTTACTAAAACGGCAAGAAAGTTATCAATCAAAGCAAAAATAAAAGTGCAATTACCTTCACTGGGTATCGGAACAACTTCACAAATCCAAAGTCATCCCCTGTAGCTAGCACTTTTTTGTTACGAGTAAGACAGGATGCAGAGACATCTGTGACCTCACTTACTATGGGCCAGATTCCTTCACATGAAGGACCTAAGACACAAGTCCAAGAGGTCCAGTCTATCTTCTCCACCTGAAAAAGTATGTTTATTGCTGTGATAAAGTCTAATAATTGATATAAATTTGATGTCATAAAAACTAATATTGTAAATAAAAATGTTCTCTACTGCATATTATCCCTTGCAGGGCTGTTTTCTACTCTTTTGAAATAAATGAGTATTACAGTTAGGTTTTGTTGCCTAATAAATGTTTGCCAAATCTTAAATAATCTGAAAGGAAAAGTCCTATTTGTACAATTTATTTTGTGCTGGTTTTCACTGATTTCAACAAATCTTACAAAACAAAGATTAAACAAAGATCGTTTAATATTGGCCCAGAATTTGCTGCCAAAATAACAGTGAGTTTAATGCGCTCGCTGTTATTAACGTGAAAATCATCCAGCAACTTGTGACAAAGAGATACCCTGTGAATTGTGAGGCGCCACAAGTTGCTGGATAATTTGCATGGCTTTGCCATTAGCCTCACGAAAATGGCAATTTGCCCTCAACCTCCCCGTGAGTTTCAAGAAATAGTTGAATTTGCACATTAACAGCGTAAGTACCTTTTTAATTATGAGATTTATGTTCCTACAATGTCACTCAACCTCTCTGACCCAGAAAGGGAACAACTGAAACTATGGAGTCTCATTCCTACAGGTGGTAAATTGTTGTTAGAGATTTTTAAAGTGTAAAATTTAAATTTTTAAAAAACATTTTTCTTACTTTTCCTTTGTCTCTTTTTTTCTCTCTCTTAATTCAATCTTTCCTTCCCTCTCAATTTCTCTTTCTGAAATTGATTTGACTCTAATTCACTCTATTTCCTCCTCCGTTGTTCCTGTTTCTTTCTCAATCCTTAAATCTCATTGGTTAAGGAGATACGCTGTTGGTCCAGTCGTTCGCCAAAGTCCCAGATGCCCCACTGCCCTTGCCACGCCGTTATCAGCTTGCACTTCCATCAAATTGCAGCGCAAAAAAATTTCGAGCTGAAGGATGAGGGAAATAGTCTAACAGGACACGCCATGAGATGCCCCACCCCAGCAAATTCTGTGTTATTATTTTGTCTTACCTCGGTCTTATTTATAATCTGTGGTTTTCCACGAGGAGCTTCAAAGAATAACTGTTCCTTAGCACCACTATTAACTTGTAAAAGTTTTCCTGTTGAAAAATGAACCATGTTGTTGCTCAACATCAATAACTTTTCCATCAATCCTCAACTTCAATAAACTGGATTGATTAAAGTAAAAAACCAAAGAACAATTTGATTTATATCTATTGCTTAGTGAGTGATATCAACAGAATAAACAGGACGCTGTGTTGAATATGTGACACCTATTTTCAGCATTTTGAATTGCTTGGTTCTTTTACATAAAGATAATTTTACGTCTTTGATCAAAAGATCCAAGAGGTTCACGTCATTGATTTAATTAGCAGTGTTGCTTATTACATTGTGCAGCTTTATGCGTTCGATGCAGACAAGCTCAACATTCATATATACCAGGATATTAAAAATTGTATTTTGCAATGTCTGTTAGGCTATGGTAGTATAATAATTATGGTACTGAACTGAAAATAAATCAACAGTAAAAAATCCCATAAAATTAACAGTAAACATTGGGGGCAAAGTGACAAGGTTCCAATCTTTAACATCCAACTGAAAAGGCAGACAGGGCCTCGATTTAATGACTCATTCATAAGATAGCATTTCTGACAGTACAGCTGTCATAGTGAATTTTAATCTCACTATGGCAAGTTGTGAAACTGTATTCAATAAATCTGGTAATTTATGGGCTGGAACCAGAAAAAAAAATCATGAAAACTGCCAACTTCTCATAAAAACCCAAAATGTTCACCAATATCCTTTAGGAAAGGGAACAAACCATCCCTACATTAGCCCATCGACACAACTTCAGTCCCAAACCACGTGATTGACTCTTGATGCCCTCTGAAGTGGCTTAGTAAGCCACTCAGTTACAAAAACAACCACCACTCAGTGGTCCAAGAATAACCTTCTCAGGGCAACTAGGAATGGGCAATAAATAGAGCCTTGCCAGCATTACCCAATATCCTGAGAACTACTTAAAAAAAAAGTTCTTTACCATTAATAAATACCGGATGATGAATTTATCCAGGGACTTCTACATCAAGGAATTAGTGGAAATATTGATTTTAACACCCAAGAGGTTAAGAGTAGGGGCTCGATTTTAGGATCGTGTTTCCGGCGGGTTCCCAGCGGGGTGGCCCCGAAAATCCCGATCTCCGGTCACGTGACCGGATCGCGACGAAATCCCGGCCACTTCCGGGTACCGCGCTGACGTGCGGGGCTGCGCGCGCAAGCCCCGCTGGTGGGAATCCCGCAGGCAATTAAAGCCAGCGGGGTTCCACTTGAGAGTACTTACCTTGCTCGTTGTGGTCAGTTAATGAGCTGAAGCAGCTGTCAAAAGAGGAAGTGTGGGATTTTCGGTTCAAGGCAGTGAGTTTCCCACTCTGGGGGAAACAGTCTCCCTCCAACCAGGCGTGTTGCAGCCAGCAGCCTGTGGCAGGTGCCAAGGTGCGCTCCACGGGGGAGAGCCCTCACCCACGCAGGAGGCCACCGCGTCACATAGGGCAACCCCTGCCCTCCACCACCCCCCGCCAAGCCAGAGGACAGACCGACACGAAACCGCAGCCCCAGTCCGAGGAACCACACACCTACCCTGCACAACCCCTCAGACCAACACCTGCCAGTTGGGTGGTGTGTGGAGACCCTCGGAGGACGAAGAGCATGACCAGCACCAGCAGCCTCGCAGTCCACGCCGTCCGCCGCAGAGACGTGGAGCCCCCCAACACGGTGTTGTTGCACGCCCACCTGCACAGCAGGAGGGAGGGCTACCGCAGAGAGAGACGCGTCGCAGAGGGCACTACCCTCGCCACAGGGTCCACAGACCGAGGCGCAGCTCCCCGGACCTCTCCGAGCAGCAGTGCACAGGGAGGCGCAGATTCGCTCGACATGTAGTCGTGGAGATCTGCAGCCTCTTTCATGCCGAGCTGCTCCTGGCTGGCCCCAGCACCAACTGCTTACCTGTCGCTGGCAAAGTCACCACTGCCCTCCACACCTTCTCCTCCGCATCCTTCCAGGGTGCAGCCGGCTACACCGCCGATGTCTCTCAGTCGTCTGCGCGGACGAGACCTGCAAATACACCTGCACCTACTCTGCAGTAACACGATGGGTGGCATCAGTGGTGGGTCCTCATAGTGATACCCAGGAGCGGGCATTATTGGACACAACGGACAGGATTCGCGGAGACATGGCAGTGATGGTGTCAATATAATGTGTGCTGTTTGTTGCTCTGAAATTCAATATGGGTAACACCCATGACAAACCCTCAGACACCCTTGTGCACCCCCTTCATGCTGACGAGACGTTTGCCTTACGCTGCCTACTGCACATATGTGATGCATGCCCTGTGGCTGCAGCACAGGTGGTGGCAGGTTGAGTGAGGCTGGCCGTGAGGGAGATGCACGAGAGGGTGAGTATGGGATGGAGCAATGAGATTGTATGAGGAGTGGGTTGCGTGTTAGTGGCAGGGTGAGTACTGGCGAGGTGAGTAGGTGGAGGTAAGATGAGGATGGGGTGTGAGTGGGTATGAAGGGTGATGTGACAGAATAGTGTTGGCGGTGCCGAAGGAGATGTGGGGTGGGGGCAGTGTTGTGGCAGACGGAGTGTAGGGGAAAGACTTCGTGTTCTCACTGCGGCTGACCTACTGCGGTCATTGCAGCGCCTCCTGCACTGTATGCAGGTGGGCGATATGTTGGTGGCGCAGGTGACCCCCTCTGCCACCTCGAGCCAGGCCTTCTTGGTGGCAGAGGCAGACCGCTTCCTCCCGCCCGCCGGGGGGAAGATCTGTGTCCTCCCCCTCCTCCTCACCCCATCTGATGATACCTGGGGTGAGGCATCATTAAACTGGGAGCAGCCTTCCCCCTGGGCTGCTCCATGCTGCAATTTGTCCCATTGGTTGCAGCATCTGTCAGTGGAGGACTGCCCCTTTAACTAGAGAGCCTCCAGCTGACAGATCGTACTGCGCATGCGCAGCCCGACCGACGCGCAGGCCAGCGCCGTGGACCCCGGAGGAGCAGGTAATTGATTCCTATTAGTGGGTTGCCTGCTACGATCGCGTGGGCAACCCACTAATTTCGCCGAGCGTGTTGACCACGCTCCCGGAGGACCACCCGCTGGGAACCCGCAGGCCTGCTAAATTCGGGCCCTAGGAGTTTGAAACAGAATGGCATCCCTCAGGTGTCAAAATGAACATTTCCACTAATCTGGTCCTTAATTAGAACAAAAGCCTCAGCTTCACTGCTTGAGGGATATATTAGTGCATTTGATTTGTGAGAAGCCAAAACTGGCTGCCTACTAAAATATCATATATTTCCTGCCCTCCCACTTGCTAGGCCCCACAATTAGTAGCCACCTCTGCTGGCCCATGAAGGCCAATGGCCTGCTCCCTAGCACATGGCCTCAATTGTCTGCATACTCAGCTGCTCATTCAAGGTTCTTCTTAAAATAGCTCAAACGTCCATTTTCCTCTGCTGTAACACCCACAGTTCCTCCTTCTTCGTTCAGCCTTCTGGCCATTTCCCTGCCCCCCCCCCCCCCATGCCTTTGCCACCACCCTGCCTCATTGAGTTGCACTCTATAAGCCTATCTCCTTACCCCATCCACTGAGCATCGAGTTACAGCGAGTCTACAGCACAGAAACAGGCCATTCGATCCAAATGATCAATGCCAACATTTATGCTCCACACGGGCCACCTCCCTCCCTACTTCATCCAACCCTGTCAGCATATCCTTCTATTCCTTTTCCCCTCGTGTGCTTATCTAGCTTCCCTTTAAATGCATCTATGCTATTTGCCTCAACTACTCCTTGTGGTAGCATGTTCCACTTTCTTACCACTCTTTGCGTAAAGAAGTTTCTCCTGAATTCCCTATTGGATTTATTAGTGATTATATCATATTTATGACCTCTAGTGTTGGACTCCCACACAAGTGGAAACATTTTCTCTTCTCTATCAAACCCCATGATTATCTTAAAGACCTCTATAGGGTCACCCCTCAGCCTTCTCTTTTCTAGAGAAAAGAGCCCCAGTTTGTTCAGCCTTTCCTGATAAGTATATCCTCTCAGTTCTGATATCGTTCGTGTGAACCTTTTTTGCACCTTCTCCAATGCCTCTATATTCTTTTTACAATATGGAGACCAGAACTGTGCACAATACTCTGTCTGTAGAATACTTCACTATTTCTTTTTATATTCCTTGATAATTTAATTTTGTAGATCCTCTTTGCTTTCCTAATTGTTTTTTTGGCATCCTTCCTAACCTTTTCGAATTCCCTTTTGTCATCCTCTCCTTTATTGTCTACGTACTTAGAGTATGCCTTTTTCTTTAGTTTCAATTGTACCCGTGTCTCTATATTCATCCATTATTGGCTAGTTTATTCTTGTTTTTTTTAAAGAGGAATATATTTCTCCTGAACATTACTGACCACCGTTTTAAATATTCCAAATTGCTGTTCTCTCTCTTCGTCTGTCAAATTTTTTTTTCAGTTTACCTTCCCTATTTCCATTCTCATCCCCTCAAAATTAACTTTTTTCCAATCTTTTACTTTAGCAAATGTAACCCCACTATTCAAGAAAGGAGGGAGAGAGAAAACAGGGAACTATAGGCCAGTTAGCCTAACATCAGTAGTAGGGAAAATGCTAGAATCTATTATTCAAGGCATAGTAACAGGGCACTTAGAAAATCATAATATGATTAGGCAGAGTCAACACGATTTTATGAAAGGGAAATTGTGTTTGACAAATCTATTAGAATTTTTTGAAGGTGTAACTAATAGGGCAGATAAGGGGGAACCAGTGGATGTAGTATATTTGGATTTTCAAAAGGCATTTGATAAGGTGTCACACAAGAGGTTGTTATACAAGATTAGGGCTCATGGAATTGGGGGTAATATTTTAGCATGGATTGAGGATTGGTTAACGGACAGAAAACAGATAAGTATATCCTCTCAGTTAGGAATAAACGGGTCATTTTTGGGTTGGCAGGTTGCAACTAGTGGAGTGCTGCAGGGATCGGTGCTTGGGCCTCAGCTATTTACAATCTATATTAATGACTTTGATGAAGGGATCGAGTGTAAAGTATCCAAGTTTGCTAAAGATACAAAGCTAAGTCGGAAAGTAAGCTGTGAGGAGGACACAAAGAGTCTGCAAAGGAATAGCGAAAGGTTAAGTGAGGTGGCAGATGGAGTATAATGTGGGGAAATGTGAGGTTATTCAATTTGGTAAGAAAAATAGAAAAAGGGAATATTTTTTAAATGGTGAGAAACTATTAAATGTTGGTGTTCAGAGGGATTTGGGTGTCCTTGTACACGAAACACAAAGTTAACATGCAGGTATAGCAAGCAATTAGGAAGGCAAATGATATGTTGGCCTCTATTACAAGGGGGTTGGAGTACAAGAATAAGGAAGTTTTGCCGCAGTTGTACAGGGCTTTGGTGAGACCACACCTGGAGCACCATGTGCAGTGTTGGTCTCTTTACCTAAGGAAGGATATACTTGACTTAGAGGCAGTGCAACAAAGGTTCACTGGATTGATCCCTGGGATGACAGGGTTGTCCTATGAGGAAAGATTGATTAGAATGGGCCTTTACTCTCTGGAGTTTAGAAAAACAAGAGGTGATCTCATCAAAACATAAGATTCTAAGAGGGCTTGTCAGGTTAGATATTTCCCCTGGCTGGAGAGTCTAGAACTAGGGGACATAGTCTCAGGATAAGCGGTTGGACATTTAGGACCGAGATGAGGAGGAATTTCTTCACTCAGAGGGTCGTGAATATTTGGAATTCTCTACTCCAGAGAAGTGTGGATGCTTAGTCATTGAGTGTAGTCAAGACTGAGATCGATAGATTTTTGGACTCTAAGGGAATCAAGGGATATGGGGATTAGGCATGAAAGTTGAGTTGAGGTCGAAGATCAGCTATGATCTTACTGAGTGGTTGAGCAGGCTCGAGGGGCTGTATGGCCTACTCCTGCTCCTATTTCATATGTTTCTTTATGTTCTTATTTCTTTGTCTTATTTATGTCTTTCACAGTCATTATTTTAAACCTTATTATGTTGTGATTGCTATTGCCTAGATGTTCCCCAACGCTTAGTTATCTTATCTGCTCTGGTTCATTTCCCATTACTGGATCCAGCAGTGATTCCTCTCTTCTTGGACTTCTCACGTACTGGGTAAAACAGGAATCCTGTACACACTGTAAAAACTCCATTCCTCTTTCCCTACCTCTTCTTGCCAGTTTATTTGAGGGTAGTTGAAATGCCCCATGATTATAATTCGATGTTTTTTTTACTCATTTCATACAGTTGCCTACATAGTTCTTCCTCCACTCCTCTTCCACTATCAGGTGATCTATAGAATATACCTATTAACATCATCAATCCCTTTTTACCCTTTGTCTCAATCCATATAGATTCTGTTTCCATCTTAATATTACATATGTCCCTTTTTTCTATTGCTATTATGAGCAATATCTCATGCTTCTGCACCCACCCCCCACACTGAGCACATTCCCTCCCATTAACCAGCACTGTCATACATTATTGACAAAGTACATAATCTTTTACCACCCCCTCTCCCCACCCCCCAACCAACTGAGCAGTGCTTCACAGAAATACACTTAAGTTGCAACACAGAAAAAAGTCATTTGGCCCAACCAGTCTATATTGGCTTTTACCCTCCACACAGGAAATAGCTCTAATCACAATTACCACTGTTCACAGATCCCTTCAATCCTTTTCCCTTCATCTGACTGTAATGAAAATACTAGTATGAAGGCCATGGTGTACTACTGAGCTCAAAAATATTAACATTTTATCCAGCCTATTCCATATGTATTTTATAGTACTAGAACCACTTTTTACACACTTGTTTTCATAGTCTACATCTGTATCAAATTTCCAAAGTCGATTTTCCTGTTGACTGTGGAATTTTAAGTGATTAAAATGTCAGCTTTGTATCATCATTTTGCCTGCAGCTGACTAAGTGTATTCAAGCTGCACTCAGAGCTCACTTTGTGCTATTTCTACTGGTGATATTATGACCCTTGGCTTTCCTTCAATTCCACCATATACTGTGAATTGCAATGAACCATGGAACTAGCCAGAAATTCAACCTGGCTTTGTGATAAAATGTATAAATATATTTCTGCAGCTGCTGTTCTCAAAGCCTGCCAAGGGTTTTTCCCCCCAAGATCTCAGTCAAGCTAGTTCAGGGAGAGGAGAGATAGCTTATTCTTGCTTGATCAGTACATTTGTCCATGTACATAGCAACACCATGTAGGTTCTATTTTGGCAGTTTTCCTTGTGTTAGTTGGAGCTGTGGAAGGTCACTTGACTAGGACCGTACAAAGTTGGTAAACTCATTTTTTCTTCCAGTGCAATGAACATTTGATTGAGCTCTTAAGCTTACCTAGTGGTATGAAACTAGACTTCCACTCTGCTAATGGTATTAAAGTCAACATCAGTCCCAGAACCCAGGAGTGCAAACTTCATAGCATTTGGTCTGGTGGTCTGATTCTACTGAGAATCTATAGCCCAGTGGGTCAGTACAAAGAATGACTATGCCAATTTATCTTAAGGCTCTCTAATGCTATTCAGTTTGGTGACATGGTCTTTCAGAATAACCTAAGAGACACGTTTTATTAACAATAGATTCAGACACTAAGACTAGCTCAAACACATTGGCACATTGGGCATTGGTTCAAGTGGGTATTAAAGTCACCGTAACTAAAAATAAAAATGGTTACTATTTGAACAACGTGGTCTTTTAAAGTGTCTGAAATTGGGACTTGACTTAATGAGGTGAAAAAAATGTATTACATCTATTATACTCTTGATTCTCCCTATTGGTGTCCTGGGCTTAGTTCCATTTAGTACATGGAAAAATTGGAATACAGGCTGGGAATTTTCTTGGACCTGCTCCCGCTCCACCACTGTACCTTCACTGGAATTGTGGCAGAAATCTCATTTAAACGCATAAACAGGGTTTGCGCCGCACTTCTGGTGAAGTTACGGTGGAGGAACACGAGCAGCTCCGAGAAAAAAAATTGTTATTGCAGAAAATAGTGGTCTAAATTTTCTAGTAAACATATTTACACACTTATCTTTTAAACGTCAGAGACAGACATGCGTACCTCTTTTGTCCCAGTCCAAATGTGTTATATAGCTGGAAGCTCCTTTGCAGATTCCAACTCGTTTACTACTCATTATGTTGTAGATGTCTACAAAGTTATCATAAGATGCTACAGCCAAGTACTTTCCAGGACCTGAAATTTTAAAATTGCATATTATTACTATTTAAGTCAATTAAAAAGAAACTACCCCTAATTTGGCACTGAATTGGAAATTTCAATTAGATAAACTGCAAGATGGTTGGCACAAATAGATAAATGTCACACTGTCCCAAATACAGTCTTGTGCGCTCCTTTGAGGTTGAAGATAAGGCATACTGTTGTGGCAGAGAAGAAGGCGCTTTGTTCTGCATTCTACCATGCTATAGCTGGCCTGGGAGAGCTTGAAGCTGAGGGGTATCAGCAATCGTAAATGGTCCATTCCCCACCTCTAATATCTCTTGATGAGCAAAATAGAGTTATAAAAGCAAAGCAACTAGTTAATAGGCTCCCCAGTAGCCACTGCAGTTGCATTGGATTTTTAACAAAGAAGAGATGAGTTTGGATCCCAGTCTAAACTAACATTTGGATGTGGACTTGACAAGTGTTATCTTCCTTGATGGAGTCATCTGTGGGAATAGATGGAACATTATATGGAAAGCATAATGTGACCAATCAAGGAGTGGTACTGATGGCATTAATGGCCTATCAACCTCAATTTTCACGGATGCAGATGGATGAACACAGCAGGGAGAAAATAGGAAATACAAAGGAAGTAACTTAGTTGTTCCCAAAACCTGTGCATTTGATAATTATTTTCTCAGCACACATTACATAAATAGTTATCTTATAGCCTTCCTATTGTCAGTGTTTTGGATGAGGACCGAAACAAAGTTCTTCATGGATATTTTAATAAAAAGGTTAAAGTTGGCTTCCAATTCAGTATTATGTTTATTTAGGATGAGCAAAGATTCAAGTCAAAGCCAGATGACTGGATAAAAATGTTTTTGGGACATAAATGGATATTACAAACAGAAACAAAAAAACAAGAGAAGAACTAAACAAATAGTTTTTTAAAAAAGTGTCCATTACTGAGATCATAAATCTGTTCAAAGGAAGGAACAAGCAGAAAGGAAGCAAGAAGCCAGGAAAACAGAAACAATCCCAAATCAAATCCTGACAAATCCATAACTTTTGGGAACTTGACATACAATTACTGCCCTTTGGAGGTACACATCTCAGACCTGACTGCAACCTTAGAAAGGGAGTAAGGACAACTTATTTTAACTATGTGATACATTCAGCAATTGAAAAAATTCCCAGGAGTGGTTCATGATTTTCCTCAAAAGTAAGTAGAAATAGTGAACCCATGGTGACATATGGCGCTCATTCAATCATTTTATGTTTGGGACCATAAGTTTCTTGAGTGAATTGAGTCTGGCTATTCTCTTTTGAGCTACTAATGGGCAAAAATCACAGCAATGTTAATTGGTCGCTTTGCTCAGAAACCACAAGGATGGTTAATGTAAAAAATGGAAATGTCACATTGATAAAGGAGTGGGTGCTCTTTTGAGGTAAGGGCCAAGATACATCACTGCCTTAGAGTATAGCAGCCTAACCTGCGCCAAATATAACTGCTAAATAATAAATGCTTACATTGGGTAAAAATTATAAAGTATTTTGTTCTGTGACACGGACATCACCACCCTGCCCCCACCACCCAAATTATAAAAATAGTGTTTCCAATGTTTTGGAAATAAACATATGTTAGTTAGTTTTCTGCACCTTGAACTATTACAAACATTTTTGATATGCAGACATTTTGGTCTGGGTTTTTCCAGATGATATAATCCTCATCATATTGTACGATGAAAAAATTACCAGAATTTAAATACACCCTTGTATTGACAAAAACTAATCAATTTTCAGATAATGCAGAATAACTGATTCAATAATAAAATTGTTTTAACTTAGCCGACATACCTGGGGAAAACCTAATATCTGAAATGTGCTCTTTTCTGTGATGGAAAGAAACAAGATCTTCAAGAGTGTCTGAATTCACAATCAGGAAACTTCCATCATTCAGGCCAACTGCTAGAGATTTCCCATCAGGAGAGAAACAGCAACACCTGCCACCTATAGTTATGACAACGTAGATGTTGTATTAGTATTAAAGTGCTAAATTCTGCTTTTCATAACAAACCAATTCTACAATCTATTTTGAAATGGATACTCAAAATAACTCAAAAAAATTGTACAAAAGAAACTGATACAGCATTTTAAAAATTATTCCAGTAATATTATTTCACCAGTAAAGGTAGACTTCCTGTAGCTTTGCTCACGTATTGTCCACGAACTGGAGTGAGGTTTCTGTTTTATTCGCAATCCCGGTTCATCCATCGCTATAATGCAGTAAATTTACTGAAGCAATATATCACATGGCTAATGAAGTAAAAAAAATTATGTACCCTGATAGTAAAAGACAAAGCCTCACAGATATAATATACTACTTACCTGTCACTTTACAAAACTCGCTTAAAGTGCAAGTAACTTTGTTCTTCTCGCCCCAAAACTTGTTATTCTCGATTAATTACATTATTTTATTGCTCTACCTGCCATGGATTTGCAGTATTTACTTAAGGTGCAAGTACTTTTATTTGTGTGTTTATTCTTCTCTTCTTCCTCCCCAAAATTTTCCTTCTAGTTAATTTCATGAATATAAAACTTACTTCTTGTGGTGAATTTGTAATTTTTGTCGTAAGTGTCGCTGGCAAAGTTTTAAAGCATTTGGCAAAAATATTCTTCTGAGAATTGTTGAAAAGATATTCAAACTGTAATGCTTAGTAAAAGCATTCATTTTGCTCTAGTCATGCTGCATCTTGGAGAGCAACTCTTCCACATGTTGGGTCAAGAAATGGCCACTAGACAAGTAAAACTGAGCTCAAACTTTGCCTTGTCATGGAGTACCACAAGGATCCACCATCAGTCTGCTAAATTATGTTCAGCAATTGGTTTACCCGAAGTTTTATCCTCCAAAATGAAACAAAGAGTTGCCTAGAGCAATAAAAAATTTTAGCACAATAAATACGAGTGAGACAAGTGAAACAAGATATAACTTCTGGCACAAAATTTAGATGAGGCCTTGGAACTGCTCTATCCACATGCCATGCAAGACAGCATGGATCTACCACCAATGCATGCAACTCTGAGCCGAGACAAGGGCTAGAAAAGTAATTGTTTTGAGTGAAGGAGACATTCATAAGAACGCAAGTTCAAATGGTACTGTCATCAATTTGCTCTGAAAATAATTCAAGTCCTACACAGGGATAACCCGAAGAATGCTGGGTTGCACTTTTCAGGTTTTTTTCATAAACCGGGACAGCAAAGCACATTCTTCAATTGCCAGCAATGGCAGATTACAATCAGAAATAATAGCAATGTGAACTTGGATAGATATTAATATTTAAATAGGCACAAGAGCTCAATGTAATCATAGAATTGCATAGAAATTACAACATGGAAACAGTCAGGGGCTAAGCCTGCATTGGAGGTGTCCTCAGGCCACGTTCATGGCCCAGGACAGGAAATTTCAGTACATGGGCTTGGACAGATAGAGCACACTTTGGGCATGCTGCTCCAAACAGCGTCAGGGCTGACTGGGGATCAGGAAAGCCAGCCCAAAATGTTTCTCTTTCAAGTTGCTTCTGAAGGACTTTATTCTGCATTCTTTCAATAATATTTTTTATACTAAACTCCAGCATGGATCACCCTTGACTGATAGTTGAAACTAGCTAACAAAAAGGCATTGCTTCATTCAGGTGTAAGGTGCATTTGGTCATGGTATGGAGATAATCATGATATAGTTTTAAAGTATTCAATAACTGGACTATATGTTGAATATTAACATTGACAAACATATTAACTGTCGTGGCTTACTTACTTTTTTTAAGCTTGCGGATAGCAAGCATACAGTGGCTTGGGGAGAGATCCCAAATTCGCAGGGTTTTGTCATCACTAACAGTAGCACAGATAGGTAAATGGGGATGAACAGCTAAACCCCATACTTCACCTTCCATGTGACCCTGCCAAACAAATGTACAATATAATAAACCTTAAAATGCTGATCGTCAATAGACATATGAAAAGTTTAGTACTAAAGAGTCAAGGATCAACAATTACATATATTTATTATGGTTTAATAGATATACCATCACAATATCATTTAATCATAACTGATATCACCTCTCTCTTCAGCCTGAATAGTTTACATTTTAAGCAACTGCCAATGAAACCTAGATCAAAATTTTTAGGTACCAGTCTAACATTGTATACACCAATCTGTATTTTCTGTACGACTATATCCTGTCCAGAATATGTGGATATCAGTGTCATAGCTGCACTAAAATACCGTGGCTGGGAAAATGCCAATTCTGGTGCACAGGTCTTCAGCACTACAGCCGAGATGTTGCAAGGGCCCACTGCCTTCGCTGTGTCTGATGCGCTCAGATGCTTCTTAATGTCACATGCAGTGAACAGAGTCGGCTGGATACTGGCATCAATAATAATGGGGACCTCTGGAGGGCCGAGTGAGATAGTCCAATTTGGCACTTTAGGCTGAAAACTTTTGCAAACATCTCAGCCTTGTCTCTTGCACTCATGTGTGGAACTCCACCATAGTTGAGGATGGGGATATTCATGGAGCCTCTTCCTAATTAAGGTTAGTGCATCAGATATCTCTCACACCATTCACCTTCAATATTCTAAAAGGTGTTGGGATTGGTGACTTTTCTACTTTCAGCCCCATAACTTTTTTTAAAAGCCAGTGTTGTTTGAATATTTATCTCCAGGAATGGCTCTTACACTTTCTCCCCAGGTATCCCTGCAGTCCTACTTTCAACTTCTTTTGCAAAAACTGATGCAGAATACTTAAGGGTTTCCATTATTCCCTCACTCAATAGTACAAAATGGTCTCTTTCATCTCCAAGTGGCCCCACCACCTTCTTTCACTATCCTTTTGCTTCTTAGGTGTTTTTTTTAAATTCGTTCATGGGATGTGGGCGTCACAGCAAGGCCAGCATTTATTGCCCATCGCTAATTGCCCTCGGTGGTGAGCCGCCTTCTTGAACTGCTGCAGTCCCTGTGCTGAAGGTTCTCCCACAGTGCAGTTAGGAAGGGAGTTCCAGGATTTTGACCCAGCGACGATTAAGGAACGGCGATATATTTCCAAGTCGGGATGGTGTGTGACTTGGAGGGGAACATGCAGGTGGTGTTGTTCCCATGTGCTTGCTGCTCTTGTCCTTCTAGGTGGTAGAGGTCGCAGGTTTGGTAGGTGCTGTCGAAGAAGCCTTGGGGAGTTGCTGCAGTGCATCCTGTGGATGGTACACACTGCAGCCACAGTGCGCCGGTGGTGAAGGGAGTTAATGTTTAGGATGGTGGATGGGGTGCCAATCAAGTGGGTTGCTTTGTCCTGGATGGTGTTGAGCTTCTTGAGTGTTGTTGGAGCTGCACTCATCCAGGCAAGTGGAGAGTATTCCATCATACTCCTGACCTGAGCTTTGTAGATGGTGGAGAGGCTTTGGGGAGTCAGGAGGTGAGTCACTTGCCGCAGAATACCCAGCCTCTGACCTGCTCTTGTAGCCACAGCATTTATGTGGCTGGTCCAGTTAAGTTTCTGGTTAATGGAGACCTCCAGGATGTTGATGGTGGGGGATTCAGGGATGGTAATGCCATTGAATGTCAAGGGGAGGTGGTTAGACTGCCTCTTGTTTGAGATGGTCATTGCCTGGCACTTGTCTGGCGCGAATGTTACTTGCCACTTATCAGCCCAAGCCTGGATGTTGTCCAGGTCTTGCTGCATGCGGGCACGGACTGCTTCATTATCTGAGGCGTTGCGAATGGAACTGAACACTGTGCAATCGTCAGCAAACATCCCCATTTCTGACCTTATGATGGAGGGGAGGTCATTGATGAAACAGCTGAAGATGGTTGGGCCTAGGACACTGCCCTGAGGAACTCCTGCAGCAATGTCCTGGGGTTGAGATGATTGGCCTCCAACAACCACTACCATCTTCCTTTTGTGCTAGGTATGACTCCAGCCACTGGAGAGTTTTCCTCCCGATTCCCATTGACTTCAATTTTACTGGGGCTCCTTGGTGCCACACTCGGTCAAATGCTGTAAAAACCGTTGTTGCTTCCCTTTAAGTTGACTGCCCAGTCTTCTTTTATACTCTTTTTTAGTCTCAATATTTTTGTTTCTATACCTTCTTTATTTCTCTGCTTTCTTCTCTAATATTATTCCCCAATGCTTATCATGTGGCTCTTTTTTAAATATAATTTTTACTCTAACCTCTCCTACACATGAAACCCCTGTATTTTATGTGCTCCCTTTACTCTAGAAAGTATTTAACCTGTACCTTGTCTACCTTATATTAAAGATCTCCCAATGACATCTTGCTATTTGATCTTTAATTCTTTCCAACCAATTAGTCAGGACTAGGTCCCCTTTATTGGGCCACCCCAGGAGTCAATTTGTTTCAAGTTAAGTTGAATTATGAATTTTAGTACAGGCGATGTTACTTTGTTATTTTCTTCATTTCAAAGAATAGTCATGTTCTGCACATCACTGCATATCCGTTGCTCGTCATTTCTACTGGCCACTTATCTATGTCAATAAATCTGTTTGATTGTTGTGTGGGCTGTAAAGAGTCTAATAGAATGTTTATTCAACTGCCTTCCAAAGTCAAGGAGATTCCGTGAGCATGAAACATCCAGTAAACAGAAGGATAGCAACAAAATGTTTCTGCTTGATCTCTGGCTATGTTACATGACACAATATTCCAGGTTTAAAGTCGTACTCCAACTCATAGGAAGTGAGGGCTCACTTATCGTGTGGTCGTTGGCACTGAGCATAAGGAAGCTTGCGAGGTAAATGACTGCTGGGATTCCAAGATTGCTTTTTGGGAACAATGAGCACAGATTCGGGTTAGAGAGGATAGAGAAGTCAAGATGACAATACTCTCAGCAAAGGGAGTAATTTCTGATGTTGGCAGGAACGGAGGCAAGGAGTGAGTGATCAGGAATTTAAATATTAGTTCAACAAGATTTTACAAGATTAAAAAAGGTTCAGGTCAGTTTGCTAAAACATTCAATCATAGCATGTCCATTTGCTTATTTCATGGAAAAGCACTGACCATCATCAATAAGTGTACATGAATAAAAACATCTCTGGCTTATTGATAAATAAACAACCATTAAATTAAATTAGCAAAATTTGCATAACAGTCTGTAGATGTAATACCTGAACCAGTAGGGTTACGGGACCACTTTTCTCGATTTCTAATATTTCTCCATTCTTTGTACCCACTAGTACATGGCCATGGCCTAATGTTATAGCACGAATAGAAGGGTTGTCTTCCAATAACAGACCTAAAAATACAAATGGTAGATCAAAAATTCAAAGACCTAATTTAACCCTGCCACAACAGTGATAGTATTTCTAGATCAAATAAAGAAATGCAAGATATATATTTATTGTAATGCAATTTGCATTACCTAGCTCCACTGGGGAAAACGACCACTACAATAATGTACACCCTTTAGAAATAGAATTTTTGCTATAAGATAACTTATGATGGATAATATCTAGAAATGATATTATTATGGACCAAGATAAAACTGGAAAGGTTGGATGTATGTAAACCAGACTACAATTTTGGATTCAGAGGCAGAGTTGAGGGTAAAGGCGCTATTCAATTTTATAAGACTAGTTGCAGTCAAATAGAAAAATATGGATTAAACAGGAATTGATTTGGAAGGTAATTATTAGGGTACATCTGTCAAAAATATTAAACTTTAGTTAAAAATTAACTCTATAAAGAGTTGGGAATGGAGTAATGTGGCTGTGGAAGGGCGGGAAGAGTCAAGAGCAGAAAACATTGGTGCTGGGAAGAGTTAGGATGGAGGGGGGGAAAGTTAGGGGCAGCAGGAAGAACCAGAGGGGCAGCAAAAAAAGTCAAAGAAACAAGGTAGGAAAGAGTGAGTCAGAGATTGGGCAGCAGACCAAGGAACGGGGTCAGAGGCTTAGGAGACCAAAGAGTGGGGGAGCTGGGGGATTAGACTTGGTGGGAGGGGGTGGCAGGCACCAGTAGTGGTGGGAGGCCTGCAACTACTCCGTAACAGTTAAATGTTTACATAAGGAATACCCATTATAAATATTCACATGGGCAGTTTCGATTATAAATACTAACATAAAGGGGTCGATTTTCGGATGTCCAAGCGGGTGTGTTCGTGGCGGGTGGGGCTGCTAAAATTCGGGATTCCCGAGGCGGGTCTAGAGCCTGGCTCCAACCCGCCCACTTCTGGGTTCCCCAATGACGCACTTAGATGCGCACGCAGCCCCCGCATGCGGGATGCCCACTGGCAATTAAAGACGGCGGGATCCCACTTAAACCAATTAATTTGATAGTTCAGGTCGTTTGCAGACCTGATTTGTAGGTTATTTTAGGAGGGGTGGGATTTTCATCTAAACTGAGCGTGTTTCCCGTACTGGGGGAAACACTCCCAGTTGAAATGGACATGTTGCAGCCACCAGTCTGTGGGAGCTGCAAAGGTCCATTTGACAGGTGGTGGGGGGAGACCCTCACTCATTGCAGGAGGCCACTCTGTCACCTTGGACAAAGTTTGGCCTCCACCACCCTCCTCCTAACACTAAAATTCACAAACTTGGAACCTCAACTCCAGTGTGCAGACACATTTACCTACCTTGCAGACCCCCTCAAACGTACATCTTGTGGATGGGGGCCACCATAGCTGCAGTCGTGACCTCTTCGGAGGACGAACAGCATCACCAGCCTCGCCGGCCACCTCTGACACATGGAGCTCCACAACACAGTGCTGTGACACATCCACCTGCACAGCAGGAGGGAGGGCAACCGCAGAGAGAGATGCGTCACAGAAGGCACTACCCCCGCCACAGGGTATACAGACCAAGGCTCAGCTTCCTGGACCTCTCTGAGGAGCAGTGCACACAGAGGCTCAGAGTCACTCGACATGTAGTCGTGGACATCTGCAGCCTCTTTGATGCCGAGCTGCACCCGGCTAGCCCGAGCACCATCTTCTTACCTGTCGCTGTCAAAGTCACCACTGCCCTCAACAACTTCTCCTCCGGATCCTTCCAGGGTGCCACTAGGGAAATCGTCGGCTTCTCTCAGTCATCTGCACAATAGAGCCCTACAAATACACCTGCACCAACTCTGCAGTGACACAATGGGTGGCATCAGGTGTGGGTCTTCATGGTGATCCTCAGGAAAGGGAATTATTGCACAAACCAGACAAGATTTGCAAAGACGTGGCAGTGGTGGTGATAACAAATTTTAATGTGCTTTGCAAAAGAAACAAAACTAAATCAAAAACATGACATTCTGTCATACATCCTTGTGCATCCCCTTTGTGCTCACAAAACCTTTGCCTAACGTTTACAGGAAGCCCTCTGTGGTGCTACCCCTGTGGCTTCAGGAGAGGTAGTGGCAGATTGCTCTTGTCCATGCCCTGACCGATGAGATGCTTTGCGCGGACGCCATCTGGGTTTCGGTGCCCGTGAAGACCCCTCCAAAGACTGCTCCACCTGCACCCGTGCAGGGGCAGACTCGGCCACCTGGAGAGGAGGCAGCATTGCAGGTACTGGTTGAGAGGGGGGCAACGGGTGTGACATGGGAGCGCTTTGAGTGGCATCCCCACTTCCATGTCCCCTTTCACCATCATCCCTCTCCTGGCCCAGGCTCACGTCACTCCTTCCACCCTGCTGGATGACAGTTTGGAGGACTTGTGTGAAGCCTTGGAAGGCCAGTTGTAATGTATCTGTCAGCCTGTTTAAGGCGGCAGAATGTTGCTCACCCTGAATCCGAACGGTCGTTGTCAGGGCCTGAATGGACTCATTGTTGAGCCGTGCTTGAAGCTCGATGGAGGCTAGCTTTTCCTCCATCGCAGACATTCCCGCACCTACCCGCGACACTGGGAAATAAGGAAGGGCAGGTGACAGAAGTGTTAGTGAGGGATCACTTTGGGACCAGTGATCATAATTCCATTAGTTTTAAGATAGCTATGGAGAAGGATAGGTCTGGCCCAAAAGTTAAAATTCTAAATTGGGGAAAGGCCAATTTTTATGGTATTAGACAGGAACTTTCAGAAGTTGATTGGGAGAGTCTGTTGGCAGGCAAAGGGACGTCTGGTAAGTGGGAGGCTTTCAAAAGGGTGTTAACCAGGGTTCAGGGTAAGCACATTCCTTATAAAGTGAAGGGCAAGGCTGGTAGAAGTAGGGAACCTTGGATGACTCGGGAGATTGAGGCACTAGTCAAAAAGAAGAAGGAGGCATATGACATGCATAGGCAGCTGGGATCAAGTGGATCCCTTGAAGAGTATAGAGATTGCCGGAGTAGAGTTAAGAGAGAAATCAGGAGGGCAAAAAGGGGATATGAGATTGCTTTGGCAGATCAGGCAAAGGTGAATCCAAAGAGCTTCTACAAATACATAAAGGGCAAAAGGGTAACTAGGGAGAGAGTAGGGCCTCTTAAGGATCAACAAGGTCATCTATGTGCGGAACCACAAGAGATGGGTGAGATCCTGAATGAATATTTCACATCGGTATTTACGGTTGAGAAAGGCATGGATGTTAGGGAACTTGGGGAAATAAATAGTGATGTCTTGAGGAGTGTACATATTACAGAGAGGGAGGTGCTGGAAGTCTTAACGCGCATCAAGGTAGATAAATCTCCGGGACCTGATGAAATGTATCCCAGGACGTTATGGGAGGTTAGGGAGGAAATTGCGGGTCCCCTAGCAGAGATATTTGAATCATCCACCGCTACAGGTGAGGTGCCTGAAGATTGGAGGGTAGCAAATGTTGTGCCTTTGTTTAAGAAGGGCGGCAGGGAAAAGCCTGGGAACTACAGACCAGTGAGCCTGACATCTGTAGTGGGTAAGTTGTTAGAGGGTATTCTGAGGGACAGGATCTACAGGCATTTGGAGAGGCAGGGACTAATTCGGAACAGTCAGCATGGTTTTGTGAGAGGAAAATCATGTCTCACGAATTTGATTGAGTTTTTTGAAGGGGTAACCAAGAAGATAGATGAGGGCTGTGCAGTAGACGTGGTCTACATGGACTTCAGCAAAGCATTTGACAAGGTACCGCATGGTAGGTTGTTACTTAAGGTTAAATCTCATGGGATCCAAGGTGAGGTAGCCAATTGGATACAAAATTGGCTTGACGACAGAAGACAGAGGGTGGTTGTCGAGGGTTGTTTTTCAAACTGGATGCCTGTGTCCAGCGGTGTGCCTCAGGGATCGGTGCTGGGTCCGCTGTTATTTGTTATTTATATTAATGATTTGGATGAGAATTTAGGAGGCATGGTTAGTAAGTTTGCAGATGACACCAAGATTGGTGGCATTGTGGACAGTGAAGAAGGTTATCTAGGATTGCAACGGGATCTTGATAAATTGGGCCAGTGGGCCGATGAATGGCAGATGGAGTTTAATTTAGATAAATGTGAGGTGATGCATTTTGGTAGATCGAATCGGGCCAGGACCTACTCCGTTAATGGGAGGGCGTTGGGGAGAGTTATAGAACAAAGAGATCTAGGAGTACAGGTTCATAGCTCCTTGAAAGTGGAGTCACAGGTGGATAGGGTGGTGAAGAAGGCATTCAGCATGCTTGGTTTCATTGGTCAGAACATTGAATGCAGGAGTTGGGATGTCTTGTTGAAGTTGTACAGGGCATTGGTGAGGCCACACTTGGAGTACTGTGTACAGTTCTGGTCACCCTATTATAGAAAGGATATTATTAAACTAGAAAGAGTGCAGAAAAGATTTACTAGGATGCTACCGGGACTTGATGGTTTGACTTACAGGGAGAGGTTAGACAGACTGGGACTTTTTTCCCTGGAGAGTAGGAGGTTAAGGGGTGATCTTATAGAAGTCTATAAAATAATGAGGGGCATAGATAAGGTCGATAGTCAAAATCTTTTCCCAAAGGTAGGGGAGTCTATAACGAGGGGGCATAGATTTAAGGTGAGAGGGGAGAGATACAAAAGGGTCCAGAGGGGCAATTTTTTCACTCAAAGGGTGGTGAGTGTCTGGAACGAGCTGCCAGAGGCAGTAGTAGAGGCGGGTACAATTTTGTCTTTTAAAAAGCATTTGGACAGTTACATGGGTAAGATGGGTATCGAGGGATATGGGCCAAGTGCAGGCAATTGGGACTAGCTTAGTGGTATAAACTGGGCGACATGGACATGTTGGGCCGAAGGGCCTGTTTCCATGTTGTAACTTCTATGATTCTATGATTCTATGCCTTCACGTCCCTGTGACAGTATTCCACTCATGCAGGAGGTGGACTCCTCCATCCTCTGCGCGATTGTGGAGAGCACGCGTGGCAACTGTTCCAGTATCTCGGCAATGTGCTGCTGGCCCTCCTTTTCCTGGCTGGCCCCCAGGGTTCAGCATCTGGGTCCAGCTGAGCAGAGCCTGGAGAAGAGTGCCCCCACCGACGCGGACTCTCCACGGCTGCCCCTGCCACCAGGGTCTGCTCGTGCTCACACGTGCGTGGTGACTCACCATGTGCAAGCCCAACTAACTGAGGACGGGGACCCACCGAGGTGTATGTATCTGTGCTGGTGGATGCATGGCTCAGATGTGACGATGCCCCCTCAGAGGCCGGCAGGTCCTCTGAGGAATCGCCCTCCGCAGTCACGGTGGTCGCAGATGGCCCTTCAAGAGAACAGAAAGCAATATTAAGCATGTGGATAGATGTTGAGGTGCTGCAGATGCCAAGTGATGTTAAGATCATTCGCTATTATGAGTGCTGAGGTTAGATTTCTGTCACCAGCCGTTTGTGCGCTCCTAGTCTCGACGTCCGTCACAGACAGGCACTCCAGTGTCCGGCTTAGTTCCAGTGCCTGCAGCTCTGCGTCAGTGAGGACCACTTGGAGTGGCGGGCCCCCTCCGGTCCTTGCCCTCTTCCAGGCATTCTGGCATCTCTTCTCCTATCAAGGCAAAACACAGAGAGGCGTGATTGAGTGATGGTTGCATAGTGACCCGCTGCATGCATTGGTGTGGGTGGGGGTGACCGTGAGGGAGATGCATGGGAGGGTGCGTGTGAGACATAGCCATGAGATTGTATGAGGATTGGGTTGCGTGGTAGTGTTCGAATGGGAACTGGGGCGGTGAGTAAGTGCAGACAAGGTGAGGATGATGGTTGAGTGGATGTGAGGAGTGATGAGAGAGCATTGTGGTGGCAGTGCAGAAGGAGTTGTGTGGTGGTGGAGGTGATGTGAAAGACGGAGTGTGGGAGAATGCGTAAGTATACTCACTTTGGCTGACCTGATTGGGTCATTTAAGTGCTTCCTGCATTGGACCCAGGTAAGGCACAAAGTGCTGCTGCTGCTGACCTTCTCGGCCACCTCGAGCCAGGCCTTCTTGGTGGCAGAGGGAGGCCACCTCCTCCCATCAGATGGGAAAAACGTTTCCCTATCGAGCAGCACCTGGAGTGAGGAGTCTGAGAACCTCGGAGCAGCATTGCCTCTGGCCTGCTCCATGATGCCAAAATGGTTCTTTGCTGCAGGAGGAGCATTGGAGGACTGCCCCTTTAAATAGGGCTCCTCCTGTTGACAGCCTGTGATGCGGGTGCGCAGTGCGCCCGCTGCGCAGGTCTGGAACAGGAAACCCGGAAGCACGGGTAAGTACATTCAATTAGGCTGCGATCGCGTGTGGAGCACCCTGATTTCACTGGGCGCGTGGGTACCCCCGCTACCAACCCGCCTCCCTCCTAATATCGGGCCCAAAAGCATTAACTACAAAATTGTGATGACAAGTAGTAAGGTTTCTGGACATGATGTGCACACCATACACAAGACTTTTGATAATACTAAATATTGCATGACATTGTTCACAAGTTAGCATGGACCAAAATCAACAACTTCAGAGGTTCACAATAATACTTCAATCATACAATACAGACAAAATATTTTTTAATGATGTAGGTTGTTAGATAAGTGATTGAATAGGTTGGTAGGTGATTAGATATGTAGCAACATTAGAATGTATAGGACTGGAAAAGCCCATTTCAGTTCAACTGCCCAGCCCAGAGTTCAAAAATAGAATACGCAATTCATTAACCATAATCTGAATTGTTTTTCTCACCAAATGCTCTAACAACTTCCTCTTAAAAGTACTGCTGTGATCAGCCTTAATCACCTTCTTGGGGACAGATCGAATAAAACTACTTCACCGTCCTGCGTGTGAAGTAGTTATATCTGATCTCCCTATTCACTTTCCTTCTTCTCAGGGTCAAGGTAAACAGTTTCTTAGGGTTCAACTTCTCAATACCCTTAAAACACCTTGAACACCTCAATATAATCTTCTCTCAGTCTTCTCTCCAGTGTTTAGAAACTCAGCTTCTGTAGTTGTTCCTTGTAGCTCAGCTACCTGATGTTAGATATCAGGCTGGTTGCCCTTTGCTGCACCTTTTCCAGTGGTATGATACTCTCCTGTAACATGGTAACCAGAAATACACATAGTATTTGAGATGGGCTCAAACCAACGCACTGTATAGGTTATGTACCACATCTGCAATCTGTGTTCCACCCCATGAGCTATATAATTCATGATCCTATTTGCATATGGTTTCAGTGATCTGTCTACCAATACCCCAAATCCTTTTCCATTTAGCTTATAGTTCCAATATTTATTCTTTTTCCCTAGTGTCATCACTTTATATTTGTTGACACTGAATTTCATTTGCCATTTCTCAATCCATCTTTCCAATCTATCTTCATCCCTTTGCACCCGATCAGCCTGCTCTTGATTATTTTCAACCTCTCCCCCCACACTGCTGTCATTGACAGTTTTATCTCGCTAGAGAGATAAATACAGATTGTATAATTAGGCTCAAGAATATATTAGATTACATAAAAAACATTTAGTAAATTAGTACCTTTTGAACCTGGGGCAAGTGAAGAACGTTTGATGCTATATGTTTTCAGATACCTCTCAAAAGTATCATCCCAGAGTACAACAACACCATCTTTTCCACCGGTCACAAATCCCTAAAGAAAGAAGAACAAGAGAGCATAAAGACATGAACAATAATAATCTTAAAAAAACATTTTTCTGACATGTTTAATCTGAAATAACTCAAAAAGATGCCTTCTACAATATTTTCCTTCCAGCATAATTGGGTTCTCACATCTTCTTTAACAATTGTGAAAATCTAGAAGAACAGTTTAACCTATTTTTGTGATTTTGTGCTTCTGAAGTTTGGAGCGGACCTGGTTGGAGCGGCGGCGAGTCGATAAAGGGAGCCCCGAGGCTCAGGTAGGCCTCAGACCAGCGTCGACAGCGGCGGAGGAGGAGCCTTTCTTTCTCTCTCCCACAGAGCGGTCGGCAGCGGGGAAGGAGGAGCGGACCTGGTTGGAGCGGCGGCGAGTCGATAAAAGGAGCAGCGGAGGCCTGAGGTGAGTAATTAAACTCACCTACGTGAGTCTTTTTCCCCAGCGGGGAAGGAGCTTCGCGGGCTTTTTCAAAGGCAGGGGGCGGGGCCAATTCATTGGTACCCGTATATAGGTGGAGCCGTTGCTAAACCCGAGACACTACACTAGTAGTGACTCCCACCCTCCCACCTCCTCTAACCTTTTGGGGGGTAGAGGGAATTTAAAGGGTAGGTTCGATTTTATATTTTGTTTTCAGGGACTTAACTCCTGGACCTAAGATAAATAAGAAGCAAAAAGTAATCCAAGTGGGACGTCACCAAGGAAGAGGTAAGTGATTGGCTGGTGAGTATTTTCCTGCTGAATTTGTCTAAGGTTAGAGTTTGTGGATTCTCGGGTCTCTGTTGTGTAGTGGGGGACTGCTGTTCAGCAAGGGCCCTTGAGTATACCTTTTAATTGAAGTGAAATTGGTGGGATTCATTTAATTTGAATTAATTAGTTAAAGGGTAAGTCATGTCAGGACAGCCCAGCCCCGCGTTATGCTCTTCCTGCTCTATGTGGGAAATCAGGGACCCTTCCGGTGTCCCTGACGACCATGTGTGCGGGAAATGTATCCAGCTGCAGCTACTGACAAACCGCATTGCGGCACTGGAGCTGCGGATGGATTCATTATGGAGCATTCGCGATGCTGAGAACGTCGTGGATAGCACGTTTAGTGAGATGGTCACACCGCAGGTAAAGGTTGTACAGGCAGGAAGTAATTGGGTGACCACCAGGCAGAGTAAGACGAGCAGGCAGGCAGTGCAGGGGTCCCCTGTGGCCGTCCCCCTCTCAAACAAATATACCGCTTTGGATATTGTTGAGGGGGATGACTTATCAGGGGAAGGCAGCAGCAGCCAATTTCCTGGCACCAGGGGTAGCTCTGCTGCACAGGCTGGGAGGAAAAAGAGTGGAAGAGCTATAGTGATAGGGGATTCTATCGTAAGGGGAACAGACAGGCGTTTCTGTGGCCGTAAACGTGACTCCAGGATGGTTTGTTGCCTCCCTGGTGCCAGGGTCATGGATGTCACTGAGCGGCTACAGGGCATTCTCAAGGGGGAGGGTGAGCAGGCAGAGGTCGTGGTCCACATTGGGACCAACGACATAGGTAGGAAGGGAGATGAGGTCCTGCATCAAGAATTTAGGGAGCTAGGTAGCAGATTAAAGAGCAGGACCTCAAAGGTTGTAATCTCTGGATTACTCCCAGTGCCACGGGCTAGTGAGTATAGAAATAGGAGGATAGAACAGATGAATGCGTGGCTAAAGAGTTGGTGCAGGAGGGAGGGTTTCAGTTTCCTGGATCACTGGGCCTGCTTCTGGGGAAGGTGGGACTTGTACAAGTCGGACGGGTTGCACCTGAACCAGAGCGGGACAAATATCCTTGCGGGGAGGTTTGCTAGCACTGTTGGGGGGGGGTTTAAACTAACTTGGCAGGGGGATGGGATACAGAGTGGAGCTACAATAGGGGGTGATGTGCAGCCAAATATTGAGAAAAAAACAAGTCAGCTTGGAAGACAGGGCAAATATGTGAGGGCAAGGCTGGATGGCATCTATTTTAATGCAAGGAGTCTTGCGAATAAGGTGGATGAACTGAAGATGTTGATAAACACATGGGAGTATGATATTGTTGCTGTCACAGAGACATGGTTGAGGGAGGGGCAAGACTGGCAGCTCAATATTCCGGGGTACAGAATCTTCAGGCGAGACAGAGGGGGAGGTATAAGAGGAGGGGGGGGTCGCAATATTAATTAAAGAATCAATTACTGCCATAAGGAGGGATGATATATTAGCAGGTTCCTCTAATGAGGCCATATGGGTGGAGCTTAAAAACAAAAAGGGGGCAAGCACTTTGATGGGAGTGTACTATAGGCCCCCAAACAGTCAGGGGGAGATAGAGGAACAGATATGTAGGCAAATCTCAGAAAATTGTGCAAATAATAGGGTAATAATAGTGGGGGATTTCAACTTCCCCAATATTAACTGGGATACTCAGAGTGTAAAAGGCTTAGAGGGTACAAAATTCTTAACGTGCATCCAGGAGAGATTTTTGAGCCAGCATGTAGAAAGTCCTACAAGAGAGGGGGCGGTACTGGACCTAATTCTAGGGAATGTGGCCGGCCAAGTGGAAGAAGTGCTAGTAGGTGAGCACTTTGGTGACAGTGACCATAATTCGGTGAGATTTAAGGTGGTCATGGAAAAGGACAGGGAGGGGCCGGAAATAAAGGTTCTAAATTGGGGGAAGGCCGATTTTAATAGGATAAGGCAGGATCTGGCCAAAATGGACTGGGATCAGCTGCTTGTAGGAAAATCCGCATCGGAGCAATGGGAGTCTTTCAGAAGGGAGATTGAGACCATACAATGGCAACATGTTCCCGTAAAGGTCAAGGGTGGTTCCAAGAACTCCAGGGAACCTTGGATGTCAGGGGATATATGAGAATGGATTAGGAAAAAAAGGAGGGCTTTTGGCAGATACAAAAGGCTAAAGACGGAGGAAGCCCTAGAGGAGTACAAAAAGTGCAGGGGGATACTTAAAAAAGAAATTAGGAGATCAAGGAGGGGCCATGAAATAACACTGGCGAGCAAAATTAAGGAAAATCCTAAGATGTTTTACAAGTATATTAAGGGTAAGAGGATAACTAGGGAAAAAATAGGCCCATTAGGGACAAAAATGGCAATTTGTGTGTGGAGCCGGCAGATGTAGGAGGGGTTCTAAATGAATTTTTTGCATCTGTTTTCACTATGGAGAAGGACGACGTAGACATAGAAATACGGCAGGGGGACTGTGATATACTCGAACATATTAACATCGAGCGGGAGGAGGTATTGGCGGTTTTAGCAGGCCTAAAAATGGATAAATCCCCAGGCCCGGACGAAATGTATCCCAGGCTACTGTGTGAGGCAAAGGAGGAGATTGCGGGGGCTCTAACACATATATTCAGAACCTCTCTGGCCACAGGGGATGTGCCAGAGGACTGGAGTACCATTATTCAAGAAGGGGAGTAGGGAAAAACCGGGGAACGACAGGCCAGTGAGCCTAACATCAGTGGTAGGAAAATTATTGGAAAAAATTCTGAAGGACAAAATTAGTCTCCACTTGGAGAAGCAAGGATTAATCAGGGATAGTCAACATGGCTTTGTCAAGGGAAGATCATGTCTGACTAATTTGATTGAATTTTTTGAGGGGGTGACTAGGCGTGTGGATGAGGGTAACGCAGTGGATGTGGTATACATGGATTTCAGTAAGGCCTTCGATAAAGTCCCCCACAGGAGACTGGTCAAGAAGGTACGAGCCCATGGAATCCAGGGTGCCTTGGCACTTTGGATACAAAACTGGCTTAGTGGCAGAAGGCAGAGGGTGATGGTCGAAGGTTGTTTTTGTGACTGGAAGCCTGTGGCCAGTGGGGTACCACAGGGATCGGTGCTGGGTTCCTTGCTGTTTGTAATCTACATTAATGACTTGGATATGAATGTAAAAGGTATGATCAGTAAGTTCGCTGATGATACAAAAATTGGTAGGGTGGTAAATAGCGAGGAGGATAGCCTCAGTCTGCAGGACGATATAGATGGGTTGGTCAGATGGGCGGAACAGTGGCAAATGGAATTTAACCCGGAAAAGTGCGAGGTGATGCACTTTGGAGGGACTAACAAGGCAAGGGAATACACAATGAATGGGAGGACCCTAGGCAAGACAGAGGGTCAGAGGGATCTTGGTGTGCAAGTTCACAGATCCCTGAAGGCGGCGGAACAGGTAGATAAGGTGGTAAAGAAGGCATGGGGATACTTGCCTTTATTAGCCGAGGCATAGAATATAAGAGCAAGGAGGTTATGATGGAGCTGTATAAAACACTGGTTAGGCCACAGCTGGAGTAGTGTGTGCAGTTCTGGTCGCCACACTACAGGAAGGATGTGATCGCTTTGGAGAGGGTGCAGAGGAGATTCACCAGGATGTTACCAGGGCTGGAGCGCTTCAGCTATGAAGAGAGACTGGGAAGATTGGGTTTGTTTTCCTTGGAGCAGAGAAGGCTGAGGGGGGACATGATTGAGGTGTACAAAATTATGAGGGGCACAGATAGGATGGATACTAAGGAGCTTTTTCCCTTCGTTGAGGGTTCTATAACAAGGGGGCATAGATTCAAGGTAAAAGGCGGGAGGTTTAGAGGGGATTTGAGAAAGAACTTTTTCACCCAGAGGGTGGTTGGAGTCTGGAACTCACTGCCTGAAAGGGTTGTGGAGGCAGGAACCCTCACAACATTCAAGAAGCATTTGGATGAGCACTTGAAATGCCATAGCATACAAGGCTACGGACCAAATGCTGGAATATGGGATTAGATTAGACAGGGCTTGATGGCCGGCGCGGACACGATGGGCCGAAGGGCCTCTATCCGTGCTGTATAACTCTATGACTCTAAAATGGACAGAAATAAGTTATTCAATATAAGCAATTTTTCCAATAGTGTTATACAACTATCATGCTCCACTCTTCTAATTAGCTAATAAAAATAACACTTCATGCTATGAAGAGCAAGGCACTCATTAAATATTCATGTATTGAAACATGTGTAAAATTTAAAAAGATAGAATCTTAAAAGGAAAGAAAGAAATTAGGTTGCATTTATATCGCACTTGACTTCAGGACATCTCAGATAATCTGTTTTTTAAGGGATGAATGTTGGCCAGAGCACTGGGAGAACTCCCCTGCTCGTCTTCAAAAAGTGCCATGGGATTTTTTACATCTACCTGAGAGAGCAGATGGGTCCTCACTTTAATGTCTCATCAGAAAGATGGGGTTTGAACCCACAACCTTCTTACTCAATGGTAAGTGTGCTACCATTGAGCCACTGCTAACACCTAATAATCTTATGGCTCTGCCTTAAGGTTAAAAAGGGTATAGGGAAACAGCAGGAAAATAGAATAATTTGCACTTGTATAGCACCTTTAATGTAGAAAAATGCCCCATGGCACTTCAGAGAAGCGAAACAAGACAAAAACTGACTCTAGCTGAAGAAGGGGATATTAGGAGGGGATGACTAAAAGCTTTGTCAAGATATGGGTTTAAATGTGGGTCTTGAAGGAGGAGAGGGAGAGGTGAATGGAGGGAATTCCAGAGCTCAGGGCCTTGACAGCTGAAGGTATGGTCACCTATATTGGGATAAAGGGATTTCAGGATGCACAAGAGGCCAGAGTTGGAGGAATGCAAAGATCTTGGAGAGTTGTAGAGCTGCAGAAGGTTACAGAGATAAGGAGGGGCGATGCTATGAAGGGATTTGAACATGGCAATGAGTATTTTAAATTTGAAGCATTGGAGTACTGGGAGCCAATGTAGGTAGCGAGCACAGGGGTGATGGTAAATGGGACGATGTGTGACAGGATATGGGCAACAAGTTTTGGATGAGTGGAAGTTTATGGAGGGTGGAGGATAGGAGAGTGGCCAGGAAAGCATTGGAATAGCCAAGTCTGGAGGTAACAAAGGCGTGGATGAGGGTTTTGGTAGCAGGGGCAGAGATGAGTGACGGTACGGAAGTGAAAGTAGGCAGTCTTTGTGATGGAGGATTTGGGCTTGGAAACTTGGCTCAGGGTCATTTAGGACGTCAAGGTTGCAAAGTGTGGTTCAATCTGAAACAGTAGCCGGGGAGGATAATGAAACCAGTGGTAAGAGTACGGAAGAAGGCTTCACTCTTCCTGATGTTTAACTGGAAGAAATGACGCCTCATCCAGGACTGGACGATGGACAAGAAGTCTGACAACACAGGCAGTGGAGAAGTCGAGAGAGGTGATAGAAAGTGGATAACATCAGCATACCTGCAGAATCTGACACCATGTCTTCGGATGATGTCACCATGGAGCAGCATGTAGATGAGGAACAGGAGGGGGTCCAAGGATAGACAATTGGGGCACTCCAGAGGTAACAGTGCTAGGACAGGAAGAGAATCCATTTCTGGAGATGCTCTGGCTATCACTGGATAGGTAAGTGGAACAGAGTCTCACTATGTTGGACAATGGAGGAGAGCAATTAGAGGAGAATGGTGTGGTCAACAGTGTCGAAGGCTGCAGAGAGATCGAGAACACACAGCTAACACCCAATATCCTTGTGGGAGATTGGTTTTTTTTCAATGGACTTACATCCCTTGGGAACAGAGTTCAGACATTCTAACCTCAGAGCCACTACAGGTAGCAAAGAGAGAAAATTTAACCCCTCAGTCTCCACTGGATTTGAAACCAAAATCTAGAGATGAAAAAGTAATGTGCAATCAACTGTGCCTCCCAATCTCCAAATAGTAAAAAATTCCAATTTCAACTGCTTTATGTCATTGCAGGTGACACAATGAAGAAGTCACATTTTTTTAAAAAGGGGACAGTAATGATATTGTTACTTCTTTGTATTCTGTATTGTGCATTGATATTCTCATGATTGCAATTACCACTGAGAAGTTATTACAGGAAAAAAAAACTACATTCTACACTTTGCTTCCTGTTTCCTTGGAGGAGACAGAGAATTGAAGATAGAAAGTGACATCACAGGCTGTAATTACCATAGCAGTTTTAATCTGAACATGAAATCTGCTTTGTGTCATGCAGCTGCTGGGTTTAAATCCAATTGTGAATAACAGATTGAGAAAGATAATGATTGTTTCTAGAATTTCAAAGGAAAGGCTTTAATTAGGGAACAAATAACTGTCAGACCTTATGATATGCTGCTAGCACAACATTTCCTTTTAAGATGAATACTTTGAAGAATTGGCTGAAAACATACAATGACAATCAAAATCATTTAAAAGCCTTGTTTCTACCAACTATAGTCTTGAAACTTAAGGCTTTCCTTATTTCTTACTTTCTCTAGAGCATGCATGCTGAAAATTGGTCCATCATGGGCTTTGACTCTTTTAATAATGAACATATCTTTCCATATACAGACATCGCCAACTGATGTGCCTGAGAAAACCATCTCTTCTGTCCAACCATACACTGCACACATTATGGTTTCCGTCTTCCGCAGACTTCCAAAACAGCCTTTTCTTCCAGTCAGTCCTCCACCTTGCAGAGTAAATTAATAAATACAATTAGATGAATTTTAAGAACTTATATAATAAATTCCACCTAATGGAGGATCAGAAAACTGTTCGCCACGTTATACAAGAAGTACTTAAAGTCTGCTGGGGATCAGCACCTTGCAATTTCTGAGGAATGGAGACAGATCTTACCACCCAAGGGCTAGACCCCTTAAAGAGTACCTTTGCCTAGACAAGGTTAGCAGAGTACATCGCAGCTTCCACTTGAAGTCAGTCAATCATGAGGACCGTACCACAGGCAAGTTTGTATCAGAGTCCATTGGCCTTTCAACCACTTGGTAACCATAGAATCTTTGGTGACAATAATTGACCATTTTACACGTTACACAAATAAAGAGAGGTATGCCTCCCTTTTTTTTAATTCGCTCATGGGATGTGGACGTCACAGCAAGGCCAGCATTTATTGCCAATCCTAATTGCCCTTGAGAAGGTGGTGGTGAGCCGCCTTCTTGAACCGCTGCAGTCTGTGTGGTGAAGGTTCTCTCACAGTGCTGTTAGGTAGGGAGTTCCAGGATTTTGACACAGTGACGATGAAGGAACGGCGATATATTTCCAAGTCAGGATGGTGTGTTACTTGGAGGGGAACGTGCAGGTGGTGTTGTTCCCATGTGCCTGCTGCCCTTGTCCTTCTAGGTGGTAGAGGTCGCGGGTTTGGGAGGTGCTGTCGAAGAAGCCTTGGCGAGTTGCTGCAGCGCATCCTGTGGATTGTACACACTGCAGCCACGGTGCACTAGTGGTGAAGGGAGTGAATGTTTAGGGTGGTGAATGGGGTGCCAATCGAGCGGGTTGCTTTGTCCTGGATGGTGTTGAGCTTCTTGAGTGTTGTTGGAGCTGCACTCATCCAGGCAAGTGGAGAGTATTCCATCACATTCCTGACCTGTGCCTTGTAGACGGTGGAAAGGCTTTGGGGAGTAGGAGGTGAGTCACTCGCCGCAGAATACCCAGCCTCTGGCCTGTTCTTGTAGCCACAGTATTTATATAACCGGTCCAGTTAAGTTTCTGGTCAATGGTGACCTCCAGGATCTTGATGGTAGGGGATTCGGCGATGGTAATGCCGTTGAATGTCAAGGGGAGGTGGTTAGACCCTCTCTTGTTGGAGATGGTCATTGCCTGGCACTTCTCTGGCGCGAATGTTACTTGCCACTTATGAGCCCATGCCTGGAAGTTGTCCAGGTATTGCTGCATGCGGGCACAGACTGCTTCATTATCTGAGGGGTTGCGAATGAAACTGAACACTGTGCAATCATCAGCGAACATCCCCATTTCTGACCTTATGATAAAACTTCTACCTCATGTAATGTGCTCCCAACACACATTGTTTATATTAACAAATTCTCTAAACGCACACTGTGAAAGGCAAGTTCACTTTTATGTGACTTGCACTTACTTATTAAATGTATTTACAACATTTTAATCACTTTCTGTAAAATGGAATTCTGGAAAACATGTTTATGGAAAACTACTTTTTAATTATTTAGCAAATTAGAAAAACACTGAATAACATTAAAAAAAATGTTTTTACATTAATATACATTGTAGTTAGTAAAGCCACGAATAAGCTAAGTTTACTGACAGTAAGGAGTTTCTGTATGAACTTGTAAATATACATGTCACTACACACAGTACTAGTGTGTCTAGAAAAAAATATTTTTTTCCAAAAAACTTGAGATTCAGGAAACTTGTAGCGAAGTGGAAAATCAATAAAATACAAGCCATCAACTGAAAAAGAATACAGATATAAAAATAGCATTTACTGTCTTACCTGCTCGCTGCCAGAACTTGATGTGTTTTATTCCAGCTGTCACTAACTTGTCTGGTATATAGGGATTCATCTTGACAACAAAAATCTTGTCTGCACTTCCTCTAAAAAGAACAGTTTTGACTTTTACTTCATTGTTTCCTTTCATAACCAAATGACATAGAAAATGATCAATATTATCAAATGAAAATGCTTAGTGTAAAATTCTTCATTTTGCATTGCAATAGAAAGGTATTATACACAAATTAAGTATTCAGCCTTATCATTCGGTGTGTGTGAAAATATATAAATGATGAACTATAGTACCATCTAAAAACTAAACAAGATATTACAGGAGCTACTTCACACATTCAGTTATTCATTTATGAAATATACTGCAGATTCACTTGGGGAAAAAAAATGAATAAAAGTCAAAATGAGCAGATTCCATGTGGGTAAACACTCTTGCATTTTCATATCTGCTTTTTAAAAATGAAATCTAACAAATTGCAAATAGTTATACAGGGAACCAGTGAATATTTAGAAACTAATGAAAGGATTTTAAGAAGTAGTTTAATTGAAGAAACAGTGGCTAAATAAAGCAAATCTTGGGTAGCAAAAGAACAAAAACATGTCATTTGATAAAATTTCACGAGTATGATAACATATAAATTGACAATTGTAAACAATTTTACAACACCAAGTTATAGTCCAGCAATTTTATTTTAAATTCACAAGCTTTCGGAGGCTTCCCCCTTCGTCAGGTGAACGATGTGAAATGACGAAGGGGGAAGCCTCCGAAAGCTTGTGAATTTAAAATAAAATTGCTGGACTATAACTTGGTGTTGTAAAATTGTTTACAATTGTCAACCCCAATCCATCACCGGCATCTCCACATCATATAAATTGACAGCATGAGAAGGTGAACTGATATGGTACAAACATGATTGATTTTATTTATGCCCAGGTACGGTCCAGTAAAGTAATTCCCCCGAGGTATGCGTAGTATGAGCCTTACAATTTCCTGAAGGAGCTCCTATATTGACGCAGAGTATTAAACGCCTACCTTACTGAAGAAAGTTTTTCTCCTTTCTTCCAATCCCAGAGAACTATGGTGTGATTTTGATCCAGCCCCACTGATGCCAAGCGTTTTCCATCCGCTGAAATAAATAAAACATTCTACTTTTTATTTTTTGAAAGCTATCATATTTTGTACTCGGAACCTATATACTGGACAAGCATACGCATCGTTTAGTCCTATGGAACCTAAAGTCCCTAGTTCTTGATATCCTAGAAAGCGCAAAGATCCACCCACTTGTGAATCTTCCAGTTCTCCAATGGTGCGGAGAGAGGTTACTAGTATCCAACAAGAGTTTTGGAAGCTGTTGCCAAAATATTGATTAAACCAATCAATGGTAAGGGAATGGGGTTGAGTGAAAAAAAATCAAATGATGATTAGGCTACACTGCGGTTACTGAATATTTAAGGAGCCTGTGGATTGTCACTTATAATTGCAGCTCTGGTGTGGCAACCATGGATTTCACATTAATAGTGACGGTCATCATCCTTTCAAATGTGGGTACGGTAGCATAGTGGTTATGGTACTGGACTAAAATCCAGAGTCATGAGTTCAAATCCCGCCACGGCAGCTGGCGAATTCAAATTCAATTAATTAAATTCAATTAAATAAAAATCTGGAATTAAAATACTAGTATCAGTAATGATGGCCATGAAACTACCGGATTGTCGTAAAAACCCATCTAGTTCACTAACATCCTTTAGGGAAGAAAACCTGCCATCCTTACTCGGTCTGGCCGATATGTGACTCCAGACCCACACCAATGTGGTTGATTCTTAATTGCCCTCTGAAATGGCCTAGCAAGCCACTCAGTTGTAAAATCTCATTATGAAAAGTCATAATAAGAATAAAACCGGACGGACCACTAGGCACCGGACATGACAACGGCAAAACACCAAGCCCAGTCGACCCTGCAAGGTCCTCCTCACTAACATCTGAGGACTTGTGCCAAAATTGGGAGAGCTGTCCCACAGACTAGTCAAGCAACAGCCTGACATAGCCATACTCACAAAATCATACCTTTCAGCCAACGTCCCAGACTCTTCCATCACCATCCCTGGGTATGTCCTGTCCCACCGGCAGGACAGACCCACCAGAGGTGGCGGTACAGTGATATACAGTCAGGAGGGAGTGGCCCTAGGAGTCCTCAACATTGACTCCAGACCCCATGAAATCTCATGGCATCAGGTCAAACATGGGCAAGGAAACCTCCTGCTGATTACCACCTACCGTCCTCCCTCAGCTGATGAATCAGTCCTCCTCCATGTTGAGCACCACTTGGAGGAAGCACTGAGGGTAGCAAGGGCACAGAATGTACTCTGGGTGGGGGACTTCAATGTCCATCACCGAGAGTGGCTCGGTAGCACCACTACTGACCGAGCTGGCCGAGTCCTGAAGGACAGAGCTGCTAGACTGGGCCTGCGGCAGGTGGTGAGCGAACCAACACGAGGGAAAAACTTACTTGACCTCGTCCTCACCAATCTACCTGTCGCAAATGCATCTGTCCATGACAGTATTGGTAGGAGTGACCACCGCACAGTCCTCGTGGAGATGAAGTCCCGTCTTCGCACTGAGGACACCATCCAACGTGTTGTGTGGCACTACCACCGTGCTAAATGGGATAGATTCAGAACAGATCTAGCAGCTCAAAACTGGGCATCCATGAGGCGCTGTGGGCCAGCAGCAGCAGAATTGTATTCCAGCACAATCTGTAACCTCATGTCCCGGTATATTCCTCACTCTACCATTACCAACAAGCCAGGGGATCAACCCTGGTTCAATGAGGAGTGTAGAAGAACATGCCAGGAGCAGCGCCAGGCGTACCTAAAAATGAGGTGCCAACCTGGTGAAGCTACAATTCAGGACTACATACATGCTAAACAGCGGAAGCAACATGCAATAGACAGAGCTAAGCGATTCCACAACCAACGGATCAGATCAAAGCTCTGCAGTCCTGCCACATCCAGTCGTGAATGGTGGTGGACAATTAAACAACTAACGGGAGGAGCAGGCTCTGCAAACATCCCCATCCTCAATGATGGCGTAGTCCAGCACGTGAGTGCAAAAGACAAGGCTGAAGTGTTTGCAACCATCTTCGGCCAGAAGTGCCGAGTAGATGATCCATCTCGGCCTCCTCCCGATATCCCCACCATCACAGACGCCAGTCTTCGGCCAATTCGATTCACTCCACGTGATATCAAGAAACGGCTGAGTGCACTAGATACAGCAAAGGCTATGGGCCCCGACAACATCCCGGCTGTAGTGCTGAAGACTTGTGCTCCAGAACTAGCTGCGCCTCTAGCCAAGCTGTTCCAGTACAGCTACAACACTGGCATCTACCCAACAATGTGGAAAATTGCCCAGGTATGTCCTGTCCACAAAAAGCAGGACAAATCCAATCCGGCCAATTACCGCCCCTTCAGTCTACTCTCAATCATCAGCAAAGTGATGGAAGGTGTCATCGACAGTGCTATCAAGCGAACCCTGCTCACCAATGCTCAGTTTGGGTTCTGCCAGGACCACTCGACTCCAGACCTCAGCGAGTATTCTGCAGCGAGTGACTCACCTCCTCACTCCCCAAAGCCTTTCCACCACCTACAAGGCACAAGTCAGGAGTGTGATGGAATACTCTCCACTTGCTTGGATGAGTGCAGCTCCAACAACACTCAAGAAACTCGACACCATCCAAGATAAAGCAACCCGCTTGATTGGCACCCCATCCACCACACTAAACATTCACTCTCTTCACCACCGGCGCACTGTGGCTGCAGTGTGTACCATTCACAGGATGCACTGCAGCAACTCGCCAAGGCTTCTTCGACAGCACCTCCCAAATCCGTGACCTCTACCACCTAGAAGGACAAGAGCAGCAGGCACATGGGAACAACACCACCTGCACGTTCCCCTCCAAGTCACACACCATCCCGACTTGGAAATATATCGCCGTTCCTTCATTGTCGCTGGGTCAAAATCCTGGAACTCCCTTCCTAACAGCACTCTGGGAGAACCGTCACCACACGGACTGCAGCGGTTCAAGAAGGCGGCTCACCATCACCTTCTCGAGGGCAATTAGGGATGGGCAATAAATGCTGGCCTCGCCAGTGACACCCACATCCCGTGAACGAATATAAAAAAAAAAAATAAAGAACAGTACTATTGAGAGGTGAGGGCAACCAGGCACATAACTCACAGAAAATGACCATATTCCACAGTGAGTGCTACAAAACCGGATTGCCGTGCCATGGACTCACATTGTCAGAACAGTTTGAACTGAAGGAAATTACACAACTGTTTCACGTAAGAGCAGAGGACTCACTGATCTCCTCCATGACTATAATTTTTCTGCCTGTTGCTGTGTGAGTTACAATTTAACTTTTTGCCATGGGATTATTTCAATTACCCAGTAGCAATGCCAGAGAATGATACCCAGCCACATTAAAGGTGTGACAAGTTGACATGGTACCAGAGGGAAACTGGTGCCCATGGAACCAGATCTCAGTTTGAGAAGACAGGAGGGGGAGAAAATCAGCATGAGGGTCGACCTGTGGAGGTCTTTAAGATTATGAAAAGGTTTCGATTGGATAGAGGCAGAGAAGATGATTCCAAATGTGGGGCAGACCAAATCTAGAGGCCATAAATATAAGATAGTCACCAATAAATCCAATAAGGAATTCAGGAGAAACTTCCTTATCCAGAGAGTGGTGAGAATATGGAACTCACTACCACAAAACGTGGTTGAGGCAAATAGGATAGATGCATTTAAGGGGAAGCTAGACAAACACATGGGGGAGAAAGGAATAGAAAGACATGCTGATAGGGTTAGATGAAGTAGGGTGGGAGGAGGCTCGTGTGCAGAATAAACACCAGCACAGACCAGTTGGGCCAAATGGCCTGTTTCTGTGCTATACATGCTATGTAATTCTATGATCTGTTCTACAGAAGTTGCAGACTCAATTATTTGCACAGAAATGAACAAATACACAGAGACAACATCAATTATGCATCATTGTGGGCTTCCTCAGGATTCTCAGTATTAAATGCACATACATGGAGGTAATGGTGTCCAGTTAATCTATGGCCTACAAAGGTTTCCACTCAAAGTCCAGATGAAAGAAAGAGTTTCATTTACATGGCACTTCATCACAGTTATCAAAACACTTTACTTGTAAAAAAAAAATTTACTTCCAAGGGCAGAGACTATTCTGATGTAGGAAAATACAGTTACCAATGCATGCAGACTGGCCTCTCCAAGTAGCAAAGAGATAAATGACCAGCTAGCCTGTTTTGTTGATGTTGGTTAAGGGAGTAACGTTGGTTAGGATTTCAAGAGAATTTTCTACCGTTTAACATCTGCCAGAACAGGCAGACAGGTTCTGTTTAATGTCTCATCCAAAAGATAGATCCTCCGATAATTCAGTTCTCCCTCAGCGTCAGTCTACACTGAATTATATAGAAATTACTACATGGAAACAGGAAACGGGCTATTTGGCCAATCCAGTTTGCGTTGGTGTTTATCCACCACGTGAGCAGTATCCTAATCCCACTCTGTTCCCATATCCCTTTATTCCCTTTTCCTTCAACCACCTATTCTTAAATATTGACATGGCTTCTGCTTCAATAAAGAACTCCTTAACACAATTAAAACACAGTCTAATAACCGTCTATGTAAAAAAAAGTTTTCTCCAGCTCTCTGTTCTAAATCTCTTACATGTAATCTTATATTTAATCTGAGCAATCTCAGTGTCAGCTGTGGCTCAGTTGGTAGCACTCTTGCCTCCGAGTCAGAAGATGGGTTCAAGTCCCACTCCAGAGACTTGAGCACAAAATCTAGGCTGACACTCCAGTGCAGTACCGAGGGAGTGCTGCATTGTTGGAAGTGCTGTCTTTCAGATGAGATGTTAAACCGAGGCCCCGTCTGCCCTCTCAGGTGGACGTAAAAGATCCCACGGCACAAATTCAAAGAAGAGCAGGGGAGTTATCCCTGATGTCCTGGCCAATATTTATCCCTTAACCAACATCACTAAAACAGATTATCTGGTCATTATCAAACTGCTGTTTGTGGGACCTTGCTGTGCACAAATTAGCTGCTGGGTTTCCTACATTCCAACAGTGACTACGCTTCAAAAATACTTCCTTGGCTGTAAAATGCTTTGGGACGTCCTGAGGTCGTGAAAAGCGCTATATAAATGCACATATTTCTTTCTTTATGTCCCATCATTGCACAACTCTTGTTGACCGGAGGTCACCGGTTACGGTTCCTGGCTTAGTACAAAGGGAAGAGTCAATTCTCTCTTAACTCTCAATTCGCTTTATTCACACCGTTAGATCATATACATATAGCTTATACGTCTAGTTAGATATAGACATGCAGTTTACACCAGGTTATACAGTTTTATACCCAAACGGTCTAAACACACACCCACTAGGTTTCTCTGACACTCACTGAGTGGTCACAGAATATAAAGGATAATACCCGAAAAGGAGAGCTGACGCTGGCCAGGCGTTCAGTTCTCTCTCTCTCTCTCGACGTCGTCTCCACGTCAGTAGGGTCTTCCACTTCCGCGATGGTTGGTCTCCGGAGTCTTCGCTCTCTCTCTTTCGAGGTTCCTCTGACACTCCCTGAGTGGTCACAGAATATACGTCGTCTCTACGTCCCTGACGTAGGTTCTTCCACATCCGTGATGGTTGGTCTCCGGATTCTTCGCTCTGGCTCCACGCCCCAGATCCTTCATTCTTATTCCGAATCTTATCTCTTCAAGCTGTGCTGTCTCTCTCCCTTTGGTTTAGGCCTGCTCGCTTTTGCCTGTGTCTTCTCCTCATTGGCTCTGTCCCAAGGACTTAGGTAGCATTACCTCATTACTCCTTTTCTAAATAAGGACTTGTGTCTTATCACATCTCCTTTGTCTTTCACAAAACTTAGCTAATTCAAACTGGTTCCAGCCAGCTCAGGCCAGCGACTGAACTCAGGTTACTTCAGTTCAAAAGTTGTTCTTGCCTGTGTATCAGCAGCTGAGGAATCTCAGGTTACTTTCTGCAGCCCCTGGCCAACACTCTCAATGACTAGAACCAGTCCATTTCCATCTACTCCACTGCATCTCTTCATAATTTCAAACATCTCTATCAAATCATCCCATGGCTTCCGTGTAGATAAGTGCTGAAGTCTTGGAACCCACAAGACTGAGATGTGAGTGCTAACAACAGGGTAAAGCCAACACATGGGCATGATTTTCACCCCGAAAAGCGGGTGGGTTGGGGGGGGCATTAAAAATTGCAACAATTTCAAACCCGCCCATTTCTGGTTTTCATGGGGGCGGGCAACCAACCTGCTCTCAGGAGGCAGGGTGGTCACTAACTGGCCCGCGGGCCTCCATTTTTTCAGGTTTTGTGATTTTAGTCTCTGGGGACTGGGATTTTTTTTAATTATTCGTTCATGGGATGTGGGCGTCGCTGGCGAGGCCGGCATTTATTGCCAATCCCTAATTGCCCTTGAGAAGGTGGTGGTGAGCCGCCTCCTTGAACCGCTGCAGTCCGTGTGGTGAAGGTTCTCCCACAGTGTTGTTAAGAAGGGAGTTCCAGGATTTTGACCCTGCGACGATGAAGGAACGGCGATATATTTCCAAGTCGGGATGGTGTGTGACTTGGAGGGGAACGTGCAGGTGGTGTTGTTCCCATGTGCCTGCTGCTCTTGTCCTTCTAGGTGGTAGAGGTCGCGGGTTTGGGAGGTGCTGTCAAAGAAGCCTTGGCGAGTTGCTGCATTGCATCCTGTGGATGGTACACACTGCAGCCACTGTGCGTCGGTGGTGAAGGGAGTGAATGTTTAGGGTGGTGGATGGGGTGCCAATCAAGCAGGCTGCTTTGTCCTGGATGGTGTCGAGCTTCTTCAGTGTTGTTGGAGCTGCACTCATCCAGGCAAGTGGAGAGTATTCCATCACACTCCTGACTTGTGCCTTGTAGGTGGTGGAAAGGCTTTGGGGAGTCACTCGCTGCAGAATACCCAGCCTCTGGCCTGCTCTTGTAGCCCAGTATTTATATGGCTGGTCCAGTTAAGTTTCTCGTCAATGGTGACCCCCAGGATGTTCATGGTGGGGGATTCGGCGAAGGTAATGCCGTTGAATGTCAAGGGGAGGTGGTTAGACTGTCTCTTGATGGAGATGGTCATTGCCTGGCACTTTTCTGGTGCGAATGTTACTTGCCACTTATGAGCCCAAGCCTGGATGTTGTCCAGGTCTTGCTGCATGCGGGCTCGGACTGCTTCGTTATCTGAGGGGTTGCTAATGGAACTGAACACTGTGCAATCATCAGCGAACATCCCCATTTCTGACCTTATGATGGAGGGAAGGTCATTGATGAAGCAGCTGAAGATGGTTGGGCCTAGGACACTGCCTTGAGGAACTCCTGCAGCAATGTCCTGGGGCTGAGATGATTGGCCTCCAACAACCACTACCATCTTCCTTTGTGCTAGGTATGACTCCAGCTACTGGAGAGTTTTCCCCGATTCCCATTGACTTCAATTTTACTAGGGCTCCTAGGTGCCACACTCTGTCAAATGCTGCCTTGATATCAAGGGCAGTCACTCTCACCTCACCTTTGGAATTCAGCTCTTTTGTCCACGTTTGGACCAAGGGTCTGAGGTCTGGCGCCGAGCGGTCCTGGCGGAACCCAAACTGAGCATCGGTGATCAGGTTATTGGTGAGTAAGTGCTGGGCCTTCTCCTACAAGCCGAATGAGAGGCGGCAAGAAGGCCCGAAACTGCAGGTAAGTGCCTTTGTCGCACTGCTTGTGGGCCTGGAGGAGCAGGAGTGCTTCCCCCAGGCCCAACAAGCCTACCTGCAGCGACCCCCCACAACAATCGCAACCCCCCTCTCCAATGGTCACGGCTCCCAAGATGACCCTCGATCCCAACCCCTCCGCTCCCCTCGGTAACTGAACCTCGATCCCCCTCCCGATGACTAATCCCCCCCGATGACTGACCCCCTCCCCCGATGCCCCCATGCCCTCCCCCCCCCCCCATCCCCGTCCTCTCCATACATCCAATCTAAGACTTAACTGAACACTTACCTCTTCCTTGCTCTTCTCCCATCCGACTGAGACCAGCCTGTTAATCAGGCTGACCTGTCGGGCGGGAAACAGTCAAAAAAAAATAAAAGACGTCCTTACGTGAAAATTGTAAAGACGTCCGAGAAACCCGTACTTCCAGATTTCCCATCCGCAATTCGACCCCCCCCAGCCCCCATCCCGACTCCAGGATAAAATTATGCCCATGGTCTGTAAAACGTAACAAAGAATTTTACATGTCAATGCACAATTTCAACCAGTTGTCTCTGCCAACAGTAAGTGAATATGAATGATTGGCTGCAAGCTGGTTAGTGTGTTTTAGGGCTAATGATCCCTTTGGACAATTCACAATCATGCACAAAAAATTACATGCTCCATCATTCAGCAAACTTACAGTATTTTTAAGCAGCAAGTTAAGTGCCTTCATGATTTGAGGAGCCTACATATAATCATGCATCTGTTACACAAACCTGTGCACAATAAGTGCTAGATACAATAAGTTATCTGCCATAGTAACATTTGTCTTTTTCCTAAAGTTATCCCAGCAAACATGCCTAATACCTGAATGTACTGTTGTCCTAAGTGTAATTGGAAGCATTTATAATAAAAAGGACAGGTGGATTGCAGAGGAGAGATATTGTAAGAGTACGGAGTATTCAATGCCAAAGCCAACAGAATAGTCAAGGAGGTTGAGAAGAGGCAAATAAACATGGTCAGCCATTTGTGACTTTGACCAGTGGATTCCAGAAGCTGGATCAGTAAGTCTTAAACAGGTAGCGGTGGGAGTAAAGAAAGAAAGAATTTGCATTTATATAGCACTTTTCGTGTTCTTAGGATGTCCCAAAGTGCTTCACAGTCAATTAAGTATTTTTGAAGTGTAGTCACTGTTGTAATGTAGTGAAACACGTTAGCCAGTTTATGCACAGCAAGGCCCCACATATGGCAAAGAGATAAATGACCAGATAATTTGTTTTATGGCGATGGCAGGACACCAGGGAACTTTCCTGCTCTTCTTCGAAGAGTGCCATTGAATCTTATGTCCAATTGAGGGGGCAGACTGAGCCTTGGTTTAATACCTCAACCAAAAGTCAACACCTCCAACAGTGCAGCAATCCTTCAGTAGTGTATTGAAGTATCAGCCTAGATTAAGTGCTCAAGACTTTGGAGTGGAGCGTGAACCCACGATCATCTGACAGGCAAGAGTGATACCACTGAGCCAAGGCTACCATCAGATAGGTACAGTGTCAAAGGTCAGAGTCAGCTTGAAGAAGGGCTAGATGATCAGAAGCTAAGGCAGGAGGGAATCGAGAGAGTAGGTAGTAAGCTTCATAGGTGAGATGGGTTTAGTGAAGGCTGTGGAAGTGGGAGACGGAGGTAGACGATAGATAGGTTCAGGAGCTTGAAACAGATTGAGTCAATTATGCACACGCAGCAGACTGGAAGTAACAGTCGTTACAAAATGAATACAGAAATTCAGCCAGTCCAAAGTTATTCTCTAGGCTTGCAATCTGGGGGAATGCCTACTTCTGCCTCTGTAATATCCCCCTTCTCCGCTCCTGCCTCAGCACATCTGCTGCTGAAATCCTCATCCATACTTTTGACACCTCCAGACTCGACAATTCCAATGCTCTCCAATGGCCGGCCTCCTTCCTTCCACCCTACGCAAATTTGAGCTCATCCAAAACTCTGCTACCCATATCCTAACTTGCAACAAGTACCGTTCACCCATCACCCCTGTGCTCACTGGCCTACATTGGCTCCTGGTCTGGCAACACCTCGAATTTAAAATTCTCATCCTTGTGTTCTAATCCCTCCATGGCCTCACCCCTCCCTATCTCTGTAATCTCCACCAGCCCTACAACCCTTTGAAATCTCACGTTCCTCCAATTCTGGTGTTGTGCCTCCCTGACTTTCATCGCCCCACCATTGATGGCTGTGCCTTCAGCTGTCTAGTCCCCAAGCTTTGGAATTCCCTTCCTAAACCTCTCTGCCTCTCTCTCGTCCTTTAAGACACTCCTTAAAACCTAACTCTTTGACAAAGCTTTTGGTCACCAGTCCTAATATCACTTTATGTGGCTCGGTGTCAAATTTTGTCTGATAATACTCCTGTGAAGTGCCTTGGGATGTTTTACTATGTTAAAGGTGCTATATAAATGCAAGTTGTTGTTGTCTAAACTTCAATTTACCCTAAACAAACAGGAAAGATACCAAGGTGAGTATTCCCTGTTGAATATTCAGGTTGAAAAAAAGTAGTAGCATGCTCAGTGAGAAAATATCGTGCCTCATAGTTATTAAGTGTGCAGAGGTCTCAAAAACTTTATCAATAAGAATCATATATTGCACTTGTATGAAAGTACAAAAGAGTATCGCATTTGGTGACAACATTGAGTGTGAAGGAATTCAACTGAAGATACCAATTGGAATCACCTATATATGCATGTGATTTGCCTTTAATGTGCAACACTAGTACAGGATTCTAATAAGTAGTGTTATTTTTACCTGAAAAATCTATTGCACAAACCCCAAACTGGTGATGTCCTTTTAAAATTGATAGTGGCTTCAATACCTCTGCATCCCAGATGTGAATTGCAGAGTCACGGCTCACCTAAATAAAGAGAAACAATTTACAGTTATTATTTCCAGACGAGCAGAGATTTTTTATGATGTTAAATTCTTACTGATATTCATGAAAATAACACTGCTCAATTAATAGAACTGGAAGTATACTTCGCATTCAATAGGTCAGTTGTTGTTCAGAGGAAATATCGCAATTAAACTTTTTGGATGAAACCACATGGTTATTTTTGACTTGTACAAGGATAGCCAAGTGGGAATCTCTCCCCCTGCTCTACTGAAAGCACAACTCATATTGAGGTATGGTTCTGTCACCTCGCTCAAGTAGCCATTCTTCATGTTATAAGCCTAGATAGTTAATTTCAGCAGGTTATTCAAACATGGAGTGCATCACAGCCTAATCCTGTTCTCTCCTAGCTTGTGCACACTCATACACTTCAGCAGAGGTCACTGAATAGCAATCCAGAGCGGAAACTCTTTTTTTCCACTCCTTATCCCAAACTAAGGTCAAATGTAGTGCTAAGATCGGCTAATTCAATACAGGTGGAAATAGAATCTGAAATTTTCTGGTGTGTATGACTTGGCCACTAGGGCATTGTTAAATTTCTTTTTAATCACAAGATTAGTATGAAGTTAGAAGGTGATCCCAGAGGAACTCAGAGTTGAAGGGGCAGGGGCATAAAAACATTTGTAATTAAAAGAGAGTTTAAGATGTAAAGCAAACTAAAGGATTTTGTTTCGTAATTGTGTACAAATTATTGTTTACAAATATTTGTCAACTCAGTAAGAGTAAAATACTTTTATTCTCTATTAGACAATAGAAGATGTATGCTAACTGGAATATACCTGAAATTGAAAAATAATCACTATGACAACTAAGGTAGAGGACTCTATATCATTTATTAGACAGCACAAATCATAGATAGCTTACACCAGTGCACTAACCCTTAAACAAATACGACTATTTGAGGTATACTAAGTGAACTGAGTACATATCAAAGTTCTAATACCTGATAAAGAATATATAATGCTCTAATGTGTGTCCTTTAGGAAAAGACCCATGAATGGTATAACTGGGATGGTATAATTAAGTTTAAGAAACTGCAACACATTTCCTGATCTGGTGTTACATCAGCAACATGAAAGTGGCAATCCAAGGAAATCAGAGCATACCATCCAGGAAGCACACAAAATGGCTCACAGGACAGCCAAGTAGGATCATTTCAATTTAAATTTGATACTCACTATGCTACAAATGCACTTACTTCTGATAAAAGCATGTTCTAAAGCATTAGATGTCCAAATCTACCCACAGATAAATAGTAAGAATTGCTATTTGTGTGCCTGTATATGTAGCTCTATGGAATCAAGTGTGAGACATTAAGTGGGGAGCAATCTGTGGTGAATTGATAAACTACTTGTGTTTCTTAATCCTACTTCTGACTCCATTTATAATTTAGTTATTTTGCTTTAGTATGCCACTATTGCATAAATTGGAAGTTGCCGTGATGTATTCTGATGAATTCTATTTAATGTTGCCAGACATAGCGCACCCTGACAGCTAGATACAGGAAATATCCATCAACCAAAACATGCAACAAGAAAAAAAATCTGACTAACCACCCACTCCTTATTTAATTACAAACCAAACTTTAAAATATTAAATGTTATATATATATAAAAAAGTGGATTAAAAAATTTTAAAACAGGGACCGTGAACCCAACCCCATTTTAATGGCGGCAGGTTTCATGGTGTGCAAGTGTCCTGTCGTGGAGAGCTGGGACACTCGCACACCATGAAACCTGCCGCCATCACGTGTTTCCCAGGACCTGGGAAACCTGGCAGTAAAAGGGAGGTGGGAGCATCCGGCTCAAGGCGGCAAGTGCCTTTTACAGCGCTCCTTGTGGGCCAGGAGGAGCAAGAGTGCCTCCACCTCCACTCACAGCCCCTTAAGGAAGCCTTCAACCTTCACTCTGCCGATCGCAGCTTCTCTTTCCCCACTGCTGCGATCACAGAGCTCCCCCCCCGCCCCCACGCACTGATTTCCGGCCTTCCCCCCTCCCTCTTCCCAAGCCCTGATCTCTGGCCTTCCCTCCATCCGATTGCCAGGGACCGTCCCCTAAGGTCCCCGGCTGCGGCCTCCTGCTACTGGTTTTCCCGCCTGGTAGCCAGCCAGCCTGTCAATTTGGCCTCCGCATCCCCGGCCTTGACGCGTTCCCTAGCCACTTTCGCCTTCCCCTGCACCCTCCCCGCAAATATTGGGGCCGCTATTTGTTTCCTTAACACAACCTTTCTTGTCTCTATTATACCAATACTATCATGGTCTGTGCTCCTCTTTCATTTTTTCTAAGCTTCAAACATGCCACCATACATAATCTTCCTCCTCCCTGCACTGAAATCAAGATTCATCACACAATCCCTACTCTAACTCAAGCTTTTCCAAGACCACAAAAATGCAAAATTCCTTGCCTCCCCTTTCTCTTACAATCTTCAAGCTTTTAAGACCCTAGTTTGGCATCAACTAATGTTCATTTCTTGATTGACGTCATCTTCATTTTACAACTTTGGTGGTGTGCTGCATTATGGACCTTGAACTTGTCATTTAATCTGAAAAAAGCTAAAATTGGTATTGGCAGTGGGCCATTATTGGCTGTAGATAGCATTCTCAGCTGGAAGAGTTGCATGGCACAAGGATAAAACAGCACACGGGTTTTTTGGGAGAGTGGAAAAAGGTGCCCACCCTTACAGGAAGGTAACGTTCTAAAAGAAACTAAATATTTCATCCCCATAAGGAGGACAGTTGTGAGGACTTCTTGAGGTCTTTGGCCTTTTTGACGCACAACCCTACTCAAACTTATATTATAGAGCATTTTCTCTACATCAGAATTATGAGCTGCCAGAACTTTTTGGTCATATGAAATTATGGCATTGCTCATCAGAAACACTTTGTAATAAAGGCTTCTTTATTTTTGTTTCCATATGAGATAAGGGGAATTAACAACCAAAGCAACAGCCAGTCATACTTTATCCAGCAAGGCCGAAAAATGCACTTGGGAACTGGTAGGATATCCTAAGGTGACTTCTTCGTTCAGTATTCACTTTTGAAATGGGATTCTGCTTCTACTTGGCAGATATGTTGTGTGATTTTCTATTCCAGCCAGGAACTGCAAAAGTAGAAACTTTGTAGACAATTGTCAGGTTTATTCTCAAACGTTCCATGAGCAACCAAAGAAGGGCAAAGTTGGCTAGCATCAAATGTAGGCTTTAGTCACCACTTTATTACTCAGTTTAAAACTGAATCTGGTCTCATGGATCTTTGAATTAGACCAGTGGGGCCTGGTTCCTCCTTTCTCTGTGTAGAATCTCTAATCTGGGAATCTGATACCTTGGGAGGATTGCAGCAGTGACTGGTTCCTATTTAAAGGAACACTTAATTGGGTTGTTTGCATGATTTGAGCCATGTTGACCCCAAGTTGACTCTTATGCCTCCTATTCCTATATCTAGTTAAGGGAGATGTGCAGCTATCACCGACATCACTAGTGAAATTTAGCCATCATTTGTTAGTGAGCATGGTTTGTGTGATGAGTACCCAGGTGGACATGTGGAAGCAAGTACCCTTGAGGTTGAAAGGGGCTAGGGAATCCCTGTAACACATTGTTTGTATGATAATGAGAGTAACAATCACCTTGAAAGTTTTTAAAGAGTTTTCTCAGATTTGGAAAGAATGGGTTTGAACCTTCTTGGGAACAAAAAGCCTTCCAAACACCGTTTTGGCAACTTTGACACTCAAGGACTTTGTACTGAGAACAGAATAGCACCATCTTTCCAATACACTTTAGGCAATATTTCTACCACTACAGTAGCCATCAAACAGTTTAAGTCTCTCACAACTCAATGTCATTCATCAATCCAAATATGTAACCAGGAGTGGCAACATAAGAAATTTCCCTGAGACAGATCAGATGCTAGTGTCATTGGCATCAGCTGATGCCTATTGCAGCTGAATATAATTTTCTTTGTATGACGTGACCATCATAGGAACTGAAGCTGACAATCCTTGCAAAACATGTCACAATTCTCCCAAATGCTAGTGGACACAATTGATCTGATAATTAGCAGTGAAAGTCTGCATAATGGTATATTTGGTGACCCACTGAATATAGGACTGTAAGAAGTATGACATTATTAGCACTGCAGAGGAGTACTTATAGCCACTTGGGCCAGTACCTCAGATTGTGATATAGTTTGTCCTTCTGCACAGATATCTCAATTTTAAGTGGAATTTGAATCACAGTATCATTTCTATGAATCATTCCCTATGGACACATATGCAATCAAATATAGTCTTTAACATTGCAATGCAGATCTCATATGCAGCAAAGTCAGATTAAGAAATGTTGCTGAAGCAGTATACCTGGCCACTAGATACGAAGAATCATCTGGACTCAATTTAGAATTTGAAATTTGACACTGATGTAAAGTAAACTTCTGAACACTAACAAAAGTTTATCAGCAAAATGCGTTGGACAAAAGGCTTCTCAATGGAGCAGATAAAATGCAACTGGTAATAACAGGGAGAAAAAGATCTAAGGTGAAAACAGAGAAAGATCTTCAAGTCTGCAAGGAGACCAGATGGTGTTAAAGTTTGCATTGCCTGAGGCACTGCAATAAGTACAGTGTCAGTCATGGAACAAAACATTTCATAGGGATTGATATCCATGGGATTTTCGTTTTGCCCAGTGACCAGGTCTGGCCTAATTAGCAACCTGAGTTGCTTGAGCTGGGAAAAATCAAAACTAATTGAATACCAAACCAGTCAGACTTTTTTTGGCTTTAACACCATAACATCAACATCCAGACTGGTCCCAGATACTGATTTCTGTGGCACTAATCACTGAAGGCCCTGTAAATGTCAACATTGCAGCAACTCCAACATGTGAGAGGAGGCTCCAAATGATGAATACAGTAATAAAATGAATATTTCCTACTAGCTAGGGACTCTTCACACAATTTAAAAAAAATACTACATAGCTAGGAGAAATACTTTAATATAAAGTACTCCCATTGTGCTAGCCTCTTCCATCAATAGTTATTCAAATAAACTTACATTACCTGGCCTGTTGATATATAATCCTTTAAAGGATGAATTGCGAGACAGACAATGTCATCATCATGGCCAAGGTAGAATCGCTGTATATTCTGCTGACGATTATACACTATTCCTACTGCTGCAACATGGTATACAATCTCTCCAGTTTGAGTGTAATATAGATTGCTCCTGCAGTCATAGCCCCTGTAACTGAAAGGTAAAAAGAAAGTCATATAGCAGTAATGTCAATTTTTACTCCTATACTGAGTTTTCTTCAGCCAAGTTCCTCACAAATGGATCCTTTCTAACATCTGTGGAAGGAATGTACTAGTTGATAAAAGGAGCGAGAGAATTCACTCCTTCAAATAGATTAGAAGGCCTTTGTCAGCTCATTAATTTTACCTAGCGGGATTGTTTGTTCTTTAACTTAGCCTTGATATAATGATGAGGCTGGCAGATGTGTCGAGAGTCTCGTATGTTGTAGTGTCAGGCCTTAAATAGAGGGGCAATTAGCAGCCTAGTTAAGTGTGCGTCCCCAGGACAAGAAAGCTGACAGCTATAGTCAAAACAGAACATCTTCCGTCCGGTGCCTCCCAGATTTGGTAACCAGCAATCTGTTCAGTTTGCAGCTACAGCTCATTAAATTAAGAACTTTACTACGTGTATTGTCTCATTAAATTGAACCATTTCAAAAACTTTTTTTTCCAAAAAAGAACATCCTACCCATGAACAAAATGTAAGCGCACACTGCTGTCTGGAGCTTTTTCCCGTTTCTTTGAAGTCGCTGCTTGACGTTTTTCTTTGCATTTCTCTTTAAGCTGAGGTAGATCTTCTTTGTAAACCTATTGAAAGAAAAATAGATTGAAAGTAAAAAAAATACAAAAAAATGAAGGGATGGCAAAAGGGATTGGAGTAGATGGATAGCTCCAGTTAAAGAGCTAGCACAGGTGTGATGGATCAAATGGCCTTATTCTATGTTGTAATTTCTATGATTCTAAGTAAAAGACCACCTCCAAGTAGTAGTCTCACACGGCTTAGCTCACATCAAACTGCTGGACTACCTGGTAATTTTAAACTTAATTTGTAATATTCTTTACATTAGCAGAGAGCAGGCACTCCCATCACGGTGTTAAAATGTAACCCACATTTGGAAGTCTTTCATGGCTATCTGCACATTTGACCACAAGTGGCAGACAAGACCATAACTTGGATGCAATCTCACTATGCAATTGGCAATTATTTGTAGCATAACTGGCAAAATTGCATAATTATATTAACAGCTAAGACCCTCCTGTAAGGAGCATATGGTGTCAATTGGCAAGGAGTGCAGTACAGAGCATAGTTCAACTAGAAGGCTAAAGGTCATCCCTCTCCATTCCTTGCACAGATTTTATTGCTTTCTAGATATGGTGCAAAAATGCTTAGTCAACACAATTTACAAATACATTAGCTTACCTGGCGATGATAACTGATCTGTATTTCTTGTTCAATCTCAGAATCAAGTTCTGGTACATCAGACTGATCAGAATCGGACTGGTCACTATTGGAGTCTGCAAAACTTTCTGTAAGAGAACAGGATAATTTTCATCTTCAAATTAAAACAAACTAGATTACTTGCTGATCTCTAAAATAGGGCCTTCTCATCTCTACATTTTAAGATTCTGAACCCATGCACCAGCTACAATGATGTGTGCTACCAACATCTTTACATAACTACAACTCAACAACCATTAATTTTCAACTGAGTAGAAATACAAACATGGAATCTGTAATAATTTCTCCAAATGAGGAGGTTTTTAATACAAATGAAGGATTTCTGTCCAAGATTTAGCATGGATTGATTTCTTTAATCCTGTCACATGATAAAGGTTAAAAAAGCAGCTTCGTTCTTAACAATCATATTCCAGCTTAATTTGATGCAATTTTTTTTTGTTCCAGCCTTTGTAAGATTCTGTTCCTAGAGTACATAGAAGGAGGCATGTCATTTGATTCAAATATAAACATCTTGTGGGATTTGTTTAGATAGTTATTTGATTGGCAGCTTTTTCTGAATTTAACAATTACTTAAATCTGTGTGGTCCCAATCACTTTTTTGAAGGCATTTATCAACCTGTCTTGTTCAAACTGGAGAATCTATCTGAATCCTTAGAAGAATGAGGGTAAAGTCAGGTAGCTTCCATAAACTGCAAGAAAAAGAAATGAATCACTACACAAAGTATTACTTGTATGAGGGTTTAGCACAGCAGTCACAAATTATTATTTTCTACTACTTAAGTAGTTAGCAAAGCTTAATAACTACTATGGAAATACATGTTAGGCCAGATTTTGATGAAAAAATAACGGCGCCTTAATGACACACACCGTTATTAGTGCGCAAGTCAGCCAGCAACTTGTAGCAAGGAAGTGATACCCCATGAATTGTGAATCGCCGCAAGTTGCTAGCCGATTTGTGCCGCTCCACTCTTAGCTTCGCGAAAATGGCATCTCGCGCTTAACCTACCTGTGCTTTCCATGAAGTTGCTGCATTTGCACATTAATTGCATATTAAACTCACCATAGAAAGTCAAGTCTAGTAATTAACAGGGTAAGCACCCTTTTAACAACTTGATAATTGTTAATGACTGCCAATCAACCACTCTTGCCCAGAAAGTGAACAATTATAGGTATGGATTCTCATTCCTTCAGGCTGTGAATTGTTTTAGGAGATTTTAAAAATGTCAAATTTTAAATTTTATAGTTCTTTTTAAACTTTTCTATTATCTCTTTTTACTCTCTCTCTTAATCCAATCTTTCTTTCCCTCTCTATTATTCTTTCTGTATCTGATTTGACATTGGCCCACTCTAATTCACCCTCCTTCTCAGTCCTTCCTCTGTTTATTTCTCAATCCTTTTATCTCATTGGTTAAGGGGATACACTGTTTGTCCCATTGTTCACCGAGGTCGCAGATACCCTGATGCCCTCGCCGTACCGTTATCAGCCCACACTTTCAGCAACTTTGTGGGCAAAAATTTTTAAAACCTAAACGTGCACGTGCAAGTCTAACTAACGGGGCAGGCCACAAGATGCTCTGCTCCAACAAAATCAGGCCAATTGTGTTATTGCTCCACTATTCACTTCTTCTATTACTATTTAATAAGTTTGCTTGACAGTTTAAAGCCTAAATCAAAGATTAGTGTAGTGTCATTCTGAAAAACTGAAGAGGGTTCTATGTTACTCTGGGCATTCTGCAAATTTTACCCATGAAATATTATATATATGCATTGAAAAGCATCCCAATGTTTCAGAAAGTTACTGAGCCAAAGAAAGAAACATTAGGAGTGGTCACCAAAAGCTTGGCCAAACAGCTGGGTTTCAAAAAAGAATCTTAAAAGAGAAGAGGGGTGTAGAGAAGCATAGGGGTTTGGGAAGGAAATTTCAGAGCATGGGGCCCAGGTGGTTGAAGGCACAGTCACCAATAGTGGGGTGAAAGGAGGTGGTTGGGGGGAGTTGTGTACAATAGGCCAAAGTCATAGGAATGGAAAATTGGGGAGAGGGGATTGTATAAATTAAGGAGGTTATAGGACAGGGAAGGATGATGAGACCCACTATGTTTAAGGCCGCAAAGAGATCGAGGAGGACAAGGGGGGGTAATGTATCAAGGTCACAGTCATGAATAATCTCATTCATGACTCTGGTTAGGGCAGAAAGCTGACTGCAGAAATTCAATTGTAAACAATTTTACAACACCAAGTTATAGTCCAACAATTTTATTTTAAAATTCACAAGCTTTCGGAGGCTTCCTCCTTCCTCAGGTGAATGTCAAGAATGGATTTCTTGACATTCACCTGAGGAAGGAGGAAGCCTCCGAAAGCTTGTGAATTTTAAAATAAAATTGTTGGACTATAACTTGGTGTTGTAAAATTGTTTACAATTGACAACCCCAGTCCATCACCGGCATCTCCACATCATGCAGAAATTCAGGCAGAGAGATGCAGGAGAAATGGGCATGGATCTGGGAGACAGAAACACATTAAAGGGCCTTGGGGAGAAAAGTGAGGTTGGGATGGTTAGCAAGGATAGATCCTTGTCATCACCTTCCTCCAAGGCTCAAGAGCCCCAGTTTCTCTAACCTTTCCTTTTAACTCAAATTCTCCAATTCCAGGGACCACTGACTTGAATATTTCCCTTAGGTCTTGGGTGACCAAAGTTCTACACAAAAAGTCAAGGTGCATTCTGACCAGAGCACTGTACAATTCTGCCATTATATCCTCAGACTTGTATAGCAATCAGTAGTTCAAGATTTTATTCAAATTTTGGAGTGGGGCTTGAACCCAGTGACCTTTAGACTCAGGAGGCGAAATTGCTACAAGCTGGGCCAAACTAATATATAACAGAACAGTACAGGGAAAAAATATATAGAGAGAGACAATACCAAAAACTCAGTGACAAGCACACTGCACTAAGTATGGTAATCATTGGCTGCATGTTTAAATTGTTGATTGCTGTACCACTGAATTGTCATATTTTAAACAAAGTTTACTGCAGCTAAATTTATTCAAATGTGCTACTTCTGATACATTCAATTCTACGCTTTCAAAAAAAAAACCCTTTGCATAGCATTTTCTTTGAGGCTGCCACAGGTTGATTCTGATAATTTCATTTGATTTCAGTCTGGATTATCTGGTCAACCACCACAGACAAAATAGGAGGAATGGACTAGCATTTATACAGCACCTTATAGCTTCCTCAGGAAGTTCCAGAGTGCTTTACAACCAGTGAATTATTTTTGTAGTTCAGTCAGTAGTTATGTATGCAAATTAATTAGCACACAGCAAGCTTCTACTAACAGCAAATGGCCAATTAATCTGTTTTTGGTAGTGTTGGTTGAAGGAACAAATGTTGGCCAGCACATCAGGAGAACTCCTTGCACTTCTTCAAATAGTGCCATGTGAACTTTTACAATTATCCGAACAGGTAAACAGAATCTCAATGTGATGTCTTATCTGAAAGATGACACCTCTGACAATGTAGCACTTCTTGAGTACTGCGCTTAAAATGTCAGCCTAGATTAAATGCTCAAATCTTGGAGTGGGGCTTGAACCTGTGACCTTTAGACTCAAGAGGTGAAATTGCTATAAACTGAGCCAAACTAATATATGACAGAACAGTACTGGGAAAAAACATAGAGGGAGACATACCATAAACTTAGTGACATGCACACTGCACTAAGTATGGTGATCATTGGTTACAAGTTAAAAAATATAGTTACATTTTAAAATTTTTATACCGTTAATGGATTTTTCACAAGGGCTGAAATATACTCCAGAGTATTGCTGCAATATTCCTCGTAAAACTCGAAAGGCAGACAAACACACCGTGAGGGTAATTTTAACCTAACCACCCCCCCCGGCAGGAAGCTGACTGGATCAGTAACCTGTTTTACACCCTGCCCGATTTTACTTTCTATTGACGTCAATGAAAAATAAAATCAGTTGGGTGCAAAATAGGTGGTCGATTCGATCCCCTCAATTACTCGCTGGGCAGGTTTGGTTAATATTACCTCCCAAATATGTAATGGGAGTAGTGCAGTAAAGTAATAATGCAGTTAGAGTACATAAGTGAAGTGCTTGCTCACCTTGAAGTACAATATGAAGAAATTCTTTAGACTTTCTTTCAGGGATAAATTGCCACTGGAAAACTGAATGATCTGCTCCACCAATAGAAATAACCCACTGGTAATCATAAGACCACCTCACATTGGTCACATGTGCTGAATGACCCATGTATTTCTTAAACTTTGCTCCTGAAAAATAAAATTAATTTCTGTAGGAAAAAATATACCACATATGAAAGATTTCAAATATGAAAAACTTAATTTTTCTTTTACTTATTTACACCATTTTCAGAATTTCAACAGCATTTCAAACGAATTCTTAATTGTAACTGTTGGAAACTTCGTTACAAATTCGGGTTTGCCAATACATACCATCTCGGGTTAAGTGACATCAGTTACTCTCATAAATGGTCTGAGCACCTTACTTTTATGGGAGTTAACTCATACTGCCCTGTACCTACTTATACAATAGCATAACTCAGGAGCATAAGAATAATATCCCCTTATGTTTTGAACTGGATATTTGTATCTTTTGCACAGAAGCTTCTTCAATCTCCTTGATGGCAGGCGGAACAATCACTTGGTGAGACAAGATGGGATATGAATTGATAAGCTGCTTTGTTTCACTGTAAGGTGCTCACACAGAATAGCAGTTATGATCGGACTCACTTTAATTCAAAAAGTGCAACTTATCTTTGCGTGATAATACAAAATAAAGAAAACACACTTTCCCATCATGTGTTATCTTACTTGATTTAAACACAGTAATTTCTGACTATTCTGACCTTCATTCCAACCTTCTTGTAGCCTTTGCTGCCTGACTGCCTCACATCACCATTGTTTCAAAAATTTCCCTGACTGCCTGTGTCTGTATGTTTCATCACTAGCTGTTCACAGCCAGAAAGGGAATTTTTCCAAAACAATGGGTTGGAAGTATTCTGGTTGCTGAGACAGTCTAACAAATTGCTTATTATTTATCGTCTATGGGGAAACACCAACAACACTGGCTCATTTGAATCTAAGCTACATATCATCTCAGTGCCTTTTTATAACCGTATGCAAATACACTACGATTTCAAAAACCCAAATTGAAAAGTAACTTTTTTCAAATACTTTGCAAAAAAAAATTCTTTAAATGCAGTACTTTTCAAAATTATTCCTTTCATGAAAAAAGTCAAAAAACTGTCCTGACAGAAAATAATATTTCTGAACATTAACTTTGAAATCATTTTTCTGTCCTTGAAGAATCAAGAGCACCAAGAAAATGTAAATCCCAAAGTATATATGCTTCTATAGACAAAAACTTCCTTAGAGCCATAAATCATTTAGGAAGCATACTTCTGCATGTGGTTAATACAGTGCTCACAATGCAATTGGTAACTACCTATAGCATAACAGATTAAGATAACCGTAGAAGTCTGTTAACAGAAATACCATTATGACTAAAACAAAATTTGCCCTCATGAAACTGTTCCCCATTAAACAAATACAATAGAATGCATTGGGAGTGAAACAATATATACCAAGCAGTAATCTCCAATGGCTACTGGGTAAATGCTGACTTTGAAAATCATCAAAAGCAGATCGACAGCTTCAAAAAAGCTCATGTCCCAAAGAAAAGCTGAAAACTTAAACAGCACCGAATATAAGCCACATGTGAAAACAAGTAATTACACAAAGTGCAGTGGGTCACAGGCTTGTCGAGCTTGCTGTGCATCAGCTAGAGTATATCTACTATAGCAGCTCATTAAGGATTTCAGTCTCATCTCTACATCCATGTTTTGTTGGCAATATGTTTGCAATCCTTAGTAAGTTGGAGTATGGATCATAAACTTGTTTAACTGCAAGGTTCTGAGCTTTTTGGATTTTTTCCTATCTGTGGCATACATGCATTAGACAGCACCACATATGCACAATGGTGTTTAAAACTGATGGAGTCCAGTGTTCAGTCATTATAATTGCCTTCTTTCTCAATAAATTGTTTCTGAAAATTCAACAGCAGAGACTAATGCTAATTAAGCCCCCAACAAAGCATCTGATAAAGGTTTATCCATCATCCACTCATCTCCTACAATTGAGCACAAAGCTGGGAAGAGATCTCAAATTTTGAGGAAGAGTTCTTTATTAGAATGTAGGCCAAAAAATTATTGATACTGTACCAAAAGGGGTGTAAAAGATGTAGTTGTATCACATCTAAAGGACTTAGACTGGTATCTGTCATGTGGCGTACGGTGCACAATTGGCAGAGTTATACTGTCGAATGTATGTTGCTGCAGGTCGCATTGAAGCCTGTCACAAAGCTTGGTGGATTGGTACTTGAATACATGTGCAGAGCTACACTCTAGATAAGGGAAGCTAGATAAGCACACGAAGGAGAAAGGAATAAAAAGGAATACTGCTAGGAGTAGATGAAGTAGGGAGGGAGGAGGCTCGTATAGAGCATAAACACCGGCATGAACCAGTTGGGCCAAATGGCCTGTTTCTGTGCTGTGGACTCTGTGTACTTATCATTCTGCCAAAAACTCACACTGCTGTAAGTTTCCAATATAACAGTTAACAATTTACAATATAGTCTTGACTGTATTCTGCCACAATAAGTATCTTCCTGAAAAACTTGCGGTTACAAAGACTTCTGCCAAAAGATCTTACAACATAAGAAGCTACTTGCTGCAACATAAACAAATGTAGACTCAAACAATTCCACTTCTCAATGACATTCTTTGTCTTGTGTGCCATTTCTGCTGTCTTGAATTACATGATAACTTTATATCATTTCCACCTGTCCCTCCTTCTGATGTAATTTGTTCATTCTGGTACATTCATAATTGTTAATGCATGCGCAAGGAGGAATTGCGTGGAATTACATGAATTTGCTAAGCAAATGGATCAGAAAATTGTGTTTTTTCTCTCGATTCATAGCAAAGCTAGAAAGCAAACCTCAGTTGTGCACGGAGACCTGGAATAAGGTATATTGTTTAAAAGTGAAATGGACAGGCAACTAATAAAAATTCAAACCAAAACATTTGGATAATTAAAAACTTACCTTTTTTAAAACCAGGATATCGAAAAAGTTTTACTAATCCATAGTCATCTGCAGTAACTAGAACTTGGTCATTGAAATTTGCATCCACTGAATTAATATCATTAACATCTAAATATTTGGGCCATATTCCATTCACGTCTGGACCCAATACACAAGTCCAAGTTGACCACTGAACATCCTTTATTTCTTCTTTATTAGTAATTTCTTTACCACCTGAAATAATATTAAAATAAAAGACACCAAAAATATATTTACAAAGCTCCATTCAATTTGTTTTGCATTCAATAAACTTGCTGCAGTAATTCAAAATTCAATATTTAATATGAAAGTCAAGATGAAACTCATTTTAATGGTATGTAACGAAGACCTTGATTAGCTACCAGCCCGAATGAAAAATAAGGAACACGTACTATGGTTTCCAGTTGCAGTTTACCAAAAAAATGACATGCCGGGTAACAGTTATACACTTTCAACTCACTGGTGGTTTTGTATGTTTTTTATAGCAACATTATGTACAGAGACACAAAAAAACAATGCTGGAAATTTGAAACAAGCACAAATTGCTGGAAATAGACAATAAGCTTGTCAGCATGTGAAAGGAGAAGACAGCGTAATGTTTTGGATGGAGTTTATTTGTCAGAACTGAAAAATCACATCCACCAAGCCCCTTTAGAGAGCTGACCAAAACAAAGAATGGTTGAAGGTCACAAATACCAGAAGCATAATTGCAGTTACAAAGGAGCAACTGCCTGTAAAACATATTTTTATTTAAAAGCTGGAGAGACATAAATTGCAGAATGATGTACAAAGACAACCTCGGGCTGCGAAAAGGTTTAAAAAAGAAAAGTAAAAAGAGGAGTGAAACTACTCCAAAATGAAAGGGAACAAAATGGAATGTGAATGGGAGAAACCGGCAGCAAAAACAGAGAAAGGCGACTAGATCCAAAATTGGTGAAGTCAACGTTCAGCTCCCCCATGTTCCAGGATTTATCTTCTCATCAGTTTGTTTTGATCAGTTCTGTAAAGTGGCTTGCTGGTCAGCTTTTTTTCCCCCCAGTTCTCACAAAGGGTCTCTACCTAAATTAATCTGTCTCTCAAGATGCTAATGGACTTGGACAAAAGCATTGTAGCATTTCTGTTTTTAATGTGCGCCACATAAAGCTTTTTCTTTTTAAATGCTAACCCTTTTTTATGCAGAAGCAGTCTGAATGAGCAAGCAACTAGATCATATTCCTGAATAATCACCCATCATCCATTTACATTGACCTCCAATGACTCCCCAGTGCCCAGCGGATAGAATTTTTGAATCCATCACTTCAGTCTGCCTCCACAATCTTCTCCAGTCCTATGTCCCAACATATATCATCCACGCTTCTGATTCTATGGTGTGTTTCCCACTCCCTACCATTTGCTGCAGAAGCTTTAGTCATCATGCCTCTATCAGTCTATTATTATAAAGCTTTCCCCTTGCTACGTCCCCCACCTTTTCCCTGTAACCTCCTTAATTTTTCTTCCACCATTTACTGTGTCCTCTGATCCCTTTCTAAATTAGTGTGGGACATTGTTACATGAAGGGCATGTACATTTTTAAAAAATTATTCATTCTCAGGACGTGGGCCTCAATGGCAAGGCCAGAATATATTGCCCATCCCTAGTTGCCCCGAGAAGTTGGTAGGCCTTGTTTTTGAACTGCTAACTAGCAGTTTGATACAATTGAGTGACTTTCTAGACTACTTCAAAGCCAGTTAAAAGTCAACCATATTGGTGTGGGACTAGTCACATATAGGCCAGACCGGGCAAGCACAGCAGGTTTCATTCCCTAAACAACATTAGTGAACCCATTGGGTTTTTACGACAATCCGACAGATGCCAGTTTTAAAAATTTTATTTTCAGTTCTAGATTTTAAAAAAAATTAATTCAAATGATCAAACTGCCAAGGTGTGATTTGAACTCACATTCTCTGGGTTATTAGTGCAGTAATACAACCACTACACTATCATATCAAGTGCCAAGTAATTATTGCATATTCATTGGGATGTGTAAGATGCGGCTGTTTGAAGCAGTGGACACTGTGCAGTTAGAGAATACCAGATATGGAGACCATGAGGCATGGTGGTAGGCAGGACATTAGGAGATAGGAATCATGCAACGAATTACAACAGATTAAACAGTGAAAGGCAGGGCTGTGTGAAGAACAAAGCCGGGGGTGGGGGGGGGGGGGGAAGCAAGAATGGAAAAATATGGATAAAAGGGTTAAAAACAAAGAGGAGAGACTGGAAGAACATTTTGATTTTTAGGAGGCAGTTCTATTGGGATTGTTATTTATATCTCAATTTTATCTAATGCTGAAGGCATTGCAAGGACAACATGATGACTGCTGCACTCTCTCATGGACATGAATACTTCAACACTCAGAAACCAAGTGAGAAGCGACTTTAGCAGCTCGTGGCTCATAAACCTTGCAAAGTAGAGTTCAGAAGATATCCATCACAAATAAATCAATAGAAAAAATAATCATGCAACTACACATTTATATTCTTTAATCAAGGTGAAACCCTTACTTGGCATGTTGTAAAACAGTCTTTTTCCAGAACCATCATTGGTTTGTAAGTATTTGCTATCAGTTGACCAATCCATATGTGTGATGAAGCTCAAAGATCCAAAACACTCGCCAACTTTTTTATATCGTTGCAGAACTCCATAGATATCAACGGAGCTATCATTTGAGCCCACAGCCAAATATGTTCCATCAGGTGAATATTTTAACTCATGAATTGCTTCTTTCCTATCTTTTATGTGAACAACTTCCGTCATATCTCTGAAATAGTAAAAACAGTTTACCATGAAACAGATCTAAAATAAAGCCTCATAAATACCACACACGAGGTCACAACGGAGTCACTCGAAGGGGACTTCAGGCAGCTGCACTTCAAAACTTGGGGAACCTTTACATTAAACTGTTGGAACCACCTCTAAAAGATCCTACTGAGACATGTGTCCAGGCTATTTGAAAGGTCAGTCTTCCTATGAACCTTTCTTGCAGAGAGTATTCAGGGTTACCTAATATTTTCAGATGCACAGGTGGTTGGGCTCTATATTGCTGATGACAGAGAAGACACAACTACAGAGGAAAAATTGAAATATATCTCCTGCAAGTGCCTTAATGGAGGCATTTGTGCCTTCTTTGAGTGGAGAGAATTTTATGTAGCCAAGGTAACCACAAACCCCCCCCCCCCACCCCCAACCATCAAGGTAATGCCTTCAGTCCCACCTTAGGGATGGCTGCAGGTGTGGATTGCTGAGTAATGACTGACTATAACAAAGCAAACCTTGGAAAATGTCAATGAACACCACATGAAAATGTCAAATTCCAGTGCAGCAAGGGATGTAACATCCCAAAGAATAGAATGAAGGAATACTGTATTTATTCAAGTGCATCAAAGAGTACATCTTAGTCAACTAATACCAAGATTGGTCCTCAACAGTGGGATATCCCTTATACCAAGCCATGGTTCTCAGCAGTAGTGCCATTTATTATACCAAGCCATGGGCATATTAATGAATTTCTTTTTAAAAGAGTACTGATGAATTTTTGACAGGAATGGACAAGCTACTGAAGATTGTCTGAATGGGAAAGAACAAATGATGCCAAGGTATGGTGGCCTTTATGTGCTATGCAGAGATGTTATCCTCCTGATTTTTCCACTGTTGACTGACCAAATCTTGTTGTTTATAGAATATGTGGAATGATAAAATCCTGTTACTCATTTTTTTTTCACATTAACTAGTAACTTTTACCCCTCCTCGAATATTTTTTTCAAAAGAATGAAAACAGTTAAATAAAGTCTTGAGCATTGCATGCATCACACCAAATGTATACATCATACCCAGAGTATCATACATAATGCATATTGCAAAGACCCAAATAAGCACTGGATAAAATTCAAAAATGTTATATGTATAGAACAGGGTATATTTAATAAAGGATAACAAGGATGCATGTCAGCAACTACAACAGCACTTTGTCTTCCACTGTGCTCTCCCTCCACATAACCTTCAAGACATAAAGCCAACTTCCTCCTCCTCCTCCTCCTAACTTGCCACTTGTAGCTGTGCTGTGCTTGGTAATGCCAATCCCTACTTGCTACTTCATGAATTGATCTGATGTGTCCCCTTTCCAGTATACAATCACCACTATTTCTGTGCTCTATCTCATTACCTCTCCATCACGGCATCTAACCCAGGTATGATGCTTGCCTCACACCCTATCCCCATGTCTTCATGACTCTCCTTAATGCTTTACCTCTCTTTACTTCCTCTCCAACAGACTCCCTATCTTCTTTCATTATTAGCCCCATCCATTTGGGTGATCTGGTATGCTCTTCTCTAGCTAACCCCTTTATATCCCCCTCTTGAGATACCCCTTCCCCATGTCTCACTCTTTGCTGGAATCTCCCATCAATGCGCTCTGCAGTCAAATGTTTGTCAGCTCCACCTGTAGATGACATCCCCACTCTCCCACCGTGTTTCTCCCCCCAAAAAAAATCCCAAATGATACAGTAAAAATCACATCCAGGCTAACATATAAAGAGCCAATAACAAAACTATAAAAATATCATCTGACATTACAGCACTCCCTCAGTACTGCTGTGATGTGTCAGCCTAGTGTTTAAGTCCTAGAGTGGGGCTCTAGAGGTACACATTATTCAAAACATCACTTGCGTCTTTCAAAACTAACATTAGCAAAGCAGAAGATGGTTCCCTTTTTCACATACCTGATCCGCAGTACAGTGAAAGAACCATCCTTCATACCCAGAGCAAGATGGATGCCATCTGAACTCACAGCAACACAACGAATTGGTTCTTCCATATTGCATCGAGCAATCAGAGCATGATCAATAAGACTCCATATTCTACAATACATTCAGACCACCATAAAAAAGGTAAAATAAATGATAATTAAGCCATTCAATATTCTAAACTTAATAGGTTCTTTCCAATGATCCCAAACATTATTTTGCATTTCATTGCTCATCCAACAAAACATTGTATTGAATATGTTTTGGAAATTTAAATCTCCCCTAAAGTGAAAAAATTTACAGGGCTATGGGGAAAGAGCAGGGGAATGGGACGAATTGGATAGCTCTTTCAAAGCACCGGCACAGGAATGATGGGCTGAATGGCCTCCTCCTGTGCTGTACTGACTATGATACTCAATGATCAAAAGTTACACACTCTGCTTTTTGGCTTACCATTTTGCCAAGAGAGGTTAAAGTACGTAGACACATACGACATGCGATAATGAGCAGTGAGATCACATGTCCAACAACGGTGTCTATTATCTCATTTATTATTTACTGATCAGAAATGAAATTAGCCACTAGTGGCTAATGCACAGGACAACACCAATATAAGCTCATCATACAATGGATGCTGGAACTTGCAAGTGTAGAGTTTAAAGTGCCATCTGGATGGAGCAAAAAATTCTTCTGAAAGGCTGCCTGAAACTTTTAAAACTACCGTCACAAAACAGCTACAGATTTTTTTTTGGTTATTCAATCATGGGATATGGACGTCGATGGCAAGGACAGCATTTATTGTCCATCCCTAGTTGCCTTCGAGGAGGTTGTGCTGGGTCGCCTTCTTGACCCGCTGCAGTCCACATGATGAAGGTACTCCCACAAAAAGAGGGAAGCTGAGAGGTAGATAGGTTTAGGGTGAGGAAAGCTATGTAGCACATCTTAATTCATCCATCCAGAAAGATCCTAAAGTTCCGGGATTTTAGCATCCAATTGTTTTTTTAAAAAAAGATTCCAGGGTTTTCACCTACACTACACTTCCTGAAAGTCTAAATCTATGTTGATCACTCTTTGTGCAAAGAAGAATTTCCTGCGATCAGTCCTAAATTTAGCTTTTACTAGTTTGAAGCCATGGGCCCTTATCCTACTCTCAAAATTTAAAGCAATTTTTCTGATTTATCTTTTCAACAACTTGCATCTATTTAGTGCCTTTAATGAAGAAGAATGTCCTGGACGCTTCACAGAAGCATAGCCAGATAAAAGTTGATACTGAGCCAAAGGAGGCGATATTAGGAGGGTTGTCTAAAAGCTTTGTCAGAAAGATGGGCTTTTTAAGGAGGGTCTTAAAACAAGAGAGGGAAGCAGAGAGGTTGTGTGGTTTAAGGGAGACAATTCTAAAGCACAACACCTCAACAGCTGAAAGGTACGGCAGCCAATGGTGAGACGAAGAGAGTGGGAGATGCACAAGAGGCCAGAGTTGGAACAACACAGAATTCTCGGAGGGCTGATGGGCTGGAAAAGGTTACAAAGATAGGGAGAGGTAAGGCCATGAAAGAATTTAAACACGAGGATGAGAATTTTAAATTGGAAGCATGGGGAGCGAGAGCTAATGTAGGTTAGGGAGCACATGATGGGAGAACGGGACATGGTGCAAGATAAGATTTGGGTAGCAGAGTTTTGGATGAGCTGATTTCTTCCATCCCCTTAACTATATATCTCTACAAAAGCACTTCTCAGACATCTCCTTTCCAGACATGAGGGATTGGCCTTCTCGGCATTTCCTATAGTGCCCGATTGTCTCCCTTGTGTATTGGTGACCAGAAGTGCACACTGTATTCTGACCAGGGCACTGGAATAGCTTGGTCACAAATTCCTTTGATTCTACTCTATTGGGTATGTAGTTCTGACAAAAGGGCTTCAACCTGAAACGTTAACTCGGTTTCTTTCTCCACAGATGCTATCTGACTTGCTGAGCTAATCCAGCATTTTCTTTTTTTTATTTCAGATTTCCAGCATCCGCAGTATTTTGCTTTTGTTTTAGTTCAACATCCTACTGGCTTTGTTGATTGCTGTGCTGCATTGTTTAGACATGCTGAGTGTTGAGTTTAAGACTCATATGTCATTTGAAAGAGAAGAGGTCTGAAAAAACTCCACATGCACATCTCAACTGTAACATCTGCATCAGATGAAACCTCCCCAGGGTAATATTACATAGAATGTATAGCACAGAAAAAGGCCGTTAGGCCCAACTGGTCAATGCCGGTGTTTATTTTTTTTGTTCATTCATGAGATGTGGGCATCGCTGGCAAGGCCGGCATTTATTGCCCATCCCAAATTACCCTTGAGAAGGTGGTGGTGAGCCACCTTCATGAACCACTGCACTCCGTGTGGTGAAGGTTCTCCCACAGTGCTGTTAGGTAGGGAGTTCCAGGATTTTGACCCAGCGACGATGAAGGAACGGCGATATATTTCCAAGTCGGGATGGTGTGTGACTTGGAGGGGAACATGCAGGTGGTGTTGTTCCCATGTGCCTGCTGCCCTTGTCCTTCTAGGTGGTAGAGGTCGCGGGTTTGGGAGGTGCTGTCGAAGAAGCCTTGGCGAGTTGCTGCAGTGCATCCTGTGGATGGTGCACACTACATCCACTGTGCGCCGGTGGTAAAGGGAGTGAATGTTTAGGGTGGTGGATGGGGTGCCAATCAAGTGGGCTGCTTTGTCCTAGATGGTGTCAAGCTTCTTCAGTGTTGTTGGAGCTGCACTCATCCAGACAAGTGGAGAGTATTCCATCACACTCCTGACTTGTGCCTTCCAGATGGTGGAAAGGCTTTGGGGAGTCAGGAGGTGAGTCACTCGCCGCAGAATACCCAGCCTCTGACCTGCTCTTGTAGCCACAGTATTTATATGGCTGGTCCAGTTAAGTTTCTGGTCAATGGTGACCCCCAGGATGTTGATGGTGGGGGATTCGGCGATGGTAATGCCGTTGAATGTCAAGGGGAGGTGGTTAGACGGTCTCTTGTTGGAGATGGTCATTGCCTGGCACGAATGTTACTTGCCACTTATGAGCCCAAGCCTGGATGTTGTCCAGGTCTTGCTGCATGCGGGCTCGGACTGCTTCATTATCTGAGGGGTTGCGAATGGAACTGAACACTGTGCAATCATCAGCGAACATCCCCATTTCTGACCTTATGATGGAGGGAAGGTCATTGATGAAACAGCTGAAGATGGTTGGGCCAAGGACACTGCCCTGAGGAACTCCTGCAGCAATGCCCAGGGGCTGAGATGATTGGCCTCCAACAACCACTACCATCTTCCTTTGTGCTAGGTATGACTCCAGCCACTGGAGAGCTTTCCCCCCGATTCCCATTGACTTCAATTTTACTAGGGCCCTTTGGTGCTACACTCGGTCAAATGCTGCCTTGATGTCAAGGACAGTCACTCCCACCTCACCTCACCTCTGGAATTCAGCTCTTTTGTCCATGTTTGGACCAAGGCTGTAATGAGGTCTGGAGCCGAGTGGTCCTGGCCCAACACAAACTGAGCATCGGTGAGCAGATTATTGGTGAGTAAGTGCCGCTTGATAGCACTGTCGACAACACCTTCCATCACTTTGCTGATGATTGAGAGTAGACTGATGGGGCAGTAATTGGCCGGATTGGATTTAGAACATAAGAAATAGGAGCAGGAGTAGGCCAATCGGCCCTTCGAGCCTGCTCCGCTATTCAATCAGATCATGGCTGATCTGATCCTAACCTCAAATCTAAATTCATTTCCAATTTCCTGCCCGCTCCCCGTAACCCCTAATTCCCTTTACTTCTAGGAAACTGTCTATTTATGCTTTGAATTTATTCAATGATGTAGCTTCCACAGCTTCCTGGGGCAGCAAATTCCACAGACCTACCACCCTCTGAGTGAAGAAGTTTCCCCTCATCTCAGTTTTGAAGGAGCAGCCCCTTATTCTAAGATTATGCCCCCTAGTTCTAGTTTCACCCATCCTTGGGAACATCCTCACCGCATCCACCCGATCAAGCCTGATTTGTCCAGATTTTTGTTGCCAGGACATACCTGGGCAATTTTCCACATTGTCGGGTAGATGCCAGTGTTGTAGCTGTACTGGAACAGCTTGGCTAGATGCGCAGCTAGTTCTGGAGCACAAGTCTTCAGCACTACAGCCAGGATGTTGTCGGGGCCCATAGCCTTTGTGGTATCCAGTGCACTCAGCCGTTTCTTGATATCATGTGGAGTGAATCGAATTGGCTGATGACTGGCTTCTGTGATGGTGGGGATATCGGGAGGAGGCCGAGATGGATCATCCACTCGGCACTTCTGGCTGAAGATGGTTGCAAACGCTTCAGCCTCGTCTTTTGCACTCATGTGCTGGACTCTGCCATCGTTGAGGATGGGGATGTTTCCAGAGCCTCCTCCTCCAGTTAGTTGTTTAATTGTCCACCACCATTCACGACTGGATGTGGAAGGACTGCAGAGCTTTGATCTGATCCGTTGGTTGTGGAATCGCTTAGCTCTGTCTATAGTATGTTGCTTCCGCTGTTTAGCATGCATGTAGTCCTGAGTTGTAGCTTCACCGGGTTGGCACCTCATTTTTAGGTACGTCTGGTGCTGCTCCTGGCATGCTCTTCTACACTCCTCATTGAACCAGGGTTGATCCCCTGGCTTGTTGGTAATGGTAGAATGAGGAATATGCCGGGCCATGAGGTTACAGATTGTGCTGGAATACAATTCTGCTGCTGCTGATGGCCCACAGCGCCTCATGGATGCCCAGTTTTGAGCTGCTAGATCTGTTCTGAATCTATCCCATTTAGCACGGTGGTTGTGCCACACAACACGTTGGATGGTGTTCTCAGTGCGAAGACGGGACTTCATCTCCACGAGGACTGTGCGGTGGTCACTCCTACCAATACTGTCATGGACAGATGCATTTGCGACAGGTAGATTGGCGAGGACGAGGTCAAGCAAGTTTTTCCCTCCTGTTGGTTCACTCACCACCTGCCGCAGGCCCAGTCTGGCAGCTATATCCTTCAGGACTTGGCCAGCTCGGTCAGTAGTGGTGCTACCGAGCCACTCTTGGTGATGGACATTGAAGTCCCCCACCCAGAGTACATTCTGTGCCCTTGCTACCCTCAGTGCTTCCTCCAAGTGGTGCTCAACATGGAGGAGGACTGATTCATCAGCTGAGGGAGGGCGGTAGGTGGTAATCAGCAGGAGGTTTCCTTGCCCATGTTTGACCTGATGCCATGAGATTTCATGGGGTCCAGAGTCAATGTTAAGGACTCCCAGGGCCACTCCCTCCTGACTGTATATCACTGTACCGCCACCTCTAGTGGGTCTGTCCTGCCAGGGGGACAGGACATACCCAGGGATGGTGATGGAAGAGTCTGGGACATTGGCTGAAAGGTATGATTCTGTGAGTATGGCTATGTCAGGCTGTTGCTTGACTAGTCTGTGGGACAGCTCTCCCAATTTTGGCACAAGTCCCCAGATGTTAGTGAGGAGGACCTTGCAGGGTCGACTGGGCTTGGTTTGCCTTTGTCGTGTCCAGTGGTCAGTCCGGTTTTATTCTTACTGTGACTTTTTTTAGCGAGATTTTACAACTGAGTGGCTTGCTAGGCCATTTCAGAGGGCGATTAAGAATCAACCACATTGCTATGGGACTGGAGTCACATCTCAGCCAGACCGGGTAAGGTCGGCAGGTTTCCTTCCCTAAAGGACATTAGTGAACCAGATGGGTTTTTATGACAATCCGGTAGTTTCATGGCCACCATTACTGATACTATCAGCATAACCTTCTATTCCTTTCTCCCTCTTGTGTTTATCTAGCTTCCCCTTACTACTACCAAAGTCTGGAAGTGGAATATGCCTGTCCTGTTAGCCCTTATAGCACTCTGTTGTGGGGAGAAGGGGCATGGTTGAAAATAAGTTAAAATGAATACCTTGCCTTTGAAAATTGTAAACAATTTTACAACACCAAGTTATAGTCCAGCAATTTTATTTTAAATTCACAAGCTTTCGGAGGCTTCCTCCTTCGTCAGGTGAACGATGTGAAAATTTTCACATCGTTCACCTGACAAAGGAGGAAGCCTCCGAAAGCTTGTGAATTTAAAATAAAATTGCTGGACTATAACTTGGTGTTGTAAAATTGTTTACAATTGTCAACCCCAGTCCATCACCGGCATCTCCACATCTTGCCTTTGAAAGGAAGTGGACAAATTTTTACCAACTGAAATCATAACTTGTGTCACCGTATTATCTGATAGCCATGGGATAATCATCACAATTGATTATACAAACCTAACAGATCGATCATCACTCCCAGTTACTGCTAAAGGCTTTGTTGGATGAGCTGCTAAGGCCCAGAGCTCCCCTTCACAGTGACCTTGCATAATTAGAAAAGGCTTGTTGCGTTCATGTACCACGATTTCAAAGATTTCACTGTCCTGCGTCCCAACCAAAATATGATCTCCTTGCCAACATACACTCCTCACTGAGAGACCTGGAAGAGAAAATTAATACAAAAAAATCTATCAAATAGTTTGCAAGTCTTCAAGATTTTAATTATTAAAAGCCTCTACAGCCTTAAACTAAAGACGCTAGTAATACTTACAAAAATACACATGGGGGGATAAAACAACCCTCTGAGCGAAGAAGTTTTTCCTCACCTCGGCCCTAAATGGCTGACCTCTTATCTTGAGACTATGATCCCTAGTTCTAGACTCTCCAGCCAGGGGAAACAGATACTCAGCATTTACCCTGTCAAGCCCTCTAAGAATTTTATACATTTCAATGAGATCACCTCTCATTCTTCTAAACTCTAGAGAATTTCGGCCCATTTTACTCAATCTCTCCTTATGGGACATCCCTCTCAATCAATTTAGTGAACCTTCGTTGCACCACCTCTAAGGCAAGTATATCCTTCCTTAGGTAAGAAGACCAAAACTGTATACAGTACTCCAGGTATAGTCTCACTAGAGCCCCAAATAATTGCAGCAAGACCTCCTTACTCCTACACTCCAACACACTTGCAATAAAGGCTAACATACCATTTGCCTTCCTAATTGCTTGCTGTACTTGCATGCTGATTTTCTGTGATTTGTGTACACGGACATCAAAATCCCTCTGAATACCAACCTTTCTTAGTCTCTCACCTTTTAAAAGATATTCTGCTTTTCTATTTTTCCTACCAAAGTGGATAATTTCACATTTCCCCACTTTATACTCCATCTGCCACCTTCTCGCCCACTCACTTAACCTGTCTATATCCCTTTGCAGCCTCTTCATGTCCTCCTCACAGCCTACTTTCCCACTTAGCTTTGTATCATCAGCAAACTTGGATACATTACACTCGGTCCCCTCATCTAAGTCTTTAATATGTATTGTTAACAGCTGACGCCCAAGCACTGATCTTTGCAGCACCTCACTAGTTACAACCTGCCAACCTGAAAATGATCCATTTATTCATACTCGCTGTTTTCTGTCCGTTAATCAGTCCTCAATCCATGCTGATATATTACCTCCAATCCCATGAGCCCTAATCTTGTCTAACACCTTTTCGAATGCCTTTTGAAAATCCAAATATACTACATCCACATGTTCCCCCTTATCTACCCTGCTAGTTACCCCTTCAAAAAACTCTAATTGATTTGTCAAACACGATTTCCTTTTCATAAAACCATGTTGACTCTGCCTAATCATATTATGATTATCTAAGTGCCCTGTTACTACGTCCTTGATAATAGATTCCAGCATTTTCCCTACTACTGATGTCAGGCTAACTGGCCTATCGTTCCCTGTTTTCTCTCTCCCTCCTTTCTTGAATAGCGGGGTTACATTTGCTACCTTCCTATCCACGGGGACCATTCTAGAATCTAGGGAATTCCAGAAAATCAGAATATATGAATATGTAAGTACAAGCACATATAAGAAGAATTTTAGATTATAAGCTTCAATACAAATTCATCAATTAGTCTGAAAAGGCAGTAAATAGAATGTTGGGGAGATGGATTTATGGTAGACTACAGCTGAGAGACACATGTGAAAATACTTCCACATACATTATTTCCCCCCGCTTTTGTCAAGAGTAGGATTCATTTATGTACAGATAGTTTCCTTTCCACTCATGCATCGTCCTTTGCCAAGAAGGTTCCCAGTTCTCCTCCAACAGCAACAGTCCAATGTGACGTATTGATTTCACCTCTTCCCTAGCTTCTACTCATTATTTCCCCATGATAGCCCAGAGATTGGGAATTCACCATATATAGCACCGTAGCCTCTAATGATGAGTGGAGCATGTTGCATACTAAACATGTCATACACTCTCTTGTTCCCCAGCCCACACCACCCGTGGTCCAACAGTGTTACTTTATTCTTTTATAGAACAATATAAGGGACTCCTGGTGATTCCTGAAGCCAGATATTAATTTCCACTTCAAATTCCTCCTCCCCCTCTTCCCAGCTAAGAAAAGCAGCAAAATATAAAGCACACAAAATGTGCTCACCTTTTAAGAGCCTACCAAGAGCTCATGATTCTCCCTCTAATTGTTATTGCTGACTGGCTCCCTCACTCGACCACCATGGATCCTAACAATGGAAGGGCTGAACATGACCCCTAAATGAGAAATCAGGAGCATAAGTTCTGCCCCTAACAATTCCAACTCAGTCAACAGAACAGGTCAACGAAACAGGAGAAGATAACACCCCTCAATAAAGTGTACCACTATCCCGCAAACAACCACTGCCCCACAAACAACTGCACAATACCACAAACAGTGGGCCAGAACCCTTTTAGCATGATTAAAAACTGCCCGATGTCCAGAACAACTGAAACATGAACTCCAGCATCACCTACGGAACACCAAGTCCTGTTGCCTCCAAGGACGATACACTTAAACAATGACAGAACTAGCACAACATGAAACAATCCTGGACCACCCAACCTATGGTCGGAAGTCTGAAGACGTCACAAGATTTTCGGTCGACCATGCATGCAAAGGTCATGGAACTCAACAATGCAAATCCCCAAGTTCTTGAAGGTGATGAAAAAGTAACAACAGTCCAAGCCCAAGTGACCTACCTACAATGGAAGGACAAGGAAATAGCTGCACAAGTAGATGACCATGATAATCTGGGCCGCTGCAATACCTGGATCTTTGATATCAACGTGGAGTCGATAAGAAGTAGGCAAGTGAGGCATTTTGGGAGGAAAAACAATGAATGGGAGTATACAATTCACAAAGATGTTGAAGGGTGTGTATGAACAGACCCCTAGGGCTTCAAATTTAAAATTCCCTGTAAGTGAGTACATAATTTCCTGAAAATGTGAAAGCCATAAAAATGCTAATAGCATTATATATTTTATAGATAGGGGCACAGAGTAGAAGAGTAAAGAAGCAGTAATAGATTTTGTACAAAACCAAGGTTAGGCCACAGTTACAGTACTACGTGCAATTTTGGGAGCCCCATTATAGGAAGAAAATTAAAGACAGAGAGAGCCTATAACAGAGAGTCACTAAGATGATGGCAGGGATGGGAAATTATAGTTATGAGTAACAATTTGAGATAAACATTTATAATGGGAAGACAATATGTAAATATTGTTAGCCTTGTTGTGATGTAGTTCCACACTCCTGTTATTTGGTGGCACTATTTGAGCAACTTTCTTAATTCTCTCTCCCAGCTCGATCAATAACTTGCATTCAAATTGTGCCTTTAACATAGAAAAATGTCAGAAAAAATATTGGCGTGATGTCATTTTGTATTTACACACCACATCACCACTGACCATCGCCATCTTGTAACTTTACTCTAAAATTAAAATTTACATTAAAATTAAATTTTATGTTTTCCTCTTAACTTTGTCTTCCTCCCGACTGCCACCCCACAAACCACCCCCCACCTCCGTCTCTTCCTTTGCCCACTCACCATTTCAGCCCCGCACTCCCACTTCTGATGTAAGCTACTTATAAATCTCTCCAGCCTAACTAGACTCCTTCACCTTTTGCCTGTTTTCCCACCCACCCAACACATTTTCAGCCAGCCTGCCTTGCTCCTTTTCTGCCTCACCAGTTCTGCCCTGCAAGTTGCTCTGCCATTTTTCCTGTCCACCTCCTTCTCTCCACCAGCCCATCCCACTTCCAGGCCCTACTCTTCCTTCTGGCACTACTGACACCATTCTGCCCTACAGGCATCTTCCCTTTCTGCCTTTGTTTTTCCTGCTTACTGTATCCTAAAGCCACATTCTCCCTTCCATTTTTGTATATTGAAACTGATAGGCGTACTAAAAAAAAATCTGCTCTCATATCCCTGCCACAACATACTGACTTCAGATAAAGAATTTCATAAACTTCCCTGCCCTGCTGTTAACAGTCAAATAAATTGTTTTCTCCATGTTGTAAATTAATTCATCCGATCTTCCAACCTTCATTCATCCGGTGACTGCACAATTCCTCTCTAACTGTCAAATCTGTGGTGTGCAAATAGAAAATTTCATCATGTCTCCACCATACAATGCCAACATCGAAATAAGTAATTTGGACCACCAAACCACTGACTGAAAATTTAATATACAGAGTTGTGTTGGATCTGTAAATTAATTTATGAAATCTTTCATATTGCATTCATAAGGTACTTGCAGATGAAGATGGCCATCCAGCTCAATTTAATTCTTCCATACAGAGCAACCCTACACTTCCCCCATTGCTGCGTCTAGTTGTTTCTTAAATGATTCCAGGGTTTTCGTTTCTACTACACTGCCCAAAAGCCTATTGGAAGTGTTGATCATTCTCTGCATGATAAAGAACCTCCTGATATCAGTCCTAAAGTTACCTTTTATTAGTTTGAGCCTGTCTCCTTATCCTATTCTTACTGTATATAGTAGTACTCCGGATTAACCTTTTCCATATGATTTACTATCTTATACACCTCTATATGATCAGCTCTCAGATGACTTGTTTCCAGGATGAAAAGCTCCCGTTTCCCCAGTCTTTCCTCATAACTCAGACTCATAACTCTAGGGATCACCCTTGTGGCCCTTCTCTGCACTGCCTCCAGTGCTTGAATGTCTCCCTGGTTTCTTGGAGATCAGAACAGGACACAGTGCTCAAGATGCAGTCTGACCATAGCACTGTACAATTTGATTCAACTTCCTCTCACTTGTATTCTACTATTTTGGCGTTGGAGTTCAGTGTTCTATTGGATTTGTTGATTGCCGCTCTGCATTGCTTGCACATGTTGAGCGGTACGATTACGAAGACTCCTAGGTCTCTCACAACTTCATCCGTAGCTATTTCAATATCGTTCATGGAGTACATGTGTCACCCAGTTTTCCTTCCTATGTGCAATACTTTATACTAGTCTGCATTAAGTTTCATCTGTCATTATTTGGCCCACTCACATATTTGGTTTCAGTTATTATGAAATTTCTGCTTCCTTCAATTCCACTACCCCTCCGAGTTTGGCATAATTTGCAAATTTGTCCAATTTGCATTGAGTTTCTCAATCCAAGTAAATGATGTAGTCTGAATTGCTGATATTGGGGCACTCCACTCAGTAATTCCCCCCACCCTAGCATAACCCCACTAACCAGTTGTTTTCTACTCTTCAGCCAATACCTTATCCACATACAAGTTTTACCCTGAATCACTACAGCTGTGAACTTAACTGGTAGCCTTTCAAGTGGAACTTTATCAAATGCCATTTAGAAGTCAATGTTTGCAACACTGTACAGTTTACCACAGTCCACTGGTCTGTCACTTCCTCAAAGAAATAAAGGAAGTTGGTCAGGCAAGGCATCCTTAACTAAAGCCATGTTGACTGTTTACTAGGTGGTTGTTGTAGGGAATCAAGCTTATTCCTGATAATCAATTCCATTATTTTACATGGAATTGAAGTAAGACTAATTGGTCTATCGTTGCCAGTGTGTTATGCTGCCCTTTTTGAACACAGGCACCACAATTGCCTGTTTTCAATCTCTTGGTACTTCCTCAGTGTCTATTGACTATCTCAATGATAGTTAGAGGCTTGAAAATCTCCTTTCTAGTCTCTCTCTACACTCTTGGATAAATACCATTTATCCATAGTGATTTATTTATTTTATGTTCTTTCAGCTTGTCCAGGAGGTCCATTGCATTTATATCAGAGTCTTGAGTTTTGCCTTGTCTTTTTAGGGAGGGCACATTGTTCATATCTTCCCTTGTGAATACTTGGAGGAAGAATATTTACTATCCTGTGCTCACCATCAGTTTAAAGTCTATATGCATTTATTAATATTCTTACCCCGTAGGAATCCTCTTGCTAATGTAGTATTGAAATAATTTTTTTTGAACTGTTTTGTTTTGCCTCTGCAGCTATGCTTTTTTCTAGGTCTCTCTTTGGCCCCCTGACCAGCCTTTTCCCTGCAGGATTTGTAAAGGTCATTTTAATTTGTTTGTTGATCCATTTAGGATCATGCTAGCTTAGTCTCAGCTTGCTGATCTTCAGTATGTATTACTCTTGCGTGTTTAGCAAGATTATTCTTTTAAGGTGTTCCATTTTTCTTCTACTTAAATGTTAAACATCCTCCTCCAATCCATTAATTTTAAATGTTCCCTTATCTGAAATTTAGCCCTTTTAAAAAGTTATAAACCGTGCTCCTGTTCTTGGGTTTAAATTTGATCATTCTGTAATTATTGTCCCCCGGAGGTGTTACAACTTCCATTTTCAATAAGTTGTCTGGGTCATTTACAAATGCTAGGCCAAGATGAGCATTGCCTTTCATAGCTTCTCTTAAGCATTGAGTCGTGATGCTGTCATGTATTACATTTACCAACCTAGACTCGAGACCACTTTCCAAGTTTATATGGGATTGATTGAAATCACCCATTCTTTTCTCTTCATAGAGTAAACGGTCCATTGCCTTGCTCTAATCTAGTGGGCTGTAGCATACCTGCCTTGGATTTTTTTTCACATTAGCGATTTATATCTAAACTAGCCTGATGTGCTGGACTACACAGTGTGTGTGCATACATGCATGTGTACATGTAAGTAATCTATAAACATAAAATTTAATCAAGTGCTAACCATACCAGTCAACATGAAAATAACTGACTGAGATTGCTTAACCTACTGATCAAAATTAAATAAATAATTAATTCCCTACAAGCTACGAATCAGTGGCAGATTGACTAGTACACATTATGAATACAATGTCACAAATTTATGTCAATTCAAACCAGCTCCATGGAAAATTCACAGAATGGTTACAGCACAGGAGGCCATTCAGCCCATGCCAGCTCTTTGTAAGAGCAATCCAATTAGTCCCATTCCCCCTCTCTTTCCCCGTAGCCCTGCCAATTTTTTCCCTTCAAGTATTTATCCAATTCCTTTTCGAAAGCCACGATTGAATCTGCTTCCACCACCCTTTCAGGCAGCACGTTCCAGATCATAACTACTCGCTGCATAAAAAAGTTTTTCGTCATGTCGCCTTTGATTCTTTTGCCAATCATCATAAATCTGTGTCCTTTGGTTCTCGACCCTTCCGCCAATGGGATCAGTTTCTCCTTATTTACTTTATCTAAACCCTTCATGATTTTGAACACTTCCATCAAATTTTCTCTTAACCTTCTCTGCTCCAGGGAGAATAACCTCAGCTTCTCCAGTCCATCTACGTTACTGAAGTCCCTCATCCCTGGAACCATTCTAGTAAATCTTTTCTGCACCCTCCCTAAGGCCTTCGCATCCTTCCTAAAGTGCGGTGTCCAGAATTGGACACAATACTCCAGTTGTGGCCGAACCAGTGTTTTATAAAGGTTCAACATAATAACCTTGCTTTTGTACTCTATGCCTCTATTTATAAAGACCAGGTTCCCATATGCTTTTTTAAACCACTTTCTCAACCTGTCCTGCCATGTTACAAAGAACTGCGCGGCAGGGGTACAAAACATCCAAAAAGTTTCCCATGGTTTTTTAAATTATATAATTGAGAAATCTGAGTGAAAGGCTAGGGATGCACACTGCAAGACAGCACCAAGGCCGAAAAAAAGCAACAAGAGGAGTCAGGGTAAATCAGATAGTGGTGATTCGTGATAGCAAGCATGGGTTTAGTCTGTAGAGAGTGTAAAAGCAATGAATATGTTGCACAAATCTTTTTCACAATTGCTATTAGTAACTACCTTTCACAAAAGTACAATATAAATATGGAAACGGAAGGCAACTCAACCCAAAGCCTACATGATCCCCATTGCAGCATCTAATTGTTCAAATAATACCAGGATTTTTACCTCCACCACTCTCCCAAGAACTCCATTTCATAGGCTGGTCACTGTGTGAAGAATTTCCTGACATCAGCCCAAAATTTGCCTTTTACTAGTTTGAACCTGCATACTCTTGCCCTATTCTCACAGTTTAATTTGAAGTAATCTTCTGGGTCTATCTTTTCTATGCGGCTTATCTTATACATCTCTAAAGATCATCTCTCCGTTATCTTCCTTTAAGATTGAAAAGCCAAATTTTTGCCACTCTTTCCTTATACCCAAGTCTTTATATTAGGGATCAGCCTAGAAGTCGTTCTCTGAAGTGCCTGCAGGGCTTCAGCACCAGATGCGGATGTGGTCTTCCCAGAGCACTGTGGAATTTGAACAGGAGCTCTTCCATTTGCTGTTTTGGCTATACAAAGCAATATTCTATTTGCTTTGTTGATTATGGCTCTGCAATGTTTGGAGATGCTGCCCATAGAGTCTACTAAAACAATGAGCTCTTTTCCCTTAGCTTTTGAACACCATTCATGGAGTACTTGTGTCACCCATTCTTTGCTACATGCAATACGTTACACTTGCGTTATTAAATTTTATCTACCATTGTTCCATCCCCACTTACGTATTTTGTAGTTCCCAAGCTGCCTCCTCAGAATGAACTGCTCCTAATTCAGAACCTGCAAATTTGACCGTTATGCGTCGATTTGTGAATCCAGGTCATAATATAAATTTGAAACATCAAGTACTGGGTGGGGCACCTTCTGTACTGATATAATTCATCATTTTCTACCTGCCTGTTAAATGATCTGTGTTGTTGTTGTGCAATTCTGAGGAATGTTGATCCACAGGCGCAGGATAAAAACTTCGGGCTCAATTTTCAAATTAAAAAAAGGGTGGATTGGGGGCAGGGGCGGGGTTGAAAATTGCCACCATTTCAGACCTGCCTCCGACCCGCCCATTTCCGGTTTTCACTGGGGCGGGAGACCAACCTGCTCCCAGGAGCCTTTCAAGGAGGTTTCAGGCCTTCATTTTTCTCCAATTCCCAATTACAATCCCGTGGGGCTGGGAGTCCCGGGCCTTCTGTTTTACGCCTCATGAAAGGAGGTGAGAAGGCCCCAGACCAACAGGTAGGTGTCTAGAAAGGCACAGCTTGTGGGCCTGGAAGAGCAGAGTGCTTCCCCCGGGCCCAACAAGCCTACCTGCACCGACCCCCTCAACGATCGCAGACCCCAACCCCTGATCCTCTCCCGGTCCCCCTCTGACCCCAATCCTCCCCCACACTCTGATTCTTCAAACTCCAACCCTTCCCCCCAACGATCGTGGACCCCCGATCCCATCCCCCATGACTCGCGACCCCCGTGCCAACCTATGCCCACCCATCCTTCCCCGCCCATCCCTCCATCCATACAAATAAAAACTTATCTGTTAATGAAAGAACATGCATTTATATATGCCTTTCATGTCGTCAGGACATTCCAATGTGCTTCACAGCCAGGCTCAAGGGACTAAACAGCCTACTCCTGTTCCTGTAAGCAGCACATTTGCTGACATCGGTAATCAAGGGTTGAACCATTTTGCTCACTTCCTTTGGAGTTCAGTTTAAGTCATAGAGTCATAGAGTTATACAGCATGGATAGAGGCCCTTCAGCCCATCGTGTCCGCGCCGGCCATCAGCCCTGTCTACTCTAATCCCATATTCCAGCATTTGGTCCGTAGCGTTGTATGCTATGGCATTTCAAGTGCTCATCCAAATGCTTCTTGAATGTTGTGAGGGTTCATGCCTCCACAACCCTTTCAGGCAGTGAGTTCCAGACTCCAACCACCCTCTGGGTGAAAAAGTTCTTTCTCAAATCCCCTCTAAACCTCCCGCCTTTTACCTTGAATCTATGTCCCCTTGTTATAGAACCCTCAACGAAGGGAAAAAGCTCCTTAGTATCCATCCTATCTGTGCCCCTCATAATTTTGTACACCTCAATCATGTCCCCCCTCAGCCTCCTCTGCTCCAAGGAAAACAAACCCAATCTTCCCAGTCTCTCTTCATAGCTGAAGCGCTCCAGCCCTGGTAACATCCTGGTGAATCTCCTCTGCACCCTCTCCAAAGCGATCACATCCTTCCTGTAGTGTGGCGACCAGAACTGCACACAGTACTCCAGCTGTGGCCTAACCAGTGTTTTATACAGCTCCATCATAACCTCCTTGCTCTTATATTCTATGCCTCGGCTAATAAAGGCAAGTATCCCATATGCCTTCTTTACCACCTTATCTACCTGTTCCGCCACCTTCTGGGGACAAGGGGATAATGCCTAATTTAATTGCTGATCATCTTTGATTATTTCACTGTCCTTGACCAAGCTTTGGGCAGGGTATTTGTGTTAAACATATTTCCTTTTCTCTTACTGGTCCTGAAAAAGTGATTTAGGTGAAAGAATTTGATTTTGTATGCCTGCACAAAGAGACTCCAGAATGCTTGGCATTTCCCCAGCTCCAGGCTGAGGCCATACTTTTGAAGTGCAATTAAAGGAGATTGGGGGTTGGGGATTCTCCACCTTCTTCATTCCCCAAGTTAGGACTACTTTTAGCGAATTACCAGTGAAGCCTAACAAAATCATGGCAAGATCTTCAGCCAAATACATTAATGCTCTGTGGCTAAATTGCAAGACAGTGAAGAGCATTATAGCAAACATTTTTCAAAGCCACTTATTGCTTTGCAAACCCAAGGCATGCACACGCACATAACCCACATGTAGTCTTATTCATGTAGTCTTGATGCTAAATGAAAGTTATGGATAGAAAAAGTAACAGGTTATTTCTTTACCTCTGTAACCTTGATCAGTTTCCCTGAGATCAATCAAAGTGATGGGTTGGAAATTTAAATCCCACAAGCGAACACAACCATCTCTGCCTCCTGTGGCAAATCCCTCTTCACAGGCATTCATACTGAAGATTCCTGACTGAATGAGTTTTTAAAATTAAATGTCATTTTGTTGTTACTGTGAAGTTCAATGAAGTTAACTTTATTCACATGAAGTCTTTATTTGCAGAATTTAAAAACAGGCACATTTTGAAATATGCAGGACGACAGATCAAACATCACTAGTGTGTATTTGCAATTACAAAAAACAAACAACCCAAGTGCGCTACTATTTGTAGGGCATTGAAACTTATAACTAAGTATGATACCAACAGTACACAGAACTTTTGCTTCAATAAATGCAGTGCTTTTCTTTTAGCTGATTGGACTATTTTCCAAAACAATCTGAATATTTGAATGTTTTTTTAAAAATGACTTTCATATTCACCTATGTATGGAATTAATTAAGGTCTGTGGTCAAAAAGGGTTTCAATTAAGGATAAAACAGGTCATAGATGCAATGTATGATTGTAAGAGGGTTTTAAGTTGGTACGTAAAATATGAAAAGATATGAGGCACGAGAGAGCAGAGAAAAGCTAGCAAGCACGAGAGCAAGAGAGAGCGAGAGAGCAAGAGGATTATTTTTGAAGTGTAGTCACAGTAGCTTTGTAGATAAGCGCAGTAGCCAATGTGCACACAGCAAGGTCCCACAAACAGTAAGTGAGCACAATCTGCTTTTTATGCTGTTGGTGAGGAATGAATGTTTCTACTGCATTTGCCAGAGAGGGTGGAGATGCGAGAAATGACTGGGGAGGAAAAACTAAGCTGCCAGGAGACTGTGGACTGTCAACCTGATGAGCCTGTTGCAAAGTATACAACATATTTTAAATACTAATATTTCTATTTATTTTTCGGTTGTCTTTGGCATATATTTTGATCATAAGAACGCAAGAACACATGAAATAGGAGCAGGAGCAGGCCATATGGCCCTTCGAGCCTGCTCCGCCATTCAATAAGATCATGGCTGATCTTCGACCTCAACTCCACTTTCCTACCTGATCCACATATCCCGTGATTCCCCTAGGGTCCAAAAATCTATCGATCTGAGTCTTGAATATATTCAACGACTCAGCATCCACAGCCCTTTGGGGTAGAGAATTCCGAAGACATTCCTCCTCATCTCAGTCTTAAGTGGCTGGCCCTTATCCTGACTCTATGCCCTCTAGTTCTCGATTCTCCAGCCAGGGGAAACAACCTCTCAGCACCTACCCTGACAAGCCCCCTCAGAATCTTATATGTGTCAATGAGGGCACCACTCATTCTTCTAAATTCCAGAGAGTTTAGGCCCATTCCACTTGATCTCTCAACCCAGGAATCAATCTAATGAACCTTCGTTGCACCACCTCTAAGGCAAGTATATCCTCCCTGAGATAAGGAGATCAAAACTGTGCACAGTACTTCAGGTGTGCTCTCACCATACACTTTTTTCACAAAATACTAATTTTCAGAATAAAATACTGAATAATGCACCACAGAATGAAAGCTGCAGAGCGTAATCACATGCTATTGCAGCAAATCCAGATGGTAGTGGTTGTTGGAGGCCAATCATCTCAGCCCCAGGACATTGCTGCAAGAGTTCCTCAGGGCAGTGTCCCAGGCCCAACCATCTTCAGCTGCTCCATCATAAGGTCAGAAATGGGGATGTTCACTGATGATTGCACAGTGTTCAGTTCCATTCGCAACCCCTCAAATAATAAAGCAGTCCGAGCCCGCATGCAGCAAGACCTGGACAACATCCAGGATTGGGCTCATAAATGGCAAGTAACATTCGCGCCAGACAAGTGCCAGGCAATGACCATCTCAAACAAGAGACAGTCTAACCACCTCCCCTTGACATTCAACGGCATTACCATCGCCGAATCCCCCACCATCAACATCCTGGGGGTCACCATTGACCAGAAATTTAACTGGACCAGCCATATAAATACTGTGGCTACAAGAGCAGGTCAGAGGCTGGGTATTCTGTGGCGAGTGACTCACCTCCTGACTCCCCAAAGCCTTTCCACCATCTACAAGGCACAAGTCAGGAGTGTGATGGAATACTCTCCACTTGCTTGGATGAGTGCAGCTCCAACAACACTCAAGAAGCTCGACACCATCCAGGACAAAGCAGCCTGCTTGATTGGCACCCCATCCACCACCCTAAACATTCACTCCCTTCACCACCGGCGCACAGTGGCTGCAGTGTGTATCATCCACAGGATGCACTGCAGCAACTCGCCAAGGCTTCTTCGACAGCACCTCCCAAACCAGTGACCTCTACCACCTAGAAGGACAAGAGCAGCAGGCACATGGGAACCACACCACCTGCACGTTCCCCTCCAAGTCACACACCATCCTGACTTGGAAATATATCGCCGTTCCTTCATCGTCGCTGGGTCAAAATCCTGGAACTCCCTTCCTAACAGCACTGTGGGAGAACCTTCACCACACAGACTGCAGCGGTTCAAGAAGGCGGCTCACCACCACCTTCTCAAGGGCAATTAGGGATGGGCAATAAATGCCAGCCTCGCCAGTGACGCCCACATCCCATGAATGAATAAAAAAAAATTCCAATTGTATTTGTTTCGGCTGTAATGTAAACCCACATTTGTGACACCACTGGTTAAATATGATGAAGCTAATGACGTATACCATTGAATTTTCAATTCTAAAGGAATGAGAAAGATTGCAAGGTCACAATTAATACTATTTTACCATTGAACTGGATTTTAAAGAAAAAGAAAAAAGTACAAATGCTGGAAATCTAAAATAAAAACAAATACTGCAAATAAACAGAAGGTCAATCAGCATCTGTAAAGAGAAAAAAATGTTTTCAGAGGAAACATTTTGGGTGTGTAACCCTTCATCAGACTATAATTGCATACTTAAAACATCAATAGCCTATCTTTTCTCTTTAAATATGCTGATGGACCTGCTGTGTATTTTCAGCATGTTCTGCTTTTATTACTGAATTCTAAACAGTTGGTTGAGCTATCATGTACATGAAAGTCATGTGCACAGGAGGACTAATGGCCACAAGCTAACAAGTAAATGACACTTGGTTGCTGTAACATCATTGTTGAATCCTCAGTCATATTCAAACTTTTGAATCCCAAGTTCCAAATGCGCTCAAAAATAAATGCAAAGGAATTGACATATTTCATCATTTGACATTTTTTCCATTCAAAAGCAATACGATTGCAGTTATACATACTTACCCCATGTGCACTGTGAACAGTTCGCACAAGATTAATCCCTTTCCATACATAAATATCACCATTTAGTGCTCCTGAATAAGTAATCTCATCTCGTGCACAGGCCAGGCACAAAATAGTCTGGAGCTCTCCAGTTTTGCCAAATACACCCCGTTTTGCTGTTAAGGCATTCCCACATAAACTCCAAAACTGCAAAAGAAAAATCAATTTCAGCTTTCTACTACAAATACACGTACACAAAAAGAAATCTTATTTCCAAATGTATAATTCATTACCTAGAGAAAGTAGACTACTTTTTGTTATATTACAAATCAGTGTTAAACCCTATAAAAATAAACAAGAGTATACTTGATGGCAGAGAGTATAGAATTTTTACTTGTGACCACAAATGAATCTCAAATCTTTGCAGCAACACGTTGTGTATATTCACCCTCACAATCTTAACTGGCATTCAATTACTTACCATTAACTATTCAGTTTCTCTCACAAGTGTGATATCACATGTGTGGTATAAGAACAGAATTATAATTTAGTGTTAAAATACTTTCAGAACTGTTATGTGGATCAACTTTCACTGCTGTCCAGAAGAATGCTCAATACTTAAAAATTCTATTAGCATCAATTATGAGCATGTACAGTCTTAACAATTACATAATATAAATTTGGATGTTCGGACAACACTGCAGTGGGAAAATGTTGCAGGCTTTTTTTTAAAAAACAAGATGCCATCAGCTTTAGCAGGAAAACCAGCGCACGTATTTGTTTAGCTCATCAGCCATATCTTACTATTTGTATCCAATCTGCCCCAATAAATTCCTCAAAGAGACTACAACAACTTGCATTTATATAGCACTTCACAGGAGCATTATCAAACAAAATTTGACACCGAGTCACATAAGGAGATATTCAAAAGGTGCCACATAAAAGGTTGTTACGCAAGATAAGAGCTCATAGGGTTGGGAGTAACATGTTAGCATGGATAGAGGATTGGTTAACGATCAGAAAACAGAGAGTAAGGATAAACGAGTCATTCTCAGGTTGGCAGGCTGTAACTAGTGGGATGCCACAAGGATCGATGTTGGCGCCTCAGCTATTTACAATCTATATTAATGACTTAAATGAAGGGACTGAGAGTAATGTATCCAAGTTTGCTGACGATACAAAGGTGAGTGGGAAAGTAAGCTGTGAGGAGGACAGAAGAGTCTGTAAAGGGGTATAGACAGGTTAAGTGAGTGGGCAAGAAGATGGCAGATGGAGTATAATGTGGGGAAATGTGAAGTTATTCACTTTGGAAGGAAGAATAGAAAAGCAGAATATTTTTTAAATGGTGAGAAACTATTAAATGTTGGTGTTCAGAGAGATCTGGGTGTGCTCGTACAAGTGACTCAGAAAGTTAACATGCAGGTACAGCAAGCAATTAGGAAGACAAATGGTATGTTGGCCTTTATTGCAAGGGGGTTGGAGTACAAGAAGTCTTGCTACAATTGTACAGGGCTTTGGTGAGACCACACCTGGAGTACTGAATACAGTTTTGGTCTCCTTATCCAAGGAAGGATATACTTGCCTTGGAGGCGGTGCAATGAAGCTTCACTAGATTAATTCCTGGGATGAGAGGGTTGTCCCATGAGAAGATATTAAGTACAATGGTCCTATACTCCCTGGAGTTTAGAAGAATGAGAAGCAATCTCATTGAAACACAAGAGTCTGAGGGGGCTTGACAGGGTAGATACTGAGAGGTTGTTTCCCCTGGCAGGCAAATCTCGAACTAGGGGGTATAGTCTCAGGATAAGGGGTCGGGCCATTTAAGACTGAGATGAGGAGAAATTTCTTCACTCAGAGGGTTGTGAATCTTTGGAATTCTCTACCCCAGAGGGCTATGGATGCCGTGTCGTTGAATATGTTCAAGACTGAGATAGATAGATTTTTGGACTCTAGGGGAATCACAGGATATGGGGATCAGGCAGGAAAGTGGAGTTGAGGTCGAAGATCAGCCATGATCTTACTGAATGGTGGAGCAGGTTCGAAGGGCCGTATAGCCTACTCCTGCTCCTATTTCTTATGTTCTTATTAAGACAGGTGACCAAAAACTTGGTCAAAGAGGTAGGTTTTAAGGAGGAAAGAGAGGTAGAGAGGCAGAGAGGTTTAGGGAGGGAATTCCAGAGCTTAGGGCCTAGGTAGCTGAAGGCACGTCTGTCAATGGTGCAGCGATTAAAATCGGAGATGCACAAGAGGCCAGAATTGGAGGAGCGCGGAGATACAAGTCAAAGATGACATGTATAACGCAATTTTTACACAGAACCACAGCTATCAACACAATTATCCCTGATAGGTATAGCTGGGTAGCCCAAGTGCATGCCAAGGAGATTTTCACTGGTCCACTTGGTAAAGGAGTAGCCGATCTCACAAATACAGTTCCCACCGCTTATAGCGGGCACGTTCGTGTGAATGCTATTTGCCCACTATACACAATGGCCGGTATAATATGGTAGCACTATTAAAGTACTCTGATATAACAAGATTATTGTAGATCACAAATAAACTAAACAAGACTACATGCAAAGCAACTAGCTTTATTTAAACTGCAGTCAGTGCTTACTACAAACTGTAACCCCAAACCACTTATAGAGGGGATTATGTACACAAAAGATAATTGAACATTAACGTGATGTTATTTACTTATCTATGTTCTTGCATTCAGTGCACCTTAATGAAGTGCAAATTTAGTCAGTAAGCACAGCTGTATCTACCCAAAATAAACAGAGCACTTAAGATGACATAACCGGCAACTTTGAAATTGACATTAATGCAAACGTATAATGGTTAGCGCTTTTTGGCCGATATAAGTGACTGAGCACTCTAAACGTGGACATTTTAAGTTGTGGGGACTGTCTATTTCAGAATACGCTTAAAATAAAAACAGGTTGCTCTATACACATCTCGTGAAAAAAACTGAAAAAATGCTGTAAACACACAGCAGGTCAGTCAGCATCTATGGAGAGAACACACAAGTTCATGATTTGGATGTGGACCCTTCTTCAGAACTGAAACACAAGAGACAGACAGGCATACTAATAAAATCAAAAAAAGGAGGAAAAATACATATAAAAAATAAAAGAACAAACCCAAAGAGGACTCATGAGTGGCATGACATAGCAGATCATTTCAATCAAGTAATCAACAGAAATATTAAAACATTACAGAAACAAAGGATGTGTAAATAGCTAAGGACGTGGGAGGCCTGAGAAAATGCAAGAAATGGGGCAGATGGAAAACAGGTTGCAAAATATGGAAACAGTTTTAAGTTACTGATGTCAATGTTCAGGTCAGAGAGTTGCAGGGTGCCTAGGAGAAAAAGGAGATATTGTTCGAGGTGTTAGTGTTGATCTTCATTGGAACAGTGTACAAGGCCAATGACAGAGATTAAATTGGGAATGGGACAGGGATTTAAAGTGGTGAGCCACAGGTCACACTTAAGACAGAACAGAGGTATTCATCAAAGTGATCACCTAATCGGTGTTTAGTTTCCTCAATGTAGAGGAGACCACAGTGAGCAACGAATACAATATATTAGATTAGAGAAAGCATATCTAAATTGCTATCTTACACAGGAGTGTTTGGGGCCCTCGCCAATGGTGTGATAGGTAGTGAATAGGCAGGTGTGGCATCTCCTGCATTTTCACGGAAAGGTGCTGGGGAAGGGCAACTGGAGGTAAGGTTGGTGTAAGAATGAACAGTACGTGCTGCAGAGGAACAGTCCTTCCAGAAAGCAGACAGGAAAGAGGGAAAGATAAGGGGGTAATTTTAACCTCCAAGAACAGGTGGGCTGGGGTTGTGTGGGTAGTAAAAATTGTTGAAATCTTCAGCAGGACTGCATCCCGGCTCCAACGTGCCCACTTCTGGGTTTAACCCAGGTTCGTTAGGATATGTGTGCACAACCAAAGCCCGTAAGTCCTGTCCCACTTAAAGCCGGTGGGCCGATACTTAAAGGGGCAATGGACCTCATTGAGATAGACGAGGCACTTAATTTTTTTGTGTATTAGAAATGTAAAACAAATTTAACCGTACCTGTTTGAGTTTCCCAGTGCTTCTGATTCACGTCAGGTGAGAAAAGTGAGAAGTGCCGGATGTGCCTTTATTGCACTGCTTGTGGGCCAGGGGGAGCAGGAGTGCTTCATCAAGGCCCAACAAGCTCACCTAGTGAGACAGGACCCCCCACGATCGGCTGATTCCACCCCCACCCCACGTTGGACAACTCCTACCCCCCCCCCCCCGGTCTTCTCCAGGCCCCACACGATGCCGTCCACATATCTCTTTCTCCACCCCCCGCTCCCGATTTCTTCCAAGGCCTACGATCTCTCTCTCTCTCCCCCTCCCTCCCTCCACTAATTTGCGGCTCCTTTCCCTCCCGACAGACAGACAGCCTGTCAATCTGGCTGCCTGGCGCAAGGGAAACCTGGAAGCACAAATAATCACCTTCAATTGAGTTGCGATCACAGAATGCAATGTGCTCACTTGACTTCCGGGTTCACCACACAAATATCTATCCACGCGCTGGGTTCCCAGCTCCAAGCTAAAATCAAAGGCGTTTGTGTGGTGATGGGATTATGTTGTAGGTGACAAAAATGACAGAAGATGATTAGGAAATTGCAGCAGCTAGTAGGATGAATGTAAGGAATCTTACAACACCAGGTTATAGTCCAACAGTTTTATTTGAAAATCACAAGCTTTCGGAGCTTACCTCCTTCATCAGGTGAGTGAGGGGTCACTCACCTGACGAAGGAGGTAAGCTCCGAAAGCTTGTGATTTTCAAATAAAACTGTTGGACTATAACCTGGTGTTGTAAGAGTCCTTACATTTGTCCACCCCAGTCCATCACCGGCATCTCCACATCATGGCTAGTAGGATGGAAGGTGAGGACCAAGGGAAATATCATCATGGTTGTGGTGGGTGGGACTCAGGGTTGAAACATGGGATATGGGACAGTTACGGTCAAATCCATATTGACCACAGTAGAGGGGCATCCTTGACTGTGGAATGTGGAGGACTCAGAGGCTCTGAAGGTAGAGTCAGAGCAGATTTGATGGAGACAGAACTTCTCATTTTCAAATCTGTTTTAATTTCAAATTTGACCCTTCGGTTTTTCATTTCTTCCATTTCCCCAGGCCTCCCACTTTCTTGCACGCCCTTTGTTTCTTAATGCTTCTATCCATTACTTGACTGAGAATCTGCTACATCATTTTAATTTTGATTCCTCTCTGAGTTTATCGGTGATTTATATTACATATTTCCCCCTCCCCTTTTTCTTATTATTTCAATATGCCTGTATTGCTTAAGTTTGTTATGAGAATGGTCCACATTTGAGATGTTAACTTGTATGTTCTCTCCACAGATGCTGGGTGATATGCTGTGTGTTTCCAGCATTTTCTGTTCTTGTTAGATTTCCAGAATCTGATGGATTTTGCTTTTTAGTCCAGTGAAAACAACTTCTGTTCAAGATTAGATATGTTCGCAGGAAGTTGGAAGTTTCAGGCTAATTCGGAAAAGATTTTCAAAGAAATTTGTAAAAGGATTTGGGATTATAAAATGTTGAAGAATTTGACTTTTGGGGTAGGGGGTTAAGGAGAAGAAAAAAAATGGGAACTAGACAGAATGATCATAACCTGAAACTCTAAATATGCTTAGTTGCTGTAACCAGACTATTAGGATTCGTGACAATTGACACTAATTTGTCATATCAAACTGGTGTGACGCAAGTTTAGTTAACCCTAAAATCAATCTTTTTAGTATGAGATTTAAATTTAGCCAAATGGCATTAGCCGAACAATCATTCATGAACTAAGGAATCGGGGTGAATACCTACCACTGTAAATGTTTGTAAAGATGCATTCAAAGATCAGCATTCAGATTGGTAGTAACTGCTCCAAAAAATGAGCAACTGTGCATAAAAATCCTAACAAATGAAATAATAAATAATGTTTTATTTCAATTTAGCAAAAGCTCCATCAACTACTTGGAGCTTTTTTTTTTCAATTCGTTCATGGGATTTGGGCATCGCTGGCAAGGCCAGCATTTATTACCCATCCCTAATTGCCCTTGAGAAGGTAGTGGTGAGCCGCCTTCTTGAACCGCTGCAGTCCGTGTGGTGAAGGTTTTCCCACAGTGCTGTTAGGTAGGGAGTGCCAGGATTTTGACCCAGCGACGACGAAGGAACGGTGATATATTTCAAAGTCGGGATGGTGTGTGACTTGGAGCGGAACGTGCAGGTGGTGTTGTTCCCATGTGCCTGCTGCCCATGTCCTTTTAGCTGATAGAGGTCGTGGGTTTGGGAGGTGCTGTCGAAGAAGCCTTGGTGAGTTGCTGCATTGCATGGTACACACTGAAGCCACGGTGTGCCGGTGGTGAAGGGAATGAATGTTTAGGGTAATGAATGGGGTGCCAATCAAGCAGGCTGCTTTGTCCTGGATGGTGTCAAGCTTCTTGAATGTTGTTGGAGCTGCTCTCATCCAGGCAAGTGGAGAGTATTCCATCATACTCCTGACTTGTGCCTTGTAGATGGTGGAAAGGCTTTGGGGAGTCAGGAGGTGAGTCACTCACTGCAGCATACCTAGCCTCTGACTTGCTCTAGTCAATGGTGAGCCCATGGAGCTGTTATTTGCATGCTTCCAGGTTTGGCAACAGGCAGGTAATGTAATCTCATCTTTTATACGATGACATGATCACTTGGATGATTCCTATTTCATAGACAATTAGTCCATGATTTGCAGTGATGGGCATTTCCTAAGGACAACTTCAAAATGCTTCATCAATTAAAACAAGAATTTAAAAAAAAAAATTAATATAAAGTCAGGCACAGAAAGCCATTGGTGAATCATGCTCACTCTTGATAGCTCTGGATCTTCCTCTGCTTCAATTAATAATCCAACTTTCCCCTTGAAAGATGCAACGGCCTCTGGCTCAACTATTCCCTGCGACAAAGCATTCTATGTCCCACCACCTCGCTGCATAAAAGGAAATACTCCTATCTATCTATCTCTCTCTCTCCCCCCTCGCTGAGTGACAGCACTATCTCAAGTCATCACATTCTGATCCTTGACATCATCCTGGTGAATCTATGCTGTGTAGTTTTTATGGCTTCAATGTCCTTTCTACAATGGGGTGAGAAAAACTGTTCACAATATAACTTTGGCCTAGCCATTGCCTTGTGTATAGAATCATAGAAGTTTACAACACGGAAACAGGCCCTTCGGCCCAACATGTCCATGTCGCCCAGTTTATACCACTAAGCTAGTCCCAATTGCCTGCACTTGGCCCATATCCCTCTATACCCATCTTACCCATAAGAACATAAGAAATTGGAGCAGGAGTAGGCCAATCGGCCCCTCGAGCCTGCTCCGCCATTCAATAAGATCATGGCTGATCTGATCCCAACCACAAATCTAAAGAACACAAGAAGTCGGAGCAGGACCCGGCCACATAGCCCCTGGGCCCTCTCCGCCACCCACAGGGCATTGACCGATCCGAACTCAGCTTCATGTCCAATTTCCTGCCCGCTCCCCATAACCCCTAATTCCCTTTACTTCTAGTTTACTGGAGCCTTAATTCAGCGCCTTAAACCCCTCGGCCACGCTACCACCATGTAACTGTCCAAATGCTTTTTAAAAGACAAAATTGTACCCGCCTCCACTGCTGCCTCTGGCAGCTCGTTCCAGACACTCACCACCATTTGAGTGAAAAAATTGCCCCTCTGGACCCTTTTGTATCTCTCTCCTCTCGTTATAGACTCCCCTACCTTTGGGAAAAGATTTTGACTATCTACCTTATCTATGCCCCTCATTATTTTATAGACTTCTATAAGATCACCCCTAAACCTCCTACTCTCCATGGAAAAAAGTCTCAGTCTATCCAACCTCTCCCTATAAGTCAAACCATCAAGTCCCGGTAGCATCCTAGTAAATCTTTTCTGCACTCTTTCTAGTTTAATAATATCCTTTCTATAATAGGGTGACCAGAACTGTACACAGTATTCCAAGTGTGGCCTTACTAATGTCTTGTACAACTTCAACAAGACATCCCAACTCCTGTATTCAATGTTCTGACCAATGAAACCAAGCATGCCGAATGCCTTCTTCACCACCCTATCCACCTGTGACTCCACTTTCAAGGAGCTATGAACCTAGATCTCTTTGTTCTATAACTCTCCCCAACGCCCTACCATTAACGGAGTAGGTCCTGTCCCGATTCGATCTACCAAAATGCATCACCTCACATTTATCTAAATTAAACTCCATCTGCCATTCATCGGCCCACTGGCCCAATTTATCAAGATCCCGTTGCAATCCTAGATAACCTTCTTCACTGTCCACAATGCCACCAACCTTGGTGTCATCTGCAAACTTACTAACCATGCCTCCTAAATTCTCATCCAAATCATTAATATAAATAACAAATAACAGCGGACCCAGCACCGATCCCTGAGGCACACCGCTGGTCACAGGCCTCCAGTTTGAAAAACAACCCTCCACAACCACCCTCTGTCTTCTGTCGTCAATCCAATTTTGTATCCAATTGGCTACCTCACCTTGGATCCCGTGAGATTTAACCTTATGTAACAACCTACCATGCGGTACCTTGTCAAAGGCTTTGCTAAAGTCCATGTAGACCACGTCTACTGCACAGCCCTCATCTATCTTCTTGGTTACCCCTTCAAAAAACTCAATCAAATTCGTGAGACATGATTTTCCTCTCACAAAACCATGCTGACTGTTCCTAATCAGTCCCTGCCTCTCCAAATGCCTGTAGATCCTGTCTCTCAGAATACCCTCTTAACAACTTACCCACTACATATTTATTATTTCTTTTTGCTTGCCACTGTTTGTGGCTGAACCAGACGACGTGCATCCTCAGTATCCTACTCGATCCTAAGATGAGCTTCCAACCTCCTATCCTCTCCATAACAAAGACTGCCTACTTCCACTTCCATAATTTTGCCCATCTCTACCCTGACTTCATATGTCTCTGCTTTTAAACAATTAAATATTAATCAGGGCTAGAGTGGTCTCCTGGACTTATGATCGCCTAAGGGGGTCGGAGAGGAATGTCAGATTGGCCTGGGATTTTAAATCTCATTTCTTGCCTCTCCCAAGAGATTACATGGCTTTCAAATGAGTACATGTATTGCGATGCAGAAGGCATCGCAGGCATAGGGGTCAGGCTGGATAGAGCAGTGGGTCTTTTCCTCTTGTCATTGTTCATATATTTTATTATAATTGTAAATACAAATGAAGCAGTTTTAGTCTGTGTAGATTGGTTGTGACACTTCCTGGCTTTGGAAGTGATGAGAAAATACAGTGGCCACCCTGTATTCTCCAATAGGCAGTATATCTTGAGAGGTTATCAGTCAGACCTGAGCATGCTCTCTCACACATGCCAGTGAATAAAAGACAGGTTTTGATTCATGAGAGATTATTTCGGATTATGAAAACCATCATCTAACTGTGAACAGAGGAAAGCCTGAAGTGTACCAACGTGTTGCACACAATATCTCAAAGTGCCTGTTGTCATGCTGCTTCTAAGTTCACCTTAGTAAGCATGTGAAATTGATTCCACTTTTGAAGAAACTATACAGAAACAGAGATTTAATATTTTAATAAAATTAATACATAATAAAGAATGTCAACCAGGAATGATTGTACCACCCTACGGTACAGCTCTTTCCTGACCCAGTATTGGTGCCAGTGTTAAATGGAACCCCTCCTTCCCACACCACTCTTTCAGCCACACATTCACCTTTCTGATATGCCTAACCCTATGCCAATTAGCATGTGGCTCGGGTAGTAATCATGTTTTTTTTATTCATTCATGGGATGTAGGCGTCACTGGCAAGGCCAGCATTTATTGCCCATCCCTAATTGCCCTCGAGAAGGTGGTGGTGAGACGCCTTCTTGAACGGCTGCAGTCCGTGTGGTGAAGATTCTCCCACAGTGCTGTTAAAGTAATGCATTCTCAGTATGTGCAGCAGCATTTCCTACAATTTTTAAAGGCAGAATCAAGCCAAACCAACAGATTCTAAACACAACAGAGTTAGTCAAGTTTGGGGATGCTGAGATGTCTTTAAACACAATCAACTATTATGATTGGGATCAAAATATTACCTTCATGAAGACCTCCATAAAAGAACGGCTAGGGAAATATTTTTTGTACAAAAAGTATTACCCTCACTTGTATTTTTCTTTAAAGCTACCTTTTGGTAAATATCGTCTTATTTAGAAGATGTTGGTTACATAGGAGGTCAGTGCGCTTCAAAAATGGCTCCAATTTCAACTGATTCAGAACATTGGACCGGTTTGGGGCAGATATGAAACTTCCAGACCCAAAAAAGGCCTGTCCAGTGTGCAGCAGTACTAGCTGGAAGTAACTTTTCCCAGCTGTTAATGTGCATCGACTTCAAAGCCGGTAGCATGGTTTCCTGCATTCCTGCTCCTCCCCCATAGATCTCAGGATAGTCTGATGTTACATTTCTCCAATTTTCTATAGAGTCACTCTGGAACGCTGTCCCACATTCACCACCAGAATGGCCTTTTAAGAACAGAAAATCTTCATGTTGGTCATTTTTTTTTAATAAAGGGAATTTTAAAAACATCAAAAATTCTAGCAAGTATTGATTTTCTATGTAAAAAGAGTGAAGTTCTCTGGAAAAAAAAATTCAAGTAGGAGCTAGATTTTTTTGGCCAAGAGAAGCTATAAAAGAATTTGGTGGTAGTTTTTACATTTTGAGGCTGGCCAGTATGATTTATTCAGTCCTTGCATTTCGTGCCATTATCCCCCTAGCCTCCCTGCTCCTTTGCTCAAAGTAAATGCAATCTTTCAAATATTTCTTGGAATGATTATGTTCCATGGTACCATAACTATTTTAATATACCGGTGCTTGATCACTGCTTGCTTTACCCAAGACAGAATGACAGAGCAGAGTTAAATCTTTTTCACTATTAACTTTTATTCAATATTTTATGAACCTAGGAACATACTGAAGTAGAAAAATAACAGCATTACTTTTAATTCATGTCAATTTGATCTTAATTAGTTCACGTCTTTATAAGAGGACTTTGGAACACATTAAGACTATTTCTCAAAACTAGTATTTGATGCATTGGTTTTTTTAAAAAACTAAGGAATTGACAACATCAACAAACCTAAATGACTTCAGTATTAGGCATGCAGCAAGGAACTTTAAGCAAACTGATCAGATCTCAGAAAACAACCTAATGCAACTGCACAATAAATCTTTTTTCCAGCAATATTACAAATGAAATAAGCAATACTATTGATGTAAAATGTCTAAATGTTCATTCCTGGGGTGGGGGAAGGAGGAGGAGTAATGAAGGAAAAGAAAGGTACTGAATTCTAATTTCTTTGTTCATACCTTGATGTGCTTTACACCACAGCTGATCATTTTGTTTGGCTGGTGCAAGTCCCAAGAAATATCAAATACCTGTAAAGGAAAACAAAATCAGGATAATAAAAAAAAAAATCCAGTTTACTAAAAAAATAAATACCCACACCACACTTAATATTTAATTTCATCTCCCGTTGATTTGTCCATTTGCAGATTTTATTTAATTTTTATAGATTCTTTGCTGCTTTGTAAATCGACACCCCTCTCACTACTTCAATGTGTGTAAATATAAGGAGTCTTACAACACCAGGTTATAGTCAAACAACTTTATTTAAAATCACAAGCTTTTGGAGGCTGCCTCCTTAGTCAGGTGACGAAGGAGGAAGCCTCCGAAAGCTTGTGATTTTAAATAAAGCTGTTGGACTATAACCCGGTGTTGTAAGACTCCTTACATTTATCCACCCCAGTCCATCACCAGCATCTCCACATCAATATTTGTAAAATTAAGCAGTTTGCATTGAGTTTCTTTATCTAAGTGATTAATGTAGGTTAGGAAATGCAAGCGTCCCAGCCCCGAACCAAGTGTAACTCCACTCAGTACTCTTCCAACCTCCCCCCCAACATTCAGATTTCATTCCCCTAACAAGTACTTGCATCTTTCTTTACTTCAGCCAATTCTTCATCTATATGAAGGTTTTACCTCAAACACCCACTGATCTCAGTTTCAATAGCAACCTTTCGTGAGAAACTCCATCAAAGGCTTTTTAGAAATCTAGTTCACCAGATTATATGGTTTGCCACTGTCCACTTAGACTAACAATTTCTCAAAAAAGTTAAAGCAATTTGTCAGGCAAGGTTTTCCCTTGTAAAGCTCTGGCTATTATTTAAGTATTCCAATACAGGCACTCAAGTTTTCCCCTGAAGATCGACTCCATTATTATATTTTCCTCTTCCTCGAAGTTAGCACATTTTCAAACCAGCAGGACTTCTCAAACATAGTGTCTCAAGATGGTTAGCACTTCCCAAATTTTATCCCTAGTTTCTCATTACCTTGGGATTGATAGCATACGTTTTGAACCCTTAAGCTTGCATGGAACTTCCATTTTATGTTGACATCTTTATGTCTGCATGGATTATTTTAATCACAAAAGGGCACATTGCTCAAATCATCTCTATTGAATAATTCAAAAAATACTAATTCTCTATTCATCCTTAAATTCACCCCAACCAGCATTCTTTAAAGTTTTCACCGGTTCCTTGATCATCCTGACTATTGACAGCAACCATTCATCTTGAACACCTCTTACTATTATGGTACTGTAAGAATTTCTTGCTATTGTGCTTACCATCTGCAGCTATGCTTATTTGTAGTTCTCTCTTTGCCCCTCCAGGCACCACTTTGACAAGCTTCTAAAGTTTCTTGTAATCTTCTTCCCCTTGCAGGCCATGTGATGTTTGCTTCCACTCCCGCCACCAGGTTGTCTTGTTAAACTTAGATACTGGTCCTGCATTTTCCCTCATATGCATTTCAAGGTATTCTACTTGAAGGTATTCCACTGAGAAGTTATGGGCATCCTAATTTATATTTGGTTGTTAATATAGCCTACTATTTTCATTTATCCTCATTTCATGAAGTATTCCGTCCTCCCTCTTATTGGGCTGTCATTTTGTAAAAAAATCCTATTTTAGCTCTCTTTGAATTAGAAACTTCCAGATGATAATTAGTTTTTCCCCTTCCTACAGGATGTATTTGTTTTCTTTACCAATATACACCCTCTCCTTTCCTATCTATTCTATCCTATAGATTATGTTGCATTCATCTCCATCTACTGGGGTATGACCTGTTTTAGTTATTCCTATTTCATCTTAATTCTGCAACACCAGTGTGGGCAGGAATTGTGCAGTGAAAATTCTAATGCCATTTGCAGGGATGTCAAGGAAACATTTAAAGAAAGCTATGTGTAGAATGAACAGATGGCTCCCAACCGGATCTCACACATGCAAAAGAAAACAAATTGCCACTATCTTCCCCAATTAGATGATCTCAAGCAACGGGATATTGTCTGGGTTTGCAAGTCAGGTACCAGCAATGAGAAACATTACCATATATAAAACAGTATCGGGGGAATACCATACCATCCTTTTCCGTGCCAGGACAATAAGTCAATTGCTCTTAAAACTTTCCTTAATGAAATTGTAAAGTTTGGAACTCAACTCATCAACAATCAGGCGATCAACTGTATTCATCCTTGAGATGGGTGCCATGAACTCGTGGGAGAAGCATTTTAGATCACAGCGGTGATGACGCTCAAGTCCTCAATTCTGAGATAAACCTCAAAACCTGAAGCTTCAATTTTCTGGATGTTTGCACTAACAGGGCTTCAGTTAACTCTGGGGCACTCAAAGGGAGCCAATCAACAAACTTGAAAACCACATTGTTTGAAGAGGATAGGCAACAATTATTAGACACAACAATAGAAAATTGGTTCTGAAAAAATTAGTAGAACTCAAGGCACTGATGGCATACAGCCTAGGCTATTGAAATAAGTCAAAGACATAGCAGAGGTCATAATTTTTAAATCCTTAGACATGCAAATTATGCTTTTGAAGTGGCGAGTGGGCAATATAACAACTTCGTTGAAGCCGGAAGAAAAGGATAAACTGGGTAACTATAGGCCAGTTCATAAACAACAACCTTCATTTAGATAGCACCTTTAACTTAGCAAAACATCCCAAGGCACTTCACAGGAGCATTATCAAACAAAAGTTGACAGAGCCATATGAGATATTAGGCCAGGTGACCAAAAGCTTGGTCAAAAAGGTAGTTTTAAAGGAGAGTTAGAGAGGTGGAGAGGTTTAGGGAGGGAATTCCAGAGTTTAAGGCTTAGGCCGCTGACGGCATGGCCACCATTGGTGGAGCGATTAAAATCAGGGATGTGCAGGAGGCAAGAATTGGAGCGCAGAGATCTGATGGTTGTAGGTTTGGAGGAGTTTACAGAGATAGGGAAGGGCGAGGCCATGGAGAGATATGAAAACAAGGATGAGAATTTTAAAATTGAGGCGTTCCTGGACCGGGAGCCAATGTAAGTCAGCGAGCACAGTATGAGTGAATGGGACATGGTGCGAGTTAGGATACGGGGCAGCAGGGTTTTGGATGAGCTCAAGTTTATGGAGGGTGGAAGATAGGAGGCCAGCCAGGAGAGCATTGGAACTGTCAAGTCTTGAGGTAATAAAGGCATGGATGAGAGCAGCAGATGAACTGAGGCAGGGGTGGAGACCAGCGATGTTAGATGGGGAAGTAGACAGTCTTGGTGATGGAGGGGATATCTGGTCGGAAGTTCAGCTCAGGGTCAAATAGGACGCCAAGATTGCGAACGGTCTGGTTCAACCTCAGACAGTGGCCAGGGAGAGGACAAATGAGAGAGACAGTGGAGGGGGTCAAAATAGGTGGTGGTGGTGATGTAGAGCTGGGTGTCGGCAGCGTACATGTGCAACCTGAAGTCATGCCTTCAGCTGATGTTGCCAAGAGACAGCATGTAGATATTTTTTTTATTTGTTCATGGGATGCGGGCGTCGCTGGCAAGGCCAGCATTTATTGCCCATCCCTAATTGCCCTTACCCTAGGCAAGACAGAGGGTCAGAGGGATCTTGGTGTGCAAGTTCACAGATCCCTGAAGGCGGCGGAACAGGTAGATAAGGTGGTAAAGAAGGCATATGGGATACTTGCCTTTATTAGCCGAGGCATAGAATATAAGAGCAAGGAGGTTATGATGGAGCTGTATAAAACACTGGTTAGGCCACAGCTGGAGTACTGTGTGCAGTTCTGGTCGCCGCACTACAGGAAGGATGTGATCGCTTTGGAGAGGGTGCAGAGGAGATTCACCAGGATGTTACCAGGGCTGGAGCGCTTCAGCTATGAAGAGAGACTGGGAAGATTGGGTTTGTTTTCCTTGGAGCAGAGGAGGCTGAGGGGGGACATGATTGAGGTGTACAAAATTATGAGGGGCACAGATAGGATGGATACTAAGGAGCTTTTTCCCTTCGTTGAGGGTTCTATAACAAGGGGACATAGATTCAAGGTAAAAGGCGGGAGGTTTAGAGGGGATTTGAGAAAGAACTTTTTCACCCAGAGGGTGGTTGGAGTCTGGAACTCACTGTCTGAAAGGGTTGTGGAGGCAGGAACCCTCACAACATTCAAGAAGCATTTGGATGAGCACTTGAAATGCCATAGCATACAAGGCTACGGACCAAATGCTGGAATATGGGATTAGATTAGACAGGGCTGATGGCCGGCGCGGACATGATGGGCCGAAGGGCCTCTATCCGTACTGTATAACTCTATGACTCTATGATGGCGGTGAGCCACCTTCTTGAACCGCTGCAGTCCATATAGTGACTGTTCTCCCACAGTGCTGTTAGGAATGGAGTTCCAGGATTTTGACCCAGCGACGATGAAGGAACGACGATATATTTCCAAGTCAGGATGGTGTGTGACTTGGAGGGGAACGTGCAGGTGGTGTTGTTCCCATGTGCCTGCTGCTCTTGTCCTTCTAGGTGGTAGAGGTCGCGGGTTTGGGAGGTGCTGTCGAAGAAGCCTTGGCGAGTTGCTGCAATGCATCCTGTGGATGGTACACACTGCAGCCACAGTGAAGGGAGTGAACGTTTAGGGTGGTGGAGGGGGTGCCAATCAAGCGGGCTGATTTTTGCTGGATGGTGTCGAGGTTCTTGAGTGTTGTTGGAGCTGCACTCATCCAGGCAAGTGGAGAGTATTCCATCACACTCCTGACTTGTGCCTTGTAGATGGTGGAAAGGCTTTGGGGAGTCAGGAGGTGAGTCACTCGTCGCAGAATACCCAGCTTCTGACCTGCTCTTGTAGCCACAGTATTTATATGGCTGGTCCAGTTAAGTTTCTGGTCAATGGTGACCCCCAGGATGTTGATGGTGGGCGAGGTGAGAGTGACTGCCCTCGACATCAAGGCAGCATTTGACCGAGTGCGGCACCAAGGAGCCCTAGCAAAATTGAAGTCAATGGGAATCAGGGGGAAAACTCTCCAGTGGCTGGAGTCATACCTAGCACAAAGGAAGATGGTAGTGGTTGTTGGAGGCCAATCATCTCAGCCCCAGGACATTGCTGCAGGAGTTCCTCAGGGCAGTGTCCTCGGCCCAACCATCTTCAGCTGCTTCTTCAATGACCTTCCCTCCATCATAAGGTCAGAAATGGGGATGATCGCTGATGATTGCACAGTGTTCAGTTCATTTCGCAACCCCTCAAATAACGAAGCAGTCCGTGCCCGCGTGCAGCAAGACCTGGAGAATATCCAGGCTTGGGCTTATAAGTGGCAAGTAACATTCGCGCCAGACAAGTGCCAGGCAATGACCATCTCAAACAAGAGAGAGTCTAACCACCTTCCCCTGACATTCAACGGCATTACCATCACCGAATCCCCCACCATCAACATCCTGGGGGTCACCATTGACCAGAAACTTAACTGGACCAGCCATATAAATACTGTGGCTACGAGAGCAGGTCAGAGACTGGGTATTCTGCGGCGAGTGACTCACCTCCTGACTCCCCAAAGCCTTTCCACCATCTACAAGGCACAAGTCAGGAGTGTGATGGAATACTCTCCACTTGCTTGGATGAGTGCAGCTCCAACAACATTCAAGAAGCTCGACACCATCCAAGATAAAGCAGCCCGCTTGATTGGCACCCCATCCACCACCCTAAACATTCACTCCCTTCACCACCGGCGCACTGTGGCTGCAGTGTGTACCATCCACAGGATGCACTGCAGCAACTCGCCAAGGCTTCTTCGACAGCACCTCCCAAACCCGCGACCTCTACCACTTAGAAGGAGAAGAGCAGCAGGCACATGGGAACAACACCACCTGCACGTTCCCCTTCAAGTCACACACCATCCCGACTTGGAAATATATCACTGTTCCTTCATCGTCGCTGGGTCAAAGTCCTGGAACTCCCTACCTAACAGCACTGTGGGAAAACCTTCACCACATGGGCTGCAGCGGTTCAAGAAGGTAGCTCACCACCACCTTCTCAAGGGCAACTAGGGATGGGCAATAAATGCCGGCCTCACCAGCGACGTCCACATCCCATGAACGAATAAATTCTGCGATGGTAATGCCATTGAATGTCATGGGGAGGTGGTTAGACTCTCTTGTTGGAGATGGTCATTGCCTGGCACTTGTCTGGCACGAATGTTACTTGCCACTTATGAGCCCAAGCCTGGATGTTATCCAGGTCTTGCTGCATGCGGGCACAGACTGCTTCATTATTTGAGGGGGTGTGAATAGAACTGAACACTGTGCAATCATCAGCGAACATCCCCATTTCTGACCTTATGATGGAGGGAAGTTCATTGATGAAGCAGCTGAAGATGGTTGGGCCTAGGACACTGCCCTGGGGAACTCCTGCAGCAATGTCCTGGGGCTGAGATGATTGCCCTCCAACAACCACTAACATCTTCCTTTGTGCGAGGTATGACTCCAGCCACTGGAGAGTTTTTCCCGATTCCCATTGACTTCAATTTTAATAGGGCTCCTTGGTGCCACTCGGTCAAATGCTGCCTTGCTGTCAAGGGCAGTCACTCTCACCTCACCTCTGGAATTCAGCTCTTTTGTCCATGTTTGGACCAAGCCTGTAATGAGGTCTGGAGCAGAGTGGTCCTGGCGAAACCCAAACTGAGCATCGGTGAGCAGGTTATTGGTGAGTAAGTGCCGCTTGATAGCACTGTCGACGACACCTTCCATTACTTTGCTGATGATTGGGAATAGACTGATGGGGCGGTAATTGGCTGGATTGGATTTGTCCTGCATGTAGATATGAAATATGAGGGGATCAAGGACAGATCCTTGGGGGACTCCGGAGTTAACGGTGCAGGAGCAGGAAGAGAAGCCATTGCAGGCGATTCTCTGGCAAGATAAGAATGGAACCAGGCGAGCACAGTCCCACCCAGCTGGACAATAGAGGAGAGGCTTTGGAGGAGGGTAGTGTGGTCAACTGTGTCAAAGGCTGCAGTCAGGTCAAGAAGGATGAGGAGGGATAGTTTACCATGGTCACAGTCACACAGGATGTCATTTGTGAGTTTGATAAGGGCCCTTTCAGTACTGTAGCAGAAACCTGATTGGAGGGATTCAAACATGGAGTTGAGGGAAAGATGGGCCTGATTTGGGAGGCACTATGTTCAAGGACTTGAAAGGAAAGGAAGGTTGGAGATGGGGCGGTAGTTTGCAAGGATAGACGGGTCAAGCGTAGGTTTTTGAGGAGGGGCTGAAGGTGGCAGATTTGAAGGGTAGGGTGACAACCTGAGGAGACGGAACCATTAACAATATCAGCTAACATGGGGCCAGAAAGGGAAGTTGGGTGGTCAGCAATTTGGTAGGAATGGGGTCGAAGGAGCAGGAGATGCGTCCCATGGCAAAGATGAGCTCAGAGAGGGCACGAGGGGAGATAGCAGAGAAACTAGGGAGTGATGAGAGTTCAGGGCTAGAGCAAGAGAAAGGAGGGAAGCGGCAGAGGCAGCTGAACGAATGGTCTCAATCTTAGCGACAAAGAAATCAATGAGCTCCTCGCACGTGTTGTTGGAGGTGATCCAATGTCAATTGTGGGTAAAATCTTAGAATTCATAATGAGAGATAAAATTATCGTGCATTTAGAAAGGCACGGGTTAATCAAGTGCCACCAGCATGAATTTGTTAGAAGAAAACTACTCGACAAATTTGAGAGTTTTCTTTTAAAAAGTAACCGAATGGATAAAAGAAATGCAATTGATAGAAGTGCATTTTGATTTTCAGAAGCAGTTAGTTAAGTTGTCTCACAAAGAGGCATAAGATAGAAATTTGATTAAAGGACAGGAAACAAAGGTTATGGTGAATAAGTGTTGCTTGGATGGAAGAAGGTTTGGAAGTGGTGTACTCAGGATCAGCACTAGGTCCACTTTTGTTGTTGATATACAGATTTGAACTAGCACAGAGGGAGCACAATCACAAAATCTGTGGATAACACAAAAGTAGGGGATCTGGTAAACAGTGAAGAAGTCTGAGACTTCAGGAAGACAGATAGGCGCCAGATGTAATTTAATGTGCATATGTGTGAGGTGATACATTTTTGGACAAAAAAAAGAAATGGTAGCATACATCCATTGTCAAGATGCTCGAGGGTGTGGACAAACAGACCCTTAGGGGCTCAAATACACAATTCCCTGAAAATAAGTTCAGGTAAATCATAAAAAGGCCAATTTTGTGTTTTATAAATAGGGGTAGAGTGCAAAAGTTAAGGAATGATAAATCTGTACAAAACCTTGGATAGGCCAAAGATGAGCAACATCTGCAGTTTTGGGTGCCACAATGTCGAAAGGACATTAATGCCATGGAGAACCTACAGTGTTGATTTGCCAAATGTAAGGAATCTTACAACACCAGGTTATAGTCCAACAATTTTATTTTAAAATCACAAGCTTTCGGAGTGAACTCACCTGACGAAGGGGATAATCTCCGAAAGCTTGTGATTTTAAAATAAAATTGTTGGACTATAACCTGGTGTTGTAAGATTCCTTACATTTGTCCACCCCAGTCCATCACCGGCATCTCCACATCTTGATTTGCCAAGATAATGCAAGGATGGGAAACTATTATGAAGAGAGACTTGAGATCCTGGCACTATTTTTACTGGACCAGAGAAAGCAAAGAGGAGATTAAAGAGAGGTTTTAAAAAAATTATGAAGGATTATCTGGTCATTATCACATTGCTGTTTGTGGCACATTGCTGCGAGCAAATTAGCTGCTGCTTTTCCTATATCACAACAGTAACACTTCAAAAAACAAAGATCTTCATTGGATGTAAAGTGCATTGGGTCGTCCAGAGGTTGTGAAAAGCGCTATATAAATGCAAGTCTTTCTTTTTAGAGTGAATAAGGAAAGATAATTTTTTCTGGTTGGTGGGTCAATGGCAAGGAGTAATCAATTTAAATATGATTATAATCACTAAGAGAATTAGGAATGTGGTTAGGAGAAATTTATTTATGCAAAAGAGCTGTTGAAGCATGGAATGCTTTGCCATAGGGAGTAGTTGAGGCAGAGAAAATTGCATCTTTTAAGGAAAAACTGGATAAATATTTGAATCAGAGAAAGATACAGGATTATGGGGACATAGTACACAAGACAGTGGGATTGGTTTTGGATTGCTCTGGCAAACAGCCAGCCTAGGCATATGGCCTTCTGTACTGTAAACTTCTGTGGTTCTATCACAGAAATAAAATAGACATTACTTTATACTGGTAACACTTGCCTGCTATCTAAAAATAGAGAAGCTTCTTGGAGCAGCCTTGAATATCTGTGGAAGTACACATCTTTCAGTTACGATTCCCAAAGACTCCCACAATTATTCAGATGGTATGCTGAAGCACCATGTAACTTTCAAATTTTAACGATTTTATTTAGGGACCTAAATCGGGGATTTTTTATTATTATTTTTGTAAAAATAGCAGGAACTCTATAGCAAGTGATAAAAAACTTCACCCGTGAGAAAACACAATTTAGTGTCCTTGAATTGGCTGCCTTACTCAGTTATCTGTGGTGATGATAGGCTGTAGACCACTAGGAGTCCCAACCTCTACTAGGAATTTTGGATCTAGTGTTGGTAGAGGCTAAAAAGTACTAGGTGTTAGAGCTTCTGCAGAACAGCTTCTAGAGGCCACCTTTAAACCCTGCACAAGAATTAACAGATTGTCCAATGCAGGTTAGGTATTCATATCCTATTGTATCCTCTAGGAGATGGAGCTAATGGCCCCTTCCCAAGAAATAATGGTGTAGCATGCCAAAAAAATCTAGCACACCTTCAGGAATCCAACATGACTCATCATGGGAAAGATCTTCATGCTATTGTTGCAAGCAGACTTCACAGCTTTCTTCTGTAAGCAATTGTGAATACAGGAGTGAAATAAGTCTATGATCACCAGCACCCATTAACGAGCTCCAGAGACTTGGGATCAGAGCACTGACAAGCCAGATATAAAATGACTCAGTAACGTCTATGCTAACAAATTATTCAAACTATGGAATCTTAGACATCAACTAGTATACACTTTCAACCATAAAAAAAGAGAACCCCCACTGCAATAGCAAATGCCTTTTTATAGTGTCAGCCTTGGCTCAGTGATAGCACTCACCTTCCAGGTCAGAATGTCGTGACTCAAGCCCTACTTGAAACTTGAGCACATAATCTAGGTTAACACTTCAGTACAGTACTGAGGCAGTTCTGCACTGTCGGATGTGCAGTCTTTAGGTAGCGATGTTATATAGAATGTACAGCACAGAAACAGGTCAATGCCAGTGTTTATGCTCCACACGAGCCTCCTCCCTCCCTACTTCATCTAATCCTATCAGCATATCCTTCTATTCCTTTCTCCCTCATGTATTTATCTAGCTTCCCCTTAAATGCATCTATGCTAGTCGCAGTTGTCAAGACAGTGTCTGCCTATCAGGTGGACATAAACGTTCCCATGGCACTATTCCAAGAGACAAATGGAGTTCTTCTAGTGTTAATCCTTCAACCACCACCACTAAAAACTGCTTATCTGGTTATCTGTCTCATTGCTGTTTGTGGGATATCACTGTGCAAATTGGTTGCTGCATTTTCCAACATAATAACAGTGACTATACTTTAAATATTTAATTGGCTGTGAAGCACATTTGGATTAAAGGCACCATATCAATGGAAGTTTGTTCTTCCTCCTTTTTCTTAATTTTTGAACATGGATCAATTCAAATCATTGATGGTATAAAAAAGGTACAGCTTTTACTATCTGAGGTTTAGCTTTTAATGTATACTTCCACCACAGTGCAATCTTTAATATTATAGTCTATTCCTCGTAATTCAAATACTCACTTTGTTTTATTTATATTACTTAATTCAAATTGTTGTATAATTTACATCTTTTTTTTAATCACAATCCTTTAGAATTACGAGTAGACTGTTAACTCAAATCCCCCATTTAAAAAAAAGTCCCCCTTGATTACTGCTCCAGAAATCTGCAAGGCTAAACTAATGCTACTCTGTTACCTACTAAGATGTGCAAGCATAGACCAGAATCACTTCTAATTTTCCCCTTCTTCCTTTGAGAAAGCACTTCATTCTGCCCCTCCCGCTGGTCAAGTCCAAGACCTCACCATTTATGTAGTCAGGGTGTACTTTGGTAAATCAATGCACAACTTTCTCCCAACATTTCTAAAAGTTCCTTATTTAAATGGAAACTTATTTGTATGGTTTACCAAGTACCCATAATTGTCCCCTGAAATTTCTGACATAGCATTTATTAAGGAAAGACATACAAAGACAGTTACCCTATCGGTGTGTCCTGGTGCAGTAGCTAGAACTCTCCCTTTCTTCCAATCCCAGACACAAATAGTGTTTTTGGAATCCAGACCAACAGACACCAAGCGCTGTGGAGGGAAGGAAAAAATAAAGATAGAAATTAGGAAAGCCCTCCTCATTTTTATATTAGATGAAAAGATTTAAAAATAAAATTCCCCTCCCACATATATTCCCTTGATAATAATTCCATGTTTAACAGACAATCTATTGCAACTCAAAACCACTATGACCAGCCAAAAAACAATGGACTTCTGTTTCCATCCAGATGGGACTACTCTTACTGAAAAGTACTCAATAAAGCCAGCTTAGAATTCATAAGCTTCAAAACAAATAAGTTTGAACAATATTTGGCATTAACATGAAACCATACTGTTCAAAATTTAACACTAGATTTATTAAAGTATTACAACACTATGAAAATTCATTTCCTCCACAGTTCCACACATCGGATATTATGTATGCACAGCACCAATACCTTTAGAGCATCTAATGACCAAGCCATCTTCAGGAACTGAGAATCAGTGGTTTTAATTTATTTTTTAAATCACTATTGTCCAAACACTGTAATGTTCAGTTCATTAATGTGTTTATTTTGTAGTATAATACACACATACATCATTCATGATGAAACTGAGCCACTTCTGGTGCAAGTAAATTTAACCTTGTGTACTAACACCACTATGGATGATAATATGTATGCATGTTCAGTATCATGAGCCATCTGTAAAACTTCTGACAGTATTAAATGGAAGGTCTAAATAACTGGCTTTGGCCAAAAGGAATAAAGATGATATGCAAAAATTTCCTAATTCTAGCACCAATAATGCACTATAGCCAAAACTATACTGGGTATACTATTTCTCAACAACATAAAGCAAGAGAGAATTGATCTGAAGTGCAATTGTACAAAGTGTCTGTCCCCTCATGGCATAGGATACAAATGGTTCTGTTTTGTTGTTCTGCCTAATCCTGTCACTGTAAATGTCTAATGTATGTTTTGCATCCATTTAATGTGACCCATGCTTTACTTCTCAAGTGGATATAAAAAAATGATGAAATTTAAATACTTTGAGTAATTCTTGGAACAAGATCTAAAAAAAAGTTAGATCTTTATGTCAGATGAGATAAGGCCAACTAAATATTTAATATCTACAGTTCTGATATTTTCTCTTTAGAAATATGGGAATTCCCTCATACCATTCTACCAAAGGAGAGATAAGGACTGCTACATGTTCATTTATGAAGCTCAACTTCAAAAGGTTTTGATCTTGTAAATACTCCAAGAGCAGGACCTCAGGATATGGGACCACTGGTATGAATCAAATTTCTTCCATTTGGCAATACACATTATTAAACTTTCTGGGATGTTGGTCCTTCATCTTCAATACTAACAATTCTGTCTCAGAACCAGAATTCAATACGAGCGGATCAACTGTCAAATTATCTCTAACTGAAAAGTAGCTCAAATGCAGTTTCAGTTATATAAATGAAGAATCACAAATTCCTTGTTCAGACATAGACAGTGATAAATCAGGTCTATAAGACCGGAGAGGATGAGAGGAAGTGTATATTGGTACCAGTTTCTCCAAGAAGACAAGCCATCAAGAGTCTGGACACTGCAGTTTCTGTCCTTGGAAAAAGGAATGTGGTAGTGTCCTGGGTACACATCAGAAACATTTGTGGATTGTCTTCTGAATGGCAAAGGCAAGGCTGTCATTTCAAAAGTACAGAGCACGCTAATGGTATAAAGTGTTCAAGAATATTATCCATTATGGCCAGATCGTGTACAGAGCAGGTCACTAGGTAATTTCAACATCAATAACCAAGCTATAAATCATTAGAGGCCGTGCTAGTGAAATGAACAACTGATATCTACAAATACACAAATCAGTTGTTAAATGTCAAAAGTACACGAGATATATGACGTAAGGACTAGATAAACTAACTGTAGTCCGTTCTAAACTTGTATGTGCCACTGACATCAAATTCTAAAGACCGAAGGTCCAGTGTCCTTCAATTGGAATTTCAACCTAATGGAGGTGCAACCATGACCAAGATTGGAGATGATGATGGTAGCTGCAATTTTTACACTCTCATTTGTGGCTCCACTCCCTGAAATTCAACTGAAGCTCGGTTTTACTGCACCAGGAGGACAAAAGTAAACACTTGGCTGACTAATACAGGAGATTGAGGCAGACTGGTCTCATCCCTATTGCACTGATAGGGCACAAATCACACGAGATTTTCCAAAATATTGAGAAAAAAAAGGACTGAACATCTCAGTATCAGAACTGTCCTGGAAATTGGAAAGGAGGGAGATTGTTCAGTTCTTCCTACGTCCAGTAAAATTGTGGTAATCAGTGCCAAGGTTGGAAACAGACATACGCAACCACCAGTAGGAAGCCATATTGCAATTGGATAGCAAACAGTGTCACAGTAGGTACAGCACAGGAGGCAGCCATTCAGCCCATCATGCCAGCTCTTTGAAAGACCTATCCAATTAGTCCTATTCCCCTGCTCTTTCCCCCCCCCCGCATAGTGCTGTAATTTTTTTTCCCCCGTTCAACTACTTATCCAATTCCCTTTTGAAAGTTGCTGTTGAATCTGCTTCCACCACCCTTTCAGGCAGTGCATTCCAGATCATTCACATGCAGAAATTGTGAATTGCTTTCCAGTTTCAAGAAAGTTAACGAGTACTTTGAACAACACTTGAATTCAAGTGTCGACTGTCAGCAATATATTTCAACAGTATGGGGAAAAACCGTCTGAGGCTGGAGAAAAAAAAAACTTGGATTGTCCTAGAGAGATGCTGTTAATGTGGCACAGCAAAGAAAGGCAGGTGGCCAATGTCATCACAGTGACCACAGCTTATTTCTAAAATGACATGGAGGATGCTTTAAATGAACATAATTTGTTGCACACAGATACACTGGCCAGACTAGGAGCTGGCTCAGTAAAGTACACAAAGAAAGTTGTAAGCTAACGAAGAAATGAGCAAACAATATTTTGCACAATGTCAACTCCATAAAAGGTAACATGAATATTTCCTTCATAAAATGTAACTATTAGAATTGGTATATGAAAACTTTATACAATTTCATTCACCAGTTAACATCGATCTCAGGTTCTGAAAGTCTGTTATGACACAAATATCTTACACTGTACAAACTAACAGTCAAACTAGCATATAATTTAATTACCTGTCCATCCAGATCAAAGGCCAAACAGGCTATTCCATGTGTGTGCACATCTTTCAGAATGGATATCGTTTGCACATTGTAGGTGTCCCACACACATATATGCGGCTCCTTTCCCACCTGTCCCGTTGCAACTAAAGTTCGTTCCGGATGCAGTGCTAAGCTGTGGATTGTACAGAGTTTTTGTTTTAATAAATGTAATTCAAAACAGCAGTCATGTCCATGGGTGCAGGCCTTGAGGCTAAAGCATTGCTGGAAATGTTCTTTCAAATTGGGTTCCCAAGAGATTATGTCCAATTAGGGGTCTATGTGTGTTTCTCTGCTAGACTCCCAATTATGGTAACAGTGTCAAATAAAACAACTCCAAATCGATGCTATGCCATACCATCCTCAGATGAATAGTCTAGTAGAGGGATTTAATAGCACACAAACACACATGTGCTAAACTCATGTCAAGCAGAACCCCAAGGGCCAAGGTAGAACATTGCCACATTTACTGTTTTCTTACAAGGTGGTAATTCCAAGAATTTCCAGAGTTCCCACCATTTAAATTACTATACAGCCACTGAGTGTGTGATCCATTAACACTAATGAGAGGGGCATGGTCAGGAGGAGGATGGAAATGTAGCAGAATTATGTACTTAAATTGAGGTGACTTAACTAGATTGGCTAAACTTACATCAGAAAACCTAAAATGTGTGCAGGAGTGCTAGAAAAGCTGGATGGCCATAGTGCTTAGCTCCAGGACTATGAGGTAAGCAATCATGTTGTTTCTGCTGCCAGTGAGGCATAATGAGTTACGATTTCACTGATCAGGTCCATACACTGTGATGGAAAGGTCTGGCAAGAAAGATTATGTAGTTGAGATACTCAAATGGACCATCCAAGTGCCAGGCCTACCTCATAAATATAACTCTTCTGCAAAGAAGTAACCTGTTTATTGCTCTCCATTCCTTCTCTTCTGTTTTCATTCCCCTCCATAGTAATATTCCCTTTTATGTAGTTGATCAAATTTGAAAGCAACTATAAGATCAATGCGAAAAAAATCCATTTCGCCGAGTCATCGTATCAGATATTCAGCCCAAATTTCTTCATTCTATTTACTGTAGTTTGTTAATAACTCAAAAGCTTTATTATCCTCTTTAAAATCTGCTATCAAATTAAACGTAATTAAATTATTCCTAGAGTTATAGGCTAATTATCTCTAAATGTCAGCCTTGGCTCAGTGGTAGCACTCTTGCTTCGGAGGCAGAAGTTTGAAAGTTCAAGCCTCAGTCCAGACACTAGAGCACACAATCCAAATCGACACTGTATGTGCATAATTCTTTACTGCGTAGTCTTTCCTAACTGTAGGAGCTAGCAAGTCTAATCTAGCTTCCTCTGAAAGTTTCAACTCACTCAATTCAGTTCCTTAAATACTCCCAAAAACAGCTGCCAGGGAGTCCTGGATTTGAATAACTGGCTGACCAACTACCAGATTCAAATGTAACTTCAATCATACACATAACTGAGCATAAGTGTTGTGTCCTCAACACTCAAATCCAACTGTCCAAAATTTTGCCACATGTATGCTATCCTGCACCAAGTCATGCTGACCAATCACCTCTTCACTGACCTACAATGGCTGCTAATATTCCAATGCATTAAACTCAAAATCCTTGACTACATCTAGAAATTCCTTCGTTGCCTTTCCCCACCCTGTCTCAAGTCTTCAACACCCCTTTATCCCCTTCCAAATGTTCCATTCCTCTGACTTTCTTTGCCTCTCTTCCTCCCTTGCCCTACCATTGGTGGCAAAGCTCTCAGCCACCTCAGTCCTACTCTTTGGAACAACTTTCCTAAATCTCTTACTCCTCTACCTCCTTCTACATTTTGAAAATCCTCAAGAATTTGGGCCATCCCTCCTAAATCAGTCCCTTTCCAGTTCAGCATCCATTTTCCTCATGCTTATTTGTGAAATGCCTTGGAATGTTTCTTTACAGTAAAAGGCACTATATAAATGCAGGTTGTTTTAATGTGGCTTGATTTCTCCATCAAGCTCTGGAAGCAACCAACAGACCGTTATAACATTTGCATTGAATAAATCAGGGGATGCAATTCTGACTGCAACTAGTGTTTCCACGAGTCTTGATTTGATTTAAAAAGGACTGCTACAAAAGACTAGATAAAAATACTGCATTTTTGTCAAACATCTATTGCAGTCCTCTCAAAAGGATCAGATGACACTAATTCTTACAAACTATATTATCTAGTCCAAATATGAACAGTAAACTTTCATCTGGTTTCCATGTAATCTAAATGTTTTGTTTTGAAAATCCAGTCTCAAATGCAATACTTATATTTATATAGTGCCATAGCACATTAAAACCTCACACGTTTCACAAAATGAATTACTTGGAGCGCAGTGACCATTATGCAGGCACGAATGGCAGCCATTCTACACCAGCTATATCTCAAACATTAAATGAGGTAAAAGACTAGTTAATCTCTATTGATGATATTGGCCCAGGACGGAATATTGCCTCGGACACCAGAGAACTCCCTGCTCTTCTTTGAAAAGTGCCATGGGATCTTTAATGTATATCTAAATAGCTAAACACAACACAGTTTAAAATGTCATCCGATATTTAGCACCTTGGACAATACAGCACTTCCTCATATTACACTGGAGTGTCAGTTTTCATAATGTGCTCAAATCCTGGTGTCGGGGTCAAACTCTCAATCCTCACAGATTGTGCATTTCCACTTACCATCTTGTGCCAAACCAGTTTTTAATCCAGCTAGCTAATCTGACAATTCCAGATATTCACCACTGGGTAAAGTGGTGGCATACAATAGGGACTTTGTTTAGGATCATTTTTGTGAAGCTAAAGTATCTATTGCTGGTGAAACTCATAGTTGAGGTCATCACAGCTGCCATGTTCGATATCCAAGTCATCTAGTAGGCTCAAAATCAACACTTAATCTGGCTGTCCAACTATGATTTCCTCAGTCAATTTGGGGATACAAGTAGGATTTGTCTTTCACACACTGATCTTATGAATGATCCTTCAGGAAGTTGCCACAAAATGCATCTCTGGTAACCTTATCTGCTGCTCAATGAGTCAATTGTGGCAATCCACAAGCTGTTGAACAGGAGAAAACAAAAAGTGCTCTCAACACCGGTACTGTACATCAAGATAAGGTGTGGTTCCGAATAAGCCAATCCCTATTATTCACCTCACTATAATGAGACTTGCTTGTCAATATTCTCAAATTGGTGCTGATGTAGAGAAGGACCAATGAGGCTCCTCAAAGCTTGAACATTTTGGTGGTCCATGGAGGTCCTCTGCTATGTAGGATGTGATTAGGAACATAGGAACAGGAGTAGGCCATTCAGCCCCTCGTGCCTGCTCCGCCATTTGATAAGATCATGGCTGATCTGTGATCTAACTCCATATACCTGCCTTTGGCCCATATCCCTTAATACTTTTGGTTGCCAAAAAGCTATCTATCACAGATTTAAATTTAGCAATTGAGCTAGTATCAATTGCCGTTTGCGGAAGAGAGTTCCAAACTTCTACCACCCTTGGTGTGTAGAAATGTTTTCTAATCTCGCTCCTGTAAGGTCTGGCTCTAATTTTTAGACTGTGCCCCCTACTCCTAAAATCCCCAACCAGCGGAAATAGTTTCTCTCTATCCACCCTATCTGTTCCCTTTAATATCTTATAAACTTCGATCAGATCACCCCTTAACCTTCGAAACTCCAGAGAATACAACCCCAATTTGTGTATTCTCGCCTTGTAACTTAACCCTTGAAGTCCGGGTATCATTCTAGTAAACCAAGCTGCATTCCCTCCAAGGCCAATATGTCCTTCCGAAGGTGCGGTGCCCAGAACTGCTCACAGTACTCCAGGTGCGGTCTAACCAGGGTTTTGTATAGCTGCAGCATAACTTCTGCCCCCTTGTACTCCAGTCCTCTAGATATAAAGGCCAACATTCCATTTGCCTTCTTGATTATTTTCTGCACCTGTTCATGACACTTCAATGATCTATGTACCTGAACCCCTAAGTCCCTTTGGACATCCACTGTTTTTAAACTTTTTACCAATTAGAAAGTACCCTGTTCTATCCTTTTTTGATCCAAAGTGGATGACCTCACATTTGTCTACACTGAATTCCATTTGCCACAGTTTTGCCTATTCACCTAATCTATCAATATCGCTTTGTAATTTTATGTTTTCATCTACACTGCTTACAATGCCACCAATCTTTGTGTCATTGGCAAACTTAGATATGAGACTTTCTATGCCTTCATCTAAGTTGTTAATAAATAGTGTGTATAATTGAGGCCCCAAGACAGATCCCTGCAGGACTCCACTAGTCACATCCTGCCAATGTGAGTACCTTCCCATTATCCCTACTCTCTGTCGCCTTTCGCTCAGCCAACTTCCTAACCAAGTCCGTACTTTTCCCTCGATTCCATGGGCTTCTATCTTAGCTAACAGTCTCTTATGTGGGACCTTATCAAATGCCTTCTGGAAGTCCATATAAATAACATCCATTGACATTCCCCTGTCCACTACTTTAGTCACCTCTTCAAAAAATTCCATCAGGTTTGTCAGGCACGACCTACCTTTCACAAATCCATGCTGGTTCTCTCTGATTAACTGAAAATTCTCGAGGTGTTCAGTCACCCTATCCTTAATTATAGACTCCAGCATTTTCCCCACAACAGATGTTAGGCTAACTGGTCTATAATGCCCTGGTTTCCCTCTCTCTCCTTTCTTAAAAAGCAGAGTGACATGTACAATTTTCCAATCTAGAGGGACAGTTCCTGAATCTAGAGAACTTTGAAAGATTATAGTTAGGGCATCTGCAATGTGCTCACCTACTTCCTTTAAAACCCTGGGATGGAAACCATCTGGTCCTGGGGATTTGTCACTCTTTAGTGCTATTATTTTCTTCATTACTGTTGCTTTACCTATGTTAATTTTATTGAGTCCCTGTCCCCGATTCAATATAAGTTTTCTTGGGATTTCCGGCATGCTATCCTCTTTTTCGACTGTAAATACTGATGCAAAGTAATTGTTCAACATGTCCGCCATTTCCCCATCGTCAATGACAATATCCCCACTTTCAGTTTAAGGGGCCAACACTGCTCCTGACCACCCTCTTTTTCCTAGTATAACTATAAAAGTTCTTCGTATTGGTTTTGATATCCCTTGCGAGTTTCTTTTCATACTCTCTTTTTGTAGCCCTTACTATCTGTTTTGTGACCCTTTGTTGATCTTTGTATCTTTCCCATTCGCCAGGATCTGTGCCATTTTTTGCCTTTTTGTATGCCCTTTCCTTATGTCTTATACTGTCCCTTACCTCTTTAGTTGTCCATGACTCTTTTTTTTGGCAAGCAGAGTTCTTGCCCCTCAGGGGTATAAACAGATTCTGTACCACGTTAAATGTTTCTTTAAACATTTCCCACTGATCATCAGTCGTTATACCCATTAACAGATTTGCCCAGTTTACTGTGGACAGTCTCTGTCTCATCCCATTGAAGTCAGCCTTGCCCAAGTCTAGAATCTTAGCAGCTGATTCACTTTTTTCCCTTTCAAACACTACATTGAACTCGATCATGTTATGATCACTAATGGATAGATGTTCATGCACAGTTAAGCCGTTAACTAAATCTGGTTCATAACTCATTACTAAATCTAGTATGGCTTGCCCCCTTGTTGCCTCTAGGACATACTGCTGCAGAAAACTATCCCGGACACACTCAAGAAATTCACTACCTTTCTGACAGTTGCTAGTCTGCTTTTCCCAATCTATGTGAAGGTTAAAGTCCCCCATTAAGACCACTCTGCCTTTCTTACATGCTTGTCTAATCTCTGCATTTATACAATCTAGCACTTCAGAGCTGCTGCCAGGGGTCCTATACACAACTCCCACTATAGTCTTAGTCCTATTTCTCAATTCAACCCATAAAGTCTCTCTGCTTACCTCTCATTATATCCCCCTTTATTACTGGGTGGTTTACTCCAATGAATACATGCAGTATTCTTATGCTGGACAGATGGAAAGGCACTGAGTACTGAAACAATAATGGCTGGAAACAATTCTTATCTATGATAATAGAGGATGAGCAAATACCAGGAAGTAGAGAAGTCCAAGCCATTGGGAAAGGGTTAAGTATGTGAAAGACTGGATGTAACATGCTGAGTATGCAAGATATTGACAACAGAACTGGAATAATCAGTTGTGAAACAGGAAATTTAGCATTCAGGAGGCCTTATAATTTATGCTAATGAGTATACCTTTATTCTAGTATGAGTGTGTAAACTACTCAGGGGACTAGAAGTATTCTGTTCCAAGGGCTTCATGCTAGTTCCCTAGAAACTCCAGACGGATCTCACACTTGCAAGTATATAGGTGTATTGCTTGCAAATGCTGTACTTAATGTACTGTTAAATAAAGCATTTAGCTCACTCCAGTGTTCAAACCCTCATTGGACAAAAGAAAGTCCACATTATTCTAAAATAGGGAGGAGGGCATTTTAATTAACACGAAAATAATTTGCTGATGATGCCAAGCTGCATGGCCAGGTAACTGGCTAACAGATTTTCTTTTTTGTTAAAAAAGGCTGAACAAATTAAAACCAATACATTCAGAAAAGGCAAATAGATTTTAAACTTAATAAACAAAAGGAAATGTACACTGCTTTAAAAATATTGAATAGTACACCCCAAAGGTTTATAAAGTTCACACAAGTATGCCTAAAAGAAACATTATTTGTCAGTTAACAAGTTGAAACTATCCACAAGTGATCAGCCAACATTTGCATAGTGCCCTTAAAATACATAGTTTGCTGGAAATGACTGATGTTATCTGGATTAATATCCTCAGTCTATACAATCTTCAAATTATCCCTGTCCCATGGATTCAGTCTGTAATCAGTCTTCATCCTCTTCCATTAGCTAATGAAAAAGTCATCCATCACTGCAATATTTTGTACCATTGGCAGGCACTCAGTGGGTATTCATTTTTAGTCCTATATGATTCTAGAGTACAATGCCACTTAGCTTTTTTTTTATAAAAGAAAACATATTAATGTACATTTTTAAAGCAGCCTGTGATTGATCACTTTACTGCAGTGATTAGAACAAGTATTTATGAAATGTTGGTTACAGCTATTGTACAAGCTTTTGGAATGAACCATTAGAGTTTTAATAACTTAGTGGCTTTCAGATTACTCAACCCGCATTAACATATTACTTGGGAAAGACATTTCAACTCTGATTAATCATTGCAATGATGCTCTAGTACCATGTTGGAGTTTTGTTAGAGAAGTGGTATCCCTACATTATAAAGGGAATTCCATTAACACTAGACCACGTGAAAAAAATGGTCTTGGTCTAAATTTACTTTTTTCCCCTTTGTGATGGATAATTACATATACACATTCCAGTAGTAGAGTGGACTGTCCTTCCACTCCTATAAATTTAAAAGGGATGACTGTGGGATGATTGTCCTGTAAGCTCCTTTCCCCCCCCCCACCCCCACCACAATTGCAGACTACTAAACTGCACTCCATACAAATATTGTGATTGCAAACATGTGGGGCTCAGCCTTCTTCCACTTAACGACGCAAGCATGCAGCACAATCTAAGCTTGCTACCGAAAGGTACTACCAAGACAGCACTTTGTGTCTAAAATGAGAATCAAGGCTATTATAAATCTCACAGGATGCACTAAAGATCAGCAATCAGCTTGCATTTAATGGAATTACAAGAGATAGACAAAGAAGTGAGATGTAAATATTGAGTGGAACTCAGATGGGAATCAACAAGAGAAAGTCAGTCTTTGAAGGACTCTGGTTTGCTTGTTGTCTAAAACAGAAAAGTCAAAACATGTCCTAACTTGAGTCTTACAGTGGCTTTCTTGTCAATCTCCCATTACTACCATTCTTGTCATCTATCTGCCTCTCACGTCCCACCTACCCTCTGGTAGTCCCTTGTTCCATAGTGTCACAATGTTGCTCAGGACCACACCCCTGAGTCATTGTCTACCTCATACTAGCCCAGAACTATGTATCTATTGGACATTTCCAGTAATTTGGGGTCCATCCATCTGCAAGTCCCCTCTCCCCCTGCTGCTCTTGTGGACAATCAGCCACTTCTATCTTTCATACTAATTCTGTCTAGTACTGACTCTTCGAGCACAAGGAGATCTTCTGCTAAAGAGACACGATTTTCCAACACCATGTAAATCTGCTGCTCCTGGATGCACTTAGGATCCATGGTACACCACACCAATCACAAATGTTCCCTGTACTGCCAACCCTCTAACTTACAAATGTAGATACTGTTAACCAAACTCCCACAAACTCTGAAGGGTGCAGCTTACTTCCAGTGCACTGTGCTCACTATGAAAATTGACCCCATTATTTCCACTGGTATGAGTGCAGGTAATAGCTGCTTGTTTATTCTACTGTCCCACTACCTTCAAGATCAACGTGCACCATAAAACAGGGCACCACTATTCTGCATAATTCCAATCTACTGATTTATACTTTTCGAATGGATTAAAAGGCAATAGTTTCCTCATCACAGATGATGATCGATTTTGGACCCACCCTCTTTCTTCAAACTTTTTACCCTAATCCAAAAGGGATTGCAATTTCTCCCTCCACATGAATTGTGCAAGCTTCATTCTCACTAGACAGTTCTTCTACAACTCCTTTATTCTTCCTTCAACTGGTCTTTTCATACTGAGCCACAGTGCCCAACTTTCCCTGCTACCCAACTATAATATTGCCAGCATTTATATACTCTTGGCCACTTGAAAGTACTATATTCTGCAATAAAATGTTGTTTTATTGGAATGCATTGATACTCCATTATGAAATTTTTGCAGCCCAAGTTTGTTTTGGGTTTGGAGGCCCCATTCACATGGACATCTCCAAAATCCAAGCCGAGCTGCAGGGAATCCTTTAAAGTCCACGTTGTGATATGATATAAAACAGTTTAATTGATTTTTTATAATCTTAAAATAATTTCAAACTTCATTTCCAGGAGGCACAACCAAATGGGGAATATTTTTTTAAAATTTAACTTAGTAGCACTTAAATTTTTGCACTTTGGAATGCAAACTGCAGAACATGGTGTAATATTAGTTTGATTCTGAAACCACCAGGGTGACTTGGTTAGACAGTTCAGTCTGGAGATTGAATCAATCTGCCAGCCGTCCTGTTCACACACCAATTTTAGCATTGCTGTAGAGCAGGAATTACTTCAGATGATACTGAAGATGGTGTGTGAATGCACCTTTAAAACTGACATTTTACATGTGTACTGAATAATGTTTAGAGATATGACATTTTTATTTTCTCTCCAGGTCTGACCATAATACAAGTTAGTTGACTCACTTGTTGAAGTGAGTCACACAGTGTTGGGGTAGGTCACCTTATTTAACATATGCCATTGAGGTCACAATGCATTTACACCCATTTAATATATCACTGAGCCCACAAGCAACACCAATAGACATTGTCACCAGAATAAAGTGCTATACAAAACTATATATTTTTCAAAAAGAAATGCCAGGATCAAGTTTGATGTAGTCAAGCCAGCCTCTGGGTTCAAAGTGATTACAAACCCTTCAAGCTTCAATTACATAATTCAGGATGTAATTTATATCCCTGGGATAAAATTGCATCCTTGTAATTCACCCCTGTCCTTTACCTTCTGGGTACACATCCATACCAGCTGTTTCTTACCCCCCACAAATCACATTATTTAAATTTAATAAATTAAAATAGTTGCAGAATCATTTAGTATATCGTTTTTGTTCCACAATTTCAATTTTTTGCACAATACATTACAATTGAATGTTATTTTAAACAATTTATATTTTTTTAAAATGGCAACGTGTTAAATCAGATCAAAACATCCTGTACGATATTCATTTTCATGCTCTGTCAAAGAGTCTTTACTGAAACCATTTGAACAGCTAATTCTTTCACTTCATATTCTCTGACCCAAGGAGAGTGAATGGCAGTCCATCTTCCATCTGTCGTTTATAAGCCTTTGTAATTTGGGGGCAAGAACCATCCTTTCACATAAAGGAGAACCACGCAATCTAAAAAGTGGATTACTTCATCGGATAAATTATACATGTTATGAATTTTCTGACTAACCGTACCACAGCTTCAAAAGGAAATGCAGTACAGTTTTATTTATTAAACAACGGCATGGGTTCCGCTGCTTGGGTTCTAAAACGCTCGCGTAACACAAACCTTCCGCATGCAAAAAAAGGACAACAGCAATCACACAAGGATCAGCTATTAGTTTCCTTTTTTTTAAAAAAGGGCTGTTTTTATTTAGTTTTGGGAACCGTGCCAGTGAAGGCTTTCAGAAGTTGCAGGTTTAGAATTAAAGTCCACATGATCATAATGAGCGGTTACCTACCAGTAGTTGGGTATTCAGAATCACTTAAAATGCACCATACGCTACGTGTTTCCCTTTTGATATAAAAACTACCACCTCAAAATATAGTTCCAAATTTCTTGAAATATGCCAGGCACTACACGAACGTAACGGCGAGTTTTAACATTGTATAGGCCTTAATACAATCTCAACCTGCAGCATGGACCAACCCATTCAATTAATTGTGAATGTATTAATCTTAGCCCAAACATCGCAGCAAATAAACGGGAAAACTTCAAATATCTTGTTCTGGAAACAACTTAATTCAAATCAATTGCGCGTATGCCAATTATGGAGAGCCCAAATCAAGAGATTTTTTGGCTTGGTTAAGAGACAAAAAAATGTGTCGCGCCTTTATGAACGACATCATCTTTCCAAACCTTCCAGGACCAAATAGGCAGCTTACCCAATTAGGTGAAGAATTTGAAGAAAAAAAGTGAATCAAATATGATACCCTTTTAATTCTAGAATCAGCATACCTGATCTCTTAGCATACACGAAGCAGTTAATTTAAAGTGCAAAGAAACTGTCCAGATTTGTAGACTCGAGGTCACATTTTGCCTTCCCAGTACATACAGCCAGATAACGGCATTCGGGAACGATGAGCGGGGTTAATTGCAGAGATGCGCGGTTTTTACCTGATAATGGATTAGGCTCGCCACATATTTAAAAACAAAAACTTTTTATTTTTTTTTTAAAAATGCAAAACAAAATACCTGATTATATCATCGTTGTGACCCAGAAAGAATTTTTGCTTATGTTCCCGTGTGTTGTAAACCACTCCAACACCTGCAACGAAATAAACGATTTCCTTGGAAGCGGTGTAGTAGAGGTTGTTTCGACACTGGTGTCCCCGGTAGCCATAAACCCACTCCAAGCGCAAGTGGCAGTTCGGTGCCGCTCCATTGGCCATATCGCCGCCTCCCACTCCCACACCCAAACACAGCGCTTCAACTGATCCACTCGTTGTCTCCTCTTCCCAACCTTGCCCTGCACAGAAACGGGATTGAAGATGCGCGAATAGTCAACAGTTGCCACGCATTTTTTTTTTCACTCCCCCTCCTCCTCCTCCTTCTTCTTCTTCTTCTTCCTTGCGGACACTGGGCAAACAGAAGCGTCAGACACGCATGACGTCAACCCTAAAACTACCGAGCTCTGCAAACCTCAGCGGGGCGACCGATTAGCCCTGTGCCCAGCGCTTTAACACCTTCGCCCTCCGCGCACACAAGCGAGCCGAACGAATACAATGCGGGCACTTGACTGATGGGCAGCCCAACAGACCAATGGAAAGCCGGATGCAAACGTCAATCAAGCGCAGCTGCCCCGCCCTCTCATTGCTCACTGCGAGAACCTCTCTCTCTCTCTCTCTCGGCGTGCTAACGCCACCCATGTCACTCGCGAAGAAAAAACAAGCGGGAGGTAGTGGGGAAATAAGAGCTGAGCATTAGCGGAGCGATTAACTAATAATACATGGGAATTGACTTGGAGCCGTCAATCAAAGCGCTGCGGGGCTGGAAATCTGAAAATCCTGGAATCAGGAAATATCAGGTCAGGCAGCGTGGTTTTTGGGGGAAGGGGGGTGGAGAAGAGAAGGAGTTTACCTTTCAGGTATAACCCAATTCTAACGAAGGGTTATACAGTACCTGAAACGTTAACTTTTTTTTCCTTTCTCGACAGCTGCTGCCTGACCTGCTGAGTGTTTTCAGCATCTTCTGTTTTTGTATCAGATTTCCAGCATCTGCAGTATTCTGCTTTTTTTTAAAAAAAAAGCTTTCTAGTCAGCTACCAAAGATGAAAGCATTATTTCTTGGCATCTTGAGATTCTAGTTTACATTCACTGATTTAAACGGTGAAGGAATATTTTATTTTAATGTTTATAGTTTCATTTACAAAATAATGAGAAAACTACATTGACGTAAAATGATTGACAAAATGAATATTCTGCAAAAAAGGGGTACTCGGCACTGAACATCAATGGCTTATGTGGGTTATTACATAACCATGGCTATTTATAGGCATGACATTGGTGCTTTTAAGTTGTGTCACTTGCATGATGCTGCTAATATAAATAAAGGAATATATTTTTCTGTATTGACATTTATTACGTATATAACATACTGCGAGGGTTCATGAATGGGCATTGGTATTGGACAACTGCAACAGGCTTATTGACAGACAACAAGAAAGCTCAAGGTCGTAATCACGACCGTGTTTCTACGTTGCCGGTAAAAAAAAATACTAAATATGATTATAAAACAAAACGAAACAATGCGCGCTATATTGCGATGTGTTCCCGTAAGTATCATTCATATGTCACCTGTACTTCATCTTCGAGAGAGAGAAAAAAAAGTGATTGCTAATTTGTCAGGCGCTTAACGAGCCACCATCTCGTTTGCGAAGACCCCGAGGATGCGTTGCTGGGAGTGACGGAGGCGACGCCATCGGTGGAAGATGCAATCTGTCCTCGCCTGGACCCACTTCCCCAGATTGTAGTTTTATTGGAATAAAATGGGTTTGGACATGGATCCCATGTTCTTGGCCTGGAGCTATTTCAGAAGGCGCAAGTTCCAGTTTTGCGCAGATATCTGTACGAAGCTACTTGAGAAAAACCCGTATGACCAGGTAGAAAAACAAACAACCCTGTGGGGACGCGAGTGGGAGTTCAATTAACAACTTTCATCATTTGTTCATTTTTTTAAAAATGTGCGCTTTTATAATTAATATACCAAAAATTGCATGCGAAGCTAAGCAAGTACCGGTGATTGTCTAACAAACACTTAAGTACGACAGAATTTATATGCCCCAGTATTGTGAGTTATATTCCGATGGGCAAGCTGAAATGCGAGCTCCAAAGCAACACAAGTACAAGAATAAATTCGTGGTATCTAAAAAGGCATCTCGGAGCTTCCTTGTGATTGATACATCCTTGTCAAATGGATGATTAAAGGACAAGTTCCTCCGTCTTCCATTTGTTCACTGGCACGGGTATTTGTTATCTTAATGAATTTACACTCAACTTCCACAGATTTGACTATATAAAATAATGTGTAATTCAACCCTTTGCTTGGGGCTTAGTCCAATAGGACATCAATCACGATTATTGCAACAATATATCCTCAAATTTAACAACTCACTCAAAGGATACATTTCGGGTTTAAGTATTCAAGAATTGCTGACTTTAAATAATTATTTTGTATATGCAATTGTTTTGTTAAAAATCAATATTTAAGAAACAGTGGTGGTTTGGTGTATTTGTATACATACAATTAATTGGGTTTTTTAAAGAAAACTGTTTACAAAGGAAACAATAGTGGTATCGTTTCCATGAGCATTTTTATTCCATTCCATGTGTTTTTCATACTTGTATTCTGGATGACACTTCTATTTTAGTACATTATAGTTCAGAAGTCAATTTGTAAATTTGGATTTCCTCAAATCAGTTCCTTAATTTACATGATTGGATGTTGAGAATTGTAGTGGGAATTGGTTGGGATAGTGGTATGACTTCATTGTCTTTTTATTCCTCAGGTGTGAGGTTGAATTTTTACACAAAATGATGGAATTTAAAAATCACATTCCTGAGATTAACCAGTCAATCCTGTATCCCTAATTTGAGAATAAAGTGCCAGTCTTGCAAAGACACAAGAATGATCGATATGGAAATATCACACCAGTGCATTGTGCTGTTATAATGTTTAGATTAAGGCATTTAATTGGGGCAGTGTTAGCTTAAAATTTTCAGTTTGCAAATAAAAGCAATTTTGAAAAAAATTCAAAACAATCTAATGGATTGATTTACAAAAATAATTATAAACAAGTTAATCTCCTATAGTAGTGCTCAAGGACAAAGTTCAATGAGTGATTGGTGGGGTAAGGTCTTTCAAGGCACACTCGGAGTGAGTTATAAGGCAGTAGGTGCAATGAAAAGTTCATTTGCTATGAAACTGAAAAAGCACAGCATGGAAAATGACAAATTTTAATCCCCGAGATGCAATTATGTTTAATTCGTTACCTCATGTTTTTACTTTCAATTAGACTGTAATTTTTTGATTTATGTATTGAATATTTATTTCCCTGAAGCAAATGTGCAGACATCAAAGTACCAAGTTTATGTTCCTTAAGCGTTTTTCAGTGAGAAAATGCTACGGTCGGTCAGTCTATCTAGTATTCATAAATAACCCAGACACACTATTGGAAATGGCAATCGTGGCACCCTGGGGAACTGTGACCACAGCTAAGCGATTCCACAACCAACGGATCAGATCAAAGCTCTGCAGTCCTGCCACATCCAGTCGTGAATGGTGGTGGACAATTAAACAACTAACAGGAGGAGGAGGCTCTGTAAACATTCTCCTCCTCAATGATGGCGGAGTCCAGCACGTGAAGCGTTTGCAACCATCTTCAGCCAGAAGTGCCGAGTGAATGATCCATCTCGGCCTCCTCCCGATATCCCCACCATCACAGAAGCCAGTCTTCAGCCAATTCGATTCACTCCACGTGATATCAAGAAACGGCTGAGTGCACTGGATACAGCAAAGGCTATGGGCCCCAACAACATCCCGGCTGTAGTGCTGAAGACTTGTGCTCCAGAACTAGCCGTGCCTCTAGCCAAGCTGTTCCAGTACAGCGACAACACTGGCATCTACCCGACAATGTGGAAAATTGCCCAGTTATGTCCTGTCCACAAAAAGCAGGACAAATCCAATCCGGCCAATTACCGCCCCATCAGCCTACTCTCAATCATCAGCACAGTGATGGAATTAGGGGAGAATTAAAACAAGTGGCTTGGCAGACAATGTTCAGCAACATTTCAGTAGACGACAAATGCAATATCTTTGAATGTATAATGCTGGGCATGCAGAACAAAGATCAGACAAAACGAGCATGATCCCAAATGAATTAACAAAGTAAAAGGGAAATAAAGAGGAAAAATTACCTCTACAAATCTTAGAGAAAGAGGAAAGGGTTAACTGGGACAAATAAAGAAATACACCAAAAGTTTGAACAGAGGAGCAAGGAGAAACCTAGATAAAAAACATAGGCAAAACGTAACAGCAAAAAAAAACCTCAGTACTACAACAACAAAAGGACAGCCAGAGAAGAGAGAGCATGAAAAAGGTGCAAATGGGTTTGAAACTGAGGATCAGCACAAGGTAATCATTCAGACTATTTACTACTTCCTCAAAGTATTTACAAGAGAAGACATGAACGATATGCCCTCCCACAATAGTACCAAGGCAAAATTCAGCATTTCTACACAAATGAGATGAAGTCCTAGACAAGTTAACAAGGCTATAAACAAATAAATCACAGGGTTGGATGCTATTTATCCCAGCGAGGAGATTTGAGGCATTGGCACTCATTATTTTTTTATTTGTTCATGGGATGTGGGCATCGCTGGCGAGGTCAGCATTTATTGCCCATCTCTAATTGCCCTTGAGAAGGTGGTGGTGAGCCCCTTCTTGAACCGCTGCAGTCCGTGTGGTGAAGGTTCTCCCACAGTGCTGCTAGGAAGGGAGTTCCAGGATTTTGACCCAGCGACGATGAAGGAATGGCGATATATTTCCAAGTCGGGATGGTGTGTGACTTGGAGGGGAACGTGCAGGTGGTGTTGTTCCCAAGTGCCTGCTGCTCTTGTCCTTCTAGGTGGTAGAGATCACGGGTTTGGGAGGTGCTGCAGTGCATCCTGTGGATGGTACACACTGCAGCCACAGTGCGCTGGTGGTGAAGGGAGTGAATGTTTAGGGTGGTGGATGGGGTGCCAATCAAGCGGGCTGCTTTGTCCTGGATGGTGTCGAGCTTCTTCAGTGTTGTTGGAGCTGCACTCATCCAGGCAAGTGGAGAGTATTCCATCACACTCCTGACTTGTGCCTTGTAGATGGTGGAAAAGCTTTGGGGCATCAGGTGGTGAGTCACTCGCCGCAGAATACCCAGCCTTGGAGCTGCTCTTGCAGCCACAGTATTTATATGGCTGGTCCAGTTAAGTTTCTGGTCAATGGTGACCCCCAGGATGTTGATGGTGGGCAATTCGGCGATGGTAATGTCGTTGAATGTCATGGGGAGGTGGTTAGACTCTCTCTTGTTGGAGATGGTCATTGCCTGGCACCTGTCTGGCGCGAATGTTACTTTCCACTTATCGGCCCAAGCCTGGATGTTGTCCAGGTCTTGCTGCATGTGGGCATGAATTGCTTCATTATCTGAGGGGTTGCAAATGGAACTGAACACTGCAATCATCAGCGAACATCCCCATTTCTGACCTTATGATGGAGGGAAGGTCATTGATGAAGCAGCTGAAGATAGTTGGGCCTAGGACACTGCCCTGAGGAACTCCTGCAGCAATGTCCTGGGGCTGAGATGATTGGCCTCCAACAACCACTACCATCTTCCTTTGTGCTAGGTATGACTCCAGCCACTGGAGAGTTTTCCCCCTGATTCCCATTAACTTGAATTTTAGTAGGGCTCCTTGGTGCCACACTCGGTCAAATGCTGCCTTGATGTCAGGGGCAGTCACTCTCACCTCACCTCTGGAATTCAGCTCAGGGAATTAATGGTGATCATCTAACACTGTTAAGTATGACAGAATTCATATGGCCCGGTGTTAGTGAGTGTGTGACAGGCAGGCAAGAAAGAAGCACTCACGTGTACTTCACACTGTTCCATCCTTTGCTTGGGACATAAACTAACATGACAATCACGATTATTGAAACAATATATACTCATTTTAACAAACACTCAAGGATACATTTCAGGCACTTGAGTCTAAGTATTGAAAAGATGCTAACTTTAAATAATTTGTCATTTTCTATATGAACTACAGACCTATTAGTCTTCCTTCAATTCTGTGTGAGATAACGGAATTGATCAGAAGTAAACTTGCGGATTATCTGTACAACAACCTAGTAAACAGCAGCAGTTAGATTGGGAAAATTGGGTCTGATTTTGATTTTTTTTTTTGAGAACATGACAGCTCAAGTCAACTGTAGTAAATCCCAGACAATGTATACTTAGGCATCCAAAACAGATTTGATAAAGTTCCACATTAAAGGCCACTAGTTAAGTTCAAAGCTATGGTGATTCAGGGTAACATTTGGGAATGGATAAGAAAAGGGCTGAAGGAGGCAAAACGAGGGCACATGAAATTTAACGCAGATAGGAAAAAAATGGATGTTCATCCATAATCCATGAATGGTGTTGAAATAGCTAGGGACCTAGGATTCCCAGTAGACTCAATGCTTTACCTGTTCAACCAATGTGGAGAAGCAATCAAAAAAGCCAATAGAATGTTGAACTACACAATAAATAGTAGAGTACAAGTCAGAGAAAGTCGTGATCAAACTGTACAGTGCTTGTCAGACTGGAAACTCAATAATGGTCCAGTTTTGGTCACCTAGAAACAAGGGAGACCATGTATAGAAGATCCATTAGGCTGATCCCTGGTGAGAGGGACCTGAGCTTTTCAGCCTGAAAAAGCAGCTTTTGGGAGATGACCTTAGAGATATGTATTGTCGTAAACGGTATAGATAAAGTAAATCTGGAATACTATAAATTAAATTGTGGGAGTAGGACAAGGAGATAAAGATTCAAACCAATAAAAGGCAGCATTAGGAAGATTTTCTTCATGCAGGGAATGACCAACACTTGGAATTGACTTCTGGGCAGAGTGTTGGAGGCGTTTTGGGTGGATGAATTAAGATGTGTGTAAATTTCCTATTTTACAGTTATATTAGTAACTATTACTACTAATTTGTATTAGTTTATTTACCATCATTTAAAGTAGAAGTATGCTTTAGTTTAAGGACAAGCTTACCATAGTTGTAGGTTGTATTTTAATAAATCATATAACATTAAATATTCTTGGAGAAAGAATGGTGGTATAATTTTGGGCATTAGAAATACTGGTATCCACACAGATGAGTTTGTGAACAAGAAAAATGTAAATACATGGACAACAAAGTATACAATATTTCTAAGTTATTTTGATCTATTGCACCAAACATTCCTATATACTGGTAATACTAAGTACCATGAGAACCATGAAATTTATTTTTTTACAGTATGGTTAATATTTTCAAGGTTAGTTTATTAACACTGTCTTGTTTTCCTGTAGGTTTATTTAGAACTCTTTCTTGAAACAGACTTCCTATAAAATGCTATCAGCATTCATACAGCATATGGTTTGATGGTACCTATTTTGATAAATATGTTGTTCCTTTCCATTTGTAAAAATATAGTAACTTGTCCAACCCCCCCCCCCCCCCCACAAAAAAAAACCAAATTGTGCTTCCAACTATGCTTAAGAGTCCTTCTTGGCCAAAACTAAAATGTACTGCAATAGTTGGCTTAGAGATCAGATGAGTTCTTAGCTTTGTGCCTCAGCTAATTATAACAACTGACATTTATATAGTGCCTTTAACATAGTAAAACGTCCCAAGGTGCTTCACAGGAGCGATTATCAAACAAAATTTGACGCCGAGTCACATAAGGAAATATTCGGAGGTGACCAAAGGCTTGGTCAAAGAGGTAGATTTTAAAGAGCATCTTAAAAGGAGGAGGGGCGGAGAGATTTAGGAAGGGAATGCCAAAGCTTAGGGCCTAGGTAGCTGAAGGGATGGCCGTCAACGGTGGAGCAATGAAAATTGGGGATGTGCAAGAGGCCAGAATTGGAAGAGCACAGAGATCTCAGAGGGTTGTAGGAGGTTACAGAGATAGGGAGGGGGCGGGGCCATGGGGGGATTTGAAAACAAGGATACAGGATGAGCTCAAGTTTATGGAGGGTGGAAAATGGAAGGCTGGCTAAGGGTGCATTGGAATAGTCAAGTCTAGAGGTAAAGGCATGGATGGTGGTTTCAGCAGCAGATGAGCTGAGGCAGGGGCAGAGATGAGACATCATATATAAATGGAATACTTTATGAAAAGTGATAATATGGCATATATTTCACTGGTGTCTTGATCAATAAATTGTCTTGCTCAATAAATGATTAGGCCATCTTGTGTCATGGAAGATACACAATTTCATATTGTTTTTCATACTTATTAAACATTACTTTTAAAAAAATTTTTAGGAAATGTAATAATGAAATACAACATTCTGCTCACACTCTAAACAATACGATGGTCATGCCACTTAAGTATTAAGCGAATTAGAACAATGCTGAGTACATCAATAATGCCTCTCCACCCATGGTCTGTAACAAATAGTTGTTGTAATATACGAACGTATGAAAATGATGGCTAGGAAAAGACCAGCTGGACCTTCAAGCCTGTCCCACACAGTCACGATGCCTTAAGCATCGTGACTCAATACCCACAATTCGCCATCAGCCACGTAATCCTGGGCAAGGCAAAAAAAAATTTAAAACTGCAAGGCCAATTTAGAGTGAAAAAATCTGGAATATTTCTCTGTAATAATTGATGACCACTCATTTGCTACATTATACTGCATTCTGTTTAACATTTAAAATTATTTGTTATTTTCTTTTTCATGCTGCAAGGAAACTGAAACTAAAATCATTATAACTAAGGTAAAGATATGGAATGAAGAAGGGAGCATGTGAAATCTTTAGAAAAAAATTCTTCTAGATAAAATTAGTTATGCTTAAAGTAATTTTAGTAAAATATTTGGTAAATGTTAGTGGATATCCTGCAGCATTGCTAATTGAGAAAACTATTTTAAAAAAGAGGATTTTTGATTTTATTGTAAAAATTCTGCTATTTTGTGCCTCATCTAGCTTGTTTCTTAGCTTTCTCCTCCCCCCTTGTTTTATGTCACTTTTTCATTTGTTTTCCCCCTACTGAGGTAGTTTTTTCTGGCTTTATTTTATTCTGTCTTGGTTTTGCTGCTTTAATTCTGTTTTGTCTTTCTTCCCTGTTGTCCATCTTGTTTTAGGATTTGGTCTTAAATTTGGTGCCATTGGTCTGTTATCATGACAAGGGAGCAGGAACAGAATCTTGATGGGAGGAAAGTACAGAGAGGAGGGAAAAAAAATTAAAAATCATGGTGGTTTTTCAATGTTGTCATTGTGATGGATGGGGAGGCAGGAACAGTTTGCAGTTGAGGGGTTTGGGGTGGGGGGGGGGGGCGTTGGGGCGGTCGTGGTTGCAGTCCAGATGTGACCGACTTGGCACAGCACAGCCATGACAATACACTTCAATGCCGCATTGTCATTCACATCAGATTCTAAATCACAACACGATGATCGGGCATTTAAGAGCGTAATTATTTGCAGTCAGTTTTGATTGAGTCCTGACATATAAAATTGACCAATCTCAATGTGATTGTGTGGGGATCATAAGCTAGGTCAGTCTGTGTCTATAGAGAGACAAGACAAGTTAACATTCAGAGAACAACTCTTCCTCAGGATTTAAAACCAAAAAATAAACAAGCATTTAATAGACTTGGCAAAGAGCAAGGGGAGAAAAAAATGAATTGCCTGTATCCTATCCTGCACTAAGCACTGATCACCCATCACTCCCATCCTTGAAGATCGACACAGGCTCCCTATTCCCAAACACATTAAATTCTAGTCCTCATCTTCAAATCCCTCCAATGGCCTCCCTCCACCCTACCTCTGCAACTTCTTGCATACTTTCATTTTTGTACCTTTCAGTCTTTTAAATCTGGCCTCTTGTGCATTCGCCCTCCCTTTACCCCACCATTGGAAGAGCTTTCAGCTACCTAGGAACTGCTCTCTGGATCACCTTGCTTAAACATTTTTTAACTCTACTTCTTTCTGCTCAAGATCCACTCAAAACCCCTATTTTTGCTCAAGCATTCAATCACTTCTTCCCTGGCTTGGTGTTCCTTTCACTACTACTCTCCAACTTGCCTTGGGTCATTTTGTACATTGTTGTTGTTTCCTTTAATCAGGTATCACAGGGTCCTACCATCTCATAATCTCTATACAACAAATAGTCCTTGACCAATTCAAACTTCAAGACACTTTTCTTTTAATTCATACAACAAAGTCACACTAGAGAACCTTTGGCAATGCCTAGTACACTTTCCCAGTCCCAGGCTCTTTCAGCTGCCCTCAATTGCCTTGCAGATCATCATCTTCTTTCAGGTCTCAGAGCCCAGGCCAGCCCCAGCTGCCTTCCAGGTTTCTGTTAAAAAAGTTCTTACTTCTCTCAACCTCAACCTTTTTCTCTCACCTGACTGGGGAAGGTCTCCACCCACAATTACTTTTTAAACAGGTGAGGTTTCTTAAAAGGGCCATACCCTTATTCAGGGATCAGGGCCCACAGGTGACCTACCAGCCCTCACTCACCCTGCTACACATCCTCCACCCCAGCATAGAGCCACCAGCAGTAGCAGCCTGCATCAAGAGGAAGTACGTTCTAGAGAGGACATCAGCATTCCCCTGAGCCAACCTGGCTACATGCTCAATAATTGCCTTTGCAATTATTTCACCAAATTCTTGCTGCCCATGGTTCACATACCTCATGGACAGTCCCTTTGGTTATTTCAAAAGGTCACTGACACAGCATCCAAGTTTTCAGCTTTTCCTTTTTGTGTGGACTTTGGCATCTGTTTCACAGGAGTCCTCAGGCTGGGTTTTTCCCATGGAAATTGCCCACTCTTGCATTTCCGGTACAACTGCCTTTTCGCAAAAGGACACAATCAAACCTGCTGATGGCTAAAGCTTTCTTCTCAGTAAAGGACTCTTCTCCATTCTGGTTCTCTCCAAGCTCAGTACATTTGGTCTCTTTTCCAATGCACTCTCAATAGAGTACTGGCAGTCATAGCCCCACTTACAGCATAGCCCTCTCAACAGGCTCATCCAGTGGGAGATAGGAGGTAGGCCTTACTTCTCTCCACCTCGCCCTTTTACTCTCACCTGCCTGAGGAAGGTCTCCAGCCTCAATTACTTTTTAAAAGTGAAAGGAATCTTACAACACCAGGTTATAGTCCAACAGTTTTATTTGAAAATCACAAGCTTTCGGAGGTTTTCTCCTTCGTCGGGTGAGTGTCGGATTCCTTGAAAATTACTGCATATATAGTCATAGAACAATGCCTGGTGATTACAGATAATCTTTCCAACTGCCCGTTATCAAGGCCATCAAATGAATTGAATAGTGTTCAGACAGAGAAACATTAGATACCAGACTACTGAATATACAAACGGCCAGAACCAAAAACAAAGACAGAGAGGGAGAGAGAGAGAGAAACATCCAAAAGGAAGAGAAAGAGAGAGAATGACCAGTTGTATTAAAAACAGATAATTTTTTTTTCCGTGTAGCGCGACATGAACCCAAGATCCCGGTTGAGGCTGTCCTCATGGGTGCGGAACTTGGCTATCAATTTCTGCTCGATGATTTTGCGTTGTCTTGTGTCTCGAAGGCCGCCTTGGAGAACGCTTACCCGAAGATCGGTGGCTGAATGTCCTCGACTGCTGAAGTGTTCCCCGACTGGGAGGGAACCCTCCTGTCTGGCGATTGTTGCGCGGTGTCCGTTCATCCGTTGTCGCAGTGTCTGCATGGTCTTGCCAATGTACCATGCTCCGGGGCATCCTTTCCTGCAACGTATGAGGTAGACAACGTTGGCCGAGTCACAGGAGTATGAACCATGCACCTGGTGGGTGGTGTCCTCTCGTGTGATGGTGGTATCTGTGTTGATGATCTGGCATGTCTTGCAGAGGTTGCCGTGGCAGGGTTGTGTGGTGTCGTGGACGCTGTTCTCCTGAAAGCTGGGTAATTTGCTGCGAATGATGGTCTGTTTGAGGTTGGCCTTGATAACGGGCAGTTGGAAAGATTATCTGTAATCACCAGGCATTGTTCTATGACTATATATGCGGTAATTTTCAAGGAATCTGACACTCAGCTGACGAAGGAGAAAACCTCCAAAAGCTTGTGATTTTCAAATAAAACTGTTGGACTATAACCTGGTGTTGTAAGATTCCTTACATTTGTACACCCCAGTCCATCACCGGCATCTCCACATCATTTTAAAAGTGAAGTTTCTTAAACGGGCCATATCCTTATTCGGGGATCAGGGCCCTCATCAGCCTACAGCTGACCTACCAGCCCTCAGTCACCCTGCTACACAAGTTTCAGGTCAGTCAACCCATAAGATTGAGCTGGCTGTGACTCTTTTCTCTAGAAAAAAGACTGAGGGGGACCTGATAAGGCCTTTAAGATTAGGAATAGGTTTGATGGGGTAGATGTGGGGGAAGACCAGAACTAGGGACCATAAATATAAGATAGTCACTAATAAAACTAATAGGGAATTCAGGAGAAACTTCTTTACCCAGGGAGTGGTTAGAATGCGGAACTCGCTACCACAAGGAGTAGATGAGGCGACCAGCATAGATGTATTTAAGGGGAAGCTAGATAAATACATGAGCATATGCTGATAGGGTTAGATGAAATTGGGAGGAGGAACATAGGAACAGGAGTAGGCCATTCAGCCCCTCGTGCCTGCTCCGCCATTTGATAAGATCATGGCTGATCTGTGATCTAACTCCATATACCCGCCTTTGGCCCATATCCCTTAATACCTTTGATTGCCAAAAAGCTATCTATCTCAGATTTAAATTTAGCAATTGAGCTAGTATCAATTGCCGTTTGCGGAAGTGAATTTCAAACTTCTACCACCCTTTGTGTGTAGAAATGTTTTCTAATCTCGCTCCTGAAAGTTCTGGCTCTAATTTTTAGACTGTGCCCCCTACTCCTAGAATCCCCAACCAGCGGAAATAGTTTCTCTCTATCCATCCTATCCGTTCCCCTTAATATCTTAAACTTCGATCAGATCACCCCTTAACCTTCGAAACTCCAGAGAATACAACCCCAATTTGTGTAATCTCTCCTCGTAACTTAACCCTTGAAGTCCGGGTATCATTCTAGTAAACCTACGCTGCACTCCCTCCAAGGCCAGTATGTCCTTCCGTAGGTGCGGTGCCCAGAACTGCTCACAGTACTCCAGGTGCGGTCTAACCAGGGTTTTGTATAGCTGCAGCATAACTTCTGCCCCCTTGTACTCTAGTCCTCTAGATATAAAGGCCAGTATTCCATCAGCCTTATTGATTATTTTCTGCGTCTGTTCATGACACTTCAATGATCTATGTACCTGACCCCCTAGGTCCCTTTGGACATCCACTGTTTATAACTTTTTACCATTAACTTTTTACCTGTTCTATCCTTTTTTGATCCAAAGTGAATGACCTCACATTTGTCTACATTGAATTCCATTTGCCACAGTTTTGCCCATTCACCTAATCTCAATATCGCTTTGTAATTTTATCTACAGTGCTTACAATGCCACCAATCTTTGTGTCATCGGCAAACTTAGGAGGTGGCTCGTCTGGAGCATAAACACCAGCATGAACCAGTTGGGCTGAATGGCCTGTTTCTGTGCTGTACATTCTATGTAATTAACTTTCTCTCTGTGATTTGAGTATCTGTTATTATTTTTTGTTGTCCCCTCCTTTTTTTCTGATTCTACTAAAATGCTTATTTATCTTTTAGTTTTCAGTTCTGAAGAAGAGTTCTACTGAAACTTTAATTTGTCTTTTCTTTGCACAGATACTGACTGCCCTGCTGTGTATTTCCAGCATTGTCTTTGTTTGTTATATAGATAGATAGATTGTACTCTCATAAAGCAAAAAAAAATGCTGTATGTTTTTAATTTCTATTAATGTTGGCATCCTGGATTTTATGATATTTATAATTGCATTTATTTTATTTAACATTGCTGTGTGGGTCACAACATTTAATTTCAAAATGCATTGAAATGTCCTGTGTTAGGCTCTCTATATAGCAAATCCATTATAAAAGTGTCAGCATTTAACTGCAAAACCTTTTATGCCTGTAAGTGTCGCTGTGCTAGGATTTTCCAATATTAAATGGCACATAGAGTCATAGAGTTATACAGCACGGATAGAGGCCCTTCGGCCCATCGTGTCCGCGCCGGCCATCAGCCCTGTCTACTCTAATCCCATATTCCAGCATTTGGTCCGTAGCCTTGTATGCTATGGCATTTTAAGTGCTCATCCAAATGCTTCTTGAATGTTGTGAGGGTTCCTGCCTCCACAACCCTTTCAGGCAGTGAGTTCCAGACTCCAACCACCCTCTGGGTGAAAAAGTTCTTTCTCAAATCCCCTCTAAACCTCCCGCCTTTTACCTTGAATCTATGTCCCCTTGTTATAGAACCCTCAACGAAGGGAAAAAGCTCCTTAGTATCCATCCTATCTGTGCCCCTCATAATTTTGTACACCTCAATCATGTCCCCCCTCAGCCTCCTCTGCTCCAAGGAAAACAAACCCAATCTTCCCAGTCTCTCTTCATAGCTGAAGCACTCCAGCCCTGGTAACATCCTGAGAGACTATGATACTGTGATAACCTTAAACGCATCCATCAGTCAGCAAAGCAAAGCAATCAATTGCTGTTGCATACTGAGATGGAAGCTGTGGGACGAGTCTTTGAATAAATTTTGCTGCCTTTCCATCTTCAGCCTAAGTGGCCGTTGGTTCCCTCTCTTGGAGTGTCAGGGTGCTGCTCCAAGTTTCCACTGTTCCCCTGGGTTGGGCGCCCCTGTTGTACCATTTTAGGTGCAGGGGCCTGCCTTTGTTATTTAAATGACCCTGTCCCCGGAATTTGGAACAGGATCACTAGCAGGCCAAAGTGGTGGGAGGAGGCTTTGATAATGTTAGCTGCTAAAATAATAGTTGCTACAAAGTATATTGAGAGTTAATACTAAAAAAACAAGTTGCATTAAGATTTTGATCCTCTGTTATCTTAGCCAGCTGCCATGTTGGCATAGGAAAGTAAAGGAGACAAATATTCATGTTTAAAAGTACATTTAAAACTTTTGGTAAATATTTCACCCCCTTACAGCTCTCTTGAACTTCCTCCCACCTCATCCCACTGGCTGCCTTCTCTTCAGTGTCCAATATCCAGCCTACCCCCATTGGTCCATGAATCCATGACCCTCTTTCAGGGGCCATTGTCCTAATCACCTGCCCCCATTAAGTCCCTTTCCACTCAATTTCCAAGCCAGCCACTGTTCTGCCACCGACCCGCTCAACCATCCATTTGCTTGCTCCTTCAGCTATCGGTTTGGCTGCCCATTTAGTAGTCCTTTTTGCTGACCGATCGGCCCCCCCTGTAACCTTTATAAAAGCAAGATTGCCAGGCATTACAGAGCCAAATCTGCTATCAGAGCAATGTATTCTGGGCATTCAGGAGTGTCACAAATTGTGAAATTTATACTGTTTTATTCTTTAAAATTCACCATCAGCATTCTTCACAAACAAGGGTTAAAACGTGTCTTTTTCCCACTTTAGTAGAGGTTACTTGTCGTTATTTTTATGAATTAGAATAGCTGGTTGTTTCATTATGCAAAGTTTAAACATCAGGTTCTGTGTTGTGCTTGTTACTTTATATATTGGTCCCTACCATTCAATTCAGAATCAGCAATTGTTTATAAGAGTTTTGTCATTGTGTAATGTCAAATATGTCTTTGTTTTATTAATATTATTTTGTGTGAATAATATGTGAAATCAGCCAGATGAGATGTTATAAATTAACTCAACGTGTCACCGTTGTTAAGGATGTAGCCTTGTATTTTTGAAATAAAAAAAGATTTATATCATACAGACTAGTATCAGAGTACAACACAACTGGGATTTATAACAGTTTTTCAGAGTTCTCACCAGCCTTTCTTTAGCTGTTAGAACAGACTCCTGGAATTAAACTGACAACATCCTCAATACTGGTGAATGTAGACTCAAGTCTGTTTGTGCCTCTTGGTAACAGAATGTTGTCTCAAGCATCTTCCTCAGTGGCAAAAGAGAGGTATTTATGTTGGGTGTTGAAAATTACACTTTGGTGTTCCCTATATTCAGTTCAGGCAGCAAGTCTGACAACATGGAAGTGGTGAAGATAAATGGGGGAGCGGTAGAGCTCAGTGTCATCAGTGTACATGTGGAAGTTTGGCCCTGTGCCTGTGGATAATGCCAATGAGGGGCAGCATGTAAATGACAAAGCAGAGGGGACTAAGAATAGATTCTGGGGTGGGGGGGGGGGTGCAAGAGGGCAAGAGGTGACAATAATCATCCTTATACTGTTTGGCTTGAGACAACTGTTCTCAAACTTCATCCTAGTTTCTGCCTAAGGTAGTCTGAATTCATTTTGTCTTAAGAAACAATAACATAGAAAATTAGGAAGGAAAATACCAACTGGTCCATTCAGCCCATTGGATTCAGACATGGTGCAACCTTTATGCATCATCAGTCCCCTCTCCCATCCTCCCAGCACAGTCACACAATCTCCTGAGAGAGGCAAAAAACCTTAGGTCAATTTAGGAAAACAACAATTCTGGGAAATTTCTCTCTTGACTCCTGAAGGCAATTAAGCAAGCTCCAGGAGATAGCAGTAACTGATATCACTGGTAACAGGTAACCCATCTTCTTTCTAGCTTCCTTCCCTGCTCCACAGCAATCTGGATCATGAACATGAGAACTCTGCTTCTTTGTAAATTAGATGCAATACTTTTTGTAAACTTGCTAGTAGAAAATAGCACAGAAATGGAACTTACATAATGCAGGACAAAAATCTTTTAAAGGAATAGACATCATCAGTAATTATTCTTGTGGAATTTCCTAATCTACTTGTAATATGTAGAGGAATTCTCGTGTTGATGAGGAACTAAATCTGAAATGTTAACTCATCTTTTTTTGTTTAAAATATCAATTGATGTGATGTGCATTTCTGGCATTTTCTGTTTTTAATACAGAAAAAGCCAAGTAAAAATGGAACTACTATACATTAAATGGTAATGCCATAGTTTATGAAATCAAATACTCGAGGTTACACTTGTCATTCAGCATGCATACATTTCTACATCTAGGCACAGGTAATTGGTGAAAAAATATAATGGGACATTTTCAAAGTATGATCATTATACAATCAAGGGGTTAACATAATGCCCCAAATAACAGCTTTTATTATCTGAATCTTAATAATATTTCCTTGAACACATTATAGAAACTTTCTTCAACTTGTTACTTTTAAAAAAAATTCTTCCAATGTACTAAAAATCTGATTTCCTTCAAGTATGCCATGGTTTTTTTTCGTATTGGTAGTGTTTTCAGCGAGAGTACAGTGGTATTCACTACATTATATATACAATTGTACATATTCTTTAATAATACAGTACTGGCATTTATTATGGCAGTAATGTCCAAACAGGTAAGTAAAATGTTTTATTCATCAAATTATAAGTTACTTTAAAAACACAGCACCAGCATGAGGCAATACCTGAATGGCTAAATTAGTTTAAGGTCCTTTATTCTAGAATAGAAAGTGTGCCCTTACATTGTCAATTTGAATTTCAAATGGGTGAGGAATCTCTTTCAATACTAAATACTGCATTAGACGCGGTGCAAATCAGTATGGCAAATGGGGCTCCTTTTATTACTGCTATGTAGAAGCCTTAAACCATGACTTGCCCACTTGCTTATCTCCCCATCCTAATAATGTAACATTCCTACATGTGCTCCATTCCCCTTTTTTTTTCTTCGTTCATGGGATGGGGCCGTCGCTGGCAAGGCCAGCATTTATTGCCCATCTCTAATTGCCCTTGAGAAGGTGGTGGTGAGCCGCCTTCTTGAACCGCTGCAGTCTGTGTGGTGAAGGTTCTCCCACAGTGCTGTTAGGAAGGGAATTCCAGGATTTTGACCCAGCGACGATGAAGGAACGGCGATATATTTCCAAGTCGGGATGGTGTGTGACTTGGAGGGAAACGTGCAGGTGGTGTTGTTGCCATGTGCCTGCTGCCCTTGTCCTTCTAGGTGGTAGAGGTCGCGGGTTTGGGAGGTGCTGTCGAAGAAGCCTTGGCGAGTTGTTGCAGTGCATCCTGTGGATGGTACACACTGCAGCCACAGTGCGCTGGTGGTGAAGGGAGTGAATGTTTAGGGTGGTGGATGGGGTGCCAATCAAGCGGACTGCTTTGTCCTGGATGGGGTGTCAAGCTTCTTGAGTGTTGTTGGAGCTGCATTCATCCAGGCAAGTGAAGAGTATTCCATCACACTCCTGCCTTGTGTCTTGTAGATGGTGGAAAGGCTTTGGGGAGTCAGGAGGTGAGTCACTCGCCGCTGAATACCCAGCATCTGACCTGCTCTTGTAGCCACAGTATTTATATGGCTGGTCCAGTTAAGTTTCTGGTCAATGGTGACCCCCAGGATGTTGATGGTGGGGGATTCGGCGATGGTAATGCCATTGAATGTCAAGGGGAGGTGGTTAGATTCTCTCTTCTTGGAGATGGCCATTGCCTGGCACTTGTCTGGCACGAATGTTACTTGCCACTTATCAGCCCAAGCCTGAATGTTGTCCATGTCTTGCTGCATGTGGGCACGGACTGCTTCATTATCTGAGGGGTTGCGAATGGAACTGAACACTGTGCAGTCATCAGCGAACATCCCCATTTCTGACCTTATGATGGAGGGAAGGTCATTGATGAAGCAGCTGAAGATGGTTGGGCCTAGGACACTGCCCTGAGGAACTCCTGCAGCAATGTCCTGGGGCTGAGATGATTGGTCTCCAACAACTACAATCATCTTCCTTTGTGCCAGGTACAACTCTAGCCACTGGAGAGTTTTCCCCCTGATTCCCAATGACTTCAATTTTACTAGGGCTCCTTGGTGCCACACTCGGTCAAATGCTGCCTTGATGTCAAGTGCAGTCACTCTCACCTCACCTCTGGAATTCAGCTCTTTTTTCCATGTTTGGACCAAGGCTGTAATGAGATCTGGAGCCGAGTGGTCCTGGCCCAACCCAAACTGAGCATGGGCGAGCAGGTTATTGTTGAGTAAGTGCCACTTGATAGCACTGTCAACGACACCTTCCAACACTTTGCCGATGATTGAGAGTAGACTGATGGGGCGGTAATTGGCCGGATTGGATTTGCCCTGCTTTTTGTGGACAGGACATACCTGGGCAATTTTCCACATTGTCGGGTAGATGCCAGTGTTGTAGCTGTACTGGAACAGTTTGGCTAGAAGTGCGGCTAGTTCTGGAGCACAAGACTTCAGCACTACAGCCGGGACGTTGTCGGGACCCATAGCCTTTGTTGTATCCAGTGCACTCAGCCATTTCTTGATATCACGTGGAGTGAATCGAATTGGCTGAAGACTGGCTTCTGTGATGGTGGGGCTATCGGGAGGAAGCCGAGATGGATCATCTACTCGGCACTCCTGGCTGAAGATGGTTGCAAACGCTTCAGCCTTGTCTTTTGCACCCACATGCTGGACTCTGCCATCATTGAGGATGGGGATGTTTACAGAGCCTCCTCCTCCCGTCAGTTGTTTAATTGTCCACCACCATTAATGACTGGATGTGTCAGGACGGCAGAGCTTTGATCTGATCCGTTGGTTGTGGAATCGCTTAGCTCTGTCTATAGCATGTTGCTTCCGCTGTTTAGCATGCATGTAGTCCTGTGTTGCAGCTTCACCAGGTTGGCTCCTCATTTTTAGGTACACCTGGTGCTGCTCCTGGCATGCTCTTCTACACTCCTCATTGAACCAGAGTTGATCCCCTGGCTTGTCAGTAATGGTAGAGTGAGGACTATGCTGGGCCATAAGGTTTAAAATTGTGCTGGAATACAAATCTGCTGCTGCTGATGGCCCATAGCGCCTCATGGATGCACAGTTTTGAGCTGCTAGATCTGTTCTGAATCTATCCCATTTAGCATGGTGGTAGTGCCATACAACACATTGGATGGTGTCCTCAGTGTGAAGACGGGACTTCGTCTCCTCAAGGACTGTGCGGTGGTCACTCCTACCAATACTGTCATGGACAGATGGATAGATTGGTGAGGACGAGGTCAAGTAAGTTTTTCCCTCCTGTTGGTTCGCTCACCACCTGCCGCAGGCCCAGTTTTGCAGCTATGTCCTTCAGGACTCAGCCAGCTCAGTCAGTAGTGGTGCTACCGAGCCACTCTTGGTGATGGACATTGAAGTCCCTCACCCAGAGTACATTCTGTGCCCTTGCTACCCTCAGTGGTTCCTCCAAGTGGTGCTCAACATGGAGGAAGACTGATTCATCAGCTGAGGGAGGGCGGTAGGTGGTAATCAGCAGGAGGTTTCCTTGCCCATGTTTGACCTGATTCCATATGATTTCATGGGGTCCAGAGTCAATGTTGAGGACTCCCAGGGCCACTCCCTCCTGACTGTATACCACTGTACCCCCACCTCTGGTGGGTCTGTCCTGCCGGTGGGACATGACCTACCAGGGATGGTGATGGAAGAGTCTGGGACGTTGGCTGAAAGGTATGATTCTGTGAGTATGGCTATGTCAGGCTGTTGCTTGACTAGTCTGTGGGACAGCTCTCCCAATTTTGGCACAAGTTCCCAGACGTTAGTGAGGAGGACTTTGCAGGGTCGACTGGGCTTGGTTTGCCTTTGTCGTGTCCCATGCCTAGTAGTCCGATGCCAGATGTTCCGTCTGGTTTTATTCTTATTATGACTTTTCGTAGCGAGATTTTACAACTGAGTGGCTTGCTAGGCCATTTCAGAGGGCGATTAAGAATCAGCCACATTGCTGTGGGTCTGGAGTCACATATTGGCCAGACCGGTTAAGGACGGCAGGTTTCCTTCCCTAAAGGACATTAGTGAACCAGATGGGTTTTTATGACAATCCGGTAGTTTCATGGCCACCATTACTGATACTAGTTTTTTTATTCCAGATTTTTATTTAATTAATTGAATTTAAATTCCCCAGCTGCTGTGGTGGGATTTGAACTCATGACTCTGGTTTATTAGTCCAGGCCTCTGGATTCCAGTTGTAATTGATGTAAGTTTGTAATCATCCTCAAATTTTTGAAATGGATATTTACCTATTCTGTAGGCTGCATGGAGCTTGAAAACTCGAGCCTTGACAGAGATGGTGTACGTGGATGAGGTAGATGTAGATCAAGAAGGAATAGCAGAAGTGATGCTGGATGACAGTGCAATTGCACAGATTGCCCGTAAGTACTTTAGGAAACCAGTTTTGTTGGTTTGTTAAATTAGGCTTGATTTTAATTCACTCAAACCCTGACATTGAAAATTGTTGATAACACTAAATAGGAGGTTTGGCAAACAGTGAGGTGGACTGTGGAAGACTTCAAGACGACAAAGACAGGGTTAGCGGAAAATAGACAGGTGGTAGATGAAATTTAGTGTGAGATAATGCCTTTTGAGAGGAAATGAAAGGAATGGGAGAATACACACAATGGAAAAATACTGAAGGAAGGATGAGGAGAAACAGAGAGATCTAGACATGTAAATACAGAATTCCTTGAAAGTGAGAGTGCAAGTCAATAAAGCCTTAAAAAGGCCAAAAGCATTTTGGGTTTAGAGGTGTAGAATACAAGAGCAAAGAGGTAATAATAAATTTGTACATGACAATGGTTAAATCATAGAACCATAGAAAAGATACAGCACAGAAGGGGGCCATTCGGCCCATCGTGTCCGCGCCGGCTTGAAGAACAACCAGGTGACCATTTCTAATCCCACCTTCCAGCACCCGGTCCGTAGCCCTGCAGCTTACAGCATTTTAGGTGCAGGTCCAGGTAGTTTTTAAAAGAGTTGAGAGTCCCTGCCTCTACCATCAATTCGTGCAGCGAATTCCATACACCGTCCACCCTCTGGGTAAAAAAGTTTTTCCTCATGTCCCCTCGAATCCTTCCGCCAATCAGCTTAAATCTATGTCCTCTAGTTCTTGAACTCTCCGCTAGGGGAAACAGAGTAGACAGGAAGTACCTATCTGGGCCCCTCATAATTTTGTACACCTCAATCAAGTCATCCCTCAGCCTCCTCTGCTCTAAGGAAAACAACCCCAGCCCATCCAATCTCTCCTCGTAGGTGCAATTTTCAAGCTCTGGCAACGTTCTTGTAAATCTTCTCTGCACTCTAACATAGTTTTAGAGTACTGTGACCAGTTTTGGATGCTCCATTATATTATAGAAAAAACATTAAAGCCATAAAGAGCCTACAGCATAGATACCAGGGATAAGAAACTATAGTTATGAGGAAAGATTTGAGATACTGAGACTATTTCCATTGGAGCAGAAAAACCTAAGCAGATTTCATAGAGGGTTTTAAAGTTATGATGGGTTTTGATCGAGTGAATAGGAAAAGACTATTTCCTTTTGTTGGCGAGTCAGTGATGAGGGAGTCATCAATTTAAAGTTGTCATTGAAAGTGAGATGAGAGGTTAGGAAAAATTTCTTTATACAAAGAGTTGCTGGAGTGTGGAATGCTTTGCCACAGGCAGTGATTGGTGCAGAGACCATTGCATTTTTTAAGGGAAAAGTTAACAAATATTTGAAGCAGAGGAAGATGCAGGGATATGAGAGAGAACATAGCAGCAGAATTAGTGTGGATTGCTCTAGCAAAAGAGCTGGAACAGACATGATGGGCCAGATGGCCTCCTTCTGTGCTGCAAAATGTTATGTTCTATGATAACATCAATTGAATCAAAAAATAAGCACCATTTATCACTGTTGTTTGAACGTCTCATCCGAAAGATGGCACCTCAGTTGTGCACTGAGGTGTTAGCCTAGAAATAGGTGCTCAAGGATCTGGAGTGGGACTTGAACCCACAATCTTCTGACTCAGTGATGAGAGCGGTACCACTGAGCCAAGAATATTCAGCTTTTAAAGTTCATGTTTCACCGCTGTTACCACACACCTGACTTACATTTAGACCTGTTTAATGTATTAGTAATCACAGAAATTGTAAAAATGTATTCAAGAATTTTGGTGGTTTTATTTTCATTTTGCTGAAAAAACAAATATACTTCTATATTTAAGTATCATTCACACAGGATCATACATTAAACTTCGATGATTAATGGAACAGTACTTGGGTTTTGAACTGTATTTTCACATATATTTGAAAGTTTTTTTTGTCTGCAGGACCTGGAACCTCTTTAAAACTCCCAGGAATCAGTCAAGGAGGAGGTCCTAGCCTAGCTGTCAGGTATTAAGAGCTTTAACTATGGATCCCCTTGATGGATTATTCACTAAATGCACTGTCATAGAGTCATAGAGTTATACAGCACGGATAGAGGCCCTTCGGCCCATCGTGTCCACGCCGGCCAAACCTGTCACCCTGGCTGAGATCGGCTAACTCAGTCCAGACTTGGGATCGAACCTGAGACCTTCCTGGTGCATATGGTTCAGTATCACACTGTGTGGTGTGATACTGAACCATATGCACCAGGAAGGTCTCAGGTTTGATCCCAAGTCTGGACTGAGTTAGCCGATCTCAGCCAGGGTGACTGTGAAGGTGCTACCCCAATTGGCTTTAGAAAATTTAAGCTAGTCATAGAGTCATAGAGTTATACAGCACGGATAGAGGCCCTTCGGCCCATCGTGTCCGCGCCGGCCATCAAGCCCTGTCTACTCTAATCCCATATTCCAGCATTTGGTCCGTAGCCTTGTATGCTATGGCATTTCAAGTGCTCATCCAAATGCTTCTTAAATGTTGTGAGGGTTCCTGCCTCCACAACCCTTTCAGGCAGTGAGTTCCAGACTCCAACCACCCTCTGGGTGAAAAAGTTCTTTCTCAAATCCCCTCTAAACCTCCTGCCTTTTACCTTGAATCTATGTCCCCTTGTTATAGAACCCTCAACGAAGGGAAAAAGCTCCTTAGTATCCATCCTATCTGTGCCCCTCATAATTTTGTACACCTCAATCATGTCCCCCCTCAGCCTCCTCTGCTCCAAGGAAAACAAACCCAATCTTCCCAGTCTCTCTTCATAGCTGAAGCACTCCAGCCCTGATAACATCCTGGTGAATCTCCTCTGCACCCTCTCCAAAGCGATCACATCCTTCCTGTAGTGTGGCGACCAGAACTGCACACAGTACTCCAGCTGTGGCCTAACCAGTGTTTTATACAGCTCCATCATAACCTCCTTGCTCTTATATTCTATGCCTCGGCTAATAAAGGCAAGTATCCCATATGCCTTCTTTACCACCTTATCTACCTGTTCCGCCGCCTTCAGGGATCTGTGAACTTGCACACCAAGATCCCTCTGACCCTCTGTCTTGCCTAGGGTCCTCCCATTCATTGTGTATTCCCTTTCCTTGTTAGTCCCTCCAAAGTGCATCACCTCGCACTTTTCCGGGTTAAATTCCATTTGCCACTGTTCCGCCCATCTGACCAACCCATCTATATCGTCCTGCAGACTGAGGCTATCCTCCTCGCTATTTACCACCCTACCAATTTTTGTATCATCAGCGAACTTACTGATCATACCTTTTACATTCATATCCAAGTCATTAATGTAGACCACAAACAGCAAGGGACCCAGCACCGATCCCTGTGGTACCCCACTGGCCACAAGCTTCCAGTCACAAAAACAACCTTCGACCATCACCCTCTGCCTTTTGCCACTAAGCCAGTTTTGTATCCAAAGTGCCAAGGCACCCTGGATTCCATGGGCTCGTACCTTCTTGACCAGTCTCCTAGGGAGGGGGAAAATTAACCAGGGCTTCTCATCCTACTGAAAAGAAAGATGAAAGAAATAATTTGCATTTATATAGTGCCTTTCACAACCTCAGGACATCCCAAAGTACTTCACAGCCAGTGAATTACATTTGAAGTGTAGTCAATGTCATAATATAGGGAAAGTACACGTGAATGTCAGGTGATACAAGCTCATACATGGTTGTGGGTATTTTTGGTCAGCTTGGTGTCTGATCCATGCGAAAACCTATCAGCATGGATCAGACACCTATCAAACCAAGCTAATGAAAAATCCAAACAGTAGAATTCCTACTTCGCAAAAATGGAAAACAATCTTTCCCTGTAAGAACACAATGCACTTACCTAAGTCCAGAGCGTTTCGTTATAGATAGGCATTGCCAGGACTTAAGCATATCCAAATTTGCTCAGGAGTAATACTGGAGTTTAACAATCTAAGAACACTCAGCCTATCAGAAAAGAGCACATGTACGTTTCCTGTTGCTTGTCCACCTAGGACCATCCTATGCTTTAGAGTTTGCCTGCATTCATTAGCTTGCAGGGTTATCTGGAGCCGAGTGGGAAGAATCTTAGCCCCTAATGACAGGTCTAACCCCAAAGTTCCATTAGTGGCTGCTCAATTTTCTTTGTGCTCTGGAGTACTGTGGGCCTACCTGGCTCAGGTATTGACTACTAAATCTGCCACGGAGGGTTCATTTCATTCCAAACTTCCATTGCAAGGTTTGTCATATTGGAGGCATTTTAACTCAAAAGAGCCCCAATTTGCCCCTTTCCAACCACCTCCTATAAGTATGAGATGCACTCATACCTATAAAGCAGCTGAAGCTCAAAGTTTAGGCTCATATATGAATAGTCACTAAGGTGGGCTGTTGTTGACCTTGTTATACGCTAACATGAGTCGCTACCTTCAAAAGAGAGGAAAAAATTAGACGTTAGATAGAAATTGAAGCAAAATTTTGCTACCATATCAAAGTGTCAATGTAAGAAATTTTCACACATTAGGCATATTTGTGTATGGTCTCATGAAAAAATGCTTTATTTCAAAAACATTTTTAATAAGGTATATAACTGCATAGTGTAAACTGTTGAACAACATCTTTCTACAATGCACAAAATCTAGATCCTATAAAATTAGTAGAGGATTTGTCTAAAGTCAATCCTAATATTAGTTATCTCTACTTGTAAATTATAATCAATATATGTAAAACTTTTGAAATAAATTCAACATGTTAACAAAAATTTGTATAATAAGCTATGCTTCTCATAGTCTACCTCTTGCTCCTCCTTTAAGACACTCCTTAAAACCTACCTCTTTGACCAAGCTTTTGGTCACCTGCCCTAATATCTCCTTATGTGGCTTGGTGTCAAATTTTGTTTGAAAATCGCTCCTGTGAAGCGCCTTGGGACGTTTTACTACGTTGAAGGCGCTAAATAAATGCAAGTTGTTGTTGGGTAATTTTAACCTAACCCACCTGTCGGGGAAACTGATGGGATCGATCGGCTGTCCGTTTTACACCCCGCCCGATTTTACTTTCAGTTAACTTCAATGGAAGGTAAAATTGGGCAGGTGGTAAAACAGGTCTGATAACGTTAGTTTCCCACCGGGCGGGTTAGGTTAAAATTACCCCCTATTAGTCACTTGCTATACATCTATCCCCGAATATCGTTGTTTCACAGAAAATTGTCAGGTCAGTCACTCAGCCTTAATGAGTGAAACAGAGCTTCCTCTAACAAGTAGCAGTTTTGAGATTTTATTTTTTAAAACTTCTATAGTCAGTCATTCAGTGGCCCCCAACTCACACAGTTTTCATTAAAACACAGGTCAAGTTGTATTTAATTGATTATTCGTTTCTTCCTGTGCTTCTGTTCAAAATCTTTATCTCTTTTCATAGACCCATGTCTCAATCTGGAAGACCCATCACTGGGTTTGTTAGACCAGGCACCCAGTCTGGCAGACCTGGTACTATGGAGCAAGCTATCAAAACCCCAAGAACTGCCTACACAGCCCGACCAGTAACAAGTGCTTCTGGGAGATTTGTCAGGCTGGGGACGGTAAATTTTGTGGAAGCATATGTTTTATTTTATTGTAATTATTTTTCTTAATCATCAGTTTTAAAATCCTGTTGGAATTGCAATTAAGAAATACTTTTCTCTCATCTCGCTTTAGGCCTCCATGCTTACTAACCCTGATGGACCATTTATTAATTTATCCAGACTAAATTTATCCAAATATGCTGGGAAACCAAATTTAGCTAAGGTTTGTGCCAAATTTTGAATACATAATATTTTTGTTATATATCCTACAATTAAGCATATTGTTAGTAAACGTAATTAAATATTGTAATTCCTTATGGAATATTTCATAAATACTAAATAACTTATTTGTGGAACTAGTAAAATGGAGGAATGCCTCAAGCGTTAAATCCCTATTTTGAAGAAGTTGGGAATTTCCTAATTTTGTGTTTTTAAAGACAACTATTTTAATATTTTGGGCTCAGTTTAATTTTAACATTCTTGTAGCTGATTCACATCCTGTACCACTTTGGTTTTTTCCTAAATGTCAAAAATATCCCTTCTACTCTAGTAGTTCTTTCTACTCACAGAGCCATGTATGAATTTAACTCTTGGGTTTTGGTATATGTCGGAGGTGCTCGCCGCAGACAGACGAGGGCCTCATAAATATTCAAAAGGCGGGGTCCTACAATGCAAATGGAATCCCAATGTAATTTTAACTCGCAGTCGCGCGAGTCTATATCAATGCCAGAGCCGCCAGAGAAACCTGGCAGCCAACAGGATCGGGGTCAAAAGAGGCCCAGAAGGGTAAGTTTTTAAAAAGATTTTTATGGTTTCCTTGTGGGCCAGAAAGAGCAGGAGTGCTCTGCCAGACCCTACAAGGACTGGTGGTAAGCTTTGAAATGTCAGCTGGAAGAATGCATGCCAAGCTAATGGAGTTGGGAAATGGATGCTTGCCAGATTTCTCAACCCTCACACTTATTCTGTGCAGGCAAGACCACCCTAGCAATTGGAAGATTTGCTCTTATGTTATCAGAAGAGTGGATTTTTGGATGTGTTCATATTTTAATAAGAGTGTGCAAATGTTGGATTTGAAAATAAGAAAATATTATGCATTTATATATGTATTTATTTTTCAGGCACTGTTTGAATATATTTTCCATCATGAAAATGATGTAAAAACTGTAAGTTATCAATAAATACCTACCAAAAATTTGCAGGTTCTACCATGGGTTTATTTCTATAGCATATGTTAAATGTGAGCATGTAACTGATAAAGATGAATATGAGTATGCTGAAGGACAGATATATAGAAATGGCTTTTAATTTTCATGAAGGGATAGATTTTCTCAATTAGCACTCCCAGCACAGAGCTTCGATGATTGGAATGCATATCAGGAATTCCAGCGTGGAGTAAGTGCACCCTGTAAAATTTTCCACATACGTGATGAAGTGATAATTTGCAAAATCTGCCCATAGTAATTTAACTTTCAATCAAAATGCAGTAATAGTGTCTATTGAAGCCATTTTAAGGCAGAACGTTTATAGAGGATCCTAATGTAATCAGAGCGATCAAGTCATTATGTATGTTAATGAACTTGATAACAATTATATATACAGCGTAATATGACAAGTCAGATAGTATTGTAATGTATATTGTGTGGAGTCTATGGAAACATGGAATAATATGCATTATATAACATTTGTAATTGTTCCAGCATAAAACATCCACAAAGTTCATGACAGTCATTACAGTTTTTAACTGTTAAATCCAGGCATCACAATCTGTTAAAACCAGATTCTGGCAATATATACATGGAAGATAATGAAAATGGATTTATTTCCTTGAGTTGGGCTCCTTGGGTAACTCATGGGAAATTCATTTCTAACAATTAGTTCTCTTCTAAACAACTTATAAATTTAAAGCTAGAGTATATTGTCTTCTGATACCATTACAGTGAGAAAAATGATTTTATTTCACCCTATAGACATTCCATAAATTGCGCACTTTGTCCAGACAAGTACCAACCCTGATCCTGCATTCATTATGCTTCAGCCTCTTATGCTTTAAAATGAGGACAACAACTATTGTTATATATTTGTATATATTTTGTAAAACTACTGTAACACTTTAGCTCTTTCCTAACGGATCACATAGGTACATAGTAACATTTAGCCCCTTGAGCCTGTTCCGCCATTCAATTAAATCATGGCTGATCTACACCTTTTACCTGCCTTAATTCCATATCCCTTGTTACCCTTGCCCAACAAAAATCCATTGGTCTCAGTCTTGAAAATTTCAAATGACCCCGGTGTTAGAGTTCCATGTTTTCACTACCCTTTGAAAAATGCTTCCTGATTTCATTCCTAAATGGCCAAGCTCTAACTTTAAGATCATGCGCTTTTCTGGATTTCCCCACCAGAGGAAATAGTTTCTCTGTATCTACCCTATCCAATCTCTTTATCATTTTAAACACTTCAGATCACTCCTTAACCTTCTAAGCTCAAGGGAATATAAGCCAAGTTTATGCAACCTGTACTCATAATTTAACCCTTTAAGCCCTAGTATCATTCTGGTGAATCTGCATTGCCAAAGTTAATATATCTTGAAGTTCAGCGCCTAAAATTGAACACAGTACCCCAGTTGGGGTCTGACCAAGGCTCTGTAGAACTGAAGCATCACTTCCTCACTTTTGAATTCCAATCCCCTTGTAATAAAGGTCAACATTCCATTAGTCTTTTTGATTACATTTCGTTCCTGTGCACTAGCTTTTAGTGATTTGTATACATGGACACCTAAATCCCTTTGCTCCTCCACAGCTGCTAGTCTCTCACCATTTAAAAACAATTTTGATTTGTCTTTTTCAAATCCAAAGTGGATGACCTTACACTTCCCCACCTGGAACTCCATCTGCCTTTGAAACTTCCTACTCCCATCTACACAACTTACTGTGCCTCCTAACTTATTGTCATCTGCAAATTTACATTATGTAAAGCAAACAATTTATTTTGCTCCAGGTGGATACAATTGCTCTATGTCAATTATATGCAACTTCTTATTGACAATCAATACATTTGTTCATCATGAATAGATGTTATTTCTCTCTCTTCAGTCTGATGCAGTTTCTACATTTAATCCGACACAATATACTCCATAAGCAGCTTCTACTCATTCTGTGTCCCACAACAACCAATGCAGAACTATTATAACTTCTCATATGGGTACTGGCTATGATTTAAGAACATTTGAAAAGGCCAATTGACTAATCAAACCTGCTCTTTCCACATACTATGTACCATTTGCCCTATTATGGTTTTATCACTGGACAATGTTGTTCAGTGCTCATCCTCCACATATGATGCTTGGGCTTAACAAAAATAAAACAAGTTCCTACAAGTCATACAAATAAAATCTCCCAACAGAGACCATGAAGTACTGAAAATATTCCTCTCTTGACCATACCTACATAACTTGATTATATCAACATCATTGTAGTATTGTTCACATTCCATGTTTTGAGGATAATCTAATTTTTTGTAAACAGGACAGTCATATATTAAAAAATCCTATGTCTGTGCACAGTTTCTATTAGAAATTCCTATGTTCACATTTATAATGGAAACTGCCAATGTAAACTTTTCATGTTGTAATTACACCTGCAGCACCACCATTGGCAGGAAGGTATAAATACAGAGTGACTATACCAAGCATAGTTCTCAGGTCAAGTGGGGTAAAAGAGCAGGGAATTATGTTTGGACTCGCAGATTTATTTCAGTCCTTATGTTAAAGCTATATATTCTGTTCTTATTTTTATATTTCCATTATAAAGTCCTATGTCTACATTTATAATAGAAACTTGACGTGCTGTAAGTGCAATCTACTGCCAATGGTGGTGTTGCAAGTTTACTTAGGTATTTTCCACTATAAACGTGGACATAGGAACTTATAACGGAAAAGTTGACCAAAGTATGCACAGACATAAGATTTTTAATATAAAATAGGTAGATAATAGTAACAAATCAAATATTCGATAAAAATAAGGACCGAATATATGACTTTAAAATGGGAACTACATTACATCTGTGCGAACTGGTTCAGTTATTCCCTCGCCCTTTAACCCTGCTTCACCTGAAGACTACACTTAGTCTTAACTCCCTGTGTGCAATGCCATGGGGGATCAACTAGTACTTAGTTAACTTTTTTAATATAAATATTCCAGATAATAGCTCAATAAAGCTTCTCAATAAGAATTGAACTTTTTTTTTCTAACAGGCTTTAGACTTGGCAGCCCTAGCTACTGAGCAGTCCCGGTTTAAAGATTGGTGGTGGAAGGTACAAATTGGAAAATGTTATTACAGGTAAAGGGTGTTAGATTTACATTGTGTTTAATTAGAGAAGACTAATGCGTTCCATGTGATTGTTGTTGTTCATACTGTTTTGTATATTGGTTAAAAACACAAGAACATAAGAAATAGGAGCAGGAGTAGGCCATACGACCCCTCAAGCCTGTTCCTTCATTCACTAAGATCATGGCTGATCTTCGACCTCAACTCCACTTTCCCGCTCTATCCCCATATCCCTGAATCCCTTAGTGAAAGTAAGTATTGGGGTAATCACTGATTCCTAGTTACAGTGCATCTATTTATTATATGAGAATATCTTGATATATATTAATGACTTTTACTTGGGTGTACAGGGCATAATTTCAAAATTTGCAGATGACACAAAACTTGGAAGGATAGTGAACAGTGAGAAGAATAGTGATAAACTTCAAGAGGATATAGACAGGCTGGTGGCATGGGCAGACACGTGGTAGAATAAATTTAACGCAAAAAAATGCAAAGTGATACATTTCGGTAGGAAGAATAAGGAAAGGCAATATAAACTAGAGGGCACAACTCTAAAAGTGGTACAGGAACAGAGAGATCTGGGGGTATATGTGCACAAATCATTGAAGGTGGCAGGGCAGGTATAGAAAGCGGTTAAAAAAGCATATGGGATCAGGGGCTTTATAATTGAGACATAGGGGGTGATATTAGCCCCAAGAACGGGTGGGTTGGGGGCAAGTGGGAGTTGAATTTTTTACTTTCGGACTTTGCATTCCCAGTGGGAAACCTGTACTTTTCCGCGCCGACATTAAATCTGGAAATAAAGCTGGGTTGCGGTCGCGACCCAAAAAACAACTATTTTCAACTCCCACCCATCCCCAACCCACCCGTTCTTGGGGGTTAAAATCGCCCCCATAGAGTACAAAAATATGGAAGTGATGATGAACCTTTATAAAACACTGGTTCAGCCACAACTGGCGTATTGCGTCCAGTTCTGGGCATTGCACTTTAGGAAAGATGTGAAAGCCTTAGAGAGGGTGCAGAAGAGATTTACTAGAATGATTCCAGGGATGAGGGACTTTAGTTACGTGGATGGACTGAAGAAGCTGGGGGTATTCTCCTTGGAACAGGGAAGGTCGAGAGGAGATTTGACAGGTGTTCAAAATCATGAAGGGCCTAGACAGAGTAGATAGAGAGAAACTGTTCCCATTGGCGGAAGAGTCAAGAGCCAGAGGACATAGATTTAAGGTGATTGGCACAAGAACCAAAGGTGACATGAGGAAGAACTTTTTTTACACAGTGCGTGGTTAGGATCTGGAATGCACTGCCCGAGGGGGTGGTGGAGGCAGATTCAATCATGGCCTTCAAAAGGGAACTGGATAAGTACTTGAAAGGAAGAAATTTGCAGGGCTATGGGGATAGGGTGGGGGAGTGGGACTAGCTGGATTGCTCTTGCATAGAGCCAGCATGGACTTGACGGGCTGAATGGCCTCCTTCCGTGCTGTAACCTTTCTAAGATTCTATGAAAATATTGTCATTTTGAACACAGGTATAAAGTATTGCAAAGCATGAAACATCAATGCATACTTACAAAACATTCTACAGTTTTAAAACTATGTTATCTGATTCTGTATTCCTAAAGATTGGGTTTGTATCGTGAAGCAGAGAAGCAGTTTAAGTCTGCGTTCAAACAACAGGAAATGGTTGATACAGTCCTTTATCTGGCAAAGGTAAGCAGCTGTATGGTGTATACATGGGAACCAGGACTTCTCAATACAGGTGTTTTTAAAAGTATGGTTACCATTTCTGTTACTGGACCAATTCTGAAAAAAATAATGAATAAAGGAAGTTATATACAAATTCTTGTACCTGCTTAAATAGTTCTCAATTCATTTGAACAGGTCTATATTCGTCTAGACCAGCCATTGACAGCATTAGGCATTTTCAAGCAAGGACTGGATCGCTTCCCAGGAGAGGTTACACTGCTTACAGGAATAGCTCGTATATATGACGTATGTAGTGCACATAATTTGTCTATTCTGTGTTAAAAATGTAGAAAATCTTTCCAAAACGTGCTGGATTGTTGTTTCTTCCTAATATTGCCACTTTATAATAAACTGATGTTCTTGAATTCAACAGGAAATGAACGACCTAGTATCAACCACTGAATATTACAAGGACGTTTTAAAACAAGATAACACTAATGTAGAAGCCATTGCCTGCATTGGGAGTAATCATTTTTATTCAGACCAACCAGAGATTGCACTACGATTCTATAGGTGAGAGCAGAAGATGTATTAATAACTAAAATTGGCTTCAGATTGTGACCACTAAATCATTTTAATAAAAGAACCAGGGTTACGATGGGGAAATCAGTCAGGTTTCCTATATTGATTGCCTTTATGTGATTCCTGCTTTTAAGTGCATATGCCCGGACACTGGGTGATGATGGACTTTGGCTTAGGCTTAACTCTGATGGTAACAATGGTCTAATAGCCTACCAGCACTCACTGTCCAGGCATGAATAATGGCCATTTGGACAAAATACTACAGCACCAACATGGTGGCATTGCTGAGATCAGAAACATGGAGGTTAATCTTCACCTTCACCGCCTGAGCAGTAATCTGGTGGAACAAATCACCCACCCCTTGTAGAGCCCGCCCGATTTTCATCCCATTGATTTCATACTGGGCTCGATTTTAACTCTTGGATGGGAATGCAGCAAAGTGTCACGCCCATCCGGGAGCAGGTAGGCTGAGCCGATTTTAACGGCTGGGCCTCATTAACATGCCATTTGCCGACTTCCCAACCAAAACGGCTGGGCAGTCGGCAGGAAGCAGAAGGCTACCGCTGGGGACCTAAATGAATGGTTCCTGGTACAAGGTAGGTACTCTGGGATGGAAATTTTGGTCAGGGAGAAGAGGGATTTCCGATGCAGAGTTTCCAAGGTTTCCTGTGGGGCCTGGGGCAGCACTCTTGCTCCTCCTGGTCCATGAGGATACTGTCATTTTTTAAAAACTTATCTTACCTGGCCTCCTCTGGCCCTGGCTCTTGTTCCTGGCAGGTTTGGCCTAGCAGGAAAGCCACCACTGCTCCCCTGCTCAGGCCTCATGTTAAAATGACAAATTGGGCCCTGATGTGGTCATCAGCTGTTTGCTCACAGGATGGGAAAAAAAAGAAGTCTTCCCAAGCTCTTTTGCACACTTCCTAGCAACTAGCCACAGAATAGGCAGACCAAATGGAAATGGTGGCCTTCCCCAGGAAGATCGTAAAGTAGAAATGGGAGAAAATAAATACAGAATATTTGGATATATGAAACATTGTCTTAAATTCTTTTCTTGACAAGTCTAAATCAATAAAAGTACAGCTGCACAACCATCCAGAATGAATACTGTAATTGCAATATAATGATCCACTAAATGTGGTATTGTATCAAAATCTAAAATATTGGGCTTGTTGCAATTTTTATTTGGTATGGATAGAGCCTTTTCAATTTACAGAATGGATCCAGGATTTTTTTGAAATGATGTTGAAAAAGATTTTCTTTTCTACAGGCGACTCCTCCAAATGGGTGTTTATAATTGTCAGCTCTTCAACAATCTAGGACTCTGCTGCTTTTATGCACAACAGTATGATATGACTCTGTCCTCGTTTGAAAGAGCGCTCTCACTGGCTGTGAATGATGAGGAAGTGGCAGATGTATGGTACAACCTCGGCCATGTAGCTGTGGTATGTAGTGAATTCGTTACAGCAATTATTGTCTTTTTTTTCTTACCAGTTGATAAAAAGAATAATTGTGAACTATAATGGTTCAGATAAATGAGATCTATGAAAAACAGAAGTAAAAGAAAATTGATTAATCCAGGAAATAGAATGGTTATATAACTGTTACCACAAAATTGAGAAACAAGAATAAGAATATCTTATTCTGACGAAAGGTCTTTGACCTGAAACGTTAACTCTGTTTCTTTCTCCACAGATGCTGCCTGACTTGCTGAGCTTTTCCAGCATTTTCTCTTTTTATTTAAGAATACCTTAATGGTAATTTGACGAATAATAAATAGTAATAGTTTGTTCTTTTTCAGATTAACTCTGTTTGCATTTTTATTTTTATCCTGCAAGTAAAATATATCATGATGACAGCTCATTAATGTATTTACTGCAGCACTTAAATCATTATTACTGGCGGTAGTGTTATATGCACAAGCCCTTGAAGGTTTCTTGAATCATTTTGCATAAAAACTTTTTAAAAAATAGACTGAACGCATACTGCTGAAGTGCACTTATAATAATATTGACCTGCAGTTCAATTGATTTTGTTGAGGATATCATTAAGTCAATTTTCAGGCACCATAAAATAATAGAGTAAATTATTATAACCCCAATTTTAAATCAAGGTCAGAATCGGTCGGGGAGGGGGTTGGGTGCAGGGTGAGAAGTCAGCCCCTTGACCTTGCCAACATCAGGCCTGAACGATTCTAACTCCCAGGCATCATTTCAATATAATTTCTTATAATAACTGTCCACCTGATCGCTTCTGGAAATGGACTGCCCACCCACTTCCTGGCGCTATTTCTGGCAGACGCCCAAGACCTATTTAAAGCAGCAGTGCATCTCTTAAAGGAAGGTTGCATTCCCTGCTTTTACATTTTGTTAACTGCTGCAAGGTGGGGAATCTCTAAAATGAGTCGCAAGGCTGGAGGTTGTAGGGGAGGACGTCAAGGTAAGGAGGGAGATATTGTTCCCCAACATCCGCAGGAGTATCACCAGGGCCACAACCCAGCAGCTCTGGACAGAGGTGGCTGAGACGGTCAGTGCAATCAGCATCATCCCCAGTACCTGGGTTTAGTGTAGGGCAAGGCTCAACAATCCTGCAAGAGCAGCAAGGGTGAGTACACCTTCTCATCTCTCCATCTCTCTTCACAACACTTGCCAACACTCCTTTCACCTCTTCCCCCACCACTCTCAACAATTCTCTCCCCCCATCACATCCTTCAGCATACAAGGGCACACTACGACACCTCTCTTTCTCATTCCAAACACACACCTCAGCCTTTGCTGTCTTCACACCAGACATTAACAGCATTTTCTTCTCACATCCTAGCAATTGCACAACCAGCAAATTCTCCCACGACTCCTTCATCACTTCACATTCCACACACTTGGCTTTACATTCATCACCTCCCCATTCTCATTCCATCTCGCTTTTTTCCCAGCTGTCAGCACATGCACAAGCTTCACAACTTCAAGCTGCATGCTGAAGAATGTTACCTTCAAGCTAGATAATGTCTTGCTACTGAGTGCTATTGTAATTCTTGGACCTTTTCTCTTTCTTCTAGGTCCTAATCAACATCTGGACCCTGCAGAAGAAGACACCGCAGAGGAGGACAATCTTCCTGACTTTGCACTGTCATGCGCTCCATCCACTCTGAGCACCAGCACATACATTGCACTCCACATGTGTTAGATTGTGAGCCAGAGGGGTCTGCACCTGGTGAAACACCCACCAAGAGTGAGCAGCAGCAGCTACTGGTGGCAGGGACAGCCCAGGAGAGTGAGGGCAAGATCCTTTCCCAGCTGTGCTGAGCAGGACAGAGATGAGGACTTCAGGGGCTCTGCCATGAAAAGAAAACTGCTTCCTATCACAAGGAGTTATACCAGATATTAGAAGGCGTGCCAAGGAGTTTTAGCACTATGGCTAAAAATATGGAGGAATCAACTTCCAGCCTTTGTGGTGTCATCTTGTATGGCATCAGTACTCTGTTGTCTACCTTGGAGACTGTGGCTACCTCCAGGGACGCTGCAGCTGGACCCTCACAAAAGCAGTCAATAGCACAAGCCTTTGCGGCTTTGGTGGAAGCTCCAGCAGCTGCCATGCATGCCCTGGATTCCATCTTGGAAAGACAGGTGTCCACATTGGACAGGTTGGTGGACCAAATACATTGGGTCTTCAAGCAGCCAGTCATCTTCTACAGTCTGCTATCCTGCAGATGTAGGCAGTGATGAGCCAGAAGTGATGAGCCAGTGATGAGGAAGTGATAAGCCAGATGCATGGAAGTGGCAGTGGCACTATGGGAGCAGTTAGTGTTGCCCTCTCTTGGGATGTCAGCACCACTGCAACCAATACCCGGCATGGTGTCAGCAAGTCAGCTTGGCCAGATTGCCCCAGCAGCAGCTGAGGTGCGGCAATCTGCAGCCGGGCCCTTACAGGCTCGAGCACCCAGGAGTCACTGGCCAGTAGCATCTCAAGAGTCCACAACATGAGCATCAGCAGTCTTCCACCAGTTTTGCTGAGGTCGCTGGGGGGGGATCTTGTAGGAGTAGTAGAGTTAGGAAACTTTTCTTGTAAGAAAGGCACTAAGGGTTGATCACTTGGGTGATTTTTACGGGGAGGCGGACAGGGAGCGGGAGCACCTGTCAGCATCTGGGAAACCTGGAAATACGGGAAAGGCAGAGGGATTAGAATTTTTATACTCAGTTTCCCGCCTGACAGCTAGCTAGATTGAGAGGCAGACTGGCTGCCGGGTGGGAAAGCCTGATGTGCAAGGTCGCAGTTGAGGACTGGAGAGGATGGAGGGAGGGAGAGAGAGATCGTGGCAAGGGGGTGGGGGAAAAGAGAGAGATCGGATCGCGGCGAGGGTGGGGGGGGCTCAGGGGGTGGGGGGGCGGTCGGGAGATCACAGCAGCTTCGCTTGGAGGGCCGGGGGAAAGCACTCCTGCTCCTTCTGGCCCATTAGCAGTGCTGGAAAAGCACTTACCTGCTGGATGCAGCAGTTCTCGCTTCCCGTTAGCTGCCAGCTTTCCTGAGCCCCGGGGAACCCGTGCTGGAAGTGTTAAATTCAAATCGCTGACAAAATCTGAGGCATGAAGCCTTGTTAACATATTATAATTACCAACCCACCTCTCCAAACTGGGTTATTCGGCCGTCCCCCAACCCACGTTGGTAAAACCGGAAGTAGGCGCATTCGCGGCAGGTTGAGGGCAGGTTTCCCATTTTTAACAATTTAACCCCCTCTCCCGTCCATCCTGGGGATGTTAAAATTACCCCCATTGTCTCTGAAATATGTACTTTATATTTAATCTCATGTTTAATTAGCATATTTTTAGCATGTGTCCCAGAACCACCTATATTACCTTGTTCACATTGCATCCTACTTTATATTGCCTTGTGTGTGTGTGTATATATATATATAATTTACTCATAAACAGCTTGTAATCAGATCCACTTATAATACATTTATAATATGCTGAATTATTTCATTTCAAGTTGTAAATTAAATACCCTAAAAAGAACTTTTGTTTATGTAACACATTATTGCATCTCTCAGAAACACCTCAAGCACTTCACACACAATGAATTGTGTTGAAGTGCAGGGGACTGTTATATAGGTGACTGTGGCAACCATTTTGTAGACAGCAATGTCCCACAAAAAGCAATGAGATGAATAACCAATTATTTTTGGTGATGTTATTAGAGGGAAGGATGTTAGCCAGGACAACTCCCTGCTATTTTTTAAATAGTGCCATGTGTTCTTTAGCATCACCTGAACAAGTAGACAGTTCTGACAAAAGGTCATCGACCTGAAACGTTAACTCTGTTTCTTTCTCCATAGATGCTACCTGACTTGCTGAGTATTTCCAGCATTTTCTGTTTGTATATAAGTAGATAGGGCCTCAGTTTAACATCTCATCTGAAGGTAGTACTTCGTCAATATTGCACTGAAAGTCAGCCTAGATTATGTGCTCAAGGTTTGGAGTGAGGCAAAAATCCGCTACCTTCTGACTCAGAGGCAAGAGCACTATTAACTGAGCCAAGCTGTCATATGAGACATCTCTTTAATCACAATATTCTATACTCTTGAGATTGTGTCTTTCTGTTTTCGAAGTTCCCACTGATTGACACACTCAATGCTTAGTAACCTCTTTCCATATTCAAATTTCTACCGGCAATTAATTTCCCGTAGATCTGATAAATCTTGTTTGTATTATTATATTGATTAAAATACATTGTCATATGGCAAGGCTATATTGCCTTACTGGATTTGGATTATATGGATAAATGATGAGAATTTAAAATCCTTCTGTTGTCATAGTTGTGACTATAGTTGTATTTATAATGAACTCCTACACCTTTTTTAACTATATGATGAATTATTTAGAGTTAATTGCAATTCCAAGTTGGTTTATGATGTGATATATTGGGAAGGTATGCATTTTTGATCATTTGTCTTCATTGTGGGTGATATAGATCCTCACTCTGTGTGTTATTTGTAACTGGATATCATGTTGCATTTTTTAGGGAATAGGAGATATGAATTTGGCCTACCAGTGCTTTAAATTGGCACTAGCTAACAACAATGATCATGCAGAAGCTTACAACAATTTAGCAGTCCTGGAGATGCGCAAAGGGCACCATGAGCAGGTGAGCAGGCAGAGTTAACATGTATGTAGGAAAAAAAACACATTTAATTTAGAAACAAATCATCAAATTTATTCCGTGTATATAATTCTTAATTCATGTTTTCAGGCCCGGGGATTTCTACAGACGGCTGCAGCATTGGCTCCTCACATGTATGAACCACATTATAACTTTGCTGCACTTTCAGATAAGGTAATCAATATTTTTAAAAACTTAATGTAGAGATTAAATGGCCAATTTTACAATATTGTGCTCCCGGCGGAGAGTCTCGCCACCAGGAGTGCACATTTGTAAAGTTGGTCCTTTTGTGTATTTTGGATAGGAATATCATGAAAACATTTCAGCTTTTCTGACAACTGCTACAGTTGAATTCTCATAAATTTGGAACTAATTACCACAAATTTCTTTAGCTACTCTGAAATTAGTTATGCAAGTCATTTAAAACAAAAGTCAACTATATTCTTGTTCTGTGCTCAGTTAACTGATCTCAACCAGTGCATTGTAGGAGCACTGCAGTTGGCTACAGCACCCCTAAGTTACAGAGGAAAAAAAAAGGGCCAGAGTTCCCTCCGCCATATTAGCAGGTGCGTGTGTGTAGATGTTGAATGAGGTTTGGGTCAGGCTCAGCTATGATGCTAACTCATGTTTAAATAGCCCTCTGACATTCGCTGTTTAGGCTCACCTGTTAAAACAACTATGTGGGCAAGTTGCCAGAGGGCTGCCGTAACCTTATCCAAACATGAGTCAGCACTTTCAGGAGAGGAGAATATTGTAAAAAACAATCTTGTAGTCTTCTCTGAAGATGGTCAAATAGCCTTTTTTGATTACATACTTTCTTATGTTCTTTTATTCTAAAGCGTTTAGACCAGTAACAACTGTTGGATTGTAAATTGCCTTGTTTTGATTTTATTGTCTGTTATCTGATCTTATTTCACCAATACTTATACCCTGTTAATTCAATATTATTAGTAATACATTATGTAAATTCTTGCTTTTGCAAAATTAATAATATGTAACTTTAAAAATGATAGGAAATGCTGCTTTTCTAAGATTTGGCAGTGACTGAATTAAAGAAATGAATGAATACTTATACAGAACCAAATTAAATGTCATCAGGACCTGATCTGCATATTTAAAGAAGACTCTGCTGCCTTCCTGTGGGTGTCCTGTTTGCCTGCTCAAAAGAACAGGTTAATATTTGGGCCTGTCGGGGAGGCAGCAGGATCGGAAAGGGTCAGTCCTTCCCCTCGCTTTAACTGCTGCCCCCCCCCCCCACCCCGGTTTCTGCCAGGCAAGGGGAGTTAAAATTGGGGCCCATGAATCTGTTGTCAGACCATGGAAAACAGACTCTACAGCACAAAAGCCAGAAGCCAGATGAAAGCTAAACGCTCACAGGTCAGAATCACTTGTAAACAGTGTTCAGTAAAGAGTCACCCAATCTGCATTTGCTCAATCCAACATAGAGGAGACTGCATGATGAGCACTGAAAACTGGTTACTTGATGAAAATCTAAAATTGCAGTGTTGACCCTTATGAAACACTAAAATAGAATGTTAAATGAGACCAGAATATTTGTTGCTTCCTACCTTACAAATTTGCAGTGTGTGGTACCTTGATAGATGATCTACATTACACCTACAACTGTATGTCTCTTCCAGGTTGGAGACCTTCAGAGCAGTTATATAGCTGCACAGAAATCAGCAACTGCATTTCCAGAACATGTTGACACTCAGCAATTAATCAAACAACTGCAACAACACTTTGCCATGCTTTAACTGTTACCATTACTCAATGATCTTGGGATGGGCGTATTCTGTGTTGTTAAAGGAGGGGTGTTACATAATTTAGTTATCATATGTTGTGGCAGTACAGTTGTTAATTTAGTGATTTTATCTTTCTACCTCAGATATACTGAGATCCAGTGTCATTATCTGTGTATGAAAATTCTGAGGCTAGATTAAATGGAGCTGCTCAAACTATCCTGAGTTCACTCAGTGTACACGTGAATCAATGCCAGAGTGCAGCCAGCCTCTGAGATTGATCTGTTTTGCACTGGCATTTGTAATTTCGATGGGTGGTACTGTACAATAAATCTCAAAAAGTCTGACCCTGTTTTTCAGATACTACCTGTTACAGGGACAGAGTAGTAAGCTCCTTATGGATCTGTCATAGTGAATAACTTGCAGACACAATGGTAGTGGGGCCAACTGGATTAGGGTTGATCTGAAAGTAGATTTTAAAATTAAAAGTATTTTGAAAAGACAAGAACCCATGAAACAACAATGATAAATAACAATTTTTAAAATTAGACACAATGTCATTCCCTTAAAGGAACCAACTATTTTGTTAGTTTTTATATATTCACATTTCATTCCACATAAAGTATCTATCTATAACCTACAAAGTAAAAATATAATATTTTTGTTATAGTATTTCAACCTGTATTGTAAAGAAAGTTCTACAATAACCAGCAGATTAAAAATAGTAAAACAAGATTTGGCTGGATTTTACTTAACTTTTTAACTGTTTTTCCCCTGTCACAAGTAATATAAAAAATGTGTTTGGTGCAGCTAACTCTTGCTGCAGTACTTTAGAGTCATAGAGAGAGTCATACAGCATGGATAGAGGCCCTTCGGCCCATCGTGTCCGCGCCGGCCATCAGCCCTGTCTACTCTAATCCCATATTCCAGCATTTGGTCCGTAGCCTTGTATGCTATGGCATTTCAAGTGCTCATCCAAATGCTTCTTGAATGTTGTGAGGGTTCCTGCCTCCACAACCCTTTCAGGCAGTGAGTTCCAGACTCCAACCACCCTCTGGGTGAAAAAGTTCTTTCTCAAATCCCCTCTAAACCTCCCGCCTTTTACCTTGAATCTATGTCCCCTTGTTATAGAACCCTCAACGAAGGGAAAAAGCTCCTTAGTATCCATCCTATCTGTGCCCCTCATAATTTTGTACACCTCAATCATGTCCCCCCTCAGCCTCCTCTGCTCCAAGGAAAACAAACCCAATCTTCCCAGTCTCTCTTCATAGCTGAAGCGCTCCAGCCCTGATAACATCCTGGTGAATCTCCTCTGCACCCTCTCCAAAGCGATCACATCCTTCCTGTAGTGTGGCGACCAGAACTGCACACAGTACTCCAGCTGTGGCCTAACCAGTGTTTTATACAGCTCCATCATAACCTCCTTGCTCTTATATTCTATGCCTCGGCTAATAAAGGCAAGTATCCCATATGCCTTCTTTACCACCTTATCTACCTGTTCCGCCGCCTTCAGGGATCTGTGAACTTGCACACCAAGATCCCTCTGACCCTCTGTCTTGCCTAGGGTCCTCCCATTCATTGTGTATTCCCTTGCCTTGTTAGTCCCTCCAAAGTGCATCACCTCGCACTTTTCCGGGTTAAATTCCATTTGCCACTGTTCCGCCCATCTGACCAACCCATCTATATCGTCCTGCAGACTGAGGCTATCCTCCTCACTATTTACCACCCTACCAATCTTTGTATCATCAGCGAACTTACTGATCATACCTTTTACATTCATATCCAAGTCATTAATGTAGACCACAAACAGCAAGGGACCCAGCACCGATCCCTGTGGTACCCCACTGGCCACAGGCTTCCAGTCACAAAAACAACCTTCGACCATCACCCTCTGCCTTCTGCCACTAAGCCAGTTTTGTATCCAAAGTGCCAAGGCATCCTGGATTCCATGGGCTCGTACCTTCTTGACCAGTCTCCTGTGGGGGACTTTATCGAAGGCCTTACTGAAATCCATGTATACCACATCCACTGCGTTACCCTCATCCACACGCCTAGTCACCCCCTCAAAAAATTCAATCAAATTAGTCAGACATGATCTTCCCTTGACAAAGCCATGTTGACTATCCCTGATTAATCCTTGCTTCTCCAAGTGGAGACTTTCTTTTATATGAAAAATAATTTGCATTTATATAGCTCCTTTCATGTTCCCAGAACATCCCAAAGTGCTTCACAACCAATGGATTACTCTTGAAGTGAAGTTATTGTTATGTAGGTAAATACAACAGCCAATTTGCACACAACAAGATCCCACAAATAATAAATGACCAGTTAATCTGTTTGGTGTTCACTGAGGGCTAAATCTTGGCAGGGACACCATTATTCAAATAGCATTATTTACATAGTATTATTTCAGCACTCCTTCAGTACTGCACTGGAGTGTCAACCTATATTATGTGCTCATGTGTCTGGAGTGGGACTTCGAACCCACAACCCGACTCAGGCACTGAGCCATAACTGATACTAAGTGCTCTCTGCTTCCTATTTTTTTTAAATTCAGGCTATTTGTTTGAATTCTATTTTCGTTTATCCTTATAGGTTAGGATCATTTCCCCTTGTCCCCTATTCTGGCTATTTATTCCAACATTTTTAAAAATTGATTCTTCAACCAATCCCAGTATTAAATTTCGTTTGAATTTGTCTGTCACATTGCATAACTCATCTAAATCTGATGCAAATTGTTAACTGTACTTCCCCTATTTTAGTACCCTTCCTATTTGGGTTTTGACTGCACATTTAAGAAGCAAATAATTATTTCCTGCATCCAGGTCATTTATTTATTTAAGAAACAACAGAGGTCCAAACATTGACTCTTGTGGTACCCTAATCAATACCTCCCCCCTGTCTGACACTACTCGCATGAGTAAAGAAAAGTAACTTACATTTATATAGCGTCTTTCACGTCCTCAGCATTCCCCAAAGTGCTTCACAGCCAATGAAGTACTTCTGAACTGTATTCACTTATAATGTAAGTAAACATGCCAGCTAATTTGTGCAAAGCAAGATCCCACAAACAGTAATGATATAAATTACTAGATAATCTCTTTTAGTGCTGTTGGTTGAGGAATAAATGTTGGCAGGGACACCGAGAGGAATCCCCTGCTCTTCTTCAAATAGTGCTACAGGAGTTTTTACATCCACCTGCGAGGGCAGATGGGGCCTTGGATTAACATCTCATCTAAAAGACAGCATCTCCGACAGTGCGGCACTCCCTCAGTACTGCACTGAAATGTCAACCTATATTATGTGCTCAAGTTTCTGGAGTGGAGCTTGAACCCACAAACTGACTCAGAGGCGAGAGGCTTTCTGAAAGCTCAAATGAACTATATCGTAGGGTGTTCCACCATCTACCTTACTTGTAAGGATGGATTTTCCTCTACTTTGTGCCTGAGGAATCAACATTGTCCAAGCGCAATAAAGAGAAAAAAGAGGCAGAGACCATCTATCAAGTATGACAACTTTTATTCTATACTAAATCAGCTGTTCTGATGCTTTATGGGTATGTTGCAGCTTGAAACTTCAGTTTTGTTTTAGATTTATGAAATAAACAAGGCTACACTAACAAAAAGGATGTCTTACTATATGCTGAACTCCAGCAACACCAAAACTGAGCGTAGAATGGTAATTATTGTTGACACTTAATGCATTCATATGATGTTGGTCTGACCATTATTTTAACAGCGGTATTAACCGGTTTATTTTAACTGAGTTAACACCTCAGTTAAAATAGCAGACAAAAGAATGTTAATTTTGTTTTCACTCTGTCCATTATCTCACTTGGCCTAACTTCTATGTACCTCCCTCGAGCACAAAAATACAGACACCCAAAACTTTAAGGGACTTGGTGTATGCAGCAGTGAAATCGTGTAGAGAAAATCTGTGATACATCCTTATAATACATTTTCATGCAACTGACAGATACAAGAAACAGTGCTGTTTGATTGCTAACACATCATCAAAACAAACAAAATCTGCTCCATTTAGAACACCATATGTCAGCACACTTTGTTACAAAACCTGTTATGTTGCTTCAGGCCTGCCCCGCTCAGGATTCTTCAGCAACCCCCTTTTTCAAAAACACCTTTCTGTAAAGCAGGGGTGCTCCCCCAACTCTATACACACCCACACACACATATATATATATATACATATATATCATGCTATAGCGAGAATCATGCCACATATTAAACTAAAATAAATACTATAATTGGCCAAGCCTTGATATTCTTTCAAATACTGTTGCAGTGCTTTAATTTTTCCTTAAATCGCAGGTATGGTTCCTGTTATCCACATCCAGCTGATTGTGGTAAAAATCTAGACAACATTCTATTGAATTCAATGGAATGAAAATCCGCGTGTTCTCTAAAGGACGGGCTATCCACCTATCAGATTACTGATGAAAGCAAAAACCTACATGAGCAGGTTTCACCACTTTGGGACCAGGCCACTATATGGAGCTCTTTATGGTAGCAAAAGGCTGCATGTCGAGAGAGGAAAAAAGAGCAGGTTCAGTCATAACTTACAAAAAAGTCAACTCCCTGGGCACAATGAACTAGTTGGTTATAGGTTCCTACATAAATTATAGTGAAGATCTGTAATGGGAAGATCTAAATAAAATCTACACCACAAACTGTTGCCTGTTTTCTGTCAACATTCTTATGTTTAAGCTGAATTCAATATTATTACATTTTATTCAGTACAATAAAGTAGAAATGTGAATATGAAAAGTCTTATGAATTTTCAGTGTTACAATCATCTAGATATTTTAACTGTGAAATAATACACAAATGTTGGTCAAATGACAGTCATTGTTTATTAGATCTGGAAAAAGATATTCCTAACATGCCCAATATCACTTTTCATTGTTACTGTAAAATGTGAAAATCTGATTTATTTTGTAAAACTTTGATAAAGGCTAAATATTAGGATATTGCTACATTAAGTAGCAATGTCAAAATTTACAATTATTTATCTTGAATAAACGATTACTGTTATGCAAAATCTCATACTTATTATTTTAACCTTAAGACTGCAATATACTCTTCAAAATAAATTTGCATGTTAGTTTTGTAAATGCAATAATCACCAGCTGGTGCCGTCTGTATGCTTGAGTTCATTTTGTTTATCCAGACTATTGTAATTGGATTGCGCAGGGGAAGACTTGAATATGAGAGCAACAACAGACAGGCAGCTGCTGCAGCTGGTAGAGGGCAGAGCCTGATGGTGAGGTCTTCTGGGATCACTGGTCAGCCTGCTTATGATGACTGACTGATTATAAATGGATTACTGAGCCGAGATAGAAATAATTTATAATGCTAAAATAATGAAAGATAATGTACAAGAATATATTCAGATGACAAAGTACCTTTTTAACACAGCCATGTAAATAGCCTATAAAAAAAGAGGACGTTGCTATCCATTCAGGTTTTATGCTTCTAGTAAAATTAAAGTATGAAGGTGAAAGCAAAGCATTTACTTTTAAAATTGAAAACTTGTAGACTCAGAATCAACCTTGCTCATAAAATAATTACAGAATTTCTGATATTCCTTGGAGGTGTTCATTCAAATGTCTGTAATTATTTTCAACTCATAGTTCAAAGTGAAAAAGTTCAGAGGTTAATTTCATGAGCTCAATTCTCCTGTGTGTCACGCCATCCATTCACTTGCCGAGGTGCAATGAGGTGAAATATTAATATTATCACAAATCCGACCCCAAACAATCAATAAAAGGTATTATAAGATCACAGGAAACAGATGAGGAAGCCATTCAGCCTCCCATTTTAATTCATTCATCCTGAATCATCCTGCACTCCTCTCCATTGCTGCATGAATTGTTTCTTAAACAATTCCAGGATTTTCACCTCTACCAGCCAGCCTGGCAGTCTATTCCAAAAGTTGATCACTTCCTGCATGAAGAAGAACATCCTGCCATCAGTCCTAAAATTACCGTTTACTGTTTTGGACCTGGTTTCACCAAAAGATGTAGGATAGAAATTGTAAAATCTTTTTAGTCCATGCAATTCCACCTTGGGGGTGGGGTCAGAAAACAGGGGTAGACCCGATCTGCCAGATTTCCACCCCAATGACAAAGTAAAAGAAAATCCCAGACTGATGGATGGGAGGAACCGATGCTTCTTCTACCACTTACATCCAAACAACAGCTTGAGGGCATGCCTAGGCTCAGATAAGTCTCTGATTGGCCGAGCAGAGTGCCAGTCTGAGAACACGCTGACTCTGGGGGCAGGTGTCCCTCTTGCCGGGCTACAGGCACAAGTACCTGGCTGTATTATTTAAATAACCCTCTCCCTGGAATTTGGATTGGGGTCACAGTGGGATGAAAGCGCCGAGCAGAAGTTCTGACCGCCAGCCCTTCTGAGGACACAACACCACCATGGAAATTTCTAGACTCTCGTCAGTAGCACTGGGAAAAATACATGAGAAAACAAACAGAATGAGAATAGCTCAGTTACTCCACTCCTTTTAACAGACCATGTACAATTCACACTGTTATGGACTCTCCCCAATTTACCAAATCTACCGAGGAAGCTATAATCCAGAAGTAATTTTTCCAGAAAGATAAAATTGTGAAATTTCTGCCACGCCAGAAGTTAATTGAATGAATCTCTTAAGCCATCACTACCACTAAAACCAATCATTGCATTCCATGGAAATTTTTCCATGGTGTGACTAGGATTTGAACTATTGTTTTCCAAAGAGTATTTGACTATCAATGATTTTTATTTCTTTTACTGTGGGGAAGCACTTGGCCCACTTCCCATTTCCTACAGTAACATAAATAATTCAGTATGTCGGAAATCATAGGTATGAGTCAAGTCTTCCACCATTTTAAGGATGTGCCACCATTTCACCTACAACATACATTTGCTCTAGATGGCAGCCTGATTGGGAGGTCGGCCATCTCATGCAGAGCTTCCATTTTTAAAATAACATACAGTAGATTGTACAAGATTTTTTACACAAGTACTGAAATATGAGGTTAAATTAGGCCATTATCCTGGGATAAATATCATCAGACATTCATATAATCATAGAATCTTACAGCACAGAAGGAGGCCATTCAACCCATCGTGCCTGTGCTGACTCGTTGAAAGAGTTATCCAATTAGTCCCACTCCCCTTCCACTAAAGTCACACTTTGGAATTATTTTATTACCTTTAATAATTATTGCACTTAAAACACGTAAACAAATTGCAGTTTGTGATTTTTAAGTACTGTTCCTTTTTTTCCTAGACCTTCAAAATAGTTCCCTGATTTCACTGACCTTTGTGATTTGTAGGGGCACTGCATCCCCCTGTGGCTGGGTAAGAGTACTACATTATTGCACAAAATCGCTGCAACATTACAATACCCCATCTCACTGTTATTCTCTTCACATCCTCAAACGGAAATAAATGTACAAAATATCTCAGCCATTTGGCAAATAAACACAATGGGGTAGAAGTTGATTATGGCTCATTTTCAGTTGCATAACCAGCAGCGTGCCAACAGCATATGCCCCCAACTAGGAGGCCAGCGGCCAAGCCAAAATTCCTCCTTGGACCTCAGTATCATTATTTGGGCAAGCTGCCGGCGCCTGTCATACCTTCACAGGCAGCTGAAGAATCCCAAGCGGAGCAGGCCCGGCTTCTGCTCCACTCATCGCCAGTCAATTTTGGCAAGGGAACCTAAAACAATTTCTCATTTACATATGTAAGGTCCCTAACGTCTGTTCTAGGTGGCTGCCAGCGGCACCTGATCAGTGGGCCTGACGAATTTAGCGTTGGCCCGAATGTAATGCTAAATTTATCATCATTGTGCCCATGTTGTGCCCAAAAAAACGGGCGCACACATACCAATCTCTAACCCAGTGGCTCCAAAAATACACAAGACATGATCCTAGCAGTTATGCTTGGATCACACACACTGGTGCCTTCCAATGGACTATGCCGGAGTTTGTGGGGTTAGTGGGAGAGCACCTCATTTGCATGGGGCTGACAGACAGCATGCCACAATGGACATATCTCAGGTGCCGTCCTATCTCATGCTGACGGAAACTCAGGTACTCACCAGCTATCCAGGGGGAGGGGATCCCCAGACCCTTCCTGGAGACCCCATCCTGTTGCCCTTTCAGAGCTCTGTGTCAAGTAGCCGATGCTAAACTTTTTGGAAATGAAATGTCACCATCTTTGGGAGTCCAGGCTGCTTCCCTAGCCTGGAGTCCCTCAATGGGCCCACTTCTACCTTTCTGGAGGCTGATACGTCTCATCTCACTCAATGCACTGGCCTCCAGTTTTACACAGGGTCTCTTATGGCCTGGGGAAGCAGGAACTCCCAGCATTGGAAGTCCCCTCACCATTTTTTTATTCGTTCATGGGGATGAGGGCGTCACTGTCAAGACCATCCCTAATTGCCCTTGAGAAGGTGGTGGTGAGTTGCCTTCTTGAACCGCTGCAGTCCATCTGGTGAAGGTTTTCCCACAGTGCTGTTAGGTAGGGAGTTCCAGAATTTTGACCCAGTGACGATGAAGGACTGGCGATATATTTTCAAGTCGGGATGGTATATGATTTGGAGGGGACCGTACTGGTGGTGTTGTTCCCATGTGCCTGCTGCCCTTGTCCTTCTAGGTGGTAGAGGTCACGAGTTTGGGAGGTGCTGTCGAAGAAGCCTTGGCGAGTTACTGCAGTGCATCCTGTGGATGGTACACACTGCAGCCACAGTGTGCTGGTGATGAAGGGAGTGAATGTTTAGGGTGGTGGATGGGGTGCCAATCAAGCGGGCTGCTTTGTCTTGGATGGTGTCGAGCTTCTTGAGTGTTGTTGGAGCTGCACTCCTCCAGGCAAGTGGAGGGTATTCCATCACACTCCTGACTTGTGCCTTGTGGAAAGGTTTTGGGGAGTCAGGAGGTGAGTCACTCGCCGCAGAATACCCAGCCTCCGACCTGCTCTTGTAGCCACAGTATTTATATGGCTGGTCCAGTCAAGTTTCTGGTCAATGGTGACTCCCAGGATGTTGATGCTGGGGGATTCGGCGATGGTAATGCCATTGAATGTCAAGGGGAGGTGGTTAGACTGTCTCTTGTTGGAGATGGTCATTGCCTGGCACTTGTCAGGCGCGGATGTTACTTGCCACTTATCAGCCCAAGCCTGAATGTTGTCCAGGTCTTGCTGTATGCGGGCCTGGACTGGTTCATTACCTGAGGGGTTGCGAATGGAACTGAACACTGCAATCATCAACGAACATTTCCATTTCTGACCTTATGATGGAGGGATGGTCATTGATGAAGCAGCTGAAGGTGGTTGGGCCTAGGACACTGCCCTGAGGAACTCCTGCAGCGATGTCCTGGGGCTGAGATGATTGGCCTCCAACAACCACTGCCATCTTCCTTTGTGCTAGGTACGACTCCAGCCACTGGAGAGTTTTCCCCCTGATTCCCATTGACTTCAATTTTACTAGGGCTCCCTGGTGCCACACTCGGTCAAATGCTGCCTTGATGTCAAGGGCAGTCACTCTCACCTCACCTCTGGAATTCAGCTCTTTTGTCCATGTATGGACCAAGGCTGTAATGAGATCAGGAGCCAAGTGGTCCTGGCAGAACCTAAACTGAGCATCGGTGAGCAGGTTATTGGTGAGTAAGTGCTGCTTTATAGTGCTGTCGACGACACCTTCCATCACTTTGCTGATGATTGAGAGTAGACTGATGGGGCGGTAATTGGCCGGATTGGACTTGTCATGCTTTTTGTGGACAGGACATACCTGGGCAATTTTGCACATTGTCGGGTAGATGCCAGTGTTGTAGCTGTACTGGAACAGCTTGGCTCGAGGCGCAGCTAGTTCTGGAGCACAAGTCTTTAGCACTACAGCCGAGATGTTGTCGGGGCCCATAGCCTTTGCTGTATCCAGTGCACTCAGCCGTTTCTTGATATTACGTGGAATTAATTGAATTGGCTGAAGGCTGGCTTCTGTGATTGTGGGGATATCGGTAGGAGGCCGAGATGGATCATCCACTCAGCACTTCTGGCTGAAGATGGTTGCAAACGCTTCAGCCTTGTCTTTTGCACTCACGTGCTGGACTCCGCCATCATTGAGGATGGGGATGTTTCCAGAGCCTCCTCCTCCCGTTAGTTGTTTAATTGTCCACCACATTCACGACTGGATGTGTCAGGACTGCAGAGCTTTGATCTGATCCGTTGGTTGTGGAATCGCTTAGCTCTGTCTATAGCATGTTGCTTCCGCTGTTTAGCATGCATATAGTCCTGTGTTGTAGCTTCACCAGGTTGGCACCTCATTTTTAGGTATGCCTGGTGCTGCTCCTGGCATGCTCTTCTACACTCCTCGTTGAACCAGGGTTGATCCCCTGGCTTGTCGGTAATGGTTGGGTGTGGAATATGCTGGGCTATGAGGTTACAGATTGTGCTGGAATACAATTCTGTTGTTGCTGATAGCCCAGTTTTGAGCTTCTAGATCTATTCTGAATCTATCCCATTTACATGGTAGTAGTGCCACACAACAGGTTGGATGGTGTCCCCAGTGTGAAGACAGGACTTCGTCTCCACAAGGATTGTGTGGTGGTCACTCCTACCAATTCTGTCATGGACAGATGCATCTATGACAGGTAGATTGGTGAGGACGAGGTCAAGTAGGTTTTTCCCTCAGGTTGGTTTGTTCACCACCTGCCGCAGGCCCAGTCTGGCAGCTGTGTCCTTCAGGACTCAGCCAGCTCGGTCAGTAGTGGTTATATTGGCTAATCCCTGAAACTGGGCGCAGGGGTCGTGGTGCACGATTAACCTGCACCTGGTCGTTGAGATGCAGGCAGCACGTAACATTCGTGCTGCCTGGTGATTTGCCTGATTGCTTCGTGCAGCCAGCGCTACCTGCGCTGTTGAGTGGCTGCTCACCAGCAGGGACCCCAGATATCACGAGTGATTAGCAGCACTTAAAGGGAAACTGCACCTCTTAAAGGGGAGGTGCAGTGTGGCTGCAGGAAGTGGTGGAAGTCAATTGGAACGTGAATCTGTGCTGCAATATAGTGCAGCATGGTGATGATGGGACCTCTGGAATTTTTAATGAGCAACAACTAGGCTGCTCAACATTTGTGGGACTCTGATATTTACAAAACATAAGATGCGGATCAGCACGGAGTCTGAGCAGAGATCAGATATTGCACACGTAAAACACAGATGCAGGTCCTGTCCATATGTTTACAAACTGTTGAGTTATTTTAAAACATTTAATAAAGGTTGCACACTACTAAATCCCACATCCTCCAATCTGCATGCCAGACCCCACCAATCTGCCGATCTGAGTTTGTACCAGGCCCACGAAAGAGCATGCAACAAGATTCTCTGCTGATGCACTAGAGGCCTTGGTGCAAGAGGTGGACAGAAGGAGGGGCATCCTATATCCATGGGTGGGGGAGGGGGGGGGGCGGCAAGAGGCCCTCCACACATATGCTCCCAAGGCAGTGGGGAGCAGTAGGGGACAAAATCAATGTCGGGCGCATAGCACCATGAACATGGATGCCGTGCAGGAAAAAGTTCATTGCTTTGACACGAGTGGTCAAGGTGAGTGAGGTCAACTGTCAAGTGGCATCTCCTACCAACTGCACCACTAGCCACATCCAGTGCTCCACGCACTACACCCCCCCATCACCCACCAACCAACAAACTCTTTCAATCAGTACTCAACTCTTCCAATCAGATGCTTCTTCTTAGCCTCGTACATTACCACTGTTGCAAGCCGTACACCCACAACTCATAGGTCACACATACTGGCAGCTATTTAACCATGACAGCTACATCACCCAAACACCTTGCAGGACACTCACCGGCACACATCCCACTTTCTTGCAGGAGAAGGTGGCTCATAACAGGGGACAGCAACTGGCTCCATGGACCATGAACCTGCTGTCCTCTCTCAGGATGACAGCATTCCTGTCCCACCCCTGCCACTCTGCCAGTGCCCTTGCTGTTGTCTGTCAGCTAGCCAGCCCACTCCCTGTAGAGTGCTGAAACTTTATTATAGGAACATAGGTTGATAGGAGCTTGAGTAGACCATTTAGCCCCTCGAGCCTGTTCCGCCATTCAATGAGATCATGGCTGATCTGTGACCTAACTCCATATACCCGCCTTAGCCCAATATCCCTTAATACCTTTGGTTAACAAAAATCTAGCAATCTCACATTTAAAATTAACAATTGAGTTAGCATCAACTGCCGTTTGCGGAAGAGCGTTCCAAACTTCTACCACCCTTTGCGTGTAGAAGCGTTTCCTAACGTCACTCCTGCAAGTCCTGGCTCTAATTTTTAGGCTATGTCCCCAGTCCTAGCATTCAAGTATAGGAGACCTCCAAAAACAGGTACAAGTGCATCAGCAGCCAGAAGCAATAATCCAGCAACTAACCGATAACTCCTCTTTGATCCCTTTAAATAGGTCTGGTGGGGGGTCTTCCATGCTGTTTAAGACCTGTTCAGCTGTGCAAGGTTAAGGTGCATTAGCTGGAGCGTTGAGTTCCAAAATCATATCTGTCCCTTTAAATCCCTTTAAATCTATCACATATTCTCCCTACTTTACTTGGTTTGTTATTTGCGCTTGCGCGAACGCTTTACCAAAATGGCGTCCGGCATACGTCACACTAGAAGTGTGTGCGCGTATTCTGGACGCCATTTTGGGTCCTTGGGAGTCCACGTATCACCTACACAACTGGTGCTACAGAGCCCAATGTGTCTTGTCTTTGTTGGACCAAATAATTTATAGTACTGATAGAACCATTTCTGACAATAGTGCAAGCAGTAAATTAACATCTTTGCATTGCTACCTTGACTAAAATAATTGTAAACAATTTTACAACACCAAGTTATAGTCCAGCAATTTTATTTTAAATTCACAAGCTTTCGGAGGCTTCCTCCTTCCTCAGGTGAACAACAACGTTCACCTGAGGAAGGAGGAAGCCTCCGAAAGCTTGTGAATTTAAAATAAAATTGCTGGACTATAACTTGGTGTTGTAAAATTGTTTACAATTGTCAACCCCAGTCCATCACCGGCATCTCCACATCTTGACTAAAATACACATGGGAGTGATAGTATTATTATACAAAGCGGTTCTATCACTTTGAGTTCACACATTGTTTCTTCTAGCATATAATAATGTATGTGTTTGTTTTTTCTCATTGCTCAAATCCCTGTTACCTATTATCTGGAAGTCCAATGCAGTGATTACAGTTATCATAATTAAACAGATGAAAATCTGATATGTGTATGAGCCGGATCACCTCCATACCCAACTCACCAACATCACAGGACAACAGCAACTCAGCATCACACACTAGCTGCACAGTATGTCCCATATAGTTGTCTCAGTCTTTAACAAATGAGCTTGTAATATTATATCAACAAAACACAGAATGAACGTGACAATGTATGAATCAAGCGGTCATTCATTCATCATATTCAACTCATGAATTATGCACCCAACATCCCCTTCTGCTTAATCTATCTTGTTTATAGGATACTGCAGTTTTGAGATTATCCTGAAGTAAAAAGACAAAATGACTTTTTAGTTATTCATTGAATTTAGTATCATAGTATGTTACAGCACAGAAGGAGGCCATTTGGCCCATCATGCCTGTGCCGGCACTTTGAAAGAGCTGTCCAATTAGTCCCACTCCTCTGCTCTTTCCCCATAGCCCTGTAAAATGTTTCCCTTCCAGCATTTATTCAATTCCCTTTTGAAAGTTATTATTGAATCTGTTTCTACCACTCTTTCAGGCAGTGCATTCCAGATCATTACAACTCTCCGCGTAAAAAAAATGTTTCCTCAAGTTGCCTCAGGTTCTTTTACCGATCACTTCACATCTGTATCCTTTGGTTACCGACCCTTGTGCCACTGGAAACAGTTTCTCTTTATTTACTCTACCAAAACCGTTTATGATTTTTGAACATCTCTATTAATCTCCCATTAACCTTCTCTGCTCTAAGGAGAACACCCCCAGCTTCTCCAGTCTCTCCTCATAACTAAAGTCCCTCATCCCTGGTACCATCCTAGTTAATCTCTTCTGCACCCTCTCGCAGGCCTTAACATCCTTCCTAAAGTGTGGTGCCCAGAATTGAACACAATACTCCAGCTGAGGGCAAACCAGTGTTTTATAAAGGTTTAGTATAACTTCCTTGCTTTTGTACTCTATGCCTCTATTAATAAAGTCCAGGATCCCAAATGCTTTTTTAACAGCCTTCTCAACTTGTCCTGGCACCTTCAACGATTTGTGTATACCCTAGGTCTCTCTGTTCCTTCACCCCCTTTAAAATTGTACCATTTAGTTTAAATTTCCATAACTCTGATAGATCCCAGTGTGTTTATCATTCCCTCTGATTGGTTAAACACATTGGGACCTTTCATCTGATACGTCCCAATCTAGATATAAATTTAGGTACAAAATTAAATTAAAATCCTCGTTGGGTGGTTGATAGTGAGGAGAAAAGCTGTAGACGGCAGGAAGATATCAATGGTCTGGCCAGGTGGGCAGAAAAGTGGCAAATCGAGTTCAATCCAGAGAAGTGTGAGGTAATGCATTTGGGGAGGGCAAACAAGGCAAGGGAGTACATAATAAATGGGAGGTAACTGAGAGTTGTAGAGGAACAAAGGGACCTTGGAGTGCATGTCCACAGATCCCTGAAGGTAGCAGGACAGGTAGATAAGTTGGTTAAAAAGGCATATGGGATACTTTCCTTTATTAGCCAAGGCACAGAATATAAGAGCAGGCAGGTTATGCTAAAACTGTATAAAACATTGGTTAGGCCACAGCTTGAGTAGTGCATACAGTTCTGGTCGCCACATTACAGGAAAGATATGATTGTATTAGTGAGGGTATAGATGAGATTTACGAGGATGTTGCCAGGGCTGGAGAATTTTAATTATGAGAAAAGATTGGATAGGCTGGGGTTGTTTTCTTTGGAACAAAGGAAGCTGAGGGGAGTTTTAATTGAAGTATATAAAATTATGATGGGACTAGATAAAGTAGAAAGGGAGGACCTATTTCCCTTAGCAGAGGGGTCAGTGACCAGGGGGCATAGATTTAAAGTAATTGGTAGAAGGATTAGAGGGGAGCTGAGGAGAATTTTTTTCACCCAGATGGTGGTGGGGATTTGGAACTCACTGCCTGAAAGGGTGGGAGAGGCAGTAACCCTCAACTCATTTAAAAAGTACTTGGATGTGCACTTGAAGTGCCGTAACATACAGGGCTACGGACCAAGTGCTGGAAAGTGGGATTATGCTGGATAGCTCTTTTTCGGCTGGCACGGACACGATGGGCCAAATGGCCTCCTTCTGTGCCATAACTTTCTATGATTCTATGAATATGGGAATGGTGCTAGCAGACTGGAGGATTGCAAATGTTACACCCCTGTTCAAAAAAGGGGAGAGGGATAAACCTGGTAACTACAGTCCAGTTAGTCTTAAGTGGTGAGAAAACTACTCGACACCATTGTCAAGGACAAAATTAATTTTTACTTGGAGAAGCATGGGTTAATAAGAGACAGAAAGCACGGATTTGTTAAAGGTAAATCATGTCTGACTAACGTGATCGAGTTCTTTGATGAATTGACAGAGAGGGTTGATGAAGGTAGTGCAATAGATGTTGTATATATGCTCTTTCAAAAGGCATTTGATAAAGTACCACAAAACAGACTTATTCAGAAAATAGAAGCACGTGGGATTAAAGGGACGGTGGTTACTTGTGTACATAATTGGCTAAGGGATAGGAGGCAGAGAGTAGTGGTGAACGGATGTTTTTCTGACTGGAGAGAAGTATGTAGAAGGGTCTCCCTAGGGTCGGTATTAGGACCATTGCTTTTCTTGTTATATATAAATGACCTGGACTTGGATGTAGGGAGTACAATTTTGAATTTCGTGGATGATACAAAACTTGGTAACGTAGTAAATAGTGAGCAGGATAGTGGCAGACTTCAGAAGGATATAGACAGACTGGCGAAATGGGCAGACAGATGGCAGATGCAATTTAATGCGGATAAGTGTGAAGTGATGCACTTTGGGAGGAACAACATGGAGAGGCAGTATAACCTAAATGGTACTATTTTGAGGGGGATGCTAGAGCAGAGGGACCTGGGGGTAGATAGTCACAAATTTTTGAAGGTGGCAGGACAAGTTGAGAAGGCAGTTAAAAAAGTGTTTGGGATACTTGGCTTTGTAAATTGGGGCACTGAATACAAAAATAAGGAAGTCATGCTAAACCTTTACAAATCACTGGTTAGGCCTCAGCCGGGCACCAGAAGGATGTCATGGCCTTGGAGAGGGTACAGAGGAAGTTTACCAGGATGATACTAGGGATGGAGGACTTCAATTATATGGAGAGTTTGGAGAAACTGGGATTGTTCTCCTTAGAGCAGAGAAGGTTAAGGGGAGGCATAACAAAGGTATTCAAAATTATGAGGGGTTTTGATAGGGCAAGTAGGGAGAAACTGTTTCCTCTGGCAAATGGGTCAGTAACCAGAGGTCACAGATTTAAAATAATTGGCAAAAGAACGCGAGGGGAAATGTGGAGAAATGTTTTCACACAGAAGGTTGTTAAGATCTGGAATGCACTACCTGAGTGATGGAAGCAGATTTCATAGGAATTTTCAAAAGGCAATTGGACATGTACTTGAAGAGGACTAATTTGCAGGGTTATGGGGAAAAAGCTGGAATGTGGGACTAAATTAGACAGCTCTTTCAAAGAGGAAATAATGAATGGCCTCCTTCCGTGCCATAAGATTCTATGAATCTATAATTCTATAAACTCTAAAGTTTAAAGTATAGGTGGAAAATTAAATTAAACTCCAGAGTTTAAAGACTACTGAATTATTCAGAAAGTCACTGTGATTAAAGCAGAGTTTATCGGTCTGCAGTAATAAATTCCAGATTCATGAAGTTTGACTTCCTATAGTAAATGATTTATCTTTGGTTTGAAGATCACATCATAATTGCCAAGGTAGCATCGCTGTATGTGTATAATTTACAGTGCTTTGCATCATAGCCAAGATTTCTAACATGTTCTCCATTTCGCTCTTGGTATTCACATACCTCTCTTTTGTTCCACTATTTGGATCAATTGCATAAAATATTTAATACATGATCCAGAAATTCCTCGGGCAGTGATCCCTGCAATTATGCTGGGATTGACCTCTGATGCTTACCCACTGAAGTATATAATGTAAGTTGAAAGTCACCCAATCTGCATATAGGTGGCAGGCACCTGTGCCACTATGAGCACATCTCGGGTCCCCACCTGCCCCAGGATGCTCCAAAATGCAGCTCTCATGCACAGGCTTTTGGGAGGGGACATGGGGTCCAGTGTCTTCGTAAGGGGTCTGCATTAAACAAAAAAAAATTGTATTTCACCGTACCTCTTCTGAGATCCAGGCTCTGGTGAATCCTTAGTGGGCAGCTTACTGAGTGGATGCGGGTATACTGGCTGCTCAGTTGGTAGCTTTGGGGACCAAAGGTATATGGCATGGACCACCAAAAATAAGGAATCATAGGAATATGTTTCATCCCAATTATAAAGAGGGTCGATGGGGAAATTATTAAGATGTTTCCAGCAGGCCCAGCAACCACCAGTCTTCACCGCAGTTTGATGTCTCCAGGGAAAGGCAGGCACCTCTAGTGATGTGGGTACCTGCCATTGGCATTCAAATGAAGGGACCTCTCCTGACTCAGGGAACTGGGCAGATGGGCACATCTCAACATTCAGGCGGGGTGCAGCTGTTGTCGATCTTTGGCCCTTCACCTCTTTATAAATATCAGCCTCCATTCTGTACGTATTTTGGAATCTTTTTAAAAAACATTAATAACCTGGACTTGGGTGTACACAGCATAATTTCAAAGTTTGCAGATGACACGAAACTCTGAAATGTAGTAAATAATGAGGAGGATAGGAATAGACTTCAGGAGGACATGGACAGACTGGAGAAATGGGCAGATGAAATTTGATGCAGAGAAGTGTGAAATGATACATTTTGGTAGGAAGAATGAGGAGAGGCAATATAAGCTAAATGGTACAATTTTAAAAGGGGGTGCAGGAACAGAGAGACCTGGGGGTGTATGTACACAAATCTTTGAAGGTGGCAGGACAAGTTGAGGAAGCTGTTAAAAAAGCATATGGGATCTTTGGCTTTATAAATAGAGGCATAGAGAATAAAAGCAAGGAAGTTATGTTAAAACTTTTATAAAACACTGGTTAGGCCCCAGCTGGAGTACTGAGTCCAATTCTGGGCACCACTCTTTAGGAAGGATGCCAAGGCCTTAGAGAAGGTGCAGAAGAGATTTACTAGAATGGTACCAGGGATGAGGGACTTAAGTTACATGGAGAGACTGGAGAAGCTGAGATTGTTCTCCTTAGAACAGAGAAGGTTAAGAGGAGATTTAATAGAGGTGTTAAATTCATGAATGGTTTTGATAGTTTCTTCTCATTTACTCTGTTTCCAGTGGCAGAAGAGTCGGTAACCAGAGGATATGGATTTAAGGTAATTGGCGAATCAGAGGCGACATGAGGAAAACATTTTTTATGCAGCGAGTTGTTATGATCTGGAATGCACTGTTTGAAAGGGTGGTGGAAGCTGATTCAATAGCAACTTTCAAAAGGGAATTGAATAAATACTTGAAGGTGAAAAATTTCCAGGGCTATGGGGAAATAGCAGGGGTGTGGGGCTAATTGGATAGCTCTTCCAAAGAGCAGACACAGGCATGATGGGCCAAGTGGCCTCCTTCTGTAATGTTTCATTCTATGATTCTAGGATGTGGTTTCTAAATATAACGACACCACTGCCATGATTATAAGAAACATTTGCTGCATATGAGTAAGTAAAAAAAGGTGTGAATGAAAACAGATGATAATGACTGAATATAACATTAGTTCAGTTCTGAACTGGTTGTTGTTTGAACACTCCAGTATAATTATTTTCTTTCCACTCAAAGAATAACAATTCTTCCCAATGCTCCAATCTTGATACTAATTACTCTTAATTTATCTGAATGTAAAATAGTTTACTTATGTTCATTGTTAATGCTTGCAGCACCCTATTGTAAAGAAAAAGTACTATTTAAACTGATAGAAAACCATTATGATTTTTAACATGAAAGAATTTACACCACTTTTATATTATGTGCCAAAACTTAACAGCCAGGGATTGTATTGTGTCATTAATCCTAGTATAAGGTGCTATTTTCCAATCTATTGTATGGACATAGGTCTTTCTCTACAGCCATATCATTTTTCCAGAATCTGTTTTACAAGTATTTCTATATAATTAAGTTTTTTATGTGGCCAATGTCACATTTCAAGTATGTCCATTGCACAAAATATCTGCCACATTTTTCTGATCGGTTCCAAGGAAATTTGAGCCAATCAGAATCTCACTTCAACATTTACTTCACCAGCACTGAGGTTATTAGCTCTATAAATTTCCCCTCCCGCAAGTGCTTTCCGGAACCACATTGATTATTCCTTCAGCCAGCACTGTTCCCTTTTTTCCTTTGATTCTTTCCACCCTTGGCTGCTCACTTATTTGTTTTCCCCCACTGAATGTTGGCACAATCTCCTTGCAAGCCCCCATGCCCCCAATCCACCCCCACCCCCCAAACCATAGGCTTTCATCAGAGAGAGAAAAAAAATCAAACAAAATAGAATAAATTTAACTACTAAGACAAGATACAACCACAAAGCAAGAGAAGGTAGAAAACAAGGTGTAAATAGATACAACAATTTCAATTAACACAGCAACATCAATTATTTCTGCGTGTTTCACCATGAGCAATGCCCTAGGAGCCCCATTAATATTTAATGTAAAATATCTAATGATGAACATTTTGAAAAATCATTCAGTACAACTTCATTTTACAAATTCATCTGCAAAAAGGCAACAGTGGAACTGTGTTATCTGCACTAAATCAGGGCACAGAAAAAAATATATAAATAGATCAGCAACGTTCGGACTTAGTATAATATCAGCTTACAACTACCAGGACACTATCACAAAGTTGCATGTATCTGGAAACCTTTTATGTAGACTTGCCTGTGTTTGCAGGAATTTGGTCAATTGTGCATACAATATATGGATAATAAAATGAATGGCTTGTTAAAGAACAGCAATTAATTTTAATGAAACAAATAGAAACCCTTCATTTTTAAATTAGCTGTGAAATATAATCTAGTTTAACCAAATTCAACTTGGAAAAAACAAAGGTAAAATAGAATGTGGACTAGGTCTTGGTCAGCTCTCTACTCAGCATCCGCCAGCTACAGTAACAGTCTGTGCCACAGCAAGCTCTGTAACTCTTCCAGGGTCAGCTGACTGTAATCAGCATCAGGCTTGGCATTTACAGATATTATCTGATCGTATTTTTCCTGATATTCTTCTGGAGACTCGTGCCAACATTTTTCAATCCTTGTCGAATCAGGAGGACATTATTCATGACATTTTTCTAGCTGATTATCATAGTCATATTCGGAATTTAAAATGAAACACAGTATTTAAGTTATATTTTTCTGACTAATGGTGATCTATAATTGTCCCACTCGTTCAGCTTTAGATTTCAAACAAATGGCACTATCTCTACAAGTCATCAAATACACCTTACGTTCCAACGGATTCTTTCAATGGAGTTCTTACACTTCCATCAGTACAATGCAAATTTAATCTCAATACCGGATTGTTATCTTTAATGGGGTTCTTCTATATTCTTTTCAAATCATTTGGTGAGGTTTACTGATTTTTTTTTATATGTAATCAATATACTTTCATGTTTCTACCTACAAAGAGTAATTAGAAACATCAAATGACAAGAAAGGATGTGGTGTGGATATCATTTTATATCTTGAAATGGAACGGTGAATGAATAATAATTCACAAACAATTTTTGATGCACGGTTGCCCTGGAAAATATGAGCTACTGTACAAAATAAGGACTATTCTTCCCTAAGAAACTGACACCGTGGAGACTTGGAGGCCACAAGTATTTTGCTTCCCTAATTTGCACCCCTCCTCACCTGAAGGTACTAACTATTGCTGCAGTCTGGTTCTACAGGTGCAACAGGCCCCTGGTATAGGGAAGGTGACAGATGGGCCTTCGAAGATATAATCTGGTTTTGGAAAAAAATTGGAGAACCATGGTGTCTTTTACTTAAAGAGTCAAAAGGAGCAGATGGAATTGTTCTGGTGTGACATTTTGAGAGAGAACACATTCAGTTATGAGACTATGTGAGATTTTAATTCCTTATGGATAAATATACTTGTTGCAGTTTATAATTAAATAGAAATAAAATGATTACTGTAGGAAAGTCTCAAAAAAAAAACAAAAAGGAGGTATGCGAGGCTCTGCGGAGTTTTGTGGAAATATATTCCTTTTAAAGTCTGACTTCTAGGGAAAGCACCTATTATAAGAAAGATTTTACGAATCCTCACCTGCCATCAGCATCTATCGGAAAATCATAGACCACAGCCGAGGACTCAAAAATTCTAGCTCTACATACAGTTCTTACTAGACTGGACGAACCTTGGGGTGAAATTTAAAATCCATGGATGTCAGAAAACTGGGTGGTGCAGCCAATTCGACACTGAGTTTTCACCTCTCGTAGCTAGATTCAAATCCAGCCCAGACTAATGGAATGTCTGATGGCTGCAAGGGTCCTATGTGAATTGACTTTGAGCAGCCTCAATCCAGTTCCTATTGGGCATTGGCCTACAGCACAAAACTGTCCTTAATTCAGCATTAATTGGCAATTTTACTCAGAGGGACCACAGGATGGTCTGTGTAGGAAATGGAAAAAATCACACTGGTTTATTAAAGGTTGCTCTTCTTAAGTTGGAACTGACCGTATCAATGAGCTTTACTCTGCATCGCGCTGAGCTATACTTTACCTGGAAGTGCTTAATGCTGATACTGGGTACCTAAAATGGGAAGAGTTCCATTTATCAGAACGAACAGCCCTGATTTTGATGAGAAAGAAAAGTTTAAAAAATGAATGGACAGAAAATTGTGCAGCGTGAATTAGACCTATATCTGATTTCTGATGTGCACCTCCAGTGGGCAAAGACCTGGGAGAGGAGCACGTAAGATGAAACATATTACTGTTCAAATGAGCTGTAAGAATTACTACAGTCCTCTCATTCCTGACATCTGTAATAACCACAAGACCTGGTGGAATAGCAGAAAGGTATAGAGAAACTTCTTACATAGTTATAGGGACATGCCACTATGCTTTTGGGCACTGGGATTTTTGCTGCAAACATTGGGAATCTGCATATTTTCATTCAAGGTAAGCAAGCTGCTTTGGGAAATTACCCATTTGATGATTATCATTGATACCATTTTCTTATAGAAGATCCATTCAGGAGGCTGGATTGTATGTCTGCTGATTTGATCTCCCACACTGCACTCCATTCCCATTACATGCTGATGAAATGCAGCAGTGTGCTATTTATGATGGTGATCTATTTCTTAATTGTCCTTAAACAATTTCTTAAATCAGGAATCCCATATTTGTTTCTGTAATGGATCACCGTGGTTGTTGTCTGACCTTGGACAGGTATTAACATCAGACTTAGCCATTTGTCAACACAGGCATACAAATGTAGCTGTTTGAGGAACAGATGTATGGCAGTACTGCTGGACATTTTGTACAAACTAATAAAAGTTAGGCACATCACATTCAGCGTACCATTTTACAAATATACACAAAAATTTGCATTTTTGTTAATGTCAATACCTATTGTACTAAAACTAGAATGTAGACAAACTTCTCTTTCTATTTTTTTCCTTTTTCTTTTGTTCCCTTTCTCCCAGATTACATGTAGACTGCAGCTGAGAAGGCAGCCGAATTGCAGGCTTCCACCAACGCTGCCCTTAACTAGTCACTAGGAGTCCACAAGAACAACCATGTATGGAACTTTCCCTCCAGCATTCCTCCCACCCAATATCAAGATCTCAAGCTAAGCAGAGCGGGGAGGGAAATCAAACCTGTATCCTACATTGCACTGTGCCTACAGACTTTTTCAGCCAGTATTTAATACAGTTATTTAGCAATTATGATTCCTACCGGGGAATTTTAACTTTCCCCAATCGGCAGCAATGGAGCAGTTAAAATAGGGCGGGCCCATTTTCCGCTAATCTGCAATTTTAACACCGCTGGTTTTGGTGTCAGATGAGGCTCCCACTGGACTCAGTTGAAAGCCTTATTGATAAATGCAAATCCGGGTACCATGACGTATATGGGACACCTATGGCATTTTAACCTATCCTGAATGGGGTGCCTGCTGTGGTTGCACTGCCATGTAAAGCTGTCGGGAAGCCAAGAAGGCCCTCTAAGGTAAATTTTTAAATCCTAGCCTTAATGGGGCCAGAAGGTGCAGGGGTGCTCCTCTGGGCCCCACAAGGAAAGTCCAGGCCTCTGTTGCCCTTGGCTCCCCTCCTCCCCAACTGCAAAACTCTCAACACCCCCCCTCCCCTCCCCGGATCTGCTGTATGCAGCCTTCTCCTGATGTGGGCAGGTCTTTGTCCTTCCCTCCCAGCTAGCTGTCACTTTCTGCCGGAAACAGTCGAACAGCTGACCAACGACATTCAAATGAAGCCCTGCAGTTGAAATCTGCCGGCCATCCAACTCAAACTCCCGCATGGGATTGCAGTCTGTTCCCGCCGAAAATTAAAATCAACCCTTTAGTAACCAACCACATTACATCAAACAGAAATTGCAGCAAATTGGCTTGGAGGAAAAAAAAGCCTGGAATCTCACGTTTCCATACTTCTTTAATAGTATGACAATAGTTCGAAAAACATGAGCTTTGTATTTCTTTAGTTTACAAAACCAGATGCCACAATTACAGTACATAATCCTTAGAACTTTTGTGCTGGATAAACACCAAAACATCAATCCACTGTTCTATTGTTTTATTCAATAAAGCCAAACTGACTCAGTGACTTTGGAGCAATTAGACTATTGCAGAAGTGCACTAAAGCAGAAATGCCCTAGCCACAAATAACATTAAAAGTTATAAGCACTGCCATAGCAGCAGAAAACACTAGAAAGATAAATAGAATTAAGACTCTTAACATCATGCATTTGTTTATAAGCAACACAAAAACACATCTATTACAATTATTGTTACTTGATTTTCCTTACTATACTTAGTGATCGACACAAGTGATTGCAAGTATTCTAATCATTTGGAAACAACATGGGAGAAGGACTGTCTCAGTGCTGCATGTTTCTAAAACCATGGTGCTGACAAATGGGACGACGACTCTCCAAGACATGTCTGGTTAATTTTAAGAATACAGAACTGCTTCTGCTTCAGGTGCCCTCTCATGTGCCAATAGTCTCTCTTCATGTTGCTCTTACTCAGTCTTTCGTTTGGCACCTGGGATTTTGGCCTGAATCCTGAATAAAAGACAAAAAGGGGTGGGTGGATTATACAATTTGAAAGCAATCAAATTTATAAAATCGCACAATTCAGAAAAGTGAGCTCTGTGGCACGAGATGGCTTCCCAGAATGGCTGTCCCATCTCTCGGTCTTGGAAATTAAATCAGAACAAAACTCCCAGTTTATACTAAAATAAAAACAGAAAAAGCTAGAAACACTCAGCCGGTCAGAGAGCATCTTTTTCTAAAAATTCGTTCATGGGATGTGGGCGTTGCTGGCGAGGCCGGCATTTATTGCCCATCCCTAATTACCCTAGAGAAGATGGTGGTGAGCCGCCTTCTTGAACCGCTGCAGTCCGTGTGGTGAAGGTTCTCTGTGGAGGGAGAAACTGAGTTAACGTTTCAGGTCGATGACCTTTCATTAGAACTCTGTCACCCCATGAAATCTCATGGCATCAAGTCAAACACGGGCAAGGAAACCTCCTGCTGATTACCACCTACTGCCCTCCCTCAGCTGATGAATCAGTCCTCCTCCATGTTGACCACCACTTGCAGAAACCACTGAGGGTAGCAAGGGCACAGAATGTACTCTGGGTGGGGGAATTCAATGTCCATCACCAAGAGTGGCTCGGTAGCACGAATACTGAGTGAGCTGGCCGAGTACTGAAGGACGTAGCTGCCAGACTGGGCCTGTAGCAGATGGTGAGCGAACCAACAGGAGGGAAAAACCTGCTTGACCTCGTCCTCACCAATCTACCTGTCGCAAATGCATCTGTCCATGACAGTATTGGTAGGAGTGACCACCGCACAGTCCTGTGGAGACAAAGTCCCGTCTTCACAATGAGGACACCATCCAACGTGTTGTGTGGCACTACCACCGTGCTAAATGGGATAGATTCAGAACAGATCTAGCAGCTCAAAACTGGGTATCTATGAGGCCCTGTGGGCCATCAGCAGCAGCAGAATTGTATTCCAGCATAATCTGTAACCTCATGGCCTGGCATATTCCTCACTCTACCATTACAAACAAGCCAGGGGATCAATCCTGGTTCAATGAGGAGTGTAGAAGAGCATGCCAGGAGCAGCACCAGGCATACCTAAAAGTGAGGTGCCAACCTGGTGAAGCTACAACACAGGACTATATGCATGCTAAACAGCGGAAGCAACATGCTATAGACCGAGCTAAGCGATGCCACAAACAACAGATCAGATCAAAGCTCTGCAGTCCTGCCACATCCAGTCGTGAATGGTGGTGGACAATTAAACAACTGACAGGAGGAGGAGGCTCTGTAAATATCCCCATCCTCAATGATGGCAGAGTCCAGCACGTGAGTGCAAAAGACAAGGCTGAAGCGTTTGCAACCATCTTCGGCCAGAAGTGCCGAATGGATGATCCATCTCGGCCTCCTCCCGATATCCCCACCATCATAGAAGTCAGTTTTCAGCCAATTCGATTCACTCCACGTGATATTAAGAAACAGCTGAGTGCACTGGATACAGCAAAGGCTATGGGCCCCGACAACATCCCGGCTGTGGTGCTGAAGACTTGTGCTCCAGAACTAGCTGCGCCTCTAGCCAAGCTGTTCCAGTATAGCTACAACACTGGCATCTACCCGACAATGTGGAAAATTGCCCAGGTATGTCCGGTCCACAAAAAACAGGACAAATCCAATCCGGCCAATTACCGCCCCATCAGCCTACTCTCAATCATCAGCAAAGTGATGGAAGGTGTCGTCGACAGTGCTATCAAGCAGCACTTACTCACCAATAACCTGCTCACCGATGCTCAGTTTGGGTTCCGCCAGGACCACTCGGCTCCAGACCTCATTACAGCCTTGGTGCAAACATGGTCAAAAGAGCTGAATTCCAGAGGTGAGGGTGACTGCCCTTCACATCAAGGCAGCTTTTGACAGAGTGTGGCACCAAGGAGCCCCAGTAAAATTGAAGTCAATGAGAATCAGGGGGAAAACTCTCCAGTGGCTGGAGTCATACCTAGCACAAAGGAAGATAGCAGTGGTTGTTGGAGGCCAATCATCCCAGCCCCAGGATATTGCTGCAGGTGTTCCTCAGGGCAGTGTCCTCGGCCCAACCACCTTCAGCTGCTTCATCAATTACCTTCCCTCATCATATGGTCAGAAATGGGGATGTTCGCTGTTGATTGCATAGTGTTCAGTTCCACTCGCAACCCCTCAGATAATGAAGCAGTCCGTGCCCGCATGCAGCAAGACCTGGACAACATCCAAGCTTGGGCTGATAAGTGACAAGTAACATTCGTGCCAGACAAGTGCCAGGCAATGACCATCTCCAACAAGAGAGAGTCTAAACACCTCCCCATGACATTCAACAGCATTACCATCGCCAAATCCTCCACCATCAACATTCTGGGGCTCACCATTGACCAGAAACTTAACTGGACCAGCCATATAAATACTGTGGCTGCAAGAGCAGCTCCAAGGCTGGGTATTCTGCGGCGAGTGACTCACCACCTGATGCCCCAAAGCTTTTCCACCATCTTCAAGGCACAAGTCAGGAGTGTGATGGAATACTCTCCACTTGCCTGGAGGAGTGCAGCTCCAACAACACTCAAGAAGCTCGACACCATCCAGGACAAAGCAGCCCGCTTGATTGGCACCCCATCCACCACCCTAAACATTCACTCCCTTCACCACCGACGCACTGTTGCTGCAGTGTGTACCATCCACAGGATGCACTGCAGCAACTCCCCAAGGCTTCTTCGACAGGACCTCCCAAACCCGTAACCTCAAGCACCTAGAAGGGCAAGAGCAGCAGGCACATGGGAACACCACCACCTGCACGTTCCTCTCCAAGTCACTCACCATCCTGACTTGGAAATATATCGCCATTCCTTCATCGTCGCTGGGTCAAAATCCTGGAACTCCCTACCTAACAGCACTGTGGGAGAACCTTCAGCACACGGACTGCAGCGGTTCAAGAAGGCGGTTCACCACCACCTTTTCAAGGGCAATTAGGGATGGGCAATAAATTCTGGCCTTGTCAGCGACGCCCACATCCCATAAATGAATTTTAAAAAACTGTTTTTCTCTCCACAAATGTTGCCTGACCTGCTGAGTGTTTCCAGCATTTTCTGTTTTTACTTCAGATTTCCAGCATCCGCAGTATTTTGCTTTTGTCCCAGTTTATACAACCATTGTTACTTTCGTGTGCAGCCCAAACAACTTTGCAGGCAAACAAAAGTAGCAGTATGGTTGCAGTCTCAGATATTTGCAGGCAAAGGCATCAGAGGGCTTTAGAGGAGCGATCAAAAGAAAGCAAAAACTAGAGGAAAAATATATACATTTTAAAACCTCTAAAACTGCATTTTTATATAAACTGCTATTTTCATAAATTAAGTCCTTTCTTCAACACGAGACATATGATGCTGAATGGAAATTAGTATTTCCATGGACTCTCAATGGGCATTATGTAATTTTAGCAGAATCAATACATTTGGTGATATAATTGTGGGGGATAGGATACATATTGCCTAACAAAAAATGGGTGTGAATTTTGCAGAGGTTCTCCCACTCATCTACTGTAACTTTGGCAGAAAAGCCATGGAAAGACTAAAAAGACAGTGGAAAAGCTGTTCTTCCAGAGTTTCAGTGACCACCAGACTTATGGTGAAGGAGTCAGAGTAATCCTGCAGAAATTCACCCCCCATATATTACAGAGGCTAAATGTGTTTTGTTATACGATTAAATCAAATAAAGCACTTTATTTTCACAGTAAATTGTTGCACAGAAACACACAAAATGAAGAACTATGTTTAAAACTGGCACTTATGCAAAAATATCAACATTTGTATAGCTCCCTTAAGTCCAAGGGTCGCAGACTCGAATGTTTATGGCGGACAATTGGTTTAGCCATTCATCATCAGATCTGGCTGGACCACATAAAGCACTATTGCATGGAATGCAAAGATAACCCTGGATTCTCTTCTCCACTACAAACCGTCTTCTTAAATCCCCCTCCCCTGCCTCGTTCACCCTCACCTCCAACAAGAAGTGCAAAGAGCTCATGGACTACTTTGTCCATGAGGCCATGGAGGCAGTAGAATAGATAGGGGAGAACCAGTGGATGTGGTTTACTTGGATTTTCAGAAGGGTTTTGATTAGGTTCTACACAAGAGGTTAGTGTGCAAAATTAAAGCACATGGGATTGGGGGGAATATACTGGCATGGATTGAGAATTGGTTGACAGACAGGAAACAGAGAGTAGGAATAAACGGGTCTTTTTCCGGGTGGCAGGCAGTGACTAGTGGGGTACCGCAGGGATCAGTGCTTGGGCCCTAGCTATTCACAATATATATCAATGATTTGGATGAGGGAACTAAATGTAACATTTCCAGGTTTGCAGATGATACAAAGCTGGGGTGGAATGTGAGCTGTGAGGAGGATGCAAAGAGGCTACAATGTGATTTAGACAAGTTGGGTGAATGGGCAAGAACATGGCAGCTGCAGTATAACGTGGATAAATGTGAGTTATCCACTTTGGTTGTAAAAACAGAAAGGCAGATTATTATCTGAACGGTGATAGATTGGGAAAAGGGGAGGTGCAACGAGACCTGGGTGTCCTTGTACACCAGTCGCTGAAAGCGAGCATTCAGGTGCAGCAAGCAGTTAGGAAGGCGAATGGTACGTTGGCCTTCATTGCAAGAGGATTTGAGTACAGGAACAGGGATGTCTTACTGCAGTTCTATGTGAGACCACATCTGGAGTATTGTGTGCAGTTTTGGTCTCCTTATCTGAGGAAGGATGCCCTTGCCATGGAGGGAGTGCAACGAATGTTTACCAGACTGATTCCTGGGATGGCAGGACTGACATATGAGGAGAGATTGGGTTGACTAGGCCTATATTCACTAGAGTTTAGAAGAATGAGAGGTGATCTCATCGAAACATATAAAATTCTAACAGGACTAGACAGACTAGATGCAGGGAGGATGTTCCCGATGGATAGGGAATCCATAACCAGGGATCACAGTCTCAGGATACGGGTTATGCCATTTAGAACAGAGATGAGGAGAAATATCTTCACTCAGAGGGTGGTGAACCTGTGGAATTCTCTACCACAGAAGGCAGTGGAGGCCAAGTCATTAGATGTATTCAAGAAGGAGATAGATATATTTCTTAAAGCTAAAGGGATCAAGGGATATGGGGAAAAAGTGGGAACAGGGTATTGAGTTCGACGATCAGCCATGATCATTTTGAATGGCGGAGCAGGCCCGAAGGGCCAAATGGCCTACTCTTGCTCCTATTTTCTATGTTTCTATGTCACAAAGATTGAGACCATCCGTTCAGCTGCCTCTGCTGCTTCCCTCCCTTCGCCTAGCCCATCAAACCAAACTTCCCCTACAGTTCCCCCCTGCCCTAGCATCTTTCTCTAGTTTCTCTCCTATCTCCCCCCTGATATCCTCTCCGAGCTCATCCTGACCACGAGACCCACCTCCTGCTCCCTTGACCCTATTCCCACCAAACTGCTGACCACCCAACTTCCCTTCCTGGCCCCCATGTTAGCTGATATTGTTACTGGCTCCCTCTCCTCAAGTACTGTCCCCCTCCCCTTCAAATCTTCCGTCATCACTCCCCTCCTCAAAAAAAACACACCCTTGACCCCTCTGTCCTTGCAAACTACCGCCCCATCTCCAACTTCCCTTTCCTCCACAGAGTCCTTGAACATGTTGTCACCTCCCAAATCCATGTCCATCTTCATGTTTGAATCCCTCCAATCAGGTTTTCGCCCTGCTACAGTACTGAAATGGCCCTTATCAAAGTCACAAATGACATCCTATGTGACTGACCGCAGTAAACTATCCTTCCTCATCCTTCTCGACCTGTCTACAGCCTTTGACACGGTTGACCACACCATCCTTTTTCAATGCTTCTCCTCTGTCGTCCAACTGGGCGTGACTGCGCATCAGCTCATCTTCTGCTGAAACCCTCATCCATACTTCTGTTACCTCTAGACTTGACTATTCCAATGCTCTCCTGGCTGGCCTCCCATCTTCCACTTTCCATAAACTTGAGCTCATCCAAAACTCTGCTGCCCGTATCCTAACTCTCACCAAGTCCTGTTCACCCATCACCCCTGTGCTCGCTGACCTACATTGGCTCCCGGTCTGGGAGTGCCTCGATTTCAAAATTCTCATCCTTGTTTTCATATCCCTCTATGGCCTCACCCCTCCCTATCTCTGTAACCTACTCCAGCCCTACAACCCTCCGAGATTTCTGCGCCTCTCCAATTCTTGTATCTTGCGCATCCCCGATTTCAATCGCTCCACCATTGGCGGCTGTATCTTCAGCTGCCTAGGCCCTAAGCTCTGGAATTCCCTCCCTAAACCTCTCCGCCTCTCTATCATCCTTTAAGATGCGCCTTAAAACCTACCTCTTTGACCAAGCTTTTGGACACCTTTCCTAATATCTCACGTGGCTCGGTGGCAAATTCTATTTGACGGACGTTTTACTACGTCAAAGGCACTAAATAAATGCAAGTTGTTGTTGTTATTGTTTTTATGCAGTGCTACTGAAATCAGGACTTCAATTTCTACAAGATGCTGTAACACTGAATAAAGTTGTCAGCAACACTTCCTTAACCTCCACCTAGTTCCATTATTTTATCTGAAATATGTGACTGTTGCTGTATCATATCCAACTGTTCACACCAAGAAGGCAACAGCTGTCTCTGGAACGGCATAGGACATTCTTGGGAACTGATCAAAAATATAGATACTGTCACTGAGTAAGGCAAGTAGTTTGTCACAGCATGACATCCTGGCAAACCCTGTGATTTTCAGCATGATTTTTCCTTCAAAGTAGACTGGCTTTTAAAAAAATGTTTCTGCCTCCTGTTGTCCCCATTTAGGCTGCTAATTTCTACCTCCTGTTGCCTCCATAACTGCTGTTGGCTTCTGCCTCCCAACGTCCTTGTTGTGCATGCCAGTTTCTGCTCCCCATTATGTCTGTGTACACCCTGCTTTGATGTGTGTACAAGGTCCTCACTTAGTTGTCACTCAATCCTCCTTAATTCAAGTCTTTAAAGATTGGAACATTCTCCTTTTACTATTAGGCTAGTCTTGGACAGCAGGACTGTCAGACCCATAATTTAATGACAATGAGTGTAAAAAGTGAAAGGTTAAAATTTATTATTTGGTTTCATGCTGTAGTAACAGGTTTCTGATTCTTGCTAGGGAGAAAGGGAGTCTATATCCTTTGAACTCTGTACACTAGTAACCACAAGGGTAGATTTCTCGAGGCCTCGTCTGTGGCAAGGTGCCTCGCCTATCACAAATCTGCATTCATAACAGAGCTATCTCATCACAGTGAAGAATTGGAAAACCTACCCTATATAGTCTATGAAGTATCTGACTTTGTGTCTTCTCTAACTGTACTGCAGGGAGTCCCGTGAAAGGGAGTGATTAGCAGAGATTTATTCAGGCTCAGCAAGTTAACACTGGAGGATTAGAATTTTATATTGTCAAACAGCAAAGTTTAAGGTGGCAGCTAGAGACAGGGCAGTTTAATATAAATCCAGGCTTTTGTGCTAATGGTGACAAATTTATTTTTTTCAATCAACGTGTAACATTTTGGTAGAACACTTGAGAAAATCTGCTGAAAGTAAATCACACATGATATACAAAAGAAAATTAGAGTGCACTGCGAGGAATACACAGCCAACAATCAGGTGATAAGTCACTGCAAAAGTACTGTTTTCTAAAAGAACAGCATCCACTGAGGGAACTGAGAGAATTACTTAGAGTATTTGTTTCATTGAACATTCCTCCATTGAACGAGATCACCAAGAATTGCATAACTACTTTGAATTTAATCTGAAGTGCAGAGTTACGATTTCAGGGGCATCTAGGTTTCCCCGTATACTCAAAGTTCACGCAGAATGTGTTACTGGATTTGAGGAACCTACCAGTCTTTTGACAGTGCTGCAATAGTGGTAGATGAAACAACTAACCATGAAGACATGTGCATTGTGAACATCCTTACCCAGCATGTCAATTAACGTGCTATGGCAGAAGAAAACATTTGAAGAAGGACGTGTTGGAGGAGAATGGTATGGTCAACTGTCCAAGGTTGCAAGGAAGTTGAGAACGATGAGTAGGGATAGCGCACCACTGTCTCAGTTACATAGGATGTCATTTGTGATTTTGATAAGGGCTCTTTCGGTGCTGTGGCAGGGGCGGAATCCTGATTGGAAAGATTCAAACATGGAGTTGCAGAAAAGATGGACACGGATTTGGAAGCCGACAATATGTTCAAGGACTTGATGAAAGGGAGGTTGGAGATGGGGCGTTTGCTTACAAGGACAGAGGGGTCAAAGGTGAGTTTTTTTGATTACAGGTATGATGACAGCAGTTTTAAAAGGGATGGGACGGTCCTTGAGTAGAGGGAACCATTTACAACATCAACTAGCATGGGCACGAAGAACATGAAGTGTGCCTTAGAATATTTTCAACTCTAGCACAGTTGTGGTTTAGCCTTCATTCACCTTTGGATGAACACTTACTTAAAAATGAGGCTAGTTTGGATATCACGTTGAGAATAAATAAAGATATTTCCCCTGCTTCCATAAACCAGATTACCTGCTCTGCTTACTTTTTTTGTTTACACACTCTACATATAACTCCAATGTCAAACTTACTTTGCCACCACAGAATTAACATGGGTCCTCACCAGTCCCAAATACTGGTCAATTTGTGCCTGCAAAGGTAATCATAAAACACACGTTATCAAAATAAATATACTCACTATTACACACAGTTATTTGCATCCCCATAGTTTTTTCATGTACCTGAAAATAAATAAAAGATTTACCTGGTATTTCTCATATACAACAGGCAAGGTAAACATAGAAACCACAGCTGGAAAGGAAAATCAACATATTAGTTGTTGCACTGACAGCGACCAACCCAATCTTACACAATTACTCCTATAGAAAATATACATAAGTAAATGTTTTGCTAAAATTTGGGATTAAGGAAGATGATTGAGAGTGGACATGATCCATGTCTTTAACATGTATCAAGAAGTCAGCATAAGCAGGATACTTAAATTATCACAGAACTGAATGACAAGAGTACAAGATTGTCAAACTTTACGTCAGACCACAGATTATATTCTTTTCTCCCTCCCCCACCCAAAAGTGGAAAAGATTCCCTTCAGCAGCAGTTCATTTTATCTCAATTAATTCCTTCCGAAAGAAACTGGGAAAATAGCCAGTTAAGAATGGAGCTGAGGCGCTCCCTTATGGCACAATGGATAGATGCATGGCAAAATGTGCATTCTAAGGCAGACTACAATGGAGGGCGTGGTTTTGATCCCTAGTCTGTATTAAATGAGTCAATCTTAGTTGGGACAGCAGAGAGAAAATTACAACTGATCTCAATTGTGGGAGAGAGGAAGGCTGCTGCTGTAAGTGATGTGTGGGTACCAATTAAGGATAGCATCAGGTTTGATATGATGTCCCTTTTTGATGGAACAGACAGTCCAAGATCACATGTGAAATACGGCCATCTCATCAAAGTACTACAAAACTATTGTTTACCATCGAAGTGTAACACACATTGTACCCCTTATTTACGAAAAGAGAGAGACCAAAAAAAAGACTCAAGAGTTTATAGAGCAAATTTCCCAGACCCGGCTTTACAGCAGCGGCACCTTGGAGCAGTACAGCAAAGGAGAGTAATTCTCCTTGACATTCCAGGGGACCCGTGACACAAAAGAAATATCCAAGTTGTTTGGAAGAAGATGGTTGCCAGAGTCAAATATCCAGACGACTTGGAGGCAGATGAGGAGAAAGATTGATAACTTCAGAAAGTTTCCTAAATTAAAGTTAGCCAGCACTACACTACACTGCTTGGGGAATTTAGGTAAATCAGTTTGAAGTGAGTACAGGGGTGAATCACAGTGCAGGAGTAAGTAGCAGCAGTTGGCATAGGTTGTAGACCCCACTGGCTGGAGACCAGCTTGCCTCTGTCCTCAGCTCTGGACTTACATTTAAATGAAGGATGCTCTCTGAGCACCATTTTTTTGCAGTTATTAGAGAAAGTGTCAAGCAAACAGTGAGATTGGAGGGCAAGTTCGAAGCATCCACCACCTGCATCTGTGAAGTCGTTAATGATCACTTTTTGGAATTCCAGTCTACAAGGAAGCACGTGGCAACTCCATGGGCCTCTGCAGTGGAGGTCCTACTGAAAGATGTCCTAAGCCAAGTAATATTCTCTCTTTTGAATGCTCAGACTGCTGCTAAAGAGGTCTTGTGCTCCAATCTACAAAAGACTCTCTCTTTTAGCTGGAACATGCTGGGGGATCAGGTTAAGAGAGCATGAGGCAGGGGTTCATTAATTTCAATCCTGCCCAAAAGTCTACTCCCCCATAGAGTGGGCATGGCGAGGTAGTGACTAGATGAAGTGGTGTTGCTGGAGAGGGCAAAGATGAAGCTGCTGTCTTTCAGGGGGACACCACATCCGTCTCATTCAATCACCCTGTTGAAATGACAGTAGATGTGACTAAGACCAGACAACCTCTTCAGCAGTGGACGTGGAGCAAGCACAAAGAAGAGGTCCACCTAGTCCCAAACTGGTCACACTGACACCCAGCAGCCAGCTACCTTGCTTACTCCTGCCCTGGGGATGCATCAGGTTAGCTTCCAGAGCACACAAAACACACATGGTTACCTAGGGGAAGCACTGACTCTCGCTGCCTACAAAGGTGGTTCAGCAGGAGAAACACTAGGCACGTACACAAATCACAGAGAGAGTATTAAATTTGGTATACTTTATTTCAACTGTGTCGAGAGCTTTCTTGGAATGAGTCTCTACAGAATAAGGATATAGCTTAGGAAAGGAACAGAATCCATGGGTGGCTGAATTAATGTGGAGGCCGATGTTGGTAAGTGGGGATTTGACCATGGCATTCTGCAATGTGCTGTTCATGTGGATGGGAGACTTTGTTCAAAGGTCTTATCAATGAGAGCCTGCTGTATGGCACTTGCTGCCTGCAAAGGTGGTTCAGCTCCTCTCTTCGTCTTACTTTGCTCTTCGCTACAGGTGGGTGTCCTCCCCCTCCAGCAGTTCCATGCTTATGCCTATTTGGATAGCAAAGTTTTGGAGCATGCAGCAGATTACAGTGATCTTGGAGACCTTTGCAAAGCTGCCTGCTATCAAGGCTTCCAAAGTGCTGCTTCAAGATATCTATGTTGTGTTCAATAATGATCTCGATGGCTGCATGGGCCTTGTATCTATGGTTCTGCTGCTATTCATGGCTGTCCGAGATGTCAGTAACCGGGACTAAAGAGGCTAGTCCAGATCTCCTGGGAGCCATCTTTGTAGTGTTCTCACTCAATAAAATAAGCTGGCACAGTGTATTACCCTAGAATGAGAGCACCAAGGCTGTTACAAGGGAAGTGGGTATTCATATGCCTGATCCAACTTGATAGTCACAGATGACTTATACGTTCATGGAGTGGAAGGCCTTAGGTTTGTGTGCAGCGGCCTGTAGAGCTATATGGATGTCATTAATGACATCCTGAGGTTTGAGGAAACCTACTGTGGGAAACATTGCAAATCTGTCCCATTCTGCTGCTGGATGCCCATGGGAAGTGTTGAAACTGCCGAACAACACATCAATGTACCACACATGCCCACTGAGAATCATAAGAAATCACATGTGCCAATACATATACTATTAGAATTGATTTGAATATTAAAATGGAGCACTTGCCCATTTTTGGCGAGAGCTGCACTTAAGGCTTGACCAGAAGTTCAAACGCAACAGAATGGGCAGGGACAAAGAGATTTTCCCAGTTTTCCAACTTCCATTACCTATTCTGCTCCTGGAAAATTTACCCCTATTTTAAAGAAGGCACCAGCCTAACTTTTCTGATCAGTTATTTTAACACTGTTGTTAGAATAACAGATTGGAAAATCTAGGCCTATAAACTAGGTAGGTAAAGTAAATGTAGGTTGACACTTGCATGCATTGCTACTTGGCTCACCAACTTGGAAAATGCACAGCAGCAAAACTTATATATAGCACAAAATCAATTGATTAGAACATAATTACCCATAATCAGCAAGGTCAAGCCATTGAAGATAGCTCCAACATAGGTCAGCAGCCACATCAGCACTGCAAACTTAAAAAAAAGAACAGTTAAACATGAACTTCACACTAAATGAAGTAACAGAAGATTGTATCGCAAATGGAAGTGTGATTAAATAGTGATCCTCTCTGAACTACCTTTGCTACATTTATAAACAGCTAAATGATCTAAATCACATTCAAATAAGTCGATAAAAATCTGTAGTAATGAGGAAAAAAAAAATCTATATATATTGAACAGTGAGCAATTTCCATCAGTTGATAGTTATTGAAAGTTACATAATTAAATGATTTTTCTTTCCCTGTAGTGCCTTATTTAATCAATGGGGCACCATCTTCATGAAGAGGTTTGCCAATATTTTTGTTACTTATTTGAAAAATTGTAAGACCTCCACGGAACTATCCTTGTCCCCTCCTCTTTCTCATCTACATGCTGCCCCTTGGCGTCATCATCCGCAGATATAGGGACAGCTTCCATATGCACACTAATAATATCTAGCTCTACTGCTCCACCACCTCCTCCACTGTCTGTGTTGTCAAACTGCTTGTCCGACATCCAGCCTATGAGGGGCTGCAATTTTCTCTAGCTAAACATTTGTAATACTGAAGCAATCATATTTAGCCCCTGCCACAAACTCTGTACCCTTGCCACCAACTCCATGCCGCTCCCTAGCCATTTTCTCAGATTGAACCAGATTGTTTGCAACCTCGGCATCCTATTTGACCTTGAGCTTCCAACCCCATATCCTCTCTATCACAAAAAATGCCTAATTTCACCTCTATAACATCTCAGCTCAACTGCCACTAAAACTCTCATCCATGCTTTTGTCACCTTCAGACTCAACAATTCCAATGCTCTCCTGGCCCATCCTCCACCCTCAGTAAACTTCAGCTGATTGAAAACTCTGCTGCCCATATTCTATCCTGCACACCCATCACCCTTTGTCCTTGCTGGTATCTGGTCATCCAACACCTCAAATTTAAAATTCTCATCCCTGATTTTAAATCCCTATGTGGCCTCACCTCTCCCAATCACTGTAACCTCTTCCCACCCTACAAATCCCCCTCCCAAGTTTTCTGTTCTGCTGACTCTAGCTTCTTGTGTATCCCCTCTTCCTTTGTCCCACTATTGGCAGCCATGCTTTTAGCTGCGTAGGCCCCACACTCAAATTCTCTGCCTCTCTCCTCCTTTAAGATTCCTTGAAACCCACCTCTTGGACCAAGCTTTTGGCCACCCTTCCTAATATGTTCTGGTGCGCTTTTATATATAAAAAAAGAGAAGGATGGAATATTTGAGCATTATTTCTTATTTTCTCATTTCCATGTCTTGGCTTAAATTTGTTTTAAAATACCACATTCAGAATATAGAATCATGCATTTTCAATGAAATGAAATTCTAAGATGTTTACAGAAATTCTAATGGGAATAAAGTAACAAAGTATTCTTAACATGTAAATATTTTGATTGCAAAGTCATTAAGGGTAAATGGATTATAGTAATTATGCAGTATAATCAAGGAGGCTTCTGTCCTGATCCATAGAGCTCAATTGAGTTAAAGATGCTTTGAACCATCTGTCAATGGGATGTGTGAAATGGCCCAAACACAGACAGTGCATATCAATCACCACAGTCTGTCATTGTCATGTCTTTGTGTATAAAAGCTGTGAAAACAGTTGTGATGTGGAGATGCCGGTGATGGACTGGGGTTGACAATTGTAAACAATTTTACAACACCAAGTTATAGTCCAGCAATTTTATTTTAAATTCACAAGCTTTCGGAGATTTTCTCCTTCCTCAGGTAAACGTTTACCTGAGGAAGGAGAAAATCTCCGAAAGCTTGTGAATTTAAAATAAAATTGCTGGACTATAACTTGGTGTTGTAAAATTGTTTACAAGTGAAAACAGTTGACATTGTTCAAGTAGATTATCTCTGTTTCACAGAACGGCCTTCAATGCAGGGGCCTGTTTTTCAAAGAGTTTTGCAAGTATAAATAACCAGCACATTTTGTTATTGGCAGTTCAGCTTTTTCTGGTGATTTTTCTGCAATTACGCTGGTTCAAAACGGGTGTAAAATTAAGGCCAGAATTTTAGGCGCAGCACGAAACAGTCATTTTTCTCGTGTTTTATTGCTATTTTTGAATGATTTTTAAAATTTATCCTCACTGATACCTGCACTGTATTTTCTGTTTCTTTGAATACATTTTTATGGCATCAGTATAAGTCATACTGAAAATTGAAAAGCTGTCATGGTTGCATGTTCTTAAACATACTGTGCCTATTGGGCATGAATTATAGTTAGATGGCTTGAAACTTTAAATTTCATACTTAAAAAAGGAATATATAGTGAGAGTTCGGCACTTTCCTTGGGCCCCGATTGCTTATGCTGATTTCTATTTGTTTATACCCATTTTTATCCTCCGCATATGTTAATGAGATTGGCAAGAAATGTGAGTGTAAATAGACATCGGCAAAACGGACACACGAATGGGCAGAATTTCAGGCGTAACTTCCTGATTACGCTCCCACAGGAAATTCTGCCCCCTCATCTGATTGATTTGCCTGTTGAACTCATTGTGAACAGACTTCAGGCTTCTGTATCAGGCAGTTTCAAATATATTACTAACTATTTGTGAATAAGTCGACTTAATAGTTTAGTCTATTATGAAAAGTGTAGTACATAACTGGTATTACCTGTCTTTTGAAGTGACATAAAAGACATATTGGAATTGACATGTGCTATCCTGTAACATGATGTGGAGATGCCGGTGATGAACTGGGGTTGACAATTGTAAACAATTTTACAACACCAAGTTATAGTCCAACAAATTTATTTTAAATTCCACAAGCTTTCGGAGGCTTCCTCCTTCGTCAGGTGAACGGTGTGGAAAGTAACAGTAAGAGGTACATTGTTCGACCAGGGCACACGATGCCAGATAACTTTATGTGTAAAGTCATGTATTGGTTCATTGATAGAAAAGGCTTGTCTATGGAAGCGAACATTTAGCAGTGGGCATGAATCAAAACACAGATTTTGGCATTTACGGGGAGGGAGTGAGGTGCATGTCAGCGGCCGGGAAACCCGGAAATACCGGGAAGGTGGAGGTCCTGCCGAATTTAATGGCAGGATCTCATTACAATTTTTTTTACTCCATTTCCTGCCCGTGGCAGCGAGGTTGGAGGGAGAGGGGCACAGATCGCGGGGAGGGAGAGATGGAGATTGCTGAGGGTGGGAGGGGAAAAGAGACTGCAGCGGAAGAGTTGCTTGGGAGGCTGGGAGGGAAGCACTCCTGCTCCTCCTGGCCCACAAGCAGTGCTGGAACAGCACTTACCTGCTGGAGCCGGCATCTCCCGCCTCCCTTTAGCTGTCGGGTTTCCCGAGCCCTGGGAAGCCCGGCCCACAGCCGTTAAATTTAAATGGCTGCCAAACTCCGAGCAACGGAGCCTCATTTAAATATTAAAATCACTGACCCACCTCCCGGGAGCAGTTTACTCGGCCGTCCCCTAACCCGCCACGGTAAAACCGGAAGTAGGCGCCTTCACGGCGGCTTTCACATTTTTAGCAATTTAACCCCTCCTCGCCCGATCCTCTCCCACTCCCGCTTGACTTGGGGGGGGGGGGGGTGGTTAAAATTCCCCCCATGTTACAAACCTAACAAAACAAAGTGGAGCCTAATGATGTACTGTGAAGGCTATTCCTGGATAAGAGAATTGTAAACAATTTTACAACACCAAGTTATAGTCCAACAAATTTATTTTAAATTCCACAAGCTTTCGGAGGCTTCCTCCTTCCTCAGGTGAATGGTGTGGAATTTTCCACACCATTCACCTGAGGAAGGAGGAAGCCTCCGAAAGCTTGTGGAATTTAAAATAAATTTGTTGGACTATAACTTGGTGTTGTAAAATTGTTTACAATTGTCAACCCCAGTCCATCACCGGCATCTCCACATCATGGATAAGAGAAGGCAACAGAAATACAGACAGCAGGAAAAATGGAAACATTTTAATTAAGTACTTTGGAAAATAATCTGAGTGTGAGCTAAATTTATTTAAAAATTTGAACCGTACAAAAAAGCTACAAGTTATGTGAAATGGATAAGGAAAGTGAGATCTGCTCACTGATGGGAGAAGTAGCAGAAAAAATTCTCTGTTCATTTAAGCTGTCAGAAGGAGAGAAACAGGACCACAGAACAATTGTGAAAAGATTTGAGAGGCATTTTGTGGTGAACAGAGATGCAATATGCAAAATAATGAAATTTAATTCAAGATAAGAAGTGGAATCTGCATACAGTTTCTTCATAATCCTATGGAACTTAGTTGAGCACCGAGAGTATGGTGCACTGTATGATGAAATGACTTGTGACCAGATTATGCAAGATGTACAGCCTTTGGCTCAGTCCTGACCTTATACTTTAGAAAGCAATAAAACAGGCAAGACAGAACAAAGCAGTTCAAAAGTAACAGGTGGTATTTAGAAACCAAATAGGAAAGCAAATGTAAATCAGCTGAAGGCACAGGGCATTTCCAAACAATATGCTCAAAATAGAACACTGTTGGTGCCATTCAAGTGAGTGAATAAAAATATGCATACCTGAGTGAAATACAACAAAAAGACAGAAATTTTTTGGATAGTGAGGTTGCTCCATAGTAATATTCCAATCAACTTCAAGATTGACACAGGACTGGATGTGCCAGTCATTTTATAGAATCCCAGTACCTGCTTAAATTGAGACTGCGCTACAGAAACTGACCAAAATCCTGTGTAGGCCAGGGCATAATTCCTCGGATGTATGTGGCATGTTAATGAAACATCGGTTTAAAGAAGAGAAAGTGGAAGAATGAGAAATTTATGTTGCTCGAGATCTCGTTCAACAAGTGCTGTTAGGACACCCAGAGATACAAGCCCTTGGACTAGATTTCAGAGTAAATGCAGTAGAATGGAGGGAACGCTGACAGTGAAGTGAAGTGCTCAAATGTCTGGGAAAGTTCTGAAGGGAGTACAAGATCAAACTGAAACTTAATGTAAAGGTTCTTCCCATCTTTTTCCATTTGCCTACATCCATTTTAGTGTTAAAGGGTGAAAGGAGAAACTGCGAGAATGGAACACGAGATGTGATTTCTTACATATAGACAGGTGTGTTAGAAATGTCATGTCCCCAAACCTAAAACATGCAAGTACAAACCTGTATATAACTGACTAAACTAAATGAAAATGTATGCTTTGAGAAACACTTAATGACTGTCAGTAGAGTAAACTGTAGAGCTGGGTAAAGCAAATTAAATAACAATTCAGGAATTTTTCAAAAAATACTTTTGATAGAATCAACCTGCTAACATTTACTATACAGTTCAAACATTTCTACTTCAAAAGACTACCATTTTCCTCAATGGCAGAATATTTTAGAGCCACATCACAGTTGTCAGAAGCCATTGGACGATATCCTGGTGTATGAGAAGTCCAAGCAGAACACAGTCACTGAATTAGGATAGTTTTTGGAATGCTCCAAGAGTTAGACTGAAAGACAGGTGTGAATTCTCAAAGACCAGTATGAAATTCTTAAGACATGCTATAGACTTATGAGCAGTTAAGGAGGACCCTGAAAAGATATGGCAATCACCAATATGCCTCTGCCAATGAATGTCTCTCCAGCTCAAAGAACCCAGCTCAGAATGTTCATGCCACATCTAACAAAGAAAACAAAACCATTCATGGATTTGCTGTGCAAAATCAATTCTTGGAGTTGGACAAGTGCTCAATATTTCAGAAGGTAAAAAAAATGAACAAAGCAGTGCAGCTGTATTGATACTTTAGGAACTTGATAGGGACTCCTGTGAGTGAGCAAAAGCTTCAACATGTGACACGTTTGTGGTATTGCTGAGGAAATCACAGGAAAGACTTTGATGACCAACAGATTATGCTGCATGAACAATAAGCAACACACACAGTGACGATACGCTCAAATTAAAAAACTTTTGCCAAAATATGGACATGTGAAGGATTCAGAAATTATTTAATTGGGAAGATTTATCACATTAAGACTGATCACAATACACTCATATCATTATTGGGATCTTCAAATGAGGACGAACTGTCATCGTCATAACATGAGATTTCACATGACTTATTAGGTTCCCATATACAATTTCTCAGGAAAGAGCCTATCAAAGGATGATATATCACAAGCTCCAGTATTGGGAGTGAATGAAACAATTTAAAGCTTCCAGGAAGATAAGAACATAAGAAATAGGAGCAGGAGTAGGCCATACAGCCCCTCGAGCCTGCTCCGCCATTCAATAAGATCATGGCTGATCTTCTACCTCAACTCCACTTTCCCGCCTGAACCTCATATCCCTTGATTCCCTTAGAGTCCAAAAATCTATCGATCTCAGTCTTGAATATACTCAACGACTGAGCATCCACAGCCCTCTGGGTAGAGAATTCCAAAGATTCACCAACATTTTAGTGAACAAATTCCTCCTCATCTCAGTTCTAAAATTGCCCACCCCTTAACCTGAGACTATGCCCCCCCAGTTCTAAACTCTCCACTCATGGGAAACAACCTCTCCACATCTACCCAGTCAAGCCCCCTAGGAATCTTATATGTTTCAATGAGATCACCTCTCATTCTTCTAAACTCCAGAGAGTATAGGCCCATTCTTCTCAATCTCTCCTCCTAGGACAACCCTCTCATCCCAGGAATCAATCTGGTGAACCTTCGTTGCACCCCCCTCTAAGGCAAGTATATCCTTCCTTAGGTAAGGAGACCAAAACCGTACACAGTAATCCAGGTGTAGTCTCACTAAAGCCCTATACAATTGTAGCAAGACTTCCTTACTCTTGTACTCCAACCCCCTCGCAATAAAGGCTGGGCAGAAAAGGCTGAACTGGGCAGCAGAATGAAACCATACTGGCTTATGGTGAATTGTTAGTGCAAGATATATTGCTCTTGACGGACATCTATCTAGTAATTCCTAGATCGACGTGACCAGAGACGATAAGGAACTTAGACATTTAAGCATCAAGAAATATAGACAACACAAATTGTATAAAACCCCAGACTATGAACAGTTAAGAATAACCTGCCAGTGCAACCAGCAAACCTAAATGACCAGTTTCACAGAAAGGGAGGAATCATGTAAAATGTGTAAAGTGAGAGACATGAATTCACAACATATTGTGAGGAAGCTACACAATCTGAACATTGTTTGATAATGGACACAAGCCCAAAGCAGCAATGAAGTCCCAAAAAGACTGGTCTTATAAATGAGGTCGCTTATAAGCAAAAAAGCAATTACTATGCGCACATGAACACCAAACATATAAGGGTAAGTGCAAAGAAATAAGTTTGTTTGTAGACAATCTGTTTTATAAATGGAAAGTGGAGACACACCACTACTCACATCCTATCAATCTAAAAACATCCATTGACCCTACTCTTTAAATTCTGTTCTATCCATGTCGCTACTTTCCCTTTACCATGTCCTGGCAATATTTATCCCACAACCAACATTACTAAAACAGATTATCTGGTCATTTATCTCATTGCTGTTTGTGGGACCTTGCTGTGCGCAATTCGGCCACCTATTTTCCATACATTACAACAGTGACTATGGCTGTTAAATGCTTTGGGACATTCTGAGATTGTGAAAGATACTACATAAATAAAGAAAAAGAATGATGGAAAGAACATACATTTATATAGCATCTTTCATGACCTCAGGATGTCCCAAAACACCTTAGAGCCAATGAAGTATGTTTTTGAAGTGTAGTCACTGTTGTAATGTAGGGAAATTTCTTTCTTTACTAAATTTTGGAATAATGGAAGGAAGTTTACGTATATCCTGAAAGCTTAGATTAGAGAAAAAACCAATTAATTTGTTTAAATATTCTCTACATTCCATTTGGTTGAATGGTGTTTATTTCTGAAATGGTCTTTCTGCAATAAAATAGCTTACAAATATCTGTGCCATGCTCACTGAACGGTGTCATTTGCATGATGGGAGTATTATTACAAATAAAAAGAAAATATCGTTCCCACTGGAGGGCACAGCAGGAGAGGCTAAAGACTTGATAGAAATAAGTGTACCTGACAGGCACACTGTGGGATGAACTCAGGTGGCTGAGACGTACAATGACAACAGACTGGTTTGTGCTGCTTAGTAGAGTGGTTTCAGGACGACACAATGAGTAAAAAATGAGAATTGAAAAAAAGGCTTGTGAAGTTCTTGGCAAGAGACAAAAAAGCAGCTTCACGATGACAAAGGAAGGCAGAATTAAGCCTCTTAATGGACTAATAGTTAAAGGAAAACTCAATTACCAGCCCTTCACATTTTGCTTTTGGTTAGCACCTTTAAGCCATAAAATGAAATAACTCGGATGGTCTTACTTTCAGAGAATCCACAAGGTCCTGCACAAGAAACAGTCGTCGCAGCTCTTTGACAGTACTGTTTACATACAGCAGTGCAGAATCGGCATACTTTTGAATCTGCTCTTCAGAGAGGGTAGTGTCCATATCCAAGTAAGCTCTGCCAATACAAAAAAAAACTAATTTAAACAAAAACACAAACTGGACAGCAAGGATTCAAAGCAAAGAGAGTAAAGGTTATAAATATTGACCTGATGTGACTTTGTTTCTGTATGTATTTCTTGCTTAACTATTTGAAAAAAAATCTGGTGAGGTGAAATGAAAAAAAATAAAACAACAAACTTTGATTGGGGGCGGGCGGGGGGGGAGAGGGACAATATAGTGAGGTGCTTTGTCAATAGACTCAAGGGAATACAAGCCATGTTTACAGAACCTATCCTCATAATCTAACCCTTTAAGCCCTGGTATCACCATAACCTACTCCATTCTGTAGCACATCAAAGCAGCAATATCCCACATCATCAGTTGACCATTCATATTGTAATATAAATTAAATCAATGTTCATGTATCACACACAAATGATATCAAGATCAGGTACAGTAAAAAAAGTGTGAAATGATTCATGTAATTTTACATTTAAGTAATTACTGCATTATTTCTTCTACAGCCAATTTACAAAAGACACATATTTTGCACCTTTTTTTTCCTCCACCTCTCTTCCACATTCAGCCTGACTACAAGAGACAAAAGGGTAAGGCAACAATCTGCTCTCTCAGGTCTCAGTGCTCTCTGTTCAGCCCAACTAGACTAACTGATCCTGTTTATTCTTCTTTCTATTCAGCTTAATCAAGATCAGGCATTCAGCACACAGAATTGTGCCGTTTCACCTCGCCCAAAATTCAGAGGCAAAACAGGTGGCCATAAGTTGAAAATCAGACCCAATATATTAACACCTGGCACAGCAAGTACAGAAATTCTCTCCTGTTGCAGCATCTTTCAAAGAATTCAAAACATTCAAGAAATGAAGTATGAGATGAGAAATAAAGTATGAGGTTTGAAATGTTACTTAGCCCGTCAACAGCATCTTTCAAAAGATCAAGTACAATTTAACCAATCGTGTATTGCCTCTAATTCATATGACCTCAAGACAGAGCTGAACAACCACAGGGCAAACTTCTAAAAGCAGAATAATCTGGAACTTCTCCCTGACACCCCCTCCCAAAAGTAATCAAATCAATAGAACAGGGATATAATGTTCCAAATAGTCTTTGATCATACATCAGTATAAGCATCCTTAAACCTTTCATACTGCTGGACTATATTAAAGTGTCCACAAATTATCTGCCAAGAATAGCTATGTCCGTGATTAAGTTGTTAAAAGTGAAATTTGAAGAATGCTGGAGTGTATAATCTGGACTGAAACTCCAGTGCGGTTCTGAAAGGGTGTTGCATTGTCAGTGCTGCTTTCCATCAGTTGAGATATTAAACCAAGGTTCTATCTGTCCATTCCAGTGGTATAGGCAGGTCTCTAGGTGTCCAATCACCCTCAGTCAAAAACATGTAAAACAGATTATCTGGTCATCATTCAATTAATGGTTGGTTGTACGATGTTGCTAGTTTCACCACTAATCGCTGCTCTTCAAAAAGTAATTATATTGTGTGAAACCTTTTGAGACTCCTTAATGTGAAAGGCATTATAGAAATGCAAGTATTATTTTATTATAACTGTCATCATGTTAATACCCTGATAAGAGTCCTTGTAAGTTTCAGAACTAAAATGTGTGAACTCTGCAGGGAAGGTTATCATTTGCATTGTCAAAAGGATTACAGGTTACAATATTATTGGGGGGAAAAAGAAGGGACTGTGCACTTACTTAAAAGGATGCCCTTCATCGGTCTTCTGCACAGCCTGTAACACTGATTTATAAATTCTGAAGCTGATTGTAGCAGAGAGTGCAGCAAGTGCCAGATAGGCTATGACACTCACAACGCTGAATTGGGTCAGTGAAAATAACAGGAGAAGTACACTTCCAAAGACAATCCCTGTCTGCTTAATATCACGCCAGTACAGCAGGTCAATAGCTGTGGAGGAAACAAGAGTGAATCAGATAAATCAGCTTCATCAAAATCAATTATTGTGAATTATGAGTTTTCCTGGAATATAAAACAAAATGGAGGTGACTATAGTCAAAATCTCTACAAGCCTTATTAGCATGACTTGTTTCTCTTCTTTTCTTCACCCCATTCCAACCTGTAGACTTCACTCAATGTATGAGGAAAACATTACCAGCAAATACAACTTTTTACTGTCCACACTACAAATTATACCTATGAAAAAAAACAAGGAGCTTAAAATTAACAAAACCTTTGGAAATTTAATGTCTTGTTGGATCACAAGACTGAAATGCAGTTCTTTTTAAAAGATAAGAATCCTATATATGACCATTATGAATGTGAATTATAGCACATACTGCATATCAAATCATGTCCTATGAAAGCACGTAAACTTCTTGTACCAATAAAAAGGACCACTATCATCACGAAATGATCCTTACAAGACATTTTGCCAAGTGTGTAAATGGAAATAAGCCTAATGATGATGCTAATAATTTTATTACTCATTATACTAAGAGTAACTAAAATTCAAACACCAGTACTGTACTACAATTTAGTACTTCTAAGTGATTCTATCACTAACAAAGACATGATTAGCAAGTACTTAAAAAGAAAAGCAGCACTACTTCAGATGGCATTTGATAAAGTTCTACATGGGAGGAAGATTATTGTTCATGGAACTAATAGCAATTATCTAGCTGGATTGAAAACTATTTTAACAATAAAAAGCTAATGATGAAAACCTTCATGTGGGCAACAGCCAACTGTGCAGCCCCCTAGGCAGTTGTTCTAGATCCATTGTTCACTACACGGTTCTCAAGTATTAAGAAATTTGCAATATGCATATGTAAGGAGTACAAAGTGACTTGATCGCCTTCAATGGATAAAGATCAATTAATCACCTGGCCTAAGGAAAGGCAGGTAGCTTTTAAATATAGAAAAATATAAACAATGTACTAGATGGTCATTAGAAAATGTGGAAAAGGAATAATATTTGGGTGTCATTATTGATTATACATTGACAGTATCCAATCAATGTGACATTTTTATCAACAAGGATAATGAGGTAGATCTCAAGGGCATTAGTTAAGTCAAACTAAGTTACTTTAACTCAACATAACTCATTGTTTAAGGCCATATTTAGAATATTGTGCAGTTTTAGACACCCTTACCTTTAAAAGAACATTGCTGCAATAAAGAAGGTTCAGAATGGTTTCAATATTTATGGTTCTAAATTATGCAGCGAGACAAATACAAATTTATTTTCATGAAGAAACCTTCTTTAAGACACCACATGATTCAGGTCTTCAAATTATTGTGAGGCATGAATGATGTAGATGTAAACAGGTTATTAAACTGGGCGTGATAGGTCCTGAGCTGCTGGAAATGTCATGTAATGTAAATGTTCAAAACTGAATAATGCAACATTAAACAGGTTTTTTGGAATTTGCATTGGAATGATGAAAGGGAGAAATACTGCAGAATCTTTTCTGAGGAAATTAATAAGCTAGGTAGAGATCAAGAGAGGGATGAGAGAAGGAAGGAAAATTGCAGAATCTTTCCTCAGGAGATTAAATAGAGTCCAAGATAAGATAAATTTTATGTGGTCTAGCTTAGCTTGGCATCTCAGGCTTTCACTCAACAGCCTGACCCCCATTTCCTTAACATTGCTTAGTAGGGTACTGGATTTGTCCCAGTTTATACATGATCCTAAATAATCATGGAGATCTGTGGTGATCATTTGTAGGTGCAATATGGGAAACAAGAGACTCAAAAGGAAATGCAGATAAAAATGGCAAGAAATGCAACTCTTACAAGATTGTGTTTTGGTGTTGTTGGACAATTCCTTTAAAACACCAAAAATCATCTAACAACTTTCTATTAAGCAGTTCCCTAGTCATTTTAAACCATTAACACCCTTTCTATGATTGGTATATGAGTTAATTTTCCCCCATTTCTGCACCCCCCCCCTTTATTTTTTCCAACCTTATTAAAATGCCTGTTTCTCTTTAGTTCAAATGAAGCATTACACTCAAAATGGCATAATCTATCTTTTCCATTCACACTTACTGACTGACCTACTGTAAATTTACAACATTTTCCGTTTTTACTTCCTTTAAAGCATTATTCAGTATTCATAAAATATTACAATATCTTGTAAAATCATAATTCACATAAGGTAAAATATAAGGTAAGATATTGCTAGGGTTACAATATCAGCTGCAGCAATTTATTTTTTCTCCAAGTTGCAGTCTTTCTTTTGTTAAGGTTGCTGGCCACTATATATCCATCCTTTGTCCGGAGGAGCAGGTGAATTGATTAGAAACTCTGGCATGGCAATTGATGTACATGTTACTTTGTTGTTCAAGCCACAGCCTCGCTTTCAAAAAAATTAGGGGAAAGAAAGCAAGATGACCATGTGGATTAATCAGAATCTGAAATCAGTATCTACATTCGCTACTACAGCTGAACATTTGTTCACCAACTGGGCGAACCATAGCAAATACATACAATGTCAATCTTTTTAAGAATTAGTTGAAGCTATAAGAGATATTGGGGAAGTTGTCGATGTCAAAATAATTCCTGTAATAGAATAATTTCCTTCAGTTTAATTTCAAGAACTTTACTGCACCGTGTTATTGGATCAAATCTGAAGACATGAAGACATGATGTTACTATACTTTACACAGAGCAATTAATTATGGATCCCATGTAAAGTATAATGCCGAGAGCAAATTAGGTTAATCAGTACACTCATGAATTTAGAGGCTCACCAATAAAATTAATGGGCAGGGGGAAAGAAGAAAAATAATCATAATATATTACAGATGAGTATCAAATTGAATTATGAGCCTTAAACTGAATTAAATCAGTCTGGGTTAATTTGCTAAATAGCTAAATGTTACCAAGGCAGAGACCTTGAAATATCCCTGCCTCAGAAGTGCTAACTGTACATATTGAGATAGTAATATGATCTAATAAAAACTTCTGTCATATCCCCTCAAACTTTTTTTTTCCTAAAATAAACTTTCGGAGCCTAGCCTCATAACTAAGAGCATTTAAATTCAGTGTCATTCCGGCCAACCTCCTCTGCACCTTCTACAGGGTCTTGATACCCTTACTATGTGTGGGGGCCACACTGGATGCAGCAGTCCAAGTGTGGATGCACTGAAGCCTTATACACTGTACATACAGTGCTTTTTGTTTTATACTCTGTTTGACTAGCTATACTACTAAAAACCTTGGTTGCTTTCCCTACAGCCACCTCACATGTGCCTTGTTATTGAGAAGTCAATAAATTACTCCAAGGTCTCTTTCTTGATCCATTACCCCTAATGGGCACTCTTACCTGGTATAAACTAGCCCAACCCCAAAACAATGATGCTATGTTGTCTGTATTAAAGGGCATCTGTCACAAATGGGCCCATTCCCATAATTTGTTCAGATCAACCTACAGCCTATTGATTTGGTCTAAATTATTAATCTCTGATCAAATTTGTGCCACCTGTGAATTTAAGAATGGTTCCATTTATGACCTAATCTAACATTAATGAAAGCAATAAGCAGCATCCGTTCAAACACGATGCTTTATGAAACTCCACACATAAACATGCTCCATTCAAATTTACTCCCAGTAATGACAATCCTCTGCTTATGAGATCTTAACCAATTACCTATCCAGTATATCTGACCAATAATCCCATATGATCTAATTTTATCCAATAGCCTCCTATCTGTACTTAATCTAATGTTTTTTGGAAATCAAGATATGCAACATCAACAGGAGTACCATCAGCCGCTATGTTGGTCACTTCCTGAAAGAACTTAATCAGGTCATGAGGTGGGACCTATGTTGGCCATTCCTAATAACTATGGTACTCTCCATCTGATCACATATCACTTCCCACATAATGCTTTCCAACAGCTTCCCTACAACAGACTTCAAATGCACTGAAGCAGTGAGCCAGCAGCTCAAACACAACATCCCCTATTTCCTTTAGCACTCTGGGGAAATTGAATAGAGTCCAGCTGTCCTATCAGATTTAAATCGCTTAAATGCAGCAGTAAGTTCTATTAAAGCAATTTAGGTCTGAACTATTGGGACCAAAGCAGAGCCTTCAGAAGTGAAAACTGATGCAAAGTATCAATTTAGTTCATTGCCATAGCTTTATCCTCATACCTAACCCGTCCTGATAAAATCTCTCAAAGGACCAAAACAAAAACTTTTTAAAAAATCTGCCATTGTTATTACAATCATCCACTATTCTTCTTTCTAATGTTTTTTTTTAAAACATACTCAATACTGGCTGGTGTATTTTATTAGGAATTAATCTACTACGGTTACTTGGATAACTCTTCTCCCTCTCTGGCAATAAAGGCTGCTCCCTTTAAACAAAATGTACATGATGATGATTAGCAAACACATATTATTTTTCAGAAATTCTAACAGGAGTTTTGAAAAAAATGGTTATATGAACCCACGACAGTACCCTAGCAAGAAGTCAATCTTTTCAGGAGAGGAGAGGAGGAAAGGAGTGGAGAAAACTGATGGGCAAAAAGGAAGGAAAAATAGTGAGACAAAATTCTGCACAATATTATAACACATTTCAACTCTTGGTCAAATATATGCAATATTGTTGCATTTCTAAAATTATATTACTATCAAATTTAAAAAGCCTGCAAATTCAGCTGGCCTATTCCAGTTGTTAAATATGATAATGCATCTACTGTTAAACATTAAATTAATTATCTTTTCAAAAGATTTTCCTGTAGTTGTCACTGCACAAAGGGCATCCTTTTGTCTATCCCAACTTTACCACTTCAAAACTGAATCCCCTTTCTGTACAAAACTAAAACAAAACGAGAATATTCCACTGGTGGGTGAAATGTGTTTTAAGGGACATTCTGAGCACTGATCTTCAGCTGCTACAAAAATCTATAGTTTCATTTATTTATTGTCCAGAAACAAAAGTGACAAAGCCTCAAGAGCTACATAATGAATGTGCCTGAATGCAAATGTAATGAATTGTTTCCTGCCAGATTATATGATGTAATAAAATACTTTGACTCTTCTTACTGAAGTTGCTTAAAATACACAGTGAATGGAGCGTCCTTCATGCAGCAAGATGTTTGTGTATGGAATTATCTCACTTTGACATCTAGGTAATCAATTTTTGCCACCACAGAGGTGTATATTTTATGTTCCATAGGGATGACTTGTTCATAAATATCTGAAGATATATGCTTATTTTATCAGGTGTATATTTTATGTTCCATAGGGATGACTTGTTCATAAATATCTGAAGATATATGCTTATTTTATCAGGTGTATATTTTATGTTCCATAGGGATGACTTGTTCATAAATATCTGAAGATATATGCTTATTTTATCAGGTGTATATTTTATGTTCCATAGGGATGACTTGTTCATAAATATCTGAAGATATATGCTTGTTTTATCAGATAGGGCCATGTTACAAAGGTACCCTTTCCTCATTCTATCCTTGGCATTTGTTGAAATGAAATACTTTCATAGGGACCTTAAATTTCAGCTGTGAGAGTCAAGTAGGCACATTGCAAGTTTATTTTATGCTCCATTTTAAGTCTGTTTTCTTCACCATGTTAAAATCTCCCATGTTACACTGCCACACCTAATAAGGCAGCAGACAACAACAAAATCAAATTCAACCAATGGTGTTCTCCCTGTTGATTCTCATCATTTGACACTCCTTCTAAAATGTTACCACTCTTGCTACATAAAAAAGGCTCTCTCTTCTTGCCACTCCCCGGTACTGAAATGGAAATTTACTTTGTGAGAAATCTCAGTTGTCAGCTTAAATCCTACTACTCCTCCTCACAGTGGCCCCAATATTCCTCATTGTAGTACCTGGAGAACATTAATTACGCAGGTGCTATGGAAAGAAAAAGGGGGTTGAGATCCGTTACGTCAGGTCTCCACAATCATGATGTTGCCTCTGCATTTCCAAGTCTTCCACTATTGGGTGCACTTGAGCACAGAATCTGTGCCTGCAATAAGCACATACCCAGCATACCCACAGAAATGAGGTGGGACAGGGTGTTCCTGACCTTCCGGCCTCAATTTACTCTCAGCACGGCCAAGGAGTTCCCATTCCTCTTAAGCCTGCAGTTGCGGCTGTGTTCCCTTCCAGTATTTCCCAGTGCACTGAGGTTGTAACCAGGTCATGCTAATGGTTTGGCCCACCAAATTGAAGCATATGGTGGCCTTGACTAAACTGCACTTCTGATATGCTCTGCCTGTCCTGCACCTGGTGGTGGTGGGGGTTGGGGGAAGAAAGGGGAGTAATATTGTGGCCATTATTTCTATATATAAATCTATGGTGCTTCCCCATGCAAGACATATATTGCTTACTTGAAATTAATTCAGTTCAAATTAACTGTGAAAATTACCAAGGTATTTACAATAAACCTGTCCATTGTAACTAATATCTTTATCCAGTTTGTCTTTGACATTTAGATTCTAGTAGTTATTCAAACAATTTGCACAGCATACATCTTCAAAACCACCCTCCAAGTCCAATCCGTTCTTCGATTTAAGGAAAATTTACAGGGGTATGGGGAAAGAGCAGGGGAGTGGGGACTAATCGGACAGCTCTTTCAAAGAGCCGGCACAGGTACGATGGGACGAATGGCCTCCTTAAGTGCTGTGATTCATTCTGTGATTCTATGAATAAACATTTTTAGATCCAGGAACTGCCTTACAGTAAGTTTAAACTTAAGTATCAAGTAAATGGCTTCTAGCACATTCTGTTCAGATATTTTTATTCTTGACATTATTTTTCATAATTCTTCTTCACCTTCACTTTCTTCAGAGCCAAGATATTTCAATTGCACTTCCATGGAGGGCTGATGTCCAACTGGGAAAAACATGCCAACTGCTGCATCACTTAATATTTCATAAAAAACTGAACTGTCTATCTACTGTTGCCACACAAATATTTGACTTAACAGAGGAATCATTAGATTTAAGATTACTAGAGAACATTTCCAGTATTTGCAATCATCTTTTATATATTTACGATTAAAGGATCAACTAAGGGATAGTGGTTTCAAACTTGTATCTTAAATAGTTTGAATAACCAGCTGAAAGGCAGGGCATTGGGTGGGACAATGGTTAACAGATAGTATCCTCTTACCTGTTGGACCAACAGATGGGATGAAAATTTCTTTTCTCTGCCAGCTATAAGCATTTTATGTGAATTAAGCGTAGCCAAACTCAATCCAGTAATGTCTTACTATGCATTTAACCTGTGTGTTTGATGCTGAGGCAGGGGGCTATGTGTTCCATTCCCCAATACGGCTCATGGCGAGCATAATTTTTCTTTGTCATTATAATCTCAAATTCTTATTTTTAACAATCAGCTCTTCCCTTTCTATTTTAAAGAAAATATTTACATTTATATAAAACTTTAATTACTGCATTTCTCAGAAACATCTCAAAGCAATTTCATGTACAATGAATTATTTTGAACTGCAGCATCTGTCAAAGGCAAAAATGTCTGCCATTTTGTACATAAGTAAGATTCCAAAAATGGCAGTTAATCTGTTTTAGTGGTGTTGGTTGAGTGAGGAGTGTCAGCCAGAAAACCAGGAGAACTCCCAATGTTTCTTTGAATAGTGTCATGGGATCTTTAATCTGTACCTGTAGAACAGGCAGTCAGGACTTAGTTTAACAACTTATCCAAAGGAGGATATCTCCGATAGTGCAGCACTCTCTCAGTACTGCCTGGAGAGCGTACTCAGTCCTGGAGTACAACCTGAACCCACAACCAATAAGTGCCAACTAAGGCACTGTAATCAAAGTGGAGCATACAGTCTTCACACTGCAAGTTTCTGGTAATGTCCCTGTCATTACAGATATGCCGCACAAGAGTATTTATTTTCTATAGAGGTCGTTTCAGGGCATTTTTTGCACACCTCAGCGGCCAGTTCATGAATGGCACTGGCAGAGGTTTAGGAGGAAATTGCCTTCCTGCACTCTCAGGAAGGAAACAATGCATGGCATTAGGGAAGCTAATTAATTTAGCTTAAAAATAATTAATTTAGAATTGAACAGGTAGGAAAAAAAACAAAATATATACACACAGAAAAAATGCATCAGTGTGCTTGATCTCCTTTAAAGTTGATGATGGCAACATATTTCATTTCAGCCACTTATCAGGCAAAGAATACTAGAACTACAGTAATGCATGTCTGTTCTGAACAATAGATACTAGAGTTAGATACTGCAGCCATCCTTATGCATTTTTAAGGCTCCTTTTAATAATGTCTGAAAAAAAAACTAGTGTTTGTACTCCCTGTTACCATTCTCTCCCCCATCAAACAAGAAGGTGTATGTTAATAACTTGGATTAGTAGTTATACAAATATGATAGAGGAGTAGAGACAATTGTACTCTATCTGGTGTCTCGTCCTAATTTTAAGCAGTTAAAAACAGGTTCTACATTAATAGTGTTGATAAGGTATTTTATTTAAACTTTGTTGAATTCCAGGTCTGAACAAAGAACACATACTACATATATTTAACCACTGCTTTTTAATTGTGTTGCTCATCTGGATGCTGAGAGCTCATCTAATGAAGCTAAATTAAAATGTGTTCCACTACCTAATTATCCATTGTAAGTATGTATTCAGCCATCTGTTGTCTGTGGAATCTACTAACCTGTAGAACAGTCAAATAAACAAAAGTGCTGTACAGTATATGACATGTGCAAAAGGGAATTTTAAATTCATCAAACGTTCCTTTCTTGCATCAGTCAGATCTCAGTGCAGCAGATATGATACACAGTACTCAAATAATCCTGTGCATCAGAGGGCAAAATTTGTTAAACCAGGCTCTTGGAAATATATGCTGTTTGCCACAATAGACAGAAAACTCCATGAACTTAAAATAAGAGCTTCACAAATTCCTGCAGGTTCATAACATCAATATGCTCCCATGTTAGAGAAGCTCTCAACAGTAACAATGGCATACAGCAAAGGATTCATTTTACAAAATGGCTGCTGAACTTGTTTGCGAGACAGGTGCCAGATAGAAAAAGAGACTGCTCTAATTATGAGAAAAAGAGATAAATATCAGCTGCAAATTTTTGCTCGAACTGAGGGGCATCATTACTGAAGGGTTTTGCATCACTTCTATAAACCTGTACTACATTCAATCTACCGAGCACTGTAAAACATAAAGATGCACGGCTGGTTTCTACATTTAAGAAATTACCAGATAATCGAGAAGATTTTTTTTAACCTGCTAAATTGCAGATATGTCCTTTAAAAAAAGTTGATGTTTATACTATATGTAGCAATGGTTATTTAAAGCTAGTTACTAGAAAAACCAAAATGTTTACGAAATATAATCAGGCCCAAACTTACTGAGTTGGGGGGTGGGGCTGAAATCAGACATTCCGCCCACAGGGAAAGCTGGAATAGGGTTTCTACTCTAATTAAACTCCACCCAAAATCCTAATCTGGGGGTAGGGGCGGTCACATCTACCACCTGTCCCAGCAAGAGTTTTGGGGCATGTCTGAGGACATTCCAAGCTATGCTGGGAATTCTACCTAGAATGCCATGTGATGGCCCGATGGATCCCATGCTTGCTGAGTGCAGGCTACCGTTGTGGGTCTCTTAAATACCCTGAAGACGTAAAGGTGTAGAAGTAATCAATCCCAGAGGGATTGAACACAGTCAGACTGCAGAACCTCCAATTCCCTGTCGGCAAGCAACATTCTTTTCCTGACAGCTTTGACCCGTTAAAGGCCTTCACCCCCATCAGAATGGTAGGGTGCTGCTCCAATTTTCTGACAGCAAGGGAAGACACTTATACTGCACCTCTATAGGCACTACCCTCACCCCAAATATTAAAGGCTGCACATAGTGACACCACAAGTCCTGGCCAAAATGGAGATAATTGGGTAATTCCCCCGTCAATCACGCCTGCTATAAGTAACTGGGATTGATTTTATGCAGATGTTTGTGAATACCCTCCACTCACTGCATTTTGTTGGAGAAATAATCAGTTTGTATTATGTGGCCAAAATTGCTGGGCTCCCAGCATGCCACTGGAAGTTAGAAGGGGCAAGACCTCTGTTTGCTGGCTGCCCAGGCTGTTGACCACATCCAAAAACCCAGGGAGGGAGTCATTTTAATATTCAGAGTGAATATTGACACCACTGTGTCAGCCATTATGTAATTATCCTCTCCGCACTGCGTTTGCTGGAGAAATAATCTTGCTGTACTCGGGAGACTCTGTTTGCTATATTATCAGTCATGAGTTCGGAGACTCTCAAGTTCCGCCCTGCTTCCAACTCCATGGCTGACACAGTGGTGTCAATATTCACTCTGAACATTAAAATGACTCCCTCCCTGGGTTTTTGGATGTGGTCAACAGCCTGGGCAGCCAGCAAACAGAGGTCTTGCCCCTTCTAACTTCCAGTGGCATGCTGGGAGCCCAGCAATTTTGGCCACATACTCATTATTCCAAATTACAAGGGCACAATGCTGCCGTGTTCCCTTCGGGAACCCTGTGATTACCCTTCGGGGAAACCTAAGCAGCAATAGCAGACCAAAACTGGACATCCCCGATCCTGATTACAGTGCTACTGGAGCAGTTCAACTGTTTTAAATGTGGGGTGGTATGGTGTGTGGCAAATGACCATACCCGGGGACTCAGGAACAGCCCTCTGTGCAGCTGCAGTGCAGTTGAGGAAACTTAGGTCTGGTAACAAAACACAGATACAACATGTAAACTTATATCAACTATATAGCTGTTCATTAAATGCTGTCCACCAGGAGGATTTTCCAAACTCCACAATGCTGTTTGTGGAGGCTACTGAATGGTTAAAGCATGTATGATATCTACCTAAGCTCCTTGACACTTTTGACTTACAGTTTATCTCCTTACTTTCAATCTTTATTGTACCACTTGTGCCTTTGCAAAAAATACTCCTCCAAATTACAGATCACAAAATAAAATCTGGAATATGTTTGTACACTAATACCTCAAATGCGCTTAGGTTTCTGCATTAAACACTGACTACAAAAGTTATTATCAGGTTAATCATGAAATAGTGTTACAGATGCAATATTAGAAAAAACTAAAGGTGAAAATTTTCCCTCCTTCAATATGAAATAAGGAAAAAATTCTGCCAAATTCTATTCAAAGCAGGAGGAACCCCTCAAAATCAATTCACCATAATTTCAGTACTGTACAGTACAATAGCATAGACTAGTAAGATAATGACTGACATTTTTTTTAAAGTTACTCCTTTAAACAAATGATTTAATGCTTTGTGTCATCTAAGCAATAAAGAGGTACAAAACGGAGGCTGATTTAACTCTACTTTGTGTCTAGGGTATACCTATTTTCCTGGTGCAAAGCAGAGGAAAAAGGGCGGAAACCAGTCACGCTGGGTCTAATCCCCCTTTGCGCTTAAGTCACACTTGCAGGGTATTCCCAGAGCATGCACTCACCTCTCAAAATGCCCCAATGTCATTTTCCTATGTCTCCATCTGGTGGTAACAGAGTGAAAGTGAGCCATGGAAGTTGCACACAGATTACAGGATGGTGAAAAGGGGTTGCCAGCAACCTCTTTAATACTTCTAAATTGCTTCCTTTTCAGCAGGGAGGATCACTGGGACTATCGGCCTTCTGGTTGCTGGTTTTGGACATTAGACAGAAGGCCCTGATGCTGGTGGCCATTAAAGCTGCTGCAGGCCTCTTAGGCCTGGAGCAGCAATCCACTTTCTCTCAGGTCTGTAGCAGTGGTCCACTTTGAACCCCCAATTTTGGATGCATGCCAGTTGGGAGCATGTTGGGCCTATGCTAATAACCTGAACTTGTTAAATGGGCGACTTCAGGTCCACCAATTCAAGTGCACTTCACTCAACTTGTGCTCAAGACAGGGGTGGGGGAAAGAGTTTCTTTAAGAGGACATTAAAACAAACTTAGGTCTGGTAACAAAACACAGATACAACATGTAAACTTATATCAACTATATAGGCATTTTCAAGTGAAATTGTAAACATGTATTAATAATATGCTGATCATTTAAGTTTAATTCAGTACAAACCTATTCCCCCAATACCATTTCTGAATAATCAGCAAAAACTGGTAGGTTCACAGGACCTCACCTCAGGTACGTCACTACACATTATGAACATACACTGACTAAAACCAGTAAAGTTCCTATTGTCACATGGAAGAATCTATTTTGAAAAAAATAATTAAGAACTTCACTTCGACTTTAAAGCTGCAGTACCTCAGAGTTACAGGAAATATTTTTTAAAGTTCCTGTTGGGTCGATCATTGTTAGGGGGTACTTTTTAACCTAACCCACCCGATAGGAAACCAATGGATGTGATCGACCGCTTGTTTTACATTCCGCCTGATCAGATCCCATCAGTCTCCCGCCAAGTGGGTTAGGTTAAAATGTCTAGGGGGCATTTTAACTCTCCCCGATTGATGGAAAAGAGCAGGGGAGCAATTAAAATGGGGCGGCTCTACCTCCCGCTTAGTTCCCGCCGATTCCCCATTTAAACACTGTTGCTTTAGGTGCCTAATTAATAAATGAAAATCAGGATCCCACGATGTACATAGAACTCAGATAGCATTTTGACCCTGCTCTGCCTCCTGCCACGTAAAGAGGTTTGGAAGTCAGCGAGTCTCTCTAAAGTATACTTTTAAAAAAACTTCCCTTAATGAGGCCAGGAGGTGGATGATTGCTCCTCTGGGCCCCACCAGGAGCTTACAGGCCTATGTTATCCTGGGCTCACCCCCACCTCCCGCACCCCCAAGCTGCAAGTCCCTCGCAACACCCAACCACCCCTCCCCTCTACAGACTTACCTTGCTGCCGGCAGCCTTCTCTTGATGCTGGAGGCCACCTGATCTTTGCTGCCATGGCCCCCCCCCCCCACCCCACCCCGACCAGCTGCCACATTCCGTTCGAAAACGGGCGACCAGCTGACTGGTGGCATTCAAATGATGCCTGACAGTTAAAATCTACCGGGCCTCCGATGAAGGCTGCTGCGTGGGATTGCCGTCCCCTCCTGCTGAAAATTTAAATTAGCCCTTTTAAGTTTTCACGAGAGGCTAGTTTTAGTGCAACATAGTTTAGGTATTTATACCACTATCTGTGCCTATGTTCTGGGTGCTCAACTGGTCATAAATCAGGTGGAAGTTAGCAGTGCAAATACACAAGTTGCCTATTTGTGAAGTGAAACCTCTCTGCAAAACCTGAACATCTTCATTATAAATGGTGTCACAAAGACTTAATCGATTTATTTATTTAATTCATTCTCAGGATGTGGGTGTTAGCGGCAAGACTGGCATTTATTGCCTAAAGGTTGCCCTTGAGAAGGTGGTGGTGGGCCTTCTTGAACCGCTACAGCCTATGCAGTGAAGATGCTCACACAATGCTGTTAGGTAGGGAGTTCCAGGACAGGCTCCTTCAATTCCTACTTCTACGCCGAAAATAAATTATTTGTCAGTGGACACTTCAGCTTTAATGTCATAAAATGAATTGGGAACGGGAGTGGGAGTGGGGAGAATAAGTTTTTTTTTTAGCGAACAACTGCATGTTACCAACATTACAACTCACCACCTGTCATGGCTTCCAATTTAACCCCTCCAAAGTAATGAAGAATAAAAGCCATGAACCAAGTGAAGAGAAAGAAAACGGGGATGGGGGAAAAGACAGGACTGAATGGTAATATAATGTTGTCATGACAACATTGGTGGCACAATATCAAGAGGCAGTGGAATGATAGCTCGTACCTACAATTTCTCATATAGCAAGTTCTAGAACTCAATTTGTGGTCATTGGGAGGCTCTGTGCCATTTTTTCCACAAGGAGGGAGGGAGGAAGGGCAAGTCAGAAGGCAAGTTTATCTGTTTCATTCTCATGCAGCTCCTACTGATCTGCTGAAAAGTGCCATTATCCGGCTGCTAATAATATCTGTCCACTTTGTATGAGGATGGGTTCAAAGTGCAAAAAAAAATCTAATGAAAGCAAGAGAAGTAATTTTGAAAGACTTAGGTTAAAAAAAATTGAAAATAACTGTGTTCATCCTGAGGCCCAACCTACAGGGTATAGGTTCCATCCCAAATCTGAATCATAACCCTTCTTCAGAGATCAGTGGACAAAGTAGAATCTTGGAAAGAATCCTGGCCCATCCCACTGATCCATGTTCTAAAATTAGTAACATGAACCAGTCACATTTGAAGATGTGATAGGCTTCTTGCATGTTAAACCTTGGTTCAGCTGTCTTCTTTGCATCAAATTACACCCCTAGGGTATTGTGTTTCTTTACCCAAGGTCAAGGCGTGAAACTCTTCATATTATTAAATCAGTACTTTCCCTCTCTGTAAATGAGGTCTAATCTAAATCAAACTTTTTTTTAGGAAGTTCTCCTGCCCAAGAAACAATTACAGCATTTGCTTTATAAATGTTATGATGTGTTTTCTTGAGTAAGTTCCAAGATGATTCCAGCACCTAAGACAGCAACCATTAACGGCCACTTACATTACTCTGTGATTAACTAAATATATGCACAGTCTCCATTGCACTTTAACGTTGCCAAATATAGAATCTGTACAAATAATTTAATATTTCATTTTCTTTTCTAAACAACAAGTGAAGCAAGCGTATACTAACCAAATGTTGCCATTGTGAATTCATACAGCTGAATGCAGCCCTAAACAAAGAGTCAGGCTTTCTACTTCCTGCTGGGTTGTGAAACGATGAATACAGCCTTCGCCTGACTAATGAGAAGAGCCAGCCCTTGTCAAATTACATCTACTACCATATTACCATAATACTCTCAAAGCACCACTCCTACAATCGTTTCTCGTGCATTAGTGAAAGTTTCTACAGAAGTTTATTGAGACCCAAAATGTAATTAATTTACGGTATGCAGTTCCTTCCCAGAAACCAAAAAGTTCATAATGCCACTTACTTATTTAAAGGTTGTGAATTAGAAATACAGCAGAGCCCCCCCAAAGTACTCAATAATGTAACCACTATGTATCAGCCAGCAGGAGGAACTTGAATTTGAAGCCTTTTCTGTAGAGGCCAATAAGCCATGTTTTTCAATTAAATATTGTGCTGTTATCTTAACTTGCATGTACAAGTATGCTTAATTTTATTACAAAGTTTTATCTTTATAAATGAAAACATTAAGAAATACGTCAGCTCCTTTGTTCCACAATGCTTATTTTTAATTCTCTATGTTCTTCATTTTGGACACAGGGGAAGCAGTGCCCTCTTTCATACAGAGCTCCATGTGTGCATTTCTGCTAGCAATTGGATATTAAAGTTTATCTCTCATGGTACTACATTCCACTACTGCAGGCTTGGATGTCCTTACTTCCTCTTTAAACCAGTGGTATTTACTAGTTGAGACATTAAACTCTCCTAGTTAAAAATGTTATTAAAATAATTCAGCAGAAGGGAGCTGCAGTCGGCAAAAAAACTATTTTCTGCCAATGGTTACCCAAAATCATATCAAAGTCCCCACCTATACATTCAATTAAATAGCAGCTACTCTGGAGTGAGATACAGTCAGTAACACCACCTCAGAATGTTGATGATTTAAGTGAATGGCTGAAGCTTTGCTTTTATGGTTTATGACATCATCAACACTCCCTCATTCTGTTAAATCCTTGCAACGCACCCCTGTACAAGGGATATTTTTTCCACAGTATACCTTGCAGTACAGATCATGCGCACATTTTCAAAATAAATATGTCTTCATTTATTTGCCAAAATGATGACCTGACAGCTTTTTCCACTTATTCTGCAAACATCATCAAATAGTTAGAAAAAGCTATGTTAAAATTTGAATATTTACTTGGATTTATTTTACCTTTTTCACAAAAAACATCCTTTATATTTCCAGGATTGTTTATAAATAACATTTTATTGAGAACAGAATGAGGATAGTTTATTTCATATAAAGGAGCAGCAATCTCAGAATTCAATAGAAATACTGTATTGTGTGCATTAGAACAATGATGACATTCACCATTAAGTGGCAGACAACTTTTTTATATATTTACTAAAGAAGGACACAATCTGTTTACGGTTGTTAAAACAACCTGCTTTGGAACAGCGTGATTCATGTGAATAACACACTGTGATGTTGCAACACTTAAGGATTAATATGCTGTTTTCCATTCATTAAGGAAAGAATTTCAGCTATATATTTTATGAATTTATGGACCATATATAGATGGGAGGGGTATTCTGCAGATTTTTCCTGTTTGGAAAAAGTGCGATCATGTCAGGTGGTTAAGTATGGAATATGCTCGAAGGCTTTGGAACAAAAAAACAAATCTGTCAATCCTCCTCACAGAACACGATGAGCAAACATCATTATCCCAGTTATACTGGGAATAGAAATAAATCCCTTTTTTGGGCATAGTTAGACTTCATTATTGGCCATCTCAGCTGCTAAAATGTCTAGACAGAATTCAGAGTGATGCTGAAAGAAAAAAATGGCTGATAAAGCCCACTGTGCACCGTATCGGAGGCAGATGGCCACACCCAGTGCTGATCTAGATGCTTTTGAAACAGATGTACAAAAGAAAGCTTCCACTCGTCTCTGTATAAATTATTTTACTAAGAGCCGTGGTACAGTATCTATAACTACAGTATAGACATTATTACTTTGTATCAAGTAGAATCCTCAACATATATCTTGTTAGATATCTACATAAGGCAACAAAAACAGGATATATAAATACATTGTTAATTTTGAACAATAAAATGAAGGATGAAAGCATAATCTTGTTCCTTTATAGCAGATGCTCTGCACTGAGAAAAATGCTGTTTTCACCATGGGTGTGTCCCATTGTAAAATGATGCTCTACAGCTATACTGTCAAATCCTGCTCAAAATGAGAATGACAATGAATAACACATATAATATGCATTCATTCTAATACAATCTTAATGTTAGTTATTTTGCTAAAATATCTATACACAACTAATAGCGCAGACGATTGAATTCCAAACAAATCTCCCTGGAAGGGTTGTGCAGTGATATACACAAAGCATTAAAAAAATGTTGTTCGTGCTTTCAGCAAAATAAAAATGTTTTTAAAACATATAATCTGCGCCACACCTACCCACAACAGCACACTGCACAACAAACCACTGCTTTGCTGCAATAAGAAGCAAATGAAAGGCCCACAGGTGAACAAAGCACATTAAGATGCATCTTAGTACAGACACTACCCTCCCAGCTCCAGTCCTTTCAAAACATGCAAAACAATTGAGTACCCTGGTTCTTCCAGCAACTCCACAGACATTCCATCTTCGCTGAATCTGCACTGGTCTGCATCTTGGGACATCAAAAATCTCAGATATTTCTGCCACCAGATTTTTCAGTTAGGCATTCCAATGCATTTATGGGGTGAAGTGCGTACTGGCAAGAGACTGGTGTTGTAAGCAGAACAGGGAAAGGGGAGGGCAATATGTAAACGCTGCAGTCTCCACTGCAGCAAATCAGCACTGCGATGTAATTGCCCTAGGGAATGCTCTTCCTTTGAAACAAAATGCAAATCTCTTTTCAAATTAAAAGCAGCTGCCTCACCAAGACTTGGGATAAGCTATTCAAGTGATTAATCAAACCTGATGGTGCAAGTGCGTGGGTAATTAAAAATACAACAGTTTTTATGCATCTATAGGTAAGAGTATTGGTTTCTGGATTTCGTATAAAAAAGCATATTGAAGGCTATCACTAGATTACTAGATTTAACAGCTCAGTTTTCCAAACTATTGTCTTCATTTTGACATCAACCACCTGTACCACATACACTGCATCATAAAATCTGAATGCAATATGACTTTTATCATGAAATCAATCTCTAAATCAGCAGCCAAGGCACATAGCTGCAAGAAAGAATCTGTGAATTACAATAGTCTCCCTGTAAACATAATAACATAACTACACTACACCGATCTGTTTAGTCTAAATGAGTTATTGGACAATGTACTACACTAAATACTTTTTTGGTATTAATACATTCAACAGCAATTACTTTTGAAATAAAACTTGCAACACTATGGTGCAGTTTTTGGTTAGAAAACCACAAAGCAAAGTGCTTAATGCAAACCAGACATAAAGATACCCTAGGGAAGGATGTTGTAATAGACATATCTCTACAACAGATATTATAATTTTATATATATACATGTAACGTTCAGCAATAGTTCCATCATTCCATGCAATTTATAAATAGCAGACATAATGCATGTTAGAAAGTGGGTACAGCAATTTTCATGTCTTACACTAGTACCCATGGTAACGGAAGCAACCAAAAGACAGGGAAGTTACTTAGATTCACTTGACTACAAAGAAAAATGAAAAGCATATTCGCATAGTACAAAATTGATAATCACAACTAAACAAAAAAAAGTAGCAGCTGATAATTTTGTGGGATGTTTTCATAAGCATCTATTTCAACTGCCCCAATGGAAGTATAAAATTGTGATTCTAATGGAACAAAGCAATAACAGCCACTTGTCCAATAGGGCAAGATAAATTATGAAAATCAACATACCATCGTAAAACTGGTAACAATCACTTACACTGTAGATCTGGTTTCTTCATACATCTAATGTTCCATACACAGGAGATATACAGCACATGCCTTGGTTATGAAAATAATTGCAAAGAAATGTTAGTCCGGATTGGTCTGATTGAACAAGTGTTGAAAGTGGCATACCCCAGGGATCAGCACTGGGTCTAATTTAGTCCTTGGTTTATATACACACATAGATATATATTTATAGATGAACTTGATTAGGACGCCAGGGGCACAATATCAAAATGTGCTGATGATGCAAAGTAGGGGGATTGGTAAACTAAGGAAGTCTGTAAAAGACTTCAGGAGGACATGGACAAATTACAAAATGGGGCAGACAAGATGTAATTTAATGTGGAGCAATGTGAGGAAAAATAAGGAATGGAAAGTCACTGAAGGGTGTCACTGGAGGAACAGAGAGGTAATTCCTTTATTTTGCTGCTGTGAGTGTCCTGGACAGAAATCCACTTTCTCCTCAGCCGAAGTCCATTTCTCTGCTGCTTTTGGACCTTAAAGTAATGGATCTTAACTGTCATAGAGTCATAGAGTCATAGAGTTATACAGCACGGATAGAGGACCTTCGGCCCATCGTGTCTGCGCCGGCCATCAAGCCCTGTCTACTCTAATCCCATATTCCAGCATTTGGTCCGTAGCCTTGTATGCTATGGCATTTCAAGTGCTCATCCAAATGCTTCTTGAATGTTGTGAGGGTTCCTGCCTCCACAACCCTTTCAGGCAGTGAGTTCCAGACTCCAACCACCCTCTGGGTGAAAAAGTTCTTTCTCAAATCCCCTCTAAACCTCCCGCCTTTTACCTTGAATCTATGTCCCCTTGTTATAGAACCCTCAACGAAGGGAAAAAGCTCCTTAGTATCCATCCTATCTGTGCCCCTCATAATTTTGTACACCTCAATCATGTCCCCCCTCAGCCTCCTCTGCTCCAAGGAAAACAAACCCAATCTTCCCAGTCTCTCTTCATAGCTGAAGCGCTCCAGCCCTGGTAACATCCTGGTGAATCTCCTCTGCACCCTCTCCAAAGCGATCACATCCTTCCTGTAGTGCGGCGACCAGAACTGCACACAGTACTCCAACTGTGGCCTAACCAGTGTTCTATACAGCTCCATCATAACCTCCTTGCTCTTATATTCTATGCCTCGGCTAATAAAGGCAAGTATCCCATATGCCTTCTTTACCACCTTATCTACCTGTTCCGCCGCCTTCAGGGATCTGTGAACTTGCACACCAAGATCCCTCTGACCCTCTGTCTTGCCTAGGGTCCTCCCATTCATTGTGTATTCCCTTGCCTTGTTAGTCCCTCCAAAGTGCATCACCTCGCACTTTTCCGGGTTAAATTCCATTTGCCACTGTCGTTGCTGTTTTCTACGAAGACTATTCTCTGCTGGGGTCGTCTCGATTCTAGTATCTGGCCTGCTGCTGCTTTCTCAGTTTTTTGCCCCTCTGCTGGGAATTTTTCACCCTATGCTGAGCTAGAGCTGATGTGTTTCTGCTGGTTCCCATCCTGTTCTGGATTCTGCTGCAGAATGACCTTTGCTCTGCTGCTATCTACCTGCTTCCCATTGTTGCTGACTTCATTCATTCCTCTGCTGGTATTCTGGATCCATTGGTGTGCACTACTAATCACTGAGGCCACTACTCACCTCCGCAGGACCCCTGGACCAATCTATGCTGACTCATGGTCGATTTTCCACGCTGCCTCTGCTCTCCATTTTCCACAGGAAAACCTCTAGAAGTGTGTCCATTGATATTCTGTCCTCAAACAGCTCCTGTTTTCACTCTCCCTCCATATCTGGACATTAATTTGTCTGTGCTCCAAGCTGACTCCATCCTATCTATAAGTCAACTTTATGCCACCACTGATCTTAACTTTGAACTCTCTCTTATTGTCTCCTCCCTAGAAAAAGTTTACAACCAGGACATATCTATTCTAATCTTTGCCATGTCTATGTATCCTGAATTTCCTCTCTGTCCATTTGCATGCACATTTTGGCTGCTGCTCCCGAGGCCATTACTTCTACCTCCAGTTTTCTTTTTCTTCTCTTTACCCCTCTGGGGCCTTCTCTCTGCCCTTTCCTGTTACCCAATTATGCCTCCTTTCATTTTTCACCTCTCAGGTACTTTGTCCTCCCAAATCCCGACCCCAACCCTTTCTCTATTCCTCTAACTTCCTACACTCCTGCCACCGTCCCAGGCTTGACTCTCTCCTGTATAAGCCCACAGATTCCCTTGTCTCTCACGGTATTCTCCGAAAGTCCCATCGAGGTACTGGTTGCTGCCTCCTTACCAGCAGCAACCCCAACTGCCCCATCCTACTCTATCAACAAGCTTCCCACCCAGACTGTCCACTGGGAACTAATCTTGCATATCTCCTTCCTGTTCCACTCATCCTCCCTCTGCTGACCCCGTGGAGTCTACATCTCCCTACAAAATGTCTGTTCAATTGCAACTAAGGTCCTTGGCATCCATGACCTTATTGTGGATAAATGTACTGATATCATGGCCTTGACAGAAACCTGACTCATGGATGATGACACCTTCACCATTACTAAAGCCTCCCTGTCTGGCTATGTCACCCTGCACCTGCCCCTCCCAAACTGCCGCAGTGATGGTGTGGCCCTTATCACCATATATCAACTTGGTCTGTCCCCCTACTCCTTTGTCACCTTCTCCTCTTTTGAGCACTTCACCTTGTTCCACCCCCTGACCTCTTCCTTAAAGTCCTCATTCTCTACCACCCACCCAAGCCCCACCTCAAGGCCCTGCTATTAATGGGGAGGCAGGGGAGGTGCGGAGGAGTGCAGTAGTGCGGGGAAAACCTGGCAGGCCGGGGACGTGGAGGCCTTGCTGATCTTAATGGCAGGGCCTCATTTAAATAACCTGCTGCAGTCTCCTGACCGACAGCCGGCCAAATTGACAGCCTGGCCGGCGGGCAGGACTGCATACGAGCAGCAGGAGGCCACAGCCGGGGATCAGTGGGGACAGTCTTTAGCAGTTAGTGGGAGGTCTTGCCGCGATCGGAGTGGGGGAGGAGGGGCTTTGCCACAATCAGCAAAAGGGCGTAGCAAGGAAGACCCAAGGAAGCATTCCTGCTCCTCCTGGCCCATAAATTTAAAAATTACCTCCTGGTCCTCTTCGGGCCCAAGATCCGGCTCCCGGCAGGTTTGGCCTGATGGCGAAGATGATACAGTTCCCCCAACCCCGCTTGGGCTTCAGGTTGAAATTGCAGATCAGGACCTGATGACATCATCGGACCCGATCTGCACATTTAAAACACGGCTCCGTTTCCTTCCTGCAGGTATCCTGCTCACCTACTCAAAAGAGCAGAATAATATAGGGACATGGTGGGAAGGAAGCGGAATTGGAAAGAGTAAGTGACTCCCGTTACTTTAGCTGCCCCGCCCCACCCCCCACCCTGGTGGGGGCAGTTAAAATGGGGGCCCAGGTTTCTCACCGAGATATCCTCACTCCTTTCCTCCCTTAGCCTCTGCGCCGAGCGACTCCTCATCCATGGGATTTCAACTTCCACCTCAAATCACCTTGCCATAGCTCCTCTGAGTTCACTGCCCTCCTGTCCTCCTTTAACCTCTCCCTCCATATAAACTCTCCTACCCATATTCACGGCCCATCTCCTTGACCTTGCCATCTCTCTATTCCTATCGTCTCAATCACAAACAAGGCCATCTTTGTTCAACTCCTTGTATCTCTCACTACTCACACCCCCTTCCCCCTTCCAACTCCACTTCCTTCTGCATCCGCCTCTAGAAAAAACTTTCCCCCCAGTCACTTACCATGACACTTTCAAACTCTCAACTGTCTAGCCTTTGGCCGGCCGTTTGCCACAATAGTTCTGCAGCTAACGATCTGCTCATTCACAACTTCACCACAGGCTTTGATGCCATTGTTCCCAGTAAGATCCTTACTCTCTCCCACCTTGGTTGTTCCCCCTGGCACAGCCCCCTTTTTCACTCCCTTAAGTCCAAGGGGCACAGACTTGAACGTATCTGGCGCATGACTGGTTTAGCCCTTCATCGCCAGATCTGGCTGGACCACATCAAGCACTAATGGGCCCTGCTCACTGCTCCAGGATCATACAGGAATGCAAAGATAATCCCCAGTTTCTTTTCTCCACTATCAACCTTCTCCTTAAACCCCTCTCCCCTGACCTTCCCATCCTCACCACCAACAAGTGTGAGGAGCTCATGGACTTCTTTGTCACTAAGATTGAGACCATCTGTTCAGCTGCCTCTGCCGCATCCCTCCCTTCCCCTTCCCCTCCCCCCAGGATCCCCCCTATCCTAGTCCTAAACTTTCCTATCTCCCTTCATGCCCTCTCCAAGCTCATTTTGTCCACGAGACCCACCTCTTGCTCTCTTGACCCTATTCCCACTGAATGGGCATCCAATTTTCCTTCCTGGCCCCCATGTAGCTGATATTGTAATTGGTTCCTTCTCCTCAGATATAGTCGTTCTCCTTTTCAAATCTAACGACTTCATCCCCTTCTCAGAAAACCCATCTTCGTTCCTTCTGCCCTTAAAATTACCGCCCAGTCTCCAATCTCTCTTTCCTCTCCAAAGTCCTCAAGTGTTGTCACCTCTCAAATCTGTGCCCATCTTTCCCATAACTCCAGGTTTGAACCTCTCCCATCAGGTTCCCGCTCCTGCCACGGCAATGAAACAACCCGAATCAAAGTCACAAATGACATCCTTTGTGACTGTGACCGTAGTGCACCATCCCTCCCCATCCTTCTCGACCTCTCTGCAGCCTTTGACACGGTTGACCACACCATCCTCCTCCATTGTCCAGCTGAGTGGGACTGTCCTCGACTGGTTCCACTCTTACCTATCCAGTCATAGCCATAGAATCTCCTGCAATGGCTTCTCTTCTCACTGCCACACCATTACCTCTGGAATTCCCCAAGGAGCTATCCTTGGTCCCCTCCTAATTTCCCATCTACATTCTGCCCAGCGGTGACATCATCTGAAGACATCACATCAGGTTCCATAAATACACTGACAACACTCAGCTCTACCCCTCCACTGTCTCTGTGTTGTCAGACTGTTTGTCCGATATCCAGTCCTGGATGAGTCCCAATTTCTACCAATTAAACATTGGGACGACTGATGCCATTGTCTTCGGCCTCTGCCACAAACTCTGTTCTCTCACCACTGATGCCATCCCCCTCCCTGGCCACTGTCTCAGTCCAAACCAGACTGTTCGCAACCTTGGCAACCTATTTGATCCGGAGCTAAGCTTCTGACCCCATATCTTCTTCATTGTAAAGGCTGCCTACTGCCAGCTCTGTAACATTGCCCGTCTTAGTTTATCTGCTGTTGAAACTCTCATCCATGCTTTTGTTACCTCAAGACCCGACTATTCCAATGCTCTCCAGGTTGGCATCCCATCTTCCACCCTCCATAAACGAGCTTGTCCAAAACTCTGCTGCCATTTTCTAAGCCACACCAAGTCACATTCACCCATCACCCCTATGCTCGCTGACCTACCAATGCCCCCGTTTTAAAATTCTTATCGTCATGTTCAAATCCCTCCATGGCCTTGCCCCTCCCCATCTCCATAATCTCCTCCAGCCCAAAAACCCTCCAAGAACTCTGCACTCTTGTGCATCCACCACTTCCTTCACCCCACCATTAGCGGCCTTACCTTCACCCATCTAGGCCCTAGGGTCTGGAATTCCCTCTCCGTCTGTCCACCTCTCTCTCCTCTAAGATCCTCCTTAAAACCTACCTCTTTGTCCAAGCTTTTAGTTGCCTGTCCTAATATCTCCTTCTTTGCCTCGGTGTCAATTTTTGTCTTACTTCACTCCTGTGAAGCACCCTGGGACGTTTTTCTACATTAAAAAACACTATATAAATGCAAGTTGTTGTTTTTCATAACATGTCACCTGTTGTATTCTACAACTTCCTGTAAGAACAGCAGTGATTAAGACAGGATGATTTAGCCCATGGAAATTCCTTCCTGCAATATATTCTTAGTCCTATCATTGGCATGTATATCACAATTTACATAAGTCTGCTACTTGCACTTCTATCACTTTACTTGCTAACATTTGTGTGTCAATACAGCATTTTTTACACAAAACTTTAACTGCTGCTTTTCTTCATGCCCTTATCTGTCATGTGCTGTTCCTTTACTGTATTATTCAAGCCTTACCTTTGAGTTGTTCTTAAAGTTGTACACCTTCTTCCAGATTTTCTGCCAGCTCCTTAAGAATAGTTGACATAGTCTGTCACTGGGTGAATACTGTCACTTTTGTTGTCTCCTTGATAGCTTTCGGGGCAGTTCTCCCCAACCAAAAATCTGACTGCAACTCTCCATTACAGAAGTTAATTACAGGACCTGGTCAGTAATTTGGGCTTTTATCAATTGTTGCTGAGCTACCATTCACGAGTTGCACACTCCAAGCTGCACAAATGACATTAGGTATTCATAGTACCTAAGTTGCATATTAATTGTTTGAGAAGTGTTAAAAGATCATTATTACAGGTATGTTGTTACAGTCAATGGGATTGCATTTTCAGGAAGGACACATTTCAAAACCATGCAATCCCACAATTTAATTAGTGAATCATAAATTATATTGAAAAATGAACATTCTCCCATTTTTTTGGGGGGGGAGTGGGGGGGTGATGAAATCTGTATTTATATCTATCACACTCCAAAATGTCAAAAGTAGCACGTGAGAAAGGCATTTTATTTTTTGCTGACCCGGAGCTGGAAATATTCAAGCATGTGCCAATGGGCAATCTTCCCTCAGCAAACAAACTCTTATTTATCTCAGGACCTATTTATACCACTTACCCACAGATGGTATGGAAAGGAACAGGCCAGATTCACAACAGTGCTCTAGATCCCAGACTACCTTTAAGCAATGCCTGAAATGCAATGGACAAAACTAGACCGAATATATACTAGATACATACCTAGACACACAAATATCTCTTATCTCTTCCCAGCATTGCTCACGGCAAGTCAAATTATACACAGTTTTGTAAAGCCAGGAGCATTGTGTCATGTTATACACAAATCATAGAATTTCACAGAAGAGAAGAGGGCCATTTGGCCCATCATGTCCGTGCTGGCCTCTGAAAGAACTATCCATTAGTCCCATTCTGCTGCTCTTTCCCACAATCTTAAATTTTTCTTATTCAAATTTTGATCCACTTCCCTTTCAAAAACTACTATGGATTCTGCTTCTACCACTATTTCTGGTGGGGCAATCCATGCCCTAACAACCCTCTGCATATAAAAAAATTCAACTAACTTCTTTGTTCTTTTGGTGACAATCTTAAATTTATGCCCTCTAGTTAGAAACTCACTGGCCAGTGGAAATAGTTTTTCCCTATTTATCTTATAAAAACTCTTAATATTCAATAACTTAATAATTATGAATATCTCAATCAGATCTCTTAACATGTTTTGTTCTAATTAAAACAGTCTCGGTTTCTCTAGTCTACCCTCATAAATAAAACTTCTCATCCCTGGTATCATCTTAGTCAATCTCTTCTTCAGCCTTTCTTTACTAAAGTAAGATGCCCAAAAATGAATACAATATTCTCAATTTCACTTTCCCGCCCTATCCCCAGATCCCTTGACTCCCTTAGACTCAAAAAATCTATCAATCTCAGCCTTGAATATACTCAATGACTCACCATCCACAGCCCTCTGGGATAGAGAATTCCAAAGATTCACAACCCTCTGAGTGAAGAAATTTCTCCTCATCTCAGAGATAAATGGCTGACCCCTTATCCAGAGACCATGACCCCTTGTTGTAGATTCTCCAGCCAGGGGAAACAGCCTCTCAGCATCTACCCTGTCAAGCCCCTTCAGAATCTTATATGTTTCAATGAGATCACCTCTCATTCTTCAAAATTCCAGACAGTATAAGCCCATTCCACTCAAACTCTCCTCACAGAGCAACCCTCTCATCCCAGGAATCAATCTAGTGAACATTTGTTGCACCCCCTCTAAGGCAGGTATATCTTTCCTTAGATAAGGAGACCAAAACTGTACAGAGTACTCCAGGTGTGGTCTCACCAAAGCCCTGTACAATTACAGCAAGACTTCCTTACTCTTGGACTCCAATCCCCTTGCAATAAAGGCCAACATACCATTTGCCTTCCTAATTGCTTGCTGTATCTGCATGTTAACCTTCTGTGATTCATGTACAAGGACCCAAATCCCTCTGAACACCAACATTTAATAGTTTCTCACCATTTAAAAAATATTCTGTTTTTCTATTCTTCCGACCAAAGTGAATAACCTCACATTTCCCCACATTATACTCCATCTGCCACCTTCTTGCCCATTCACTTAATCTGTCTATATCCCTTTGCAGACTCCTCACAGCTTACATTCCCATCTAGCTTTGTATAGTCAGCAAACTTGGATACATTATACTCAGTCCCCTCATCAAAGTCATTAATATAGATTGTAAATAGCTGAGGCCCAAGCACTGATCCTTGAGGCACCCCACCAGTTACAGCCTGCCAACTTGAAAATGATCCATTTATTCCTACTCTCTGTTTTCTGTCATTAACCAATCCTCTATCCATGCTAATATATTAGCCCTAACCCCATCTTGTGTAACATCCTTTTGTCTGGCACCTTATTGAATGCCTTTTGAAAATCCAAATATACGACATTCACTGGTTCCCCTTTATCTACCCTGCTAGTTACATCCTCAAAAAACTCTAATAGATTTGTCAAACACGATTTCCCTTTCATAAAACCATGCTGATTCTGCCTAATCACATGATAATTTTATAAGTGCCCCGGTTACCACGTCCTTAATAATAGATTCCAGTATTTTCCCAACTACTGATGTCAGACTAACTGACCTGTAGTTCCCTGTTTTCTCTCTCCCTCCTTTCTCAAATAACATTTGCTACCTTCCAATCCACTGGGACTGTTCTAGAATCTAGGGAATTTTGGAAGATCACAACCAATGTATCCACCATCTCGGCAGCCAACTCTTCGAGAACTCGAGAATGTAAGCCTTAAGGTCCAGGGGATTTGTCTGCTTTTAGTCCCATTTCTCCAGTAGTTTTCTTTATTAATATTAATTACTTAAAGTTCCTCACTCTCATTATACCTTTGGTTCCCCACTATTTCTGATATGTTTTTTGTGTCTTTTACTGTGAAGACAGGTACAAAATATTTGTTTAACGTCTCTGCCATTTCCTTATTCCCCATTATAATTTCTCCTGTCTCTGCCTCTAAGGGACCAACGGTTACTTTTTTTTTATTCGTTCATGGGATGTGGGCATCGCTGGCGAGGCCAGCATTTATTGCCCATCCCTAATTGCCCTTGAGAAGGTGGTGGTGAGCCACCTTCTTGAACCGCTGCAGTCTGTGTGGTGAAGGTTCTCCCACAGTGCTGTTAGGAAGGGAGTTCCAGGATTTTGACCCAGCGACGATGAAGGAACGGCGATATATTTCCAAGTTGGGATGTCTTGGAGGGGAACATGCAGGTGGTGTTGTTCCCGTGTACCTGCTGCTCTTGTCCTTCTAGGTGGTAGAGGTCGCGGGTTTGGGAGGTGCTGTCGAAAAAGCCTTGGCGAGTTGCTGCAGTGCATCCTGTGGGTGGTACACACTGCAGCCACAGTGCTTTGGTGGTGAAGGGAGTGAATGTTTAGGGTGGTGGAAGGGGTGCCAATCAAGCGGGCTGCTTTGTCCTGGATGGTGTCGAGCTTCTTGAGTGTTGTTGAAGCTGCTCTCATCCAGGCAAGTGGAGAGTATTCCATCACATTCCTGACTTGTGCCTTGTAGGTGGTGGAAAGGCTTTGGGGAGTCAGGAGGTGAGTCACTCGCCACAGAATATCCAGCCTCTGACCTGCTCTTGTAGCCACAGTATTTATATGGCTGGTCCAGTTAAGTTTCTGGTCAATGTTGATGGTGGGGGATTCGACGATGGTAATGCCGTTGAATGTTAAGGGGAGGTGGTTAGACTCTCTCTTGTTGGAGATGGTCATTGCCTGGCATTTATCTGGCACGAATGTTACTTGCCACTTATGAGCCCAAGTCTGGATGTTGTCCAGGTCTTGCTGCATGCGGGCTCGGATTGCTTCATTATTTGAGGGGCTGCGAATGGAACTGAACACTGTGCAATCATCAGCGAACATCCCCATTTCTGACCTTATGATGGAGGGAAGGTCATTGATGAAGCAGCTGAAGATGGTTGGGCCTAGGACACTGCCCTGAGGAACTCCTGCAGCAATGTCCTGGGGCTGAGATGATTGGCCTCCAACAACCACTACCATCTTCCTTTGTTCCTTTGACTCCAGCCACTGAACAGCTTTCCCCCTGATTCCCATTGACTTCAATTTTACTGGGGCTCCTTGGTGCCACACTCAGTCAAATGCTGCCTTGATGTCAAAGGCAGTCACTATCACCTCACCTCTGGAATTCAGCTCTTTTGTCCATGTTTGGACCAAGGCTGTAATGAGGTCTGGAGTCGAGTGGTCCTGGCGGAACCCAACCTGAGCATCAGTGAGCAGGTTATTGATGAGTAAGTGCCACTTGATAGCACTGTCGACGACACCTTCCATCACTTTGCTGACGATTGAGAGGCGCAGCTAGTTCTGGAGCACAAGTCTTCAGCACTACAGCTGGGATGTTGTCGGGGCCCATAGCCTTTGCTGTATCCAGTGCACTCAACCGTTTCTTGATATCACGTGGAGTGAATCGAATTTGCTGAAGACCGGCTTCTGTGATGGTGGGGATATCGGGAGGAGGCAGAGATGGATCATCCACTCGGCACTTCTGGCTGAAGATGATTGCAAACGCTTCAACCTTATCTTTTGCACTCACGTGCTGGACTCCGCCATCATTGAGGAGTTTTGCTACTCTGTTCCTTTTTACACACTTGTAGAACCTCTTACAATCTGTTTTTTATATTTCTTGCTAGTTTACTCTCATATTCTATTTTCTCCCTCTTTATCAATTTCTTGGTCATCCTTTGCTGGTTTCTAAAACTCTCCAAATCCTCAGGCTGACTCTTTTTGGCAATATTATAAGCCTCTTCTTGTAATCTAATACTATCGTTAACTTCTTTAGTTAGCCACTGATGGATCACTTTTCCCGTGGAGTTTTATTCCTCAATGGAATGTATATTCATTGAGAATTATGAAATATTTCTTTAAATGTTCGACATTGCTTATCTACCGTCATGCCTTTTAATCTAATTGCCTAATCAACCTTAGCCAACTCACCCCTCATACCTAATGTAATTGGCTTTGTTTAAGTTCAAGACTCTAGTTTCAGACTTAAGTATGCCACTCTGAAACTCAATGTGAAATTCAAACATATTATGATCACTTTTGATCAGTGATAAAAGGAAGAGTGAGAGCGGAGGCTGAGAGCGGAGCACGGGATCAGCAATAAAAGGAGCGAGAGGGGAGAAAGAGAGCGGAGCGCAGAAGCGCCAGGGAGAGAGGTGAAAAAACATCTAAAGTGACGTTAGCACAAAGGAAGGAGCTGTTTGTTGAGTAGCTGGTGATTTTTTTTTCTGCTGAGTGTTTTTTAAGCCTTTAAGTTTATCTTTGTTAAGTTTAGTTAATAAGTAGAGGCATGGCAGGGCACCTCAGTCCCGTCAAATGCACATCAAATCTCTGCAGTCCTGCCACATCCAGTCATGAATGGTGGTGGACAATTAAACAACTAACGGGAGGAGAAGGCTCTGTACACATCCCCATCCTCAATGATGGCAGAGTCCAGCATGTGAGTGCAAAAGACAAGGCTGAAGCGTTTGCAAACATCTTCAGCCAGAAGTGCCGAGTGGATGATCCATCTCGGCCTCCTCCCGATATCCCCAGTCTTCAGCCAATTCGATTCACTCCACGTGATATCAAGAAACGGCTGAGTGCACTGGATACAGCAAAGGCTATGGGCCCCGACAACATCCCGGCTATAGTGCTGAAGACTTGTGCTCCAGAACTAGCTGCGCCTCTAGCCAAGCTGTTCCAGTACAGCTACAACACTGGCATCTACCCGACAATGTGGAAAATTGCCCAGGTATGTCCTGTCCACAAAAAGCAGGACAAATCCAATCCGGCCAATTACTGCCCCATCAGTCTACTCTTAATCATCAGCAAAGTGATGGAAGGTGTCGTCGACAGTGCTATCAAGCGACACTTACTCACCAATAACCTACTCACCGATGCTCAGTTTGGGTTCCGCCAGGACCACTCGACTCCAGACCTCATTACAGCCTTGGTCCGAACATGGACAAAAGAGCTGAATTCCAGAGGTGAGGTGAGAGTGACTGCCCTTGACATCAAGGCAGCATTTGACCGAGTGTGGCACCAAGGAACCCTAGTAAAATTGAAGTCAATGGGAATCAGGGGGAAAACTCTCCAGTGGCTGGAGTCATACCTAGCACAAAGGAAGATGGTAGTGGTTGTTGGAGGCCAATCATCTCAGCCCCAGGACATTGCTGCAGGAGTTCCTCAGGGCAGTGTCCTTGGCCCAACCATCTTCAGCTGCTTCATCAATGACCTTCCCTCCATCATAAGGTCAGAAATGGAGATGTTCGCTGATGATTGCACAGTGTTCAGTTCCACTCGCAACCCCTCAGATAATGAAGCAGTCCATGTCCGCATGCAGCAAGACCTGGACAACATCCAGACTTGGGCTCATAAGTGGCAAGTAACATTCGCGCCAGACAAGTGCCAGGCAATGACCATCTCCAACAAGAGAGAGTCTAACCACCTCCCCTTGACATTCAATGGCATTACAATTGCCGAATCCCACAGCATCAACATCCTGGGGTTCACCATTGACCAGAAACGTAACTGGACCAGCCATATAAATACTGTGGCTACAAGAGCAGGTCAGAGGCTGGGTATTCTGCGGCGAGTGACTCACCTCCTCACTCCCCAAAGCCTTTCCACCATCTACAAGGCACAAGTCAGGAGTGTGATGGAATACTCTCCACTTGCCTGGATGAGCGCAGCTCCAACAACACTCAAGAAGCTCGACACCATCCAGGACAAAGCAGCCCGCTTGATTGGCACCCCCTCCACCACCCTAAACATTCACTCCCTTCACCACCGGCGCACTGTGGCTGCAGTGTGTACCACCCACAGGATGCACTGCAGCAACTAGCCAAGGCTTCTTCGACAGCACCTCCCAAACCCGTGACCTCTACCACCTAGAAGGACAAGAGCAGCAGGCACATGGGAACAACACCACCTGCACGTTCCCCTCCAAGTCACACACCATCCCGACTTGGAAATATATCGCCGTTCCTTCGTCGTCGCTGGATCAAAATCCTGGAACTCCCTTTCTAACAGCACTGTGGGAGAACCTTCACCACACGGACTGCAGCAGTTCAAGAAGGTGGCTCACCACCACCTTCTCAAGGGCAATTAGGGATGGGCAGTATATGCTGGCCTTGCCAGCGATGCCCACATCCCATGAACGAATAAAAAAAAAGAGATCTGACCCAGGTAAATTGGAATCAAAGATTGGCAGGCAAAACTGTAATTGAAAAATGGGTGGCCTTTAAGGAAGAGATGGTTCAGATATAGTATAGGTACATTCCCACGAGGGAGAAAGGTAGGGCAACTAAAGCCAGATCTCCCTGGATGACAAAAGAGATAAAGAGTAAGATGAAGCAGAAAAAATGGGTGTATGACAGATGTCAGGTTGATAATACAAGTGAGAACCAGGCTGAGTATAGAAAGTTCAGAGGGAAAGTGGAAAAGGAAATAAGATGGGCAGAGATTATGAGAATAGACTGGCGGCAAACATAAAAAGGAATCCAAAAGTCTTCCATAGACATGTAAACAATAAATGGGTAGTAAGAGGAGGGGTGGGGCCGATTAGGGACCAAAAAGGAGATCTACTAATGGAGGCAGAGGGGATGGCCGAGGTGCTAAATGAGTACTTTGCATCTGTCTTTACCAAGGAAGAAGATGCTGCCAGAGTCTCAGTAAAGGAAGATGTAGTTGAGGTACTGGACAGGCTAATAGAGGAGGTACTAGAAAGGCTAGCTGTACTTAAAGTAGATAAGTCATTGGTCGAGATGGGATGCATCCTCGGTTGCTGAGGGAAGTAAGGATGGAAATTGCAGAGGTACTGGCCATAATCTTCCGAACATCCTGGAGATATGGGGGTAGTGCTGGAGGACTGGAGAATTGCAAATGTTACATCCTTGTTCAAAAAAGGGTGTAAGGATAAACCCAGCAACTACAGGCCAGTCAGTTTAACCACGGTGGTGGGGAATCTTTTCAAAATGATAATCCGGGACAGAATTAACAGTCACTTGGACAAGTGTAGATTAATCAGGGAAAGCCAGCACGGATTTGTTAAAAGCAAATTGTGTTTAACTAACTTGAACGAGTTTTTTGATGAAGTAACAGAGAGGGTAGATGAGGGCAATGCCGTTGATGTGGTGTTTATGGATGTTCAAAAGGTGTACGATAAAGTGCCGCATAATAGGCTTGTCGTCAAGATTGAAGCCCATGGAATAAAAGGGGGCAGTAGCAGCATGGACACAAAACTGGCTAAGTAACAGGAAGCAGAGAGTAGTGGTGAATGGCTGTTTTTCGGACTGGAGGAAGGTGTACAGTGGTGTTCCCCACGGGTCGGTACTCGGACCACTGCTTTTTTAGATATATATTAATGACTTGGACTTGGGTGTACAGGGCACTATTTCAAAATTTGCAGATGACATAAAACTTGGAAGTGTAGTGAACAGTGAGGAGGATAGTGATAGACTTCAAGAGGATACAGACAGGCTGGTGAAATGGGCGGACACGTGGCAGATGAAATTTAACACAGAAAAATGCAAAGTGATACATTTCGGTAGGAACAATGAGGAGAGGCAAAATAAACTAGAGGGCACAATTCTAAAAGGGGTACAGGAAGGGAGCGATCTGGGGGTATATGTACACAAATCATTGAAGATAGCAGGGCAGGTTGAGAAAGCGGTTAAAAAAGCATACAGGATCCTGGGCTTTATAAATAGAGGCATATAGTACAAAAGCAAGGAAGTCATGATGAACCTTTATAAAACACTGGTTCGAACCACAACTTGAGTAGTGTGTCCAGTTCTGGGCACCGCACTTTAGGAAAGATGTGAAGGCCTTAGAGAGGGTGCAGAAAAGATTCACTAGAATGATTCCAGGGATGAGGGACTTTAGTTACATGGACAGAATGGAGAAGCTGGGGTTGTTCTCCTTGGAACGGAGAAGGTTGAGAGGAGATTTGATAGAGGTATTTAAGATCATGAAGGGTCTAGACAGAATAGATAGAGAGAAACTGTTCCCATTGGTGGAAGGGTCAAGAACCAGAGGACACAGATTTAAGGGTGATTGGCAAAAGAACCAAAGGTGACATGCGGAAAAACTTTTTTTACACAGCGAGTGGTTAGGATCTGGAACGCACTGCCAGAGGGGGTGTGGAGGCAGATTCAATCATGGCTTTCAAAAGGGAACTGGATAAGTACTTGAAAGGAAAAAAATTGCAGGACTACAGGGATAGGGCGGGGGAGTGTGACTAGCTGGATTGCTCTTGAATACAGCCAGCACCGACTCGATGGGCTGAATGGCCTCCTTCGTGCTGTATCCTTTCCGTGATTCTATTATTCTTTTCCCCAGAGAATCCCTTACTATGAGATTACTAATTGACCCTGTCTCATTACACAAGACAAGATCTAAAATAGCCTGTTCCCTGATTGGTTCCACGGCATATTGTTGTAGGAAACTGTCCCAAATGCAATCCATGAACTTGTCCTCCAAACTACTTTTGCCAATTTGCTTTGCCCAGTCTATATGAAGATTAAAGTCCCCCATGATTATTGCATTACCCTTGTTACATGGCAAATGTACGGTTCATAAGATAGTAGAGAACCAAGCTAAATATAGAAAGTACAGAGGAGATCTAAATAAGGGAATAAGAGGGGGCAAAGAGAGATTATGAGAATAGATTAGCGGCTAACTTAAAAGGGAACCCAAAAGTCTTTTATAAACATATAAGTAGTAAAACGGTAATTAAAAGGAGGGTGGGACCGATTTGGGACAAAAATGGAGATCTTGTGGAGGCAAAGGGTAAGGCTGAGGTACTAAATGAATACTTCATATCGGTCTTCACGAGAGAAGAGGGTGTTGTCAATGTAGCTGTAAAGGAGAAGGTAGTAGCGATATTGGATAGGATAAAAATAGATAAAGAGGAGGTACTTAAAAGGTTGGCAGTACTCAAAGTCACCTGGTCCAGATGAGATGCATCCTAGGTTACTGAGGGAAGTAAGGGTAGAAATTTTGGAGGCTCTGGCCACAATCTTCCAATCCTCCTTAGATATGGGGGCAGTGCCAGAGTTCTGGAGGATTGCAAATGATACACCCCTGTTCAGAAAAAGGGGAGCAGGATAAACCCGGCAATTACAGTCCTGTCAGCCTAGGTGGGGAAACTTTTAGAGCCAATAATCCGGAACAAAATTAACTGGCACTTGGAAAAGTATGGGCTAATAAATGAAAGTCAGCACAGATTTGTTGAAGGAAAATTATGTTTGACTAACTTGATTGAGTTCTTTGATTAAGTAATGGAAAGGGCTGATGAAGGAACAGAGAAGGTTGATGATGTCGTGTATATGGACTTTCAAAAGGCATTTGATAAAGTGCCACATAATAGACTTGTAAGCAAACTTAAAGCTCATTGGATTAAAAGGATAGTGGCAGCATGGATAAAAAATTGGCTGGGGGACAGAGAGCAGTGGTGAACAGTTGTTTTTCAGATTAGAGGGAAGTATACAGTGGTGTTCCCCAGGGGTCGGTATTAAGACCATTGCTCTTTTTGATATATATTAATGACCTGGACTTGCGTATACTGGATATAATTTCAAAGTTTGCAGGTGACACGAAGCTCAGAAATGTAGTAAACAATGTGGAGGATAGTAACAGACTACAGGAGGACATAGACAGACTGGTGAAATGGGCAGACACGTGGCAGATGAAATTTAACACAGAAGTATGAACTGATACATTTTGGTAGGAAGAATGAGGAGAGGCAATAAAAACTAAATGGTACAATTTTAAAGGGGGTGCAGGAATGGACAGACCTGGGAATGGATGTACACAGATCTTTAAAGGTAGCAGGGTAAGTTGAGAAGGCTGTTAAGAAAGTATATGGGATCCTGGACTTTATTAATAGAGGCATAGAGTACAAAAGCAAGGACATTATGCTAAACACTGGTTAGGCCTCAACTGGAGCATTGTGTTCAATTCTGGGCACCACACTTTAGGAAGGATGTCAAGGTCTTCGAGAGGGTGCAGAAGAGATTTACTACAATGGTACCAGGGATGAGAGACTTCAGTGATGTGGAGAGACTGGAGAAGATGGGGTCGCTCTCCTCGAGCAGAGAAGGTTAAGAGGAAATTTGATAGAGGTGTTCAAAATCATGAATAGTTTTGATAGATTAAATAAGGAAAAACTATTTCCAGTGGCAGAAGGGTCACAGATTTAAGGTGATTGGCAAAAGAACCAAAGGCAACATGAGGAAACATTTTTTTACGCAGAGAGTTGTTATGATCTGGAATGTACTGCCTGAAAAGGGTGGTGGAAGCAAATTCAATAATAACTTTCAAAATGGAATTGGATAAATACCTGAAGGGAAAAATTTACAGGGCTATGGGAATGGGACTACTGGGATAGCTCTTTCAAAGAGCCGGCACAGGCACGATGGGCTGAATGGCCTCCTTCTATGCTATAACATACCATGATACAAGAGACACATATTAAAATAAGTTAGGGAGAGATAACGGAGGCACTGTTATGTATATATAAAAATTAATTAGAAAAGGGAATAGTGCCAGAGGACTGGTGGACAGTTAATGTGATTCCTATATTTAAAAAGGGAGAGAGAACAATCCAGAGAACTACAGACCAGTTAGCTTAACATTGGTGGTAGGAAAGATAATGGAATCCTTACTCAAAGATGTAATGTAAAAACATCTAGAAACCAAAAATATAATAAAGGATAGTCAGCACAGATTTCAATCCTTATTGAATTCTTTGCAAAAATAACAGAAAGGGTTGACAAGGGTAATGTAGTAGATGTAATATATCTGGATTTTCAAAAGATCTTCGATAAGGTACCGGATAATAGACTCACTGTGGAGTCAGGGGACAGGTAGCAGAATGGATAGCAAACTGGCTACAAACAGAAAACAGAGAGTAGAGGGTAAGGGTAGGTACTCAGACCGGCAAAATTTGGGAAGTGGTGTACCACAGGGATTGGTGCTAGGACCACTGTTGTTCACAATTTACATTAACAATTTGGACTCGGGAATCGAAAGCACAATTTCAAAATTTGAGGAAGGCACCAAATTGGGGTTGTAGTTAACAAGAAGGAAGAATGCGACAAAGTACAAGAAAACATTAATAAACTTGCAGAATGGGCGTGTAATTGGCAAATGAATTTCAATATCGTTAAGTGTGAGGTGGTGCGTTTTGGTAGGGAAAATAAAGAGGCCACATACTGCTTAGATAATAAGAGTCTAAGTGGGGTAGAGGAGCAAGGAGATCTAGGGGTACCCATTCACAATTCACTGAAAGTAGCGACACAGGTCAATAAGGTCATTAAAAAAAAAGCAAATCAAGCACTGGGATTAATTTCTAGAGGGATAGAATTGAAAAGAAGAGAAGTTATGCTAAACTTGTATACAGCTTTGGTTAGACTAGGAATACTGTGCACAGTTCTGCACTCCATATTATAAAAAGAATATAGAGGCATTGGAGGAGGTGCAAAAAAGATTCACAAGAATGATACCAGAACTGAGAGGATATGCTCATCAGGAAATGCTGAACAGGGTCTTCAGAATCACCTCAGGCGGCACCACCTTCAGTTTATCAGTCATTAAACAGGGAGTTACCTGCAAATTCACTCCTGCCCCTTCATTCTTGCCTGTCACTTTCTCATCCTGTCCCGTATCAGCCCTTGCAAAAGCTGCTAATGGGTTCAGATGTCTTTTGAGTCTTTCCAGAGTTTTGAGAATTTTTGTCATCCTATTCTAACAATCCCCTTTAATTGCGTTCAATGCTTTAAATTTCACTTAAACACAATTTTCCAATCCCACCATTAGTGTGCTTCCTGCATATGTCCAAATCTCCACTTGGAGCAATACTAATGAGCTGACCTTGGAAAATTGCATTCAAATAGACTTCATCGGAGTCTGTCTAAAACTCACTTACAACCAATCAGGTCTGAATTGCATCCATATCAGAAAAACTATGCTTTAGTGTCTGGAAATGTATCTTCCAACAGAAAAACATGGTATATAAACAGTTAAGATGTGGAAGGAGAAAATAAATCAACAATACATTAACATGAAATAACTAAGCATCTGTATTTTCAAATAATAGTGAATACCGTAATATCACAGCTAATTTTAAACACTGAAGTCTGCAGTTTAATTTGCATAAGTCTATGGAGGGAAATATTTATTTATCATTGGAAGAAAAATAAAAGTCAACTTCATGGAGAAACTGAATTGTAGTTCTCATAATCTTTGGCTTATTACAAAACAGCAGATCTGACATCTACCATAATATGTACTATATTACATATACAGGTAACCAATCTTAAGCACATCACCATTAAAATTGATGGACTTTTTTTTATAAATAAAGGAATCAAATTAATTTTGGTTTAATAGTCTTACCTGATTAAATGCAACCGTTCCATAAATCCATGAATACATATCAGCTCCTTAAGATGCATCACCACAATTAAGAGGCTGTGCTTTTATTTAATATAGATATTTAGGGTTAAAGAATGAACAAAGGCATATTTTAGTCAACAAAATTAACAGTAGTTGTTCAAATGACAAGAAAAAGGGTGTTTAGTTATAAAACAAGAAGGGTAAGGATAATATGAAAATTGAATCTTTGATTCAGACTCTGTTAGTCACAGTATAAAACAGATTATAAACAGCTGCCCTGGTTACAACTGTATGACATAATAAATGCCTGCCTGACAAAAGGACACATAGGCATCTACTTCTATTCCTATCTCCTTTAAAACACAGGAATAACCATCCAGTGTGCTACAAACTGCCAATTTTAGTTTGCAATAGTAAAATTATGTGCATCAGATTTCATTTGTAGATGAAAGAAAACTATTAGTTGGAAAAAGATGGAAATCCAATAATCCAATACTGTACTGGGAAAACAAAGTACATTTTGTTGATGTTGCAAGAAGTATCATTACAGCTTGTTTTTAGGTTTCCTTCTACACTTATGCGCAAATTATGGGGCTGAAGTTATGGCAGATGAGCAGGAGAACCCCTGCGGAAATTCACCCCCTGCACTTTCTAACAGATATGTAAATCCAACAGTCATTTATCTAAAGCAACATCAAAGCTAATGTAAAGGTGTAAAATAAAAACATAAAATGGTAGAAATACACAGGTCATTCAGCATCTGTAAAGAAAATGACAAGTTAACGATTTGAGTGTAACCTTTCGTTAAATCGCTTAAAGTAAGGATATAACTGTATAACTGCAGGTTAAAATGATGGATACATTTCCAGACCACACTCTTTAAATTTCAATCAAATTAAACTAAATTTAATTTCACTGAAAATTATTGCACATTAAATGATTTCAGACTCTAATTTTCTAAAATTACATATAAGAATAAAAGAACTGAATTATCCCATTAGTCAGCAGTATTGATCCCTAATAGCAATTTGCTGCAGTCACAACTTCATTCCAGACAGTAAACAGTACTGGATGTTTTTTCTTTGCCAAGTTCAGTACAGCACAGTACATCATTCATCAGTCAAAGCTGACCTGAGCATTTATCACACTACTACCAAGGAATTGTGCTTAGGAAAACCAGAAAACATCTCTATCTGCACAAAATATAGACTGATGCTATTGCCCACACAATATTTAACAAATCAACCTGCTTGTCAGAGTGCTGCTGTGGTAACAGGATACTTCCTTATCTATTACCTAATGTTAAAATTATTGCATTATTTAGTGGACAGGTAAACCATCCATTATCATTCTCAGGGCCAAAGTAATATTTGGGATACAATGTGATACAATACACTTTTCCAACTTCATTTTCTTTCTGATCACAACAGATTACAGAAAGATTTTGTGACATTTAAAAATAAACATTTTCTAAATTTTTATTCATCAAAACACAAATGTTTCTAATGCAATAAAAAAAATCTGTACTGTGTATATACTCTAAACAATGCTGACAAGTTATCTACTTAAGCGGGTTTCATGTAATAATCGAAGCAAAGACGTGGCACTTGTCCACCAGAATGGAGGAAAAAATATCAAAGTCAGCCAATTCTCATTCATCTCCTAGTGACCTATCATAGTATCATAGCATGTTACAGCGCAGGAGGCCATTCAGCCCATTGTCCCTGTGCTAGCTCTTTGAAAGAGCTATCCAATTAGTCCCACTCCCACTCGTTCCCCATAGCCCTGTAATTTTTTTCCCTTCAAGTATTTATCCAATTCCCTTTTGAAAGTTATTACTGAATCTACTTCCTTTCACTTCCCTTTCAGGCAGTGCATTCCAGATCATTACAAATCACTGTATAAAACATGTTTCCTCATGTACCCTCTGGTTCTTTTGCCAATTACCTTAAATCTGTGTCTTCTGGTTACTGACTCTTCTGCCAATGGAAACAGTTTCTCCTTATTTAATCTATCAAAACTATTCATGATTTTGAACACCTGTATCAATTCTCCCCTTAACCTTCTCTGTTCTAAGGAGAACAACCCCAGCTTCTCCAGTCTCTCCACATAACTGAAGTCCCTCATCCCTGGTACAATTCTAGTAAATCTCTTCTTCACCGTCTCTAAGGCCTTAACATCCTTCCTAAAGTGTGGTGCCTAGAATTGAACACAATACTCCAGCTGAGGCCTAACCAGTGTTTTATAAAGGTTTCGCATAACTTCCTTGCTTTTGTACTCTATGCCTCTATTAATAAAGCCCAGGATCCCATATGCTTTTTTAACAAGCTTCTCAACTTGTCCTGCCACTTTCAAAGATTTGTGTATATCCACCTTTGGATCTCTCTGTTCCTGCACCACCTTTAAAATTGTACCATTTAGTTTATATTGCCTCTCCGCATCCTTCCTACCAAAATCACCTCACACTTCTCTGCGTTAAATTTCATCTGCTATGTGTCTGCCCATTTCACCAGTCTGTCTATGTCCTCCTGAAGTCTGTTACTATGTCACACAACATCACTGACAGGGCTTGTGTTGCATAACAGAATAACGTGAAAAACAGGAGAGAGAAATATAAAAAGGTTTGTCAACCTCACAGCACAGACCACCAAATTCCAAATTTCAGAATTCTTTACTGTAAAGCCAAATCTACAAGGCTAAACTTCATCACAACATAAAAGGGCCTTCTACTCTCTGAAAAATGTAAATCTATCTTTCCATTTTAAAATCACAAAATTGGTTTGGATGAAGAAGGCCCTTCAACCCATTTGATCTCATCCTTCAAATCTTACAATTTCCTATTAAAAATTATCTTCAAAAGGGTATGGTATAAATAGAATCCTGCATAATAATAACTAGAACAAAGAATAGATTTTGTTCGGGAACATCCCACAAAGCTCATCCAGATGTTGCTGCTCATGAGCACTGAGATTTTCATTCAAATATTTCCCCTGCTCATTTACAAAGACGCAGCACCTTCCATCAGTTACCAAATTTGGGTTTGAACATAAATATTTGTATTTCAATGTGACATTGGGCTGGATTTTGCTGTAAAAATAACGGTGAGGCTAATAGCGCTCATTGTTATTTATGTGCAAATCAGACAGCAACTTACGGCGACCACACTTATGCAGTTAAACACGGAAATCCGGAAGTTGCTCTCCGAGATGCGATGCTCCTCCAAATGTTGTGTGAAAACGACATCTTGCTGTCTGGCTCCCCGTTGAACGGCGTGAAGCACCCGTACTGACGTCACAGATACAGACCAAATTCGCCAACAAAAGTTAAGTCAAGTTTAAGTACCATTTAAACTGCATGGCGAGTCTTAATTACTGCCAAACGACCTCTCTGGCACTGAAAATTAACTTTTACAGGTGTGGACTCTCATTCCTTCAGATTTTAATTATTGTTTGACATTTTAAAAAAAATTAAACCATTTTGTTTTACTTTTTCTTTCCGTCTCTTTATTCAAAGAAATAGAACAGCAGTGGGAAACATTTAAAAATGGTGATCAAGAGAGTCCATGAGAAATAAAGCCCACTAAAAAGCAAGAACAAACTAGCCAGTAATGACACACAATGGATGAATAAAGAAATAAGAGCAAAATTGAAACTAAAGAAAAAGGCATACATTAAGTACATAGACAGCAAAGGAGAGGATGGCAAAAGGGAATACAAAAAGGTTAGGAAAGAAGTCAAAAAAACAATTATGAAGGCAATGAGAAACAAAATTAAATCATCAAGGAATATTAAAAAAAATAGTAAACTATTCTACAGACACATAAATAACAAAAGAAAAATCAGGATAGGGATAGGGCCACTAAGGGATGCACAAGATAAACTCACAGGTAATGACAGCGAAATGCCAGAAATACTCAATAATTACTTTGCCTCAGTATTTACCAGGGAGACTAACAAGATGAGCATGACATTAGAAGAAGGGATCAAAAAAGATAAAACGACATTTAAGATGGAAAGGTGGGAGGTAATTGATAAACTAATCAAATATAGAGAGGATAAAACCCCTGGTCCAGATGGATCCGTGCATATTAAAAGAAGTTAGGGAAGAGATACCAGAGGCACTATTACATATATATATTCATTAGAAAAGGGAATAGTACCAGAAGACTGGCAGACAGACAATGTGATTCCTATACTTAAAAACGGAGATAGAACAATGCAGGGAACTATAGATCATTTAGCTTAACGTTGGTGGTAGGAAAGATAATGGAAACCTTACTCAAAGATGTAATAGAAAAACATCTAGAAATTGAAAATAAAATAAAGAATAGTCAGCACGGATTTCAAAAGGGAAGGTCATGTGTGACCAACCTTATTGAATTCTTTGCAAAAGTAACAGAAAGGGTAGAGAAAGGTAATTTTTAAAAAATTTGTTCATGGGATATGGGTGTCGCTGGCAAGGCCAGCATTTGTTGCCCATCCCTAATTGCCCTTGAGAAGGTGGTGGTGAGCCGCCTTCTTGAACCGCTGCAGTCCGTGTGATGAAGGTTCTCCCACAGTGCTGTTAGGAAGGGAGTTCCAAGATTTTGACCCAGCGACAATGAAGGAACAGCGATATACTTCCAAGTCGGGATGGTGTGTGACTTGGAAGGGAACGTGCAGGTGGTGTTGCCCATGTGCCTGCTGCCTTTGTCCTTCTAGGTGGTAGAGGTCGCGGGTTTGGGAGGTTCTGTCGAAGAAGCCTTGGCGAGTTGCTGCAGTGCATCCTGTGGATGGCACACACTGCAACCACGGTGCGCCGATGGTGAAAGGAGTGAATGTTTAGGGTGGTGGATGGTGTGCCAATCAAGTGGGCTGCTTTGTCCTGGATGGTGCTTCTTGAGTGTTGTTGGAGCTGCACTCATCCAGGCAAGTGGAGAGTATTCCATCACATTCCTGACTTGTGCCTTGTAGATAGTGGAAAGACTTTGGGGAGTCAGGAGGTGAGTCACTCACTGCAGAATACCCATCCTTTGACCTGCTCTTGTAGCCACAGTATTTATGTGGCTGGTCCAGTTAAGTTTCTGGTAATGCAGTAGATGTAATATATTTGGATTTTCAAAAGGCTTTCAATAAGGTACCGCATGGTCGACTCATGACTATGGTCAGAGCATGTAGAGTCAGGGGACAAGTAGCAGAGTGGACAGTAAGCTAGCTACAAAACAGAAAAGAGAGTAGGGGTTAAAGGTAGTTACTCAGACTGGCAAAAGGTGGGAAGTAGTGTTCGACAGGGGTCGGTGCTGGGACCACTGTTGTTCACCATTTATGTGAACGATTTGGATTTGGAAGTACAATTTCAAAATTGGGGCGTATAGTTAATACTGAGGAGGACTATGACAAAATATAGGAAGACATTAATAATGGAAAAGCAGATAAGTTATGTTAAACTTGAATATAACCTTAATTAGGCCACACTTGGAGTACTGTGAACAGTTCTGGTCTCCATGTTAAAACGGATATAGAGGCATTGGAGAAGGTGCAAATAAGATTTACTAGGATGATACCAGAACTGAGAGGTTATACCTTGCAGGAAAGATTGAACAGGCTGGGGCTCCTTTTTCCAGAAAAGAGTCTAAGGAGTGACCTGATAGAGGTCTTTAAGATTATGAAAGGGTTTGATAGGGTAGACGTAGAGAAGATGTTTCCACCTGCAGGGGAGACCAGAACTAGGGGCCATAAATATAAGATAGACATTAATAAATCCAATAGGGAAATCAGGAGAAACCTCTTTATCCAGGGAGTGGTTAGAATGTGGAACTCTCTACCATAAGGAGCAGTTGAGGGGACTAGCATAGATACATTTAAGGGGAAGCTCGATAAACACATGAGGGAGAAAGGAATAGGATATGGCGATGGGGTGAGATGAAGAAGGTGGGAGGAGGCTTGTGTGGAGCATAAACACCGGCATGGACCTGTTGGGGCGAATGGCCTGTTTCTGTGCTGTACATTCTATATAATTCCACGTAATTAATTCCCTCCCTGTAGTTTGCTTTCTGTACCTAATTTAGGAACATTGGAAAAGGAGTAGGCCACTTAGCACCTTGAGCCTGTTCCGCCAATGAGATCATGGCTGATCTGTGACCGAAATCCATATACCCACCGTAGCCCCATATCCCCTAATACCTTTGATTAACAAAAATCTAGCAATGTCAGATTTAAAATTAACAACTGATCTAGCATCAACTGCAGTTTGCGGAAGAGTTTTCCAAACTTCTACCACCCTTTGCGTGTAGAAGTGTTTCCTAACTTCGCTCCTGAAAGTCTGGCTCTAATTTTTAGGCTATGTCCCCTAGTCCTAGACTCCCCAACCAGCAGAAATAGGGTAGATAGAGAGAAACTATCAGTTAGAATCATAGAATCGTTACAGCACAGGAGGCCAATTGGCCCATCGAGCCTGTGCCAGTGCTTTGCAACAGCAATCCAGTTAGTCCCATTCCCCCATTCTTTCCCCATAGCCCTGCACATTTTTTCTCTTCAAATATTTATCTAATTCCTTTTTGAAAGCCATGATTGAATCCGCTTCCACCACCCTTTCAAATGTAAGGAATCTTACAACACCAGGTTATAGTCCAACAATTTTATTTTAAAATCACAAGCTTTCGGAGATTTTCTCCTTCGTCAGGTGAGTAGTGACCTACTCACTACTCACCTGACGAAGGAGATAATCTCCAAAAGCTTGTGATTTTAAAATAAAATTGTTGGACTATAACCTGGTGTTGTGAGATTCCTTAAATTTGTCCACCCCAGTCCATCACCGGCATCTCCACATCATGACCACCCTTTCAGGTAGTGCATTCCAGATCATAACTACTCGCAGCGTTAAAAAAAGTTTTTCCTCACTTCGCCTTTGGTTCTTTTGCCAATCACCTTAAATCAGTGTCCTCTGGTTCTCGATCCTTCCGCCAATGGGAACAGTTTCTATTTATTTACTTCATCTCAACCCGTCATGATTTTGAACACTTCTATCAAATCTCCTCTCAATCTTCTCCGCTGTAAGGAGAACAACCTCTGCTTCTCCAGTCTATCCACGTAACTGAAGTCTCTCATCCCTGGAACCATTTCAGTAAATCTTTTCTGCACTCTCTCTAAGGCCTTCACATCCTTCCTAAAGGTCAGTGCCCAGAATTGGACACAATAGTCCAGTTGTGGCCGAACCAGTGTTTTATAAAGATTCGACATTAATTTCCTTGCTTTTGTACTCCATGGGTCCGATATTAGGAGGGAGGCGGGTTGGCAGCGGCGGGTCGACTGGGCGCGATCGCAGCCTAATTGAATGTACTTATGCATGCTTCCGGGTTTCCCGTTCCAGACCTACGCAGCGGGCGCATTGCGCACCCGCATCACGGGCTGTCAGCAGGAGGAGCCCTATTTAAAGGGGCAGTCCTCCAATGCTCCTCCTGCAGCAAAGAACCATTTTTGGAGCATTGAGCAGGCCAGAGGCAAGACTGCTCCAAGGTTCTCTGACTCCTCACTCCAGGTGCTGCTCGATGGGGTGAGGAAGAGGAGGGAAATTTTGTTCCCATCTGATGGGAAGAGGTGGCCTTCCTCTGCCACCAAGAAGGCCTGGCTGGAGGTGGCAGAGGAGGTCACCAGCAGCAGCAATGTCTGCCGAACATGGGTCCAGTGCAGGAAACGCTTTAATGACCTAACCAGGTCAGCCAAAGTGAGTATACTTACGCATTCTCCCACACTCCGTCTTCCATATCACCTCCACCACCACACAACTCCTTCTGCACTGCCACCACAATGCTCTCTCATCATTCCTCACATCCACTCAACCATCATCCTCACCTTGCCTGCGCTTACTCACCGCCCCAGTTCCCATTCGAACACTACCATGCAACCCAAATCTCATACAGCCTCATAGCTATGTCTCACACGCACCCTCCCATGCATCTCCCTCACGGTCACCCCCACCCACACCAATGCATGCAGCGGGTCACTATGCAACCATCACTCAATCACGCCTCTCTGTGTTTTGCCTCGTTAGGAGAAGAGATGCCAGAATTCCCAGGAGAGGGCAAGGACCAGAGGGGGCCCGCCACACCAGGTGGTCTTAATGGACGCGGAGCAGCAGGCATTGGAAGTAAGCCGGACGCTGGAGTGCCTGTCTGTGGCGGACGCCGAGACTGGCAGTACACAAGCGGCAGGTAACAGAAATTCAACACTCAGCACTCGTGATAGTGAATGATCTTTTTTTAAATTTTTTTATTCGTTCACGGGATGTGGGCGTCGCTGGCAAGGCCGGCATTTATTGCCCATCCCTAATTGCCCTCGAGAAGGTGGTGGTGAGCCGCCTTCTTGAACCGCTGCAGTCCGTGTGGTGACGGTTCTCCCACAGTGCTGTTAGGAAGGGAGTTCCAGGATTTTGACCCAGCGACAATGAAGGAACGGCGATATATTTCCAAGTCGGGATGGTGTGTGACTTGGAGGGGAACGTGCAGGTGGTGTTGTTCCCATGCGCCTGCTGCCCTTGTCCATCGAGGTGGTAGAGGTCGCGGGTTTGGGAGGTGCTGTCGAAGAAGCCTTGGCGAGTTGCTGCAGTGCATCCTGTGGATGGTGCACACTGCAGCCACAGTGCGCCGGTGGTGAAGGGAGTGAATGTTTCGGGTGGTGGATGGGGTGCCAATCAAGCGGGCTGCTTTATCTTGGATGGTGTCGAGCTTCTTGAGTGTTGTTGGAGCTGCACTCATCCAGGCAAGTGGAGAGTATTCCATCACACTCCTGACTTGTGCCTTGTAGATGGTGGAAAGGCTTTGGGGAGTCAGGAGGTGAGTCACTCGCCGCAGAATACCCAGCCTCTGACCTGCTCTCGTAGCCACAGTATTTATATGGCTGGTCCAGTTAAGTTTCTGGTCAATGGTGACCCCCAGGATGTTGATGGTGGGGGATTCGGCGATGGTAATGCCGTTGAATGTCAAGGGGAGGTGGTGAGACTCTCTCTTAAGAACATAAGAACATAAGAAATTGGAGCAGGAGTAGGCCAATCGGCCCCTCGAGCCTGCTCCGCCATTCAATAAGATCATGGCTGATCTGATCCCAACCACAAATCTAAAGAACACAAGAAGTCGGAGCAGGACCCGGCCACATAGCCCCTGGGCCCTCTCCGCCACCCACAGGGCATTGACCGATCCGAACTCAGCTTCATGTCCAATTTCCTGCCCGCTCCCCATAACCCCTAATTCCCTTTACTTCTAGGAAACTGTCTATTTCTGTTTTAAATTTATCTAATGATGTAGCTTCCACAGCTTCCTGGGGCAGCAAATTCCACAGACCTACCACCCTCTGAGTGAAGAAGTTTCTCCTCATCTCAGTTTTGAAAGAGCAGCCCCTTATTCTAAGATTATGCCCCCACGTTCTAGTTTCACCCATCTTTGGGAACATCCTTACTGCATCCACCCGATCAAGACCCTTCACAATCTTATATGTTTCAATAAGATCGCCTCTCATTCTTCTGAACTCCAATGAGTAGAGTCCCAATCTACTCAACCTCTCCTCATATGTCCGCCCCCTCATCCCCGGGATTAACCGAGTGAACCTTCTTTGTACTGCCTCGAGAGCAAGTATGTCTTTTCTTAAGTATGGAGACCAAAACTGTATGCAGTATTCCAGGTGCGGTCTCACCAATACCTTATATAACTGCAGCAATACCTCCTTGTTATTATATTCTATCCCCCTAGCAATAAAAGCCAACATTCCGTTGGCTTTCTTGATCACCTGCTGCACCTGCATACCAACTTTTTGATTTTCTTGCACTAGGACCCCCAGATCCCTTTGTACTGCACTACTTTCCAGTCTCTCGCCATTAAGAAAATAACTTGCTCTCTGATTTTTCCTGCCAAAGTGCATAACCTCACATTTTCCAATATTATATTGCATCTGCCAAATCTCCGCCCACTCACCCAGCCTGTCTATATCCCCTTGCAGGTTTTTTATGTCCTCCTCACTCTCTACTTTCCCTCCCATCTTTGTATCATCTGCAAATTTTGATATGTTGCACTCGGTCCCCTCCTCCAAATCGTTAATATAGATTGTAAAGAGTTGGGGACCCAGCACCGACCCCTGTGGAACACCACTGGTGACTGGTTGCCAGTCCGAAAATGAACCATTTATCCCAACTCTCTGCTTCCTGTTTGATAACCAATCCTCCACCCATGCCAGAATATTACCCCCAATCCCGTGATTTTTTATCTTAAGTAATAATCTTTTATGTGGCACCTTGTCGAATGCCTTCTGGAAGTCTAAATACACTACGTCCACTGGTTCCCCTTTATCCACCCTATACGTTATATCCTCGAAGAACTCAAGCAAATTTGTCAGACATGACTTCCCCTTCATAAAGCCATGCTGACTTTGTCCTATTAAATTATGCTTATCTAAATGTTCCGTTACTGTCTCCTTAATAATAGACTCCAAAATTTTACCCACCACAGATGTTAAGCTAACTGGCCTATAATTTCCAGCCTTCTGCCTACTACCCTTTTTAAATAACGGTGTTACATTAGCAGTTTTCCAATCTGCCGGGACCTCTCCTGAGTCCAGGGAATTTTGGAAAACTATCACCAAAGCATCCACAATCCCTACTGCCACTTCCCTCAAGACCCTAGGATGGAAGCCATCAGGTCCAGGGGATTTATCCGCCTTGAGTCCCATTATTTTACTGAGTACCATCTCTTGAGTGATTTTAATCGTATTTAGCTCCTCCCCCCCGAGAGTCCCCTGTTTGTCCAGTGTTGGGATATTCTTAGTGTCCTCTACTGTAAAGACTGAAACAAAATATTTGTTCAGCATTTTTGCCATCTCCATGTTTCCCACCATTAATTTCCCGGTCTCATCCTCTAAGGGACCTATGTTTGCCTTAGCCACCCTTTTTCTTTTTATATAACTATAGAAACTCTTGCTATCTGTTTTTATATTTTTTGCTAATTTCTTTTCATAATCTAACTTCCCTTTCTTAATCAATCCTTTAGTTACTTTTTGCTGTCTTTTGAAGAATTCCCAATCTTCTATCCTCCCACTAAGTTTGGCTACCTTATATGTCCTTGTTTTTAGTCGGATACTATCCTTGATTTCTTTACTTAGCCACGGGTGGCTGTCATTTCTTTTACACCCTTTTTTCCTCAGTGGAATATATTTATTTTGAAAGTTGTAAAATAACTCCCTAAATGAACACCACTGCTCATGTACCGTCTTACCCTTTAATCTATTTTCCCAGTCCACTTTAATCAATTCCGCTCTCATACCATCATAGTCTCCTTTATTCAAGCTCAGTACGCTTGTTTGAGAATCAACCTTCTCACCCTCTAATTGGATATGGAATTCAACCATGTTGTGGTCGCTCGTTCCAAGGGGATCCTTAACTAGGACATTATTAATTAATCCTGACTCATTACACAGGACCAGGTCCAAGGTTGCCTGCCCCCTTGTAGGATCAGTTACATACTGCTCAAGAAATCCATCCCTGATGCACTCAATGAACTCGTCCTCAAGGCTGCTCTGCCCAATTTGATTTGTCCAGTTAATATGATAATTAAAATCCCCCATAATTATGGCTGTTCCCTTATTACATGCCCCGACTATCTCCTGATTAATACTTCTTCCAGCAGAGTTGCAACTATTAGGAGGCCGATATACTACGCCCACTAATGTTTTTTTTCCCTTATTATTCCTTATCTCCACCCAAACTGTTTCATTATCTTGATGCTTTGTCCCAATATCATTTCTCTGTATTACAGTGATTCCTTCCTTTATTAACATAGCCACCCCACCTCCCCTTCCTTCCTGCCTGTCCTTCCTGATTGTTAAATACCCTGGCATATTTAATTCCCAGTCGTTGTCACCCTGCAGCCATGTTTCTGTAATGGCCACAAGATCATACCCATACGTAGTTATTTGTGCCGTTAACTCGTCCATTTTATTACGAATGCTACGTGCATTCAGATAAAGAACTTTCAAATCTGTTTTGTGACGCTTAGTTCCTGCTTTTTCCTTTTTTAACACTTTACCTATTACTCCATACCTTCTGTCCCTTCCTGTTACGCTTTCCTCTCTCTCCCTGCTCAGGTTCCCAACCCCCTGCCACTTTAGTTTAAACCCTCCCCAACAGCACTAGCAAACACTCCTCCTAGGACAGCGGTCCCGGCCCTGCCCAGGTGCAGACCGTCCGGTTTGTACTGGTCCCACCTCCCCCAGAACCGTTTCCAGTGTCCCAGGAATTTGAATCCCTCCCCCTTGCACCATTCCTCTAGCCACGTATTCATTTGAAATATCCTCCTATTTCTACTCTGACTAGCACGTGGCACTGGCAGCAATCCTGAGATTACTACCTTTGAGGTCCTATTTTTTAATTTACCTCCTAACTCCCTATATTCTGCTTTTAGGACCTCATCCCCTTTTTTACCTATATCGTTGGTGCCTATGTGCACCACGACAGCTGGCTGTTCGCCCTCCCCCTCCAAAATGTTCTGTAGCCGCTCCGAGACATCCTTGATCCTTGCACCAGGGAGGCAACACACCATCCTGGAGTCTCGGTTGCGGCCGCAGAAACGCCTGTCTATTCCCCTTACAATTGAGTCCCCTATCACTATAGCTCTGCCACTCTTTTTCCTCCCAGCCTGTGCAGCAGAGCTACCCGTGGTGCCAGGAAGTTGGCTGCTGCTGCCTTCCCCTGATAAGTCATCCCCCCCAACAGCATCCAAAGTGGCATATCTGTTTGAGAGGGGGATGGACACAGGGGACCCCTGCACTACCTGCCTGCATCTCTTACTCTTCCTGGTGGTCACCCATTCACTTCCTGCCTGTATACCCTTTACCTGCGGTGTGACCAACTCGCTAAACGTGCTATCCACGAGTTTCTCTGCATCGCGGATGCTCCACAGTGAGTCCACCCGCAGCTCCAGCTCCGAGATACGATCGGTCAGTAGCTGCAGGTGGACACACTTCCCGCACACATGGTCGGCAGGGACACTGGTAGTGTCCATGACTTCCCACATCTTGCAGGAGGAGCATATCACGGGTGCGAGGTCTGCTGCCATGACTTATTATTACCCTATTATTTGCACAATTTTCTGAGATTTGCCTACATATCTGTTCCTCTATCTCCCCCTGACTGTTTGGGGGCCTATAGTACACTCCCATCTCTTGTTGGAGATGGTCATTGCCTGGCACTTATCTGGCGCGAATGTTACTTGCCACTTATCAGCCCAAGCCTGGATGTTGTCCAGGTCTTGCTGCATGCAGGCTCGGACTGCTTCATTATCTGAGGGGTTGCGAATGGAACTGAACACTGTGCAGTCATCAGCGAACATCCCCATTTCTGACCTGATGATGGAGGGAAGGTCATTGATGAAGCAGCTGAAGATGATTGGGCCTAGGACACTGCCCTGAGGAACTCCTGCAGCAATGCCCTGGGGCTGAGATGATTGGCCTCCAACAACCACTACCATCTTCCTTTGTGCTAGGTATGACTCCAGCCACTGGAGAGTTTTCCCCCTGATTCCCATTGACTTCAATTTTACTAGGGCTCCTTGGTGCCACACTCGGTCAAATGCTGCCTTGATGTCAAGGGCAGTCACTCCCACCTCACCTCTGGAATTCAGCTCTTTTGTCCATGTTTGGACCAAGGCTGTAATGAGGTCTGGAGCCGAGTGGTCCTGGCGGAACCCAAACTGAGCATCGGTGAGCAGGTTATTGGTGAGTAAGTGCCGCTTGATAGCACTGTCGACGACACCTTCCATCACTTTGCTGATGATTGAGAGTAGACTGATGGGGCGGTAATTGGCCGGATTGGATTTGTCCTGCTTTTTGTGGACAGGACATACCTGGGCAATTTTCCACATTGTCGGGTGGATGCCAGTGTTGTAGCTGTACTGGAACAGCTTGGCGAGAGGCGCGGCTAGTTCTGGAGCACAAGTCTTCAGCACTACAGCTGGGATGTTGTCAGGGCCCATAGCCTTTGCTGTATCCAGTGCACTCAGCTGTTTCTTGATATCACGTGGAGTGAATCGAATTGGCCGAAGACTGGCTTCAGCGATGGTGGAGATATCGGGAGGAGGCTGAGATGGATTATCCACTCGGCACTTCTGGCTGAAGATGGTTGCAAACGCTTCAGCCTTGTCTTTTGCACTCACGTGCTGGACTCCGCCATCATTGAGAATGGGGATGTTTGCAGAGCCTCCTCCTCCCGTTAGTTGTTTAATTGTCCACCACCATTCACGACTGGATGTGACAGGACTGCAGAGCTTTGATCTGATCCGTTGGTTGTGGAATCGCTTAGCTCTGTCTATAGCATGTTGCTTCCGCTGTTTAGCATGCATGTAGTCCTGAGTTGTAGCTTCACCAGGTTGGCACCTCATTTTTAGGTACGCCTGGTGCTACTCCTGGCATGCTCTTCTCCACTCCTCATTGAACCAGGATTGATCCCCTGACTTGTTGGTAATGGTAGAGTGAGGAATATGCCGGGCCATGAGGTTACAGATTGTGCTGGAATACAATTCTGCTGCTGCTGATGGCCCACAGCGCCTCATGGATGCCCAGTTTTGAGCTGCTAGATCTGTTCTGAATCTATCCCATTTAGCACGGTGGTAGTGCCACACAACACGTTGGATGGTGTCCTCAGTGCGAAGACGGGATTTCATCTCCACGAGGACTGTGCGGTGGTCACTCCTACCAATACTGTCATGGACAGATGCATTTGCGACAGGTAGATTGGTGAGGACGAGGTCAAGTAAGTTTTTCCCTCGTGTTGGTTCGCTCACCACCTGCCGCAGGCCCAGTCTAGCAGCTATGTCCTTCAGGACTCGGCCAGCTCGGTCAGTGGTGGTGCTACCGAGCCATTCTTGGTGATGGACATTGAAGTCCCCCACCCAGAGTACATTTTGTGCCCTTGCTACCCTCAGTGCTTCCTCCAAGTGGTGTTCAACATGGAGGAGGACTGATTCATCAGCTGAGGGAGGACAGTAGGTGGTAATCAGCAGGAGGTTTCCTTGCCCATGTTTAACCTGATGCCATGAGATTTCATGGGGTCCAGAGTCAATGTTGAGGACTCCCAGGGCCACTCCCACCTGACTGTATATCACTGTACCGCCACCTCTGGTGGGTCTGTCCTGCCGGTGGGACAGGACATACCCAGGGATGGTGATGGAAGAGTCTGGGACGTTGGCTGAAAGATATGATTCTGTGAGTATGGCTATGTCAGGCTGTTGCTTGACTAGTCTGTGGGACAGCTCTCCCAATTTTGGCACAAGTCCCCAGATGTTAGTAAGGAGGACCTTGCAGGGTCGACTGGGCTTGGTGTTTTGCCGTTGTCGTGTCCGGTGCCTAGTGGTCCGATGCCGGGTGGTCCGTCCGGTTTTATTCTTATTATGACTTTTCGTAGCGAGATTTTACAACTGAGTGGCTTGCTAGGCCATTTCAGAGGGCAATTAAGAATCAACCACATTGCTGTGGGTCTGGAGTCACATTTAGGCCAGACCACTTGGCATCTGCAGCACCTCAACATCTGTCCACATGCTTAATATTGCTTTCTGTTCTCTTGCAGGGCCATCGGCGACCACCATGACTGCGGAGGGCGATTCCTCAGAGGACCTGCCGGCCTCGGAGGGTGCATCGTCACATCTGAGCCAGCTATCCACCAGTGCAGATACACACACCTCGGTTGGTCCCCGTTCTCACTTAGTTGGGCTTGCACATGGTGAGTCACCATGCACATGTGAGCACAAGCAGACCCTGGTGGCAGAGGCAGCCATGGAGAGTCTGCGCCAGTGGGAGCAGTCTTCTCCAGGCTCTGCTCAGCTGGACCCTGATGCTGAACCCTGGTGGCTAGCCATGAAAAGGAGAGTCATCGAGGGCCAGCAGCACATTGCCGAGGTACTGGAACAGTTTTTTAAAAATTTGTTCATGGGATGTGGGTGTCGCTGGCGAGGCCGGCATTTATTGCCCATCCCGAATTGCCCTTGAGAAGGAGGTGGTGAGCCGCCTTCTTGAACCGCTGCAGTCCGTGTGGTGAAGGTTCTCCCACAGTGCTGTTAGGAAGGGAGTTCCAGGATTTTGACCCAGCAACGATGAAGGAACGGCGATATATTTCCAAGTCAGGATGGTGTGTGACTTGGAGGGGAACGTGCAGGTGGTGTTGTTGTTCCCATATACCTGCTGCTCTTGTCCTTCTAGGTGGTAGAGGTCGTGGGTTTGGGAGGTGCTGCCGAAGAAGCCTTGGCGAGTTGCTGCAGTGCATCCTGTGGATGGTACACACTGCAGCCACTGTGTGCCGGTGGTGAAGGGACTGAATGTTTAGGGTGGTGGATGGGGTGCCAATCAAGCAGGCTGCTTTGTCCTGGATGATGTCGAGCTTCTTGAGTGTTGTTGGAGCTGCACTCATCCAGGCAAGTGGGGAGTATTCCATCACACTCCTGACTTGTGCCTTGTCGATGGTGGAAAAGCTTTGGGGCATCAGGAGGTGAGTCGCTCGCCACAGAATACCCAGCCTCTGACCTGCTCTTGCAGCCACATTATTTATGTGGCTGCTCCAGTTAAGTTTCTGGTCAATGGTGAGCCCCAGAATATTGATGGTGGGGGATTCGGCGATGGTAATGCCGTTGAATGTCATGGGGAGGTGGTTGGACTCTCTTGTTGGAGATGGTCATTGCCTGGCACTTGTCTGGCACGAATGTTACTTGTCAGCCCAAGCTTGGATGTTGTCCAGGTCTTGCTGCATGCGGGCACGGACTGCTTCATTATCTGAGGGGTTGCGAGTGGAACTGAACACTGTGCAATCATCAGCGAACATCCCCATTTCTGACCTTATGATGAGGGAAGGTCATTCATGAAGCAGCTGAAGGTGGTTGGGCCTAGGACACTGCCCTGAGGAACACCTGCAGCAATATCCTGGGGCTGAGATGATTGGCCTCCAACAATGGTCAATGGTGACCCCCAGGATGTTGATGGTGGGGGATTCGGCGATGGTAATGCCGTTGAATGTCAAGGGGAGGTGGTTAGACTCTCTCTTGTTGGAGATGGTCAGTGCCTGGCAAATTCTCTGGTGCAAATGTTACTTGCTACTTATCAGCCCAAGCCTGGATGTTGTCCAGGTCTTGCTGCATACGGGCTCAGACAGCTTCATTACGCTCACTCTCCACAATCGCACAGAGGATGGAGGAGTCCAACTCCTGCATGAGTGGAATGGTGGCATAGGTACAGGAGGGTATCTCCGAGATAGTGTCACAGGGACGTGAAGGCATTTCTGAGATAGTGTTGCGGGTCGGTGCGGGAATTTCTGTGATGGAGGAAAGGCTGGCCTCCATCGAGCTTCAAGCACGGCTCAACAGTGAGTACATTCAGGCCCTGACAACGGACATTCGGATTCAGGGTGAACAACATTCCGCCATCTTAAACAGGCTGACAGATTCATTACAACTGGCCTTCCAAGACTTCACACAAGTCCTCCAAACTGTCGTCCAGCAGGGTGGAAGGAGTGATGTGGGCCTGGGCCAGGAGAGGAATGATGGTAAAAGGGGACATGGAAGCGGGAACGCCACTCAAAGCGTTCCTACGTCTCACCCGTTGCCCCGCTCTCAACCAGTACCTGCAATGCTGCCTCCTCTCCAGGCGGCCGAGTCTGCCCCTGCACAGGTGCAGGTGGAGTAGTCTTTGGAGGGGCCTTCATGGGCACCAAAACCCAGAGGGCGTCCATGTAAAGCATCTCATCGGTCAGGGCATGAACAAAAGCGACCTGCCACTACCTCTGCTGAAGCCACAGGGGTAGCACCACGTAGGGGTTCCCGTAAATGTAAGGCGAAGGTTTTGTGAGCACAAAGAGGATGCACAAGGGTGTATGACAAAATGTCATGTTTTTCATTTACTTTCGTTTGTTTTGCAAAGCACATTAAAATTTGTTATCACCACTACTGCCATGTCTTTGCAAATCTTGTCTGGTTTGTGCAATAATTCCCTTTCCTGAGGATCACCATAAAGACCCAAACCTAATGCCACCCATTGTGTCACTGCAGAGTGGGTGCAGGTGTATTTGCAGGGCTCTTTTGTGCAGACAACTGAGAGACGTCAGCGATGTCCCCGGTGGCACCCTGGAAGGATCCGGAGGAGAAGTTGTTGAGGGCAGTGGTGACTTTGACAGCGACAGGTAAGAAGATGGTGCTCGGGCCAGCCGGGAGCAGCTCGGCATCAAGGAGGCTGCAGATGTCCACGACTACATGTCGAGTGACTCTGAGCCTCCGTGTGCACTGCTCCTCAGAGAGGTCCAGGAAGCTGAGCCTCGGTCTGTAGACCCTGTGGTGGGGGTAGTGCCTTCTGCGACGCATCTCTCTCTGCAGTTGCCCTCCCTTCTGCTGTGCAGGTGGATGTGTCACAGCACTGTGTTGTGGAGCTCTACGTGTCAGAGATGGCCGACGTGGCCGGTGAGGCTGGTGATGCTGTTCGTCCTCTGAGGAGGTCATGACTGCAGATATGGTGGCCACCATCCGCAAGATGTACGTTTGAGGGGGTCCACAAGGTAGGTAAATGTGTCTGCACACCGGGGTTGAGGTTGCAAGTTTGTGAATTTTAGTGTTAGGAGGAGGGTGGTGCTGGCCAAACTTTGTCCAAAGTGACAGAGTGGCCTCCTGCAATGAGTGAGGGTCTCTGCCCCCACCTGTCAAATGGACCTTTGCAGCTCCCACAGGCTGGTGGCTGCAACACGTCTATTTCAACTGGGAGTGTTTCCCCCAGTACGGATGAAAATTCGACCCCTCCTAAAATATCCTCCCAATCAGGTGTGCTAACGACCTGAAGTATCAAAATATTTGCCTTAAGTGGGATCCCGCTGGCTTTAATTGCCGGTGGGAGTCCCACATGCGGGGGCTACGCGCGCATCTAAGCGCTTCACTGGGGAACCCGGAAGTGGGCGGGTTGGAGCCGGGCTCCGGACCCGCCCCGGGAATCCCGAATTTTCGGAGCCCCCCCCGCCACGAATGAACCCGCTCGGCCATCCGAAAATCGACCCCTATGCCTCTATTTATAAAGCCCAGGATTCTGTATACTTTCTGAACCTGTCCTGCACCTTCAAAGATTTGTGCACATATACCCCCAGGTCTCTGTTCCTGCATCCCCTTTAGAATTGTATCATTTAGTTTGTATTGCCTCTCCTCGTTCTTCCTACCAAAATGTATCATTTCGCACTTCTCTGCATTAAATTTCATCTGCCATGTGTCCACCCATTCCACTAGCGTGTCTATGTCCTCTTGAAGTCTATCACTATCCTCCACTGTTTACTACATTTCCAAGCTTGATGTCATCTGCAAATTTGGAAATTGTGCCCTGTACTCCCAAGTCCAAGTCATTAATATATATCAAAAAAAGCAGTGGTCCCAGTACCGACCCCTGGGGAACACCACTGTATACTTTCCTCCAATCCGAAAAACAGCCATTCACCATTACTCTCTGTTTCCTGTCACTTAGCCAAACTCGTATCCATGTTGCCACTGCCCCTTATATTCCACGGGCTTCAATTTTGCTGACAAACCTATTATGTGGCACTTTATCGAACGCCTTTTGAAAGTCCATATTCACAACATCAACCCCATTGCCCTCATCAAAAAATTCAATCAAGTTAGTTAAACACGATTTACTTTTAACAAATCTGTGCTGGCTTTCCTTTATTAATCCATACTTGTCCAAGTGACCATTAATTTTGTCCCGGATTGTCATTTCTAAAAGCTTCCCCACTCCCGAGGTTAAACTGACTGGCAGGTAGTTGCCGGGTTTATCTTTACACCCTTTTTTGAACAAGGGTGTAACATTTACAATTCTCCAGTCCTCTGGCACCATCCTCATATCTAAGGAGGATTGGAAGATTATGGCCAGTACCTCTGCAATTTCAACCCTTACTTCCCTCAGCAACCTAGGATGCATCCCATCCGGACCGGTTGACTTATCTACTTTAAGCATAGCCAGCCTTTCTAGTATCTTGTCTTCATCAATTTTCACCCCATCCACTATCTCAACTACCTACCCTTTTACTGTGACTTTGGCAGCATCTTCTTCCTTGGTTAAGACAGATGTAAAGTAATATTTAGTACCTCAGCGATGTCCTCTACCTCCATCCGTAGATCTCTTTTTTGGTCCCTAATCGGCCCCACTGATTACTACCCGTTGCCCTTAATATCTTGAAAACTTCAATCAAATCACCCCTTAATCTTCTAAATTCCAGGGAATACAACCCTAGTTTGCGTAATCGCTCCTCATAATTTAATCCTTGGAGTCCAGGTGAGAATCCCTACGTGGTCAGTTTTCAGTAAAATATTAAAATGCCTACGTGGCAAAGAAGCAGAATGCAAAATGGTTAGAAAGGGTTAATTAGTTAGAAACTGAGATTGGTACAGGTGGCCTGGCCCTCCTGCTGGGCCATATGTTTGCTTAGTCAGCAGGCCTGCATTGTCTTATCAATGATAGGTCTTTGATGTGAGTCAAGGACTGGTCTGAATGTCTCCATGTTTATGGCAGATCAATATAGGTAACGAGCTTAGCCAAAGTTGAAAGACATTCCAGGTTGGGAGATAAGGAACAGAAGGAACAGGGAAGAACATTCCAAGTTGGAAAGTGAGGAAGTATCCCCTTTGATGTCTAACAGCAACATGGTCAGCACATGATTATTTATGATTGGCCGGAAATAATGTAACCTCGCATGGCAACCTGTGCCCGGCTTATGATTGGTGTTGACCCTCGTTAAGTATGTTCCAACCCTATTCATCTGTATAAAAACGTGTGGATTTCTGTATGTTTTTGTTCTTGCTCTGCCAGCATAGAGGGACTCTATCAGGAGTCCAAATCAATGCTGCAGACTAAGAACCCTGCTATTAAAGATGTGCTGAACTTTAAAATGTACTCGACTTCAGTTTTTACTGAACCAGACTGAGGGGAAAGAATCCGGATCGTCACAGGGATCATTCTAGTAAATCTACGCTGCACTCCCTCCAAGGCCAATATAAGCTTCCTAACGGGCGGTGCCCAGAACTGAATAGAGTACTCCAGGTGTGGTCTAACCAGGGCTTTGTATAGCTGTAGCACAACTTCTATTCACTTGTATTCTAGTCCTCTAGATATAGAGGCCAGCATTCCTTTAGCCTTTTTAATTATTTTCTGTACCTCCCCATGACATTTTAATGATCTATGTACATGGACCTCTAAGTCTCTTTGGACCTCCACTGTTTTGAGCTTTTCACCATTTAGAAAGTACTCTGGTCTATCCTTTTTAGGTCCAAAGTGGCTGACCTCGCACTTGCCTACATTAAAATCCATTTGCCACAGTTTTGCCCATTCACTTAATCTATTAATAGATCTCTGTAATTTTATGCTTCCATTTCTACACTGCTTACAATGCTGCCTATCTTTGTGTCATCGCAAACTTGGATATGTGGCTCTCTGTCCCATCATCTAAGTCTTTACCAAAGTTGTTCACTTTGGTAGGAAGAATAGAAAAACAGAATATTTTTTAAATGGTGAGAAACTATAAAATGTTGGTGTTCAGAGAGATTTGGGTATCCTTGTACATAAAACACAGAAAGTTAACATGCAGGTACAGCAAGCAATTAGGAAGGCAAATGGTATATTAGCTTTTATTGCAAGGGAGCTGGAGTATTAGAGTAAGGAAGTCTTGCTACAATTGTACAGGGCTTTAGTGAGACCACACCAGGCGTAGTCTGTACAGTTTTGGTCTCCTTACCCAAGGAAGGGTATACTTGCCTTAGAGGCAGTGCAACAAAGGTTCACTAGATTGATTCCTGAGATGAGAGGGATATCCTATGAGAACAGATTGAGAAGAATGGGCCTATGTTCTCTGGAGCTTAGAAGAATGAGAGGTGATCTCATTGAAACGTATAAAATTCTTAGAGGGCTTGAGAAGGCAGATGCTGAGAGGATGTTTCCCCTGGCTGGAGAGTCTAGAACTAGGGGGCATAATCTCAGGATAAGGGGTCGGCCATTTAGGACTAAGATGAGGAGGAATTTCTTCACTCAGAGGGTTGTGACTCTTTGGAATTCTCTACCCCAGAGGGTTGTGGATGCTCAGTCGTTGAGTATTTTCTTATTTGTTCATGGGATGTGGGCGTCGCTGGCAAGGCCAGCATTTATTGCCCATCCCTAATTCAAGTATATTCAAGGCTGAGATCGATAGAATTTTGGAGTCATGGGGAATCAAGGGATATGGGGATTGGGTGGGAAAGTGGAGATGAGGTCGAAGATCAGCCATGATCTTACTGAATGGTGGAGCAGGCTCGAGGGGCCATACAGCCTACTCCTGCTCCCATTTCTTATGTTCCTATGTTAATAAATATAGTGAATAGTTGAGGCCCCAACACAGAACCCTGTGGGACACTACTAGTCACATCCTGCCAATTTGAGTAGCTGCCCATTATCCCTACTCTCTGTCTCCTGCCGCTCAGCCAATTTCCTAACCAGGTCAATAACTTGCCCTTAATTCCATAAACTTCAACTTTAGCTAACAGTATCTTATGAGGGACTTTATCGAATGCCTTCTGGAAGTCCATTTGAACAACATCCATAGACATTCCCCTGTCCACTACTTTAGTCACCTCATCAAAAAATTCAATCAGGTTCGTCAGGCATTACCTACCCTTCACAAATCCATGCTGACTCTCTCTGGTCAGCTGGAAATTTTCAAGGTGTTCAGTCACTCTATACTTAATTATAGACTCCAGTAATTTCCCGACAACAGATGTGAGGCTAACTGGTCCGTAATTCCCTGGTTTCCCTCTCTCACCTTTCTTAAAATAGCGGAGTGACATGCAATTTTCCAATCTAAAGGAACGGTTCCTGAATCGAGAGAACTTTGGAAGATTATAGTTAGGGCATCTGCAGTGTTCTCACCTACTTCCTTTAAATCCCTGGGATGGAAACCATCTGGTCCTGGAGATTTGTCACTCCTTAGTGCCATTATTTTCTACATTACTGCTAATTTGCTTACGTTAATTATCGTCTCCATCCCTGATTCAAAATTAGTTTCCTTGGGGTGTCCGGGAGACTATCTTCTTCCTCTACTGTATATACCGCACAAAGCAATTATTTAACATGTCCACCATTTCCTTATTTTCATTTACAATATCACCATTATCAGTTTTTAAGGGGCCCACATTGCTCTTGACCACCCTCTTTTTCCTAATATAATTGTAAAAAATGTTTGTGTTGATTTTGATATCCCTTGCAAGTTTCTTTTCATACTCCCTTTTTGTAGCTCTTCCTATCTGTTTCGTCACCTTTTGCTGTTCTTTGTATCTCTCCCAGTCGCAGGATCTATGCTATTTTTTGCATTTTTGTATGTTTTTTCTTTTAGTTTTATGTTGTCCCTTGCCTCTCCTGTCATCCATGGCTGTTCTTTTTCAGCAAGCAGAGCTCTTGCCCCTTAGGGGTATAAACTGGTTCTATATCATGTTAAATTCTTTTTTGAACTCCTCCCACTGATTTTTTGTCGTGTTACCCATTAACAAATTTGCCCAGTTTACAGTGGACAGTCTCTGTCTCATCCTGTTGAAGTCGACCTTACCTAAATTTAGAATCTTAGTAGCTGATATGGGTTTCTCCATTTCAAACACAACATTGAACTCGATCATATTATGATCACTATAAGATAAATGTTCACACACCGTTAGGCTGTTAACTAAATCTGGCTCTTTACTCATTATTAAATCTAATATGGCCTGCCCCTTTGTTGGTTCTGGACGTATTGTTGCAGAAAACTGTCCTGAAAACACTAAGAAATTCATTACCTTTCTGACATGAGCTCGTCTGTTTATCCCAATTAATATGAAAGTTAAAATCCCCCATTAAAACCACTAAATGTTTGTCTAATCTCTGCATTTGTACATTCTGCCACTTCACAGCTGCTACCAGGGGGCCTATACACAACTCCCACTACAGTCTTAAATCCTTTTCTATTTCTTAATTCTACGCATGAAGTCTGCATTGCCTGCTTACCTCTTGTTATATCCTCTATAATCATCAAAGTAATTTCATCCTTAATCACCAAGGCTACTCCTCCCCCTCTACCAGTTTCCCTATCCTTCCTGTATTGGCATTGAATTCACTATTCTAACTTATACTTCTTGGTTCTGACTCTGCGCTATTAACGATGCTTCAATCTGATTGGTTAAGGAGATGCACAACTGCTTGTGCTGTTCATGCAGGTCCCAGATGCCCTGTAGAGGGCGCTGTCCTTTGTGGCTCTCTCATTTTCAGGTTATTGCCATACGAAAGCTCACACAAAGTCTATGAGCAAGTGCAAGTCTAAGCTGTTCGATCACTGCTCATGGCAAAATCCAGCCCATGGTATAGCAAAGTGCTTAAAAACATTACAAAATAGCTCTGCAACTTGTATCAGATTGTTAAAAATTAAATGATCGTCTTAGCAATTTTGAGTTGGTCACGCATTTCAATTCTGCCTGCTTGCAATTCATTTTGTTAAGTATCGCTTGCGTTATTATTCTAGTTGCCATTATCATATGTGAAAAGAAATCAATGACTAAAATAACTGTAGTCCAATGGGGTGAAATTGCACTCTGTGACACTCAACGCATTCACAAGAAATTTCTTTTTGTCTGCTATTTTAACATGGGTGTTATCCCATAGTGAATGCCTCAATTAACATAAGGGTCAAATTAATTTCATACAAATATATAAAGCATTTGTACATTACTATCACATTGTACAGGCATTTTTATTCCCCAAAAAGTTTTAAAATGCACCCCATATCAAAGCTCTTCGGCCTGGATATTAACATGGAGCCAAGAAGAGAGCAAGGAGGGGGTTTGCGGTTGGGAAACCAGGAAGTATGGGTTTCCTGCAGGTCCTACTGCATTTAACAGGAGATTGGGAGGGGGGGCCACCAGTCGGAGACCGCGGGGATGGGGGGGGGAAACAGTCGGAGACCGTGGAGTGGGGGGGAAACAGTCGGAGACCGCGGAGTGGGGGGGAAACAGTCGGAGACCGCGGAGTGGGGGGGAAACAGTCGGAGACCGCGGAGTGGGGAGGAAACAGTCGGAGACCGTGATGCGGGGGGGGGGGGGGGATAGAACAGTCAGAAACCGCGGCGGGGGTGGGGGGTGGAAACAGTCGGAGACTGCAGTGAGGAGGAAAACAGTCGGAGACCATGGTGGTGGGGGGGAAGAGAACAGTTGGAAACCGCGGGGGGGGGGGGGGGGAACAGTCGGAGACTGCAGTGAGGAGGAAAACAGTCGGAGACCATGGTGTGTGGGGGAGGGGGGGGGGGACAGTCGGAGACCGGGGTGGGGGGCGATAGGTCGGAGACCACACAGGGTCGATCGGTAGGAGAGCTCGGGGTGGGGGGAGTCGGACATCGCGGGGTCTGATTGTGATGTCTGTGAAGAGGTTAGCTTTGGGGGGCGTGGGGGGGGGGGGGTGCTGGGGAAGTGCTCCTGCACCTCCTGGCCCTCAAGCACTGATTTAAATGCACTCACCTCATGGATCCGGCCCTTCTCACCTCCTTTTACCTGCCAGGAATCCCACGGCATAGGAAACCCGGCCTCCATGGGTTAAAAATAAAAAAATTGGCAAAATGAAGTCACACGACCTCCTTAAAATATTTCACTGTCCAGCCCGCCTCCTGAGAGTGGGTTGGTCACCCACCCCTCGACCCGCCTCCTTTAAACATAGAAAATAGGAGCAAGAGTAGGCCATTTGGCCCTTCGGGCCTGCTTCGCCATTCAAAATGATCATGGCTGATCGTCTAACTCAGTACCCTGTTCCTGCTTTTTCCCCATATCCCTTGATCCCTTTAGCATTAAGAAATATATCTATCTCCTTCTTGAATATATTTAATGACTTGGCCTCCACTGCCTTCTGTGGTAGAGAATTCCACAGGTTCACCACCCTCTGAGTGAAGAAATTTCTCCTCATCTCGGTTCTAAATGGCATACCCCATATCCCGAGACTGTGACACCTGGTTCTGGACTTCCCAGCCATCGGGAACATCCTCCCTGCATCTAGTCTGTCTAGTCCTGTTAGAATTTTATATGTTTTGATGAGATCACCTCTCATTCTTCTAAACTCCAGCGAATATAGGCCTCGTCGACCCAATCTCTCCTCATACGTCAGTCCTGCCATCCCAGGAATCAGTCTGGTAAACATTCGTTGCACTCCCTCCATGGCAAGGATATCCTTCCTCAGATAAGGAGACCAAAACTGCACACAATACTCCAGATGTGGTCTCACCATGGCCCCGTACAACTGCAGTAAGACATCCCTGCTCCTGTACTCAAATCCTCTTGCAATGAAGGCCAACGTACCATTCGCCTTCCTAACTGCTTGCTGCACCTGAATGCTCGCTTTCAGCGACTGGTGTACAAGGACACCCAGGTCTTGTTGCACCTCCCCTTTTCCCAATCTATCACCGTTCAGATAATAATCTGCCTTTCTGTTTTTACAACCAAAGTAGATAACCTCACATTTATCCACGTTATACTGCATCAGCCATGTTCTTGCCCACTCACCCAACTTGTCTAAATCACATTGGAGCCTCTTTGCATCCTCCTCACAGCTCACATTCAACCCCAGCTTTGTGTCGTCTGCAAACTTGGAAATGTTACATTTAGTTCCCTCATCCAAATCATTGATATATATTGTGAATAGCTGGGGCCCAAGCACTGATCCCTGCGGTACCCCACTAGTCGCTAGCTGCCACCCGGAAAAAGACCCATTTATTCCTACTCTCTGTTTCCTGTCTGTCAATCCATGCCAGTATATTCCCCCCAATCCCATGTGCTTTAATTTTGCACACTAACCTCTTGTGTGGGACCTTATCAAAAGCCTTCTGAAAATCCAAGTCCACCACACCCACTGGTTCTCCCCTAACTATTTTACTAGTTAGATCCTCAAAAAACTCCAGTAGATTTGTTATTATGATTTCCCTTTCATAAACCCATGCTGACTTTGTCCAATCCCGTTAATGCCTTCCAAGTGTTCTCTTATCACATCTTTTATAACAGACTCTAGCATTTTCCCCACTACTGATGTTAGGCTAACTGGTCTGTAATTCCCTGTTTTTTCTCCTCCTCCTTTTTTAAATAGTAGGGCTACATTTGCCACCCTCCAATCTGTAGGAACTGTTCTAGAGTCTATAGAATCTTGGATGACCACCAATGCATCCACTATTTCCAGGGCCACTTCCTTTAGTACTCTTAAAACCGGAAGTGGCTGCGTTGGAGCCAGGATGCAGTCACGCTGGAAAAATCTATTATTTTATCTTCCCACCCGTTCTTGGGGGTTAAAATTCTCCCCTTCATCTCTGACCTTACAATTAAATGCTCCAGCACTTCTAAGAGGAAAGGGCCCAATTATGAGCCTGAAATCTGCATTTATTACAACTTTTCTAGGTTAGCTGAACTGAATTTTCCAGTTTTAGAAGGTTTGCATATAGTCACATAGTAATTATAAAAGAACAAATGGAGAGAATGTAAAAAGAATGTAAGCATGACCAGAGAAAGCGTGACAGGCCCAGAGATAGAATGAGTGACAGGGAAAAAAAACAAATACACATAAAAGCGAAACGCGCACATAAAGACTAAATGTAAGACCAACACAAGATGCCTACACTGAGAGGGAAACTAAGCAAGAGTATGAGAGTGGAAAATGTAAACATGGAGATAGAGAACATGGGGGTAATTTTGACTTTGGATGATAATGTAAAACAGGCAATAACAATTGAGCCCCCAAGCTGTCAGAGTCTGCAATGCTGGACCAAGAAAGGCAGAGGAGAGAGGCCTCATTTGGGGCTGAGCAGAGATGGCCCTCAAAAGAAAGTACTCAGATCCTGTGGGAGGTGGTGGCCAGGGTAGACACTCCTGCAACAGACCAGCAGCACACAACAAAATAAAATATGGATGTAATTCAATTGCATAGCCACTAGATGGTAATAGAAGCTATTAATCCCATCCAATACACAGATGCAAGTGCAGATCAATAATATGAATTTGCAATGATGAAAATCAGCAGCATTATACAAGTCAGCTGAAACAGGGCCAATATATCTCATTCACGAGGGTATAGGCCAAGCGGTTCTGCATTGCATTTGCATCAGGAGTCCCAACACTCAATATTTATAGAATATTCTATTTTCATTATAAACACATCATCAGTTTGGTCCTGTAAGTTTCCAAATTAGCCTAAGTAGGCAAATTGGAATTTCCACTAATAGCAATAATAATATTTTTTTAAGATCAAAAACCAGCCACCAAACCAGATCCTCTGTAGTGCAAAATGCCACAATCAATGGTAGAGGCACTTGTATAATTCCATTTTGTTGCAACACCACTATTTTATGCTGCCCATTTCTTTGATGAGGCACATTCTCTCTTGCTGTATATTTAAAAAGGCGGTAGTTATGAAATGGTTTTGGTTAAGAAGTTGCAATTGATGCACTATTGTTAATCAATTAAAATCATTTTAAACTTTTTCCGTTACAGCACCATGATGGGCAAGACATCCAAATTATTTTTTCAACGTATGGGAGGAGCTCAGAGCAACATTACAAATAATACTTCCAATGCAATTGTCATATTTGTGCTATATTTGAGACACCGACTCCATCCCTCTCCCTGGCCACTGTTTGAGGCTGAACCAGACTGTTAGCAACCTTGGCATCCTATTTGACCCTGAGATGAGCTTCCGACCCGGTCCGTCACCAAGACCGCCTACTTAACATCACCTGTCTCTGCCCCTGCCTCAGCTCATCTGCTGCTGAAACCCTCATCCATGCCTTTGTTACCTCTAGACTTTACTACTCCAATGCTCTCCTGGCCGGCCTCTCATCTTCCACCCTCCATAAACTTGGGCTCATTGAAAACTCTGCTGCCCGTATCCTAACTCGAACCAAGTCCTGTTCACTTATCACCCCGTGCCTCACTGACCTACATTGGCTTCTGGTCCTTGAACGCCTCGATTTCAAAATTCTCATCCTTGTTTTCAAATCCCTCCATAGCCATGCTCCTCCCTATCTCCAACCTCCTCCAGGCCAACAACTCTCCGAGATCTCTGCACTCCTCCAATTCTGGCCTCTTGCGCATCCCCGACTTTAATCGCTCCACCATTGGCGGCCGTGCCTTCAGCTGCCTAGGCTCTAAGTTCTGGAATTCCCTCCCTAAACCTCTCCACCTCTCTGTCTTCCTTTAAGAAGCTCCTTAAAACCTCCCTCTTTGACCAAGCTTTTGGTCACCTGTCCTAATGTCTCCTTACGTGGCTCGGCCCTGGATGTTTAGTCCTGGCATTCACGAGATCTTATTGGACGTTTGAAGAATTCTGTTTCGGAATTCCAATGATAAAATTGATTTGTTTAACTCTCTGAGCAGGCATTTAAACAAGACTGTTGATGAAAAATGTTTCATATCTGATTTTATACTCTAAATATTAAAGCACATTCAGAATTAATGGCAACTTCTGCTAGTCCACTAGGGGGCACCAATGTATTTTGACATATAAGTAGAAAAATAGTGCCACTCACTACAAATCTAATTTCTCAAATTAAACTAAATAAAGCTTGATCCAAAATATGTATATGAAAAGTACATCACAACCAGTAAAGCTCACTCTACACTGCCCTAAGAAACCCAACCTAACCTGCTTAGGTTGGTACTAAAATTTAAAAAAATATTTAAAAAAATATTTCCCATACCAGCCATCCAGAGGTCCCCAACTTGGTGCAAACTGTGCCAAACTGCAGCCACTTTTGAGCTGTGAACCAATATTTTCTAAATAGCAGAATGAGAGCATTTCAACTGTGAGAAAAAGGAAACTTATTCAACCAGTTTGGGAAGAAATATAACCCAGATCCCAGAGGTGAAAAGGCTTTTCTTTTTCTAGAAAAAGAAAAGCATTTCCTAATTTTAAATCTGAATCTCTTCTATTATGCACACAAAGTTCTGGCATTGCTTTAACCTTGTTTTGGTTCATTTGTTTGGCACAAACTTATAAAAGTAAAGTTTAATGCAAAATGTAAATATTACATGGTACAATAAAACCACTCTTAAATACTTACCTTCTACTACCATTTGCAAATTTTGATGGATGCCTTGTGTAAGTTTTCATGTCAGCATTGTATCAGGTCTCAGGTGCATGAATTGATTTAAAAGGATCCTTATGCATAAACATTTAATCTGTGCTCAATTCCTATAACGTGTGGACTTGTCACACATTTCTTAAACTAGCAACTTATTTAGAAAAAAAACACCATGAAAGGAGAGAATGAGAGAAAGTACTTACAGTTATCGCAACAATGCTTGGTGTCAGCAAGTTAAGCAGATCAGATACTAGGATAAAAACATAAGAAATAGGAGCAGGAGTAGGCAATATGGCCCCTCGAGCCTGCTCCGCCATTCAATCAGATCATGGCTGACCTTCGACCACAACTCCACTTTCCCGCCCGATCCCCATATCCCTTGATTCCCCTAGACTCCAAAAATCTGTCCATCTCAGCCTTGAATATATTCAATGAATCAGCATCCACAGCTCTCTGGGGTAGAGAATTCCAAAGATTCACAACCATCTGAGTGAAGAAATTCCTCCTCATCTCAGTCTTCAATGGCCGACCCCTTATCCTGTGACTATGCCCCCTAGTTCTAGACTCTCTAGCAGGGGGAGCAACCTCTCAGCATCTACCCTGTCAAGTCCGCTTATAATCTTATATGTTTCAATGAGATCACCTCTCATTCTTCTAAACTCCAGAGCATATAGGCCTATTCTACTCAACCTCACTTAATAGGACAATCCTCTCATCCCAGAAATTAATCTAGTGAACCTTCGTTGCACCGCTTCTTAGGCAAGTATATCCTTCCTTAAATAAGGAGACCAAAACTGTACTCAGTACTCCAGGTGAAGTCTCACTAATGCCCTGTACAATTGTAGCAAGACTTCTTTACTTTTCTACTCCAACCCCCTGCAATAAAGGCCAACATGCCATTTGCTTTCCTAATTGCTTGCTGTACCTGCATGCTAACTTTTTGTGTTTCTTGTACAACACCCAAGTCTCTCTGAACACTAACATTTAATAGGTTCTTACCATTTAAACAATGTTTTATTTTTCTATTCTTCCTACCAAAGTGAATAACCTCACATTTCCCCACATTATATTCCATCTGCCACCTTCTTGCCCACTCACTTAATCTGTCTATATTCATTTGCAGACTCTTTGTATCCTCCTCACAGCTTACTTTCGCACCTAGCTTTGTATCGTCAGCAAACTTGGATACATTACACTCGGTCCCTTCATCTAAATCATTAATATAGATTGTAAATAGCTGAGGCCCAAGCACCGATGCTTGCGGCACCCCACTAGTTACAGCCTGCCAACCTGAGAATGACCCGTTTATCCCTACTCTGTTTTCTGTCCTTTAACCAATCCTCTAATATATTACCCCAAACCCCATGAGCCCTTACCTTGTGCAACAACCTTTTTTTTTGGCACCTTATCGAATGCCTCTTGAAAATCCAAAATACACTACATCCACTGGTTCCCCTTTATCTACCCTGTTAGTTACATCCTCATAAAATCATGTTGACTCTGCCTAATCATATTATGACATTTGCCAACTTCCAGTCCACTGGGTCCATTCCAGAATCTAGAGAATTTTGGAAGATCATAACTAATGCATCCACTATCTCTGCAACCACCTCTTTTAGAGCCCTCGGATGTAGGTCATCAGGTCCAGGGGATTTGTCAGCTTTTAGTCACATTAGTTTGTCCAGTACTTTTTCTCCAAGATATTAATTGTTTAAAGTTCCTCACTCTCATTTACCCCTTGGTTCCCCACTATTTTTGGCATGCTTTTTGTGCCTTCTATTGTGAAGACAGATACAAAGGGCTCTATTTTAGCACCCGCGATCGGGTGCGTTCCTGGCGGGGGGGCTCCGAAAATCGGGGATTCCTGGGGCGGGTCGGGGGCCCGGCTCCAACCCGCCCACTTCTGGGTTTCCTACAGATGCGCTGACATGCGCGCGCAGCCCCCGCATGTGGGACTCCTGTCGGCAATTAAAGCCGACGGAGTGCCACTTAAGCTATTTATTTTGGTATTTCAGGTCGTTTACAGACCTGATTAACGAGATTATTTAGGAGGGTTGGGATTTTACAAACAACTGGGACTGTTTCCCGTACTGGGGGAAACACTCCCAGTTCAAATGGACGTGTTGCAGCCATCAGCCTGTGGCAGCTGCAAAGGTCCATTTGACAGGTGGGGGGGGGGGGCGGAGACCCTCACTCATTGCAGGAGGCCACTCTGTCACTATGGACGAAGTTTGGCCTCCACCACCCTCCTCTTAACAATAAAATTTACAAACTTGCACACTTACCCCGGTGTCCAGACACATGTACCTACCTTGCGGACCCCCTCAGATGTACATCTTCTGGATGGGGGCCGCCACAGCTGCAGTCATGACCTCCTCGGAGGGCGAACAGCATCACCAGCCTCGCCGGCCACACCGTCCACCTCTGACACGTGGAGCTCCACAACACAGTGTTGTGACACATCCACCTGCACAGCAGAGAGAGATGCGTCGCAGAGGGCACTACCCTCGCCACAGGGTCCACAGACCGAGGCTCAGCTTCCCGGATCTCTCTGAGGAGCAGTGCACACGGAGGCTCAGAGTCACTCGACATATAGTCGTGGACATCTGCAGCCTCCTTCATGCCGAGCTGCTCCCGGCTGGCCCGAGCACCATCTTCTTACCTGTCGCTGTCAAAGTCACCACTGCCCTCAACAACTTCTCCTCCGCATCCTTCCAGGGTGTCACCGGGGACATCGCCGACGTCTCTCAGTCGTCTGCACAAAAAAGCCCTGCAAATACACCTACACCCACTCTGCAGTGACACAATGGGTGACATCAGGTGTGGGTCTTCATTGTGATCCTCAGGAAAGGGCATTATTGCACAAACCAGACAAGATTCGCAAAGACGTGGCAGTAGTGGTGCTAATATAATATGTGATGTGAGTTGCTCAGAAATTAAATACAAGTAAAAACCATGACAAACCCTCAAACACCCTTGTGCATCCCCTTCATGCTCATGACACGTCTGCCTTACGCTGCCTACTGCACATATCTGATGCATGCCCTGTGGCTGCAGCACAGGTAGTGGCAGGTTGAGTGAGGCTGACTGAGAAAGAGATGCATGAGAGGGTGAGTATGAGATAGAGCCATGAGATTGTATGAGGATTGGGTTGAGTGGTAGTGGTGGGATGAGTACTGGCGAGGTGAGTAAGTGCAGGTAAGATGATGATGAGGTTTGAGTGGGTATGAGGGGTGATGTGACAGAGTAGTGTTGGCAGTGCAGAAGGAGATGGGGGGGGGCAGTGATGTGGCAGACGGAGTGTAGGGGAATGAGTAAGTGTACTCACTTCGGCTGACCTACTTAGGTCATTGCAGCGCCTCCTGCACTATATGCAGGTGGGCGATATGTTGGTGATGCTGGTGACCTCCTCTGCCACCTCGAGCCAGGCCTTCTTGGTGGCAGAGGCAGGCCGCTTCCTCCCGCCCGCCGGGGGGGAAGATCTCTGTCCTCCCCCTCCTCCTCACCCCATCCAGTAAGAGCTGGAGTGAGGCATCATTAAACCTGGGAGCAGCCTTCCCCCTGGGCTGCTCCATGCTGTAATTTTTCCTATTTCTTGCAGCATCAGTCAGTGGAGGACTGCCCCTTTAAATAGAGCTCCTCCAGCTGACAGACCTTACTGTACATGCGCAGTCCGCCCGCTGATCAGCTCAGCAGCGGGGAACCCGTAACAAGAGGTAAGTGGATCCAATCAGCCTGCGATTGCGCGCAGGGCAGACTGATTTCACCGGGCGCGTTACCCACGCGCCCAATCACCCCCCCCCCCGCCGCGAACCCGCCGCCCTGGTAATATCGGGCCCAAAATATCTGTTTAAACGCATCTGCCATTTCCTGATTCCCCATTATAATTTCTCCTGTCTCAGCCTCTCAGGGACCAATGTTTACTTTTGCTCCTCTCTTTCTTTTCAAATACTTGTAGAAGCTCTTACAATCCGTTTTTATATTTCTTGCTAGTTTACTTTCATATTCTATTTTCTCCCTTTTTATCAATTTTTTGGTCATCCTTTGTTGGTTTCTAAAACTCTCCCAATCCCCAGGCTTATTACTCTTCTTGGCAACATTATAGGCCTCTTCTTTTAATCTAATACTCTCCTTAACTTCTTTAGTTAGCCATGAGTGGATCACTTTTCCCATGGAGTTTTTATTTCTCAATGGAATGTATATTTGTTGAGAATATTGAAATATTTCATTAAATGTTTGCCATTGCTTTTCAACTGTCAAACCCTTTAATTTAATTTCCCAATCTACCTTTGACAACTCGCCCCTCATACCGATGTAATTGGCTTTATTTAAGTTTAAGACTCTAGTTTCTGACTTAAGTACATTACTTTCAAACTCAATGTGAAATTCTATCATATTATGATCAGTCTTCCCCAGAGGTTCTTTTACTGTGAGATTACTAATTAACCGTATCTCATTACACAATAGAAGATCTAAAATAGTCTGTTCCCTGGTTGGTTCCATGATGTACTGCTGTAGGAAACCATCTCGAATACATTCCGTGAACTCGTCTTCCAAACCACTTTTGCCAATTTAATTTGCCCAGTCTATATGCAGATTAAAGTTCCCCATGATTACCTTTGTTACAACATTCTATTATTTCATGATTAAATGCTCTGTCCAACGGCATAGCTACTATGAGGGAACCTATAAACGACTCCCACCAGTGTTTTCTGCTCCTTGTTATTTCTTATTTCCACCCATACCGATTCTACTTCCTGATCCTCCGAGCCAAGATCCTTTCTCACTACTGTCCTTATGTCATCCTTTATTATTAGGGCTACACCCCCTCCTTTTCCATTCTGCCTGTCTTTTCTAAATGTCATGTACCCTGAATATTTAGTTCCCCACCTTGGTTATTTTGCAACGGCTATTAGGTCAAACCCATTTATTTCTATTTGTGCAATTAGTTCATCTATCTTGTTATGAATGCTCTGTTTATTCAGATAAAGAGCCCTTAATTTTGACTTTTTACCATTTTTTCCTACTTTGACCTTACTTGTTGTTGCACTATTACTGGTAAACTCTCTGTCCCTTCCTGCCATACTCTGCTTATCTTTACCCAAACCACTACACTGTTCTATTGTCTAATTGTTCTCATTAGATTTCTAAATTTCACCTCACCTGACCCCTCCCCTCTGCCCTTTTTAGTTTAAAGCCCTAGTTAATCGATTCGCCAGGACGCTGGTCCCAGCCTGGTTTAAGTGGAGCCCGTCCCATCGGAACAGCTTCCTCTTTCCCCAGTACTGGTGCCAGTGCCCCATGAATTGAAGCCCCTTCCTCCCACACCACGTTTTGAGCCTCGCATTTAACTCTCTGATCTGTTTGCTCCATGCCAATTTACACATGACTCGATGTATTAAAAAGGTCAATATTGAGCCGAAATAGTAAGATAATCCTGTCACTTTATAAATCATTGGTGCAACCGTACCTAAAATACTATGTACAGTTCTGGTTGCCACAATACAAAAATAATATTGCAGATATTGGAACAATACAGAAGAGAGCAACCAGAATGATTGAGGGGATGGAGGGAATGAATTATGAGGAGCGATTATGTAAATTGGACATGTTGTCACTGGAAAAGAGAAGATTGAGAGGTGATATGATTGCTGTTTTTAGGATTCTAAAGGAACTAGATACTGTAGACCATGACAAGCTATTTCACCCTGTCCAGAACAGTAGAACCAGATGACACAGCCTGCGCTTGAAGGGGGATAAATTCGAAACTAATCTGCAGAAACATTATTTCAGTGAGCGAGCGGTCAATCTATTGAACAGGCTCCTTAGGGAGACAGTGGAAGCAGTTAGTATTGATTTATTCAAATGCAAATTAGATAGATTTGTTTCAGAAAATAACATTTTGGCATACAGTATACGAGTAATTTGAGACATGGCATGTGGTACCTGTAGCATGCTTGGGAGGAATAGGTGACTTTGTACCTATGGTTTCCAAAGCTTTCTACCACTGCGGATTCCTCGTCTCATATCTGGGTCTGTTATAACTAATTGATAGAGATTGATTTCTATGATTAGTCAACAACTCCATTATCATTGTATCACGTGACTAGCAGAATGGTAGAAGGCAAACTAGATTGACCTTGGTCTTTTTTCGTCTAGCAATTCATATGTTACTACTTCTAAGCATTCCCTTTTTTAGATCTCTCAAAGAAGAGGAAGAAAAGTACTTTGCATTGAAAGTACTATCTTTCTCCACACCCCCACCCACCCACAGTAATGGCTACCTTGAAAAAGAGGACAATGTACAAAGGTAACAATTCTGTGACATAGTAATTAAATAGAAAAAGTGAAAAACAGCAACGTGTGTTTATTAGTGGTATTATGGTAAAACACAATATGGAAAGACTACTGGTGGACGGCCAGTATTATAATAAAATGGAAGCGTGACTTTTCTGATTATTTTTCATTATTGATGAGCACCCATCCCCACACCAGAGTGAATTTTCCATTCCACGTACCAGACATCCCTATAATTGGTGGTGAGGGAAATATTCTGTTATTGATTGTGGTTAATCAAAACACTGTTAGTATATTAAGTTAATTTCTGTTTGCATATTGAAGATAATCATATACAGAAGTTATGTAATTGGATGGACAGATCAATAGATGTTCACATGTATAACCTAAAGATACATTAAAACAAATTATACTTTCTCCTTGTTAATAACAGATTAATTTTTCACCTTCAATCTTCACAGCCATATAACTCAAGGATGAATAAAACAAGCAATCTGTTTACAAAAATGCACAGTTCACAAAACACATACAGGTGAAAAACAATGAAACTGGAGTCAAAATGTAGATTTTAACTAAAAAATGTTTATCTGGATGGGATAAGAAAATGTAATTTAACAGTTTATTCTAAAATTTGTTAGCAACCTAAAAACCTTTCATTGCTATATTTATCTTCTTTCAAGTAATTATTTATATTTCACTTATTTGTATTGAATGATATGCATTTAATGCAACTTAGCTAAACAAGTTTCAATGCATGATATATTCTTCATAAAACAAGGAGTGTAAATGTATTAAGAACTACAACAATGTCCTGTTTCCTAATGTCCAAAAACCAACAGATAGAGCTACGAGCAACCTATTTCTATACTCTTGAACATCAAAGAAAAACAGACTTTTTATTGGCATCAGGTGCTTGCAATCTTTTAAGAAAGGACACACACAAAGAGAACATTGTGATCACCAGTTAAATGCCAGCAGAACTTCACACTATGTAAGAAGACTAAGGATCCTATCTACCTTAGCTTTAAGTGTTTATCTAGCAACCATGGTTTTATTTTTGTTTAAAACTAATGAGAAATTAGCCTAAAAATTATACTCTGCAATATCACCATTCAAATGCTTTGTCCACTGTATTAACAGAGGCCTTAATCATTCATCTTAGATGGCTTAATACCTCCATTAAAATAAGTGCTTGGATTGGAGAAGGGCTGAAAATGGTGTACCCCAATGGTCAGTGCTGAGTCCACTTTTATTATTAATAAGTACTTGGACTAGGGTATAGAGAGCATGATTATGAAATTTGCTGATGATACGGAAGCAGGGTTCGCTAACATCAAAGTAGATTGCAAAAGATCTATTTACTGTGGAGAAATAATGCATTTTGGAAGGAAAAACATTCAACGGAAAAACACTGAAAGTTGTGGATGAACAGAGGCACCTAGGGGTTCAAATACATAATTCATAAGTACATAAATAGCAAAGTAATGTCATGCAAATACATCAAGCATTTGTACGCTAGTATCGGTGTAATTTCTAAACTATCATGTTACATTCCTGTTGCAGCTAGATTAGTTCAATAGGCTTTGAATCACTCATATCTGGTATTTCCTCAAAGTTATGCTGTGGGGATAATGGGGCAATAATTTTGTTTCAAATAGAAAAGATTCACTGCACGCAATATCTAAATGCCCATTTTCCTGACGTTTGCCCCTCCCCCGCCGGAGAATAGCCATTCCACCTGCGTGATGTTCAGGAAAAAGGCAGCAGAAATTTCCAGAATTCCTGGGCCTTCCCAAAGGGTGGAGCAAGATGTGGAACTGCAATAGGTGCAGGCCCAAAGCATGGATGCAAATGAAGTAAAATACGATGCTCTTGGCCTCTCACATCACTTTCCTGTCCATGTGGCCCAGGGGAACTCCAAGAAGCTGGTGTTAAATTTATCCTGGGAACCACTCGTGTCCCCCTCGCGTCCCCCTCCCTCAACTTCAGATCAGAGGGTCTGAGGGGGCCTGGGCAGCGGTGCTCAACTTTTCTCTCACTTTTGCTGGCACAAGGCCCCGCCAAGGGATGGACCTCTGTCAGAGCTTTGCCCAGGCCATGTTAAAAGATCCAGGACAGGAAATTCATGCCCCGGGGGCAAACGTCAGCAAAATCAGCATTTAGATATTGAGTGCAGTGAAACTTTTCTATAAATAAATCTGGACAGGTGCAGTGTATTTCAAGTACACTGCTCCTATTCAATGCTAAGGCAGAGAAGGCCAGGAAAATGGGCCCTTTTAGTTACTTCATCGTGGTTAAAAAACACATCAAATCTCAAAATCAGCAATTAATTATCACATTCTGCAGATGAAAACAATACAATGTCTTAAACTTATTATCCAAAATGATTCTTGCCCCAGCTGTATCTAATTAGTGTGCCAGTAATTCCACTAATTAGAGTAGATGGGCTGGGATTGACAGCAAGTCTTGCCAAATTTCAAGTCTTTGACTTGGGATAGAGAGTGGCAAAGAGGGTTAGCAGAGCACATTAACGTAATGTGTGTCCCAGAGCTGCACCTTCAAAAACATTTTCAAAAGACGGAACAACCATCCGTCAAATACAAGTGCATCGCCTCATAAATAATTTAAAGTATTTACATTTCACTTAACTTATTTTACTTGAACAGCAGCTGGGCATTATACAACACATTTAAATTTGCAGGTTACTAAGCAGGGGAGGGGTGCTGCAGAATAAGTCTGCTGAAACTAAAATAAAGGAAAACATCAAATAAGATTATATTAAATAACTGAACATGCTATCAAAGTTGAGCAATTTGAATATTTCTACATTAAAAAGGAAAGTTTTGGACAGATAGATTTAAATGTTTAAATTAGTGAAAGATGAAGATGATTTAAAATTAATTAATAATATCAGAGTAATGTCAAAAATTACCTGTTTTCTTATTTAGTGCCAGCAGAAACCGCTCAGGAGTAATGGTCTGGCTGCTGCCCAAATCCTTTCCGGTCTTGGCTCCATCTGAGAATTTGATATCACTTATTTTTCTTGCTGTTTCTTCAGAGACCTCTTCTGGAGATGGTTCTTCAACCACTACCTCAGGTGCAATGAAAGCTGATGAATAATTCAGAGGAGTGGGAGGCTCAGCAATGGTTGCATCTATTCCATTTGTACCTTTGAGAATGTAAGATGCAGAATACTCAGCTGATCTACTGGGATGACGGTCTGATTCTTGCTGGTTCTCCATTGTTAAGGCTTTTTCATCAGATTCTTTCCCCATGCTGTCAGATTTCATAGGGGAGTCTTGTTCTCTTTGGAGACTCTCTTCAGATGCTGATGAAGCATCATATGGATCAATGATAAGCTCACTGTCAAGTTCAGCTTCACGTTCTTCCCTTAGAATGCTGTACTGGACCGAAGAAACAGAAGACAGTGGAGTTCCACCAACCTGTCTGAATGACATATAGCTGCAACCATCAGCTTCTTCCATAGACAGTGACTCATCTGGCACTACCTCTATCTCAGAATCTCCAGATTCAGCACTGCTGGCCTCAAGGTCTAATGTTGTTGCTGGTAGCTTTGGAAAATTCTGCTCAGATTCATCTAGTTTTGTTAAGGTAGCACTTAGGGACCTCTCCTCTTCTGTGGCATTTAAAGAAAAACACTGAGTTTGCTCCGAAGTCTTGTAAGCAGTGGGGTGTTCCTCCTCCAATAAATGGTAAGCAGCTTCAATCTGTGAATCAGATTCTTCTGCAATCATAAATGCAGACAGAAAATATGCTCAGTGAGCACACAAAGTTACTTTCTTTTTGCTGTTGTAATAGCACATCATCTAATATCTCATTTATGATCAGAACCACATATGTTAAGTTTTGTCACTTTTAAAGATCAGTTGTATATTGAAGGAAGAGCTAAACTGGAGTTACATCCTGGTAAAACAGCCTCTTCTTTCCAATGCACTTTTGTATCTCACAGCCATCAAGATGGTGGGCAAGCATTCTGCATCCACACCTTGCTAACACTCTCTTTGGCTGGCCATTGGGAGGCATACAATAACAACCCAGCAATGGCATCTCCGTCCATTTTTCCCTACCCCTTTTAGGGAGGTGTTGTAGTATACACCCAGCACTTCCCTGCTTGGCAACAGAGTGCAGCAGGGAATTCAACCATTGGTCATTCCACATGTGGCATTGCCTAATAATCCTACTGTTAATTTCTAGTTCTTCACAGTAAAATACTTAGTGACTAATTGAGCATACAGTCTTTGATGCTTTTTCCGGTACTGTCCCAGCAGATGTTACATTCACTTTGCGCACTGGTACAGAGGAGCATTTAAACAGGCAGGCTCTGTATTAATTTTAACAACAACAGCTCTACTGTGACCAGCAGGGATATAAAGCAGGAAATTATAGATACCTTCCTAACTACAAGGTGTAGTATTCCACAATCCCAAAGTTTGGTTGCCACGCTATAATTATTAGAAATGCTCCTTTTTGTACTTTAAGAGCCATTTAATAAAAACTGTTAACTGTATTTAGATTTTTAAGATTCCTCCATTGTTTTATGAACCAAGAAATAGAAACAGCATTCGGAGCTACTAAGCATTCGAATTATTCGATTGCGATGGGATGTGGCTTTCAAATTGAAGATAAGCTAACGTCATGTCCACAAAAGATGAAAAGTATTTAATGGAATGACATCAGGTATTGTATAAACACCAAAAAATAAATTCAAACTTTTCACATCTTTTCAGCTACTTTACTAACAAAAGTTAAAAGGGCCACACACTGCAAAAAAATTGGGCAGTGGCTATAAAACATGAATCATTAGTAACAATAAAGGTAAAAGCATCAAGAAAAATGATTTACATTTTTCAATCCACCTCATTTACTAAAATACTCTGCTTTTGATAATGCTGGGAACAACATGCACTAGCAGTGAGATCTGCCAAGAAGACTGCATTAATCGTAGCACTAAGTGAACAATGCTTTTTACCTATCAAAGCAAGATGCAATGCCCATCCAGTTTTTTATCCAAAATAATAGACTATATATCATGTACACCATAGTACTATCTTATGAAAGTATAACATTAAATTAAGCCCTGCAACAAGTGCAGGTGTATGGAGATTGGGTGAAGCAAGGGCAGCAGCTAGCTCAGCTGTGATGCTCTCCATATTCTGCCCACAACCACCATCATGGCTCATACCTGAATAAGACAAGAAAACGACCAGCAGAATGGAACAGTACCCCAGCAAAGAATCTCCTTGAGGAGAGAAGGGGAGATCGGAGAGGGGTAACGGGTAGAAAAATAAAAGCTTGTAGAGTCAGGAAAGGCAAAGAATAAAGAATCAATGGAACTAATGGATTTTCCAGAAGAAATGTTCTGCAATTACTTCATGTGCAACTAAATGAAAGAGGAAGCAAAGCTATTTTTCCACAAGGCATTTTACCTTGTGCAACTAAAGTGCTGTTGTGAAAATATAATTGTAAACAATTTTACAACACCAAGTTATAGTCCAGCAATTTTATTTTAAATTCACAAGCTTTCGGAGGCTTCCTCCTTCGTCAGGTGAACGATGTGAAAATGAAATCCTCGAAATGAAATCGCATTTATAATTCACAGAACAATGCTTGGTGAGTACAGACAGTTTTTTCAACTGCCCGTTGCCAAGGCAATCAGTGTGCAGACACCAAGCATTGTTCTGTGAATTATAAATGCGATTTCATTTCGAGGATTTCATTTTCACATCGTTCACCTGACGAAGGAGGAAGCCTCCGAAAGCTTGTGAATTTAAAATAAAATTGCTGGACTATAACTTGGTGTTGTAAAATTGTTTACAATTGTCAACCCCAGTCCATCACCGGCATCTCCACATCGTGAAAATATAAGTCCAGAGAATGCGAACCAAGCATGTTGGAAAGATTGTTTTATTCCTGGTGTCATAAAATGAATAGTTTTATTTAGTTGTTTGAGATTGTGGAAGTCGAACCACAGTTTTATGGTGCACTCTTCACTGGCACCAGAAAAATACGGCACATTCAAACAGCAACTGACAAAGCATTCTATGGAGGAATTATAAGGGTCTGCAACACAAATTCATGCAAGGAAAAGATGGAAAATCTGGACAACTTTCAGCCTGTCCCAGATAAAATCATTCCTGCACTTGCATGTCTATCTCATTAATGGTCAAAGTAATGCTTTGACTGAAGATAGTTAGTTATCTGCTCACAAACAGATCTTTGCTGAGTCTTGACCAGCAATTGTATTGCCAAACAAAGCAAATTCCGCTCTAGTAATCCAAGAATGAAGTCAGTAACCAGGTGAGATGTGACAGCAGTTGGCAGAGTTAAGCATTTAAATCAGCAGAGATTAACTAACAAACTACTAGGATAAATTAAATCCATCCAGAAGCCTGCGTAAGAATCATGGTTAGTGGGATTGGTGGCTCGAGAGCGGTTAAGTAACCTGAGCGATTTTAACTATCCACCTGCCCGATTTCTGCTGGGCAGATAGGTTAAAATCGCCCCCTTTAATTTCTAACACCTAGGAGGCAGCGAGAAAAGAAAAGAAGAGAAGTAGAGGGAGAGAAAGAGAGAGAAAGGCAGACAGGTAGTTTTTTTTTTCACCATTCAAATTTATTTCTTTTTTTTAAAAAAGGGAAAGTCTGTGTGAGGGAAACAGGCAGGAAGAAAGTAAGAAAGGGAGGAGAGGAGGATAACTGGTTGAGGTATAAAACAAGTATTTTAAAAATCTATTCACACCAGCCATGCAAGCACAGGGATGCATAGTTTTCCCTTTAAAATTCACATTTTAATTGCATCTTTTCATGCTTGGGCTCTGGTAGTGGCCATTTTTAAAGGTGTTTTCTCCCCTCCTGCTGGTGAAACTGCCCAGCTGTATACATGGGACAGGCAAATAAGAAACAGAAATACTACTGTAAGGTATATAAAGGAAGTCGCAGCATGACAAAAATTAAAGACTTTTGAGATCTACTAGCCAGCAAAAAGGAAAAAAATTAAAGGATCAAGTTAAGTAGAATGTCAACATACACACAATTACTGTAGTTCAACAAATAAATGACAATCATGAAATGATATGTGTACACACATCGCCAACCTATTACAGTAACTCACATAACAATTGTTACCTGAGCTTGAGGGAGTAGGCGTTTGGGAGATTGGGCTGTCATCATCAGGCTCTGACACAGTTACAGTTGGCACTACATCGGATCCTTGTTTTGGTTTCGTCTCTTGATCATGCTGAGACTTGCACCCGCTATTGGGATCTACTATGGTTTCTATCTCAGTGAGTACAACTTGGGCTGGTGATGCACATGTATCCATAATGTGAATACTGTGCTGGGTGTCTCCCATTTCCCATTTCTCTGAAATCTCTTCATCTGAAGGCTCTTCCACATATGGTGCTGTTGTCGGTTCCTCAGGACTCAGACATGGGCTCACTTGTTCTATTAATTTTATCTCATCAACTGACTTTTTCAGATTTTCTGGGGAGGCTTCTGTGTCAGCTGATGCGTTATCTACAAATGACATCATCTTCTCTTCCCAGTGTGTTTCGGATAACTCCTGAGGTTTTGCTTCTCCAGAACGGCACATGTCTATATAGTTTTGGACTTCTGCCTTCTCTGACCCTATGGGGTCCACCAAAGTTTTGGCCAAATCAATAGAATCGCCAGGTGTCATCTCTATTCCTGAATCTGAGCTGATCATACAGTGAGACTCAAAGCTTGGAATTCGTCTTGCAGCAACAACCTCTGGACTATACTCTTCAAAACCTGTTGAGCTAACAAGTGATCCTTCTGTAACTTCTAAAAAGAAAATGAAAAACATGGAACAATGACAACTGTGATTATAGCTCTTATTTCTGCATTTAATCCAACATTGAAATTTTGTCCAAATGGCTTCTTTTGTGAGGTTAAAAGGTAGAGATGTATACTGAAGGTTCAGTGAAGCACTCTCCCTTAAAGCAAGACTCACACAAGGAAGTTGAAGGAGTAGCATCTATAATGAAGCACCAGGGCAGCGGGAAACTGTTGATGCAGCACTAAATTTCTTTAGAAAGAAGGCTGATTGTGTCCTTAACTGCTTTCAAAGCAGATCGGAGTATTTGGAGCTAGAAATTCCTCTTCATAATAAAAGAATACTATCCTGCTCTATTATTGAAAGCAATATTTAACTGAAAAATACATACATAAGTAAGGATAAAAAGAAGAAAAAATGGCACTCACAACAATAAATAGCACAATGTAACTTATGTAATCACATTGCAGGAAACCAGCATATCAGTTTACAGCATGGTTGACAGCAAAAGGATATTGTAGGGTAGAATATATTTAACTGTTAAGGTGTGATGCAAAACTTTTCATTATAGAGACAGACAGCCTTGCTGTCTGACATAAAAGGCTTTATAATACCTCAAATGTTTCACCAGCTAGTCACTGAAATTTCAATGGCTGAAACCTCACCAGTTACATTATTAAATGATTAACCACAACAGCGGTTAACACTAAAGCAAGAATGTTCTTCCGTTTTTATTCCTGATATTCACCTCCTCTATTTATTTTCCTTTTGTTCTGACTTTCATTTCATTCCCTGATTTCTAATCTTTATGTAATTCTTCACTGAATATCTATTATTTTTTCTGATCTCATCTTATAGCAACCTTTTTTAATCATCCTTTCTTGATCACATTTTCCTTCTCCTTTTTTCTTAAAGAAACAAAAGGAATTAGATTTTCTTTTTCCTGCTACGCTTTTTTTGTCACCCTTTGTTAAATTTCTCTCCTCATTGTTCATTCTTGATATACACTGGAATGGAGTCGCTCATCAAAAGCATTGCTCTCCATCACTATGATTAATAAGAGATGGTTCATTATTACATGACTGACTTCCATATTTCAGTGGTAAAACAGAGAACTACAAAGGAAATGTGGATGGTAATGGCAGGTTGGAGCTGACAGGAGATTGCAAAACACGATTATTATAGTTTTGGCAGAAAAGATGTACCATCTTGGACACTGACTTGAAACTGGTTATTTAAGGTCCCACTTGCCATATAGCGAATCATTAGTAACAAAATACCAGCTCAGAAATACATAACATATAACCAACATCAAAAGCAAAATATTATTTTGAGGAAATTCTAGGCCAATGTAACAATGTGTGGGTGGTGTTCTAAATTTTTTAAACCATCAAGTGCCATGTGTTTTGCTAGATCTTATGCAAGATTACTTTTCCACTTTTGTGACAAGATATCAGGATCAAATGAGAGCAATAGGATTTACTACCAAATGGATCTCACTCACAGTGGGGATATACTTATCATTGGTCTCTAATACCCAGACAATGTTCCAGCAGTGGTCATAGAATATCCTGCCACATATTAAGTGCAGGATGTAGTGCAAAACTCTAATTAGTTTTAATGGTTTTTACTGGCCAAGAGCTGGGAAGAATTGTTGTTCGGTGCATAGAAAAAATGCAAATATAACAAAAGGATCAAATAAGGATAGGAAAGAAACTGTTGAATGATAAGAGTATAAAACGTTTAAGGCCATCAAGAAGCATTAGAAGTAAATTTTTGGAAATATTGGTATTATTGACATCAAAGACATGTGGCTCTAAGCAGAAGATGAGTAAGAGATGGGGCTACAAGGAAGAGATTATGCAAGATTAGCATTGTGAGGTTGGAGGAGGAGTGTTACTGCTGACAAGGAGCGCAGCTATTGAAATGGTTAACAATTCGTCAGAAGTGGAGTTAACATGAGCAATTATGAACAGAGATTATTAAGGGATGATAAGAGCAACAAATTAATAACTGACATGAGGAAAATTCAACCCACAAAACACATTCAACATGCATCACATCCTAAAAGCCTTAATTCACCTAATATTCACCAAAAATAATTAGTGAACTGAACTAAATAATTAGTGACACTGGGAACAAACATTTTAAATTCTTCTAAAATTATATGGACTGGAAGATTTCCTTTGCTTACTGTTTGCAGTGAAATGATAAACACTAATATAAAAGAAAGCATTTATAGTTTCATTACAAATTGTGAACAGAGGAATTCTGTTGCTATGGTGGGAAATGGTACTCAATAAAATGTATCATTTTGGCTGGCTACCAAGAATGAAGGTTCCTTATCGATCAAATTATTGAAAATTGCATCCTCCCATTGTTGGAGCTCAAATGATTTAAAACCATACAATAAATATGAAATTGGATTTGGACAATGCAATTCAACTCAATGACCATTAAAAGCTGTTTGAGAAATTCAATTAAAATACAATTCTGTACAAAATAAACTTAATGGATCCAATTTTAGCAAATCCAATAAAACACATCCTCATAAATGCAGTTTAAAATTAATTTGAAAAAGTTGCTGCATAATACTATCCATGAGATTTGTTATGTTATCTTTTGTTCCAACAGATAAATCACTGGAGCTAACTTTAGGGGGAAAAATGCAAGCCATAAGGATCAGTCAGACATGGACAGTACTCGGAATAAGCTCGAGTGGCTGAATGGCCTACTGTTCCGATGTTCTTACTCTACAGTACTTTATGGTTCTCATACTGCTAGGACCATGAAATCATTTGTGTCATTCATTGGTCAGGATTGAAAAATAGAGATTTATATCCTGGTCTATCATGCTTTCTCATAACACTAAAAATATTCCATACAATTTTTTTTTAAAGTTCCCAGCTGTCCCAGTGGACCACACTGCACAAATACCAGTCTGATACCATAATTGCAGCCTAAAATGTTTACTGTATATACTTTTTTATCCACTTCTTTAGTTACCTTGGAATATGCAGATTATTTTATAATGTTATATCAATCAAGTAAATGCAACTTGAGTGCTAATTTTTAACATCATAGTGATAAGTTGCTTATGGAAGATGATTTTTCTACATGGAAGAAAAACTTTAGATGAACTGCCTGGGCAATTTTAAAATGTGGCTTGCACTGGGGTTGGAGTTATATTGCAGCTGGTGTGAACAAAAACTGATTTGAAAACAAACTAGTATGAAACACCCTTCTAGCAGAGTCCCACGTTGGATATTAGATCAGGATCCATCTCTCAAGTTACACTGAAATTTTCATGTCGATGCACACCCAAAATGATTTTGCATTGATCTGAAAATGGCAGTACACTGCAGCCTTAGATATACTATTGTATCACCACAGAAACAGTATAGACTCCCAGACTCTTGAATAAAATATGTTAATGTACTGAACTCTTGAAATATAAATGAGAAAATGCACGAGTCAAGTTTCTACTCACTAGACTATACTGTTATCTTGACAGCTTCTACGAGAAGAAGAAAATGGCATCTCTTACTGAGTCTCAGGAGTGGTCTCAAAAAATGTCAATTAATAATTTAACAGAAAGTTGCATCATTGTAGGTGGTGTCTTTCTCACTGCTACAACACTTTAAAAAAATGTACCCATATTCATCCTATTCTGTAGTCAGTTAAATATATTTATTGAAATCTGGGAGAGTTTTGCAAAACACTGTTTTGTCTCCTTACATTGTAAAAATGTTGTATACACACCATTAGCAATAAATCTTTTAATAAGTTCATATAACAGATATTTTAATCAAAGCACAGTTTGTGGTTCAGCAGAGTATTGCAAAATACTGTACTTGCTCCTTCGCAGGGAGGGCTCCATACCTGGCCAAAATGGGTAGAAGTGAGGCCAACCTGGGGTGCAGTCCCTATGGATTTTTGGGGCCTTAGTGTTTATTATGTCCTGGAATTTTTTTTTAAGTATGTGTTACAATTATTATAAAAAGCACAAAAAAAAACACATTTCACTTGTTAGACGAGTACTGTAATCAAGGATTCTTGTACAGCCACAATATATAAAGGGAGTTGGGAACATTTATAAAGATCCCATAATTAAAATGTGAAGATTTAAAAAAAAATTGTGCTTCATAATATTATGATGGCGATGTGCTCCTTTAAACAACATTAGTTTTAGCAGTCACCATTTTGCAGCTCACAGTCCATCCACAAACATAAATGTATATTGCTGCTTAAAAAGCTTAACAGTATTTTGTGATCATGGAAACATGTATTTCATTATTTTTGGAACTTCATTGAGGCCATAAAAGGGTGTCTGTGAACTGCGTAAATATTGTGGGTTGTCATTTAAGCTTAAATATGCTTTCTTGGTCTCTTGCGTACATTCTTGAGGTTTAGTAACGCTCAAAACATAAACTGATTTTCTCCAAATTTAACGTTTTTTTTGAGCTCTAATTCCCCCTTCTTCCCACTCCTCCAATTTTCTCTCAGTTTTTGATGCTAAAAATAAATATTGAAAAATCTATCTTTGAGGTGTTCAATTTTCCCCTTATGTGCAATGAATTTCCTTGATGTGCCTTGTTATTATTTCCCCTAGTTACAGTACCACTGATTGGTGGCTCATTAGCCAAATGGTAAAAGATACAGCTAGTCCATTGTCTGTTTTGCGATTAATCCTGTTGCATCTGCATTAATGCCAGAGTGTCTCCTGGTTGGATTTACTGTGCGCTCATTGCTTTTAAAGGCAGCACCTACTGTCACATGCATGGCTCAATTATGCCACAGACAAGAGTGTCAGCTGCTGCTATGCTACACCACTCATGCCGCTATTGGAGAGCATCTCTTCATGCAGATCTGAGCTCTAAATGTTAGAATCATAGAATCTTACAGCACAGAAGGATACCATTCAGCCCATCATGCCTGTGCCGGCTCTTTGAAAGAGCTGCCCAATTTAGTCCCACGCCCCAGCTTTTCCCCCATAACCCTTCAAGTACATGTCCAATTGCCTATTGAATTTGCTCCCACCACCCTTTCAGGTAATGCATTCCAGGTCTTAACAACCTTCTGTGTGAAAAAAATTCTCATTTCCCCTCCAGTTCTTTTGCCAATTATTTTAAATCTGTGACCTCTGGTTACTGACCCACTTGCCCGAGGAAACAGTTTCTCCCTACTTGCTCTATCAAAACCCCTCATTAATTTGAATGCCTCTATTAGGTCTCTCCTTATTAGGTTTCCTCTGCTCTAAGGAGAACAATTCCAGTTTCTCCAAACTCTCCACATAACTGAAGTCCCTCATCCCTGGTATCATCCAGGTAAACCTCCTCTATACCCTCCCCAGGGCCTTGACATCCTTCTGGTGCCCAGAATTGTACACAATACTCCAGCTGAGGCCTAGCCAGTGATTTGTAAAGATTTAGCATGACTTTGTTGTTTTTGTATCCAATGCCCCTATTTACAAAGACAAGTGTCCCATTTGCTTTTTTAACCACCTTCTGAACTCGCCCTGCCACCTTCAAAGATTTGTGAATACATATCCCCAGAAGCCTCTGCTCGAGCACCTCCCTCCAAATACTACCATTTAGATTATGCTGCCTCTCCATGTTGTTCCTCCCAAAGTGTATCACTTCACACTTACCTGCATTAAATTGCATCTGCCACCTGTCTGCCCATTTCACCAGTCTATCTATGTCCTCCTGAAGACTGCTACTATCTTGCTCACTATTTACCATGTTGCCAAGTTTTGTATCATCTGCAAACTTCAAAATTGTACTCCCTACATCCAAGTCCAGGTCATTTATATATAACAAGAAAAGCAATGGTCCTAATTTTTGGAATTCTCTACCCCAGAGGGCTGTGGATGCTCAGATGTTGAGGATATTCAAGACTGAGACCGATGGATTTTTGGACTCTCGGGGAATCAAGGGAGATGGGGATCGGGCGGGAAAGTGGAGTTGAGGTCGAAGATCAGCCATGATCTTATCGAATGGCGGAGCAGGCTCGAGGGGCCGAATGGCCTACTCCTGCTCCTAATTCTTATGTTCTCTCTCTCTCTCCCTCTGTCTCTCACTCCCTTCCCCTCCCTGTCTCTCGCCCTCTCTCTCCCTCCACCTCCCTTGCCCTCACCCTCTCTCTCTTTCCTCTCTCTCTGTCACTCCCCCTCTCTGTCGATCCTTCTGTCTATCACTCCCTGCCTCCCTCTCTGTCTCTCCCTTTCTCTTTCTCTCTCCCACTTCCTCCCCCTCTCTTGTCTCTCTTCCCCCCCCCCCCCACTCTGTCTGTTTGGTGAGGGAGAGCGTGATATCAGACACCGTCTCCGTATCTGTAAAAGTTTTATAATTTGCGTTTAAAGTGGGAGGTATCGGGTAAGATTTTTTTTAAGTCATGTTTTATTTCTTGCGGATATCCTGGGACCTGTATTTTAAATATGAGAATCAATTATTTACCTGGGGCGGGGAACATGGTGGAGAGGAGATGTCTGTCACCTGACCAGGATATACATATCTACATACTTTCCCTCTCGCTTGCTCCCTCTCACGCTTGCTCCCTCTCTCGTTCACCCCCCCGTCTCTCTCTCACCCCCAACCCCCGTCTCTCTCTCACCA